>NW_027520745.1:0-654027 GCF_051991255.1 Vanacampus margaritifer | reverse complement strand
ACACTAAATACAGCAAAAATTTTGAGTCTACAACGTTTATTTTAGGTGTGAGAGCCAAAATTATTTTTTTATTGCTTTAAATGCGTTTTCAGCCTGATTGTGCACTTTAGGTGAAAATATCAAAAATCTTAAAAATGAGCATAAGCACAATGAAATTAATGCTGGAATCATCTTCAGGATGCTAGAATACACTAAATACAGCAAAAGTTTTGAGTCTACAACGTTTAGTTTAGGTGTGAGAGCCAAAATGAACTTTTTATTGCTTTAAACGCGTTTTCAGCCCCTGATTGTGCACTTTAGGTGAAAATGTCAAAATCTTAAAAATGAGCATAAGCACAATGAAATTAATGCTGGAATCATCTTCAGGATGCTAGAATACACTGAATACAGCAAAAATTTTGAGTCTACAACGTTTATTTTAGGTGTGAGCCAAAATGAACTTTTTATTGCTTTAAACGCGTTTTCAGCCCCTGATTGTACACTTAAGGTGAAAATGTCAAAATCTTCAAAATGAGCATAAGCACAATGAAATTAATGCTGGAATCATCTTCAGGATGCTAGAATACACTAAATACAGCAAAAATTTTGAGTCTACAACGTTTATTTTAGGTGTGTGAGCCAAAATGAACTTTTTATTGCTTTAAATGCGTTTTCAGCCTGATTGTGCACTTTAGGTGAAAATGTCAAAATCTTAAAAATGAGCATAAGCACAATGAAATTAATGCTGGAATCATCTTCAGGATGCTAAAATACACTAAATACAGCAAAAATTTTGAGTCTACAACGTTTTAGTTTAGGTGTGAGAGCCAAAATGAACTTTTTATTGCTTTAAATGCGTTTTCAGCCTGATTGTGCACTTTAGGTGAAAATGTCAAAATCTTAAAAATGAGCATAAGCACAATGAAATTAATGCTGGAATCATCTTCAGGATGCTAGAATACACTAAATACAGCAAAAATTTTGAGTCTACAACGTTTAGTTTAGGTGTGAGAGCCAAAATGAACTTTTTATTGCTTTAAACGCGTTTTCAGCCCCTGATTGTACACTTAAGGTGAAAATGTCAAAATCTTCAAAATGAGCATAAGCACAATGAAATTAATGCTGGAATCATCTTCAGGATGCTAAAATACACTAAATACAGCAAAAATTTTGAGTCTACAACGTTTAGTTTAGGTGTGAGAGCCAAAATGAACTTTTTATTGCTTTAAATGCGTTTTCAGCCTGATTGTGCACTTTAGGTGAAAATGTCAAAATCTTAAAAATGAGCATAAGCACAATGAAATTAATGCTGGAATCATCTTCAGGATGCTAGAATACACTAAATACAGCAAAAATTTTGAGTCTACAACGTTTAGTTTAGGTGTGAGAGCCAAAATGAACTTTTTATTGCTTTAAACGCGTTTTCAGCCCGTGATTGTACACTTAAGGTGAAAATGTCAAAATCTTCAAAATGAGCATAAGCACAATGAAATTAATGCTGGAATCATCTTCAGGATGCTAGAATACACTAAATACAGCAAAAATTTTGAGTCTACAACGTTTAGTTTAGGTGTGAGTGCCAAAATGAACTTTTTATTGCTTTAAACGCGTTTTCAGCCCCTGATTGTACACTTAAGGTGAAAATGTCAAAATCTTAAAAATGAGCATAAGCACAATGAAATTAATGCTGGAATCATCTTCAGGATGCTAAAATACACTAAATACAGCAAAAATTTTGAGTCTACAACGTTTAGTTTAGGTGTGAGAGCCAAAATGAACTTTTTATTGCTTTAAATGCGTTTTCAGCCTGATTGTGCACTTTAGGTGAAAATGTCAAAATCTTAAAAATGAGCATAAGCACAATGAAATTAATGCTGGAAATCATCTTCAGGATGCTAGAATACACTAAATACAGAAAAAATTTTGAGTCTACAACGTTTAGTTTAGGTGTGAGAGCCAAAATGAACTTTTTATTGCTTTAAACGCGTTTTCAGCCCCTGATTGTACACTTAAGGTGAAAATGTCAAAATCTTCAAAATGAGCATAAGCACAATGAAATTAATGCTGGAATCATCTTCAGGATGCTAGAATACACTAAATACAGCAAAAATTTTGAGTCTACAACGTTTAGTTTAGGTGTGAGAGCCAAAATGAACTTTTTATTGCTTTAAACGCGTTTTCAGCCCCTGATTGTGCACTTTAGGTGAAAATGTCAAAATCTTAAAAATGAGCATAAGCACAATGAAATTAATGCTGGAATCATCTTCAGGATGCTAAAATACACTAAATACAGCAAAAATTTTGAGTCTACAACGTTTAGTTTAGGTGTGAGAGCCAAAATGAACTTTTTATTGCTTTAAATGCGTTTTCAGCCTGATTGTGCACTTTAGGTGAAAATGTCAAAATCTTAAAAATGAGCATAAGCACAATGAAATTAATGCTGGAATCATCTTCAGGATGCTAGGAATACACTAAATACAGCAAAAATTTTGAGTCTACAACGTTTATTTTAGGTGTGAGAGCCAAAATTATTTTTTTATTGCTTTAAATGCGTTTTCAGCCTGATTGTGCACTTTAGGTGAAAATATCAAAAATCTTAAAAATGAGCATAAGCACAATGAAATTAATGCTGGAATCATCTTCAGGATGCTAGAATACACTAAATACAGCAAAAGTTTTGAGTCTACAACGTTTAGTTTAGGTGTGAGAGCCAAAATGAACTTTTTATTGCTTTAAACGCGTTTTCAGCCCCTGATTGTGCACTTTAGGTGAAAATGTCAAAATCTTAAAAATGAGCATAAGCACAATGAAATTAATGCTGGAATCATCTTCAGGATGCTAGAATACACTGAATACAGCAAAAATTTTGAGTCTACAACGTTTATTTTAGGTGTGTGAGCCAAAATGAACTTTTTATTGCTTTAAACGCGTTTTTCAGCCCCTGATTGTACACTTAAGGTGAAAATGTCAAAATCTTCAAAATGAGCATAAGCACAATGAAATTAATGCTGGAATCATCTTCAGGATGCTAGAATACACTAAATACAGCAAAAATTTTGAGTCTACAACGTTTATTTTAGGTGTGTGAGCCAAAATGAACTTTTTATTGCTTTAAATGCGTTTTCAGCCTGATTGTGCACTTTAGGTGAAAATGTCAAAATCTTAAAAAATGAGCATAAGCACAATGAAATTAATGCTGGAATCATCTTCAGGATGCTAAAATACACTAAATACAGCAAAAATTTTGAGTCTACAACGTTTAGTTTAGGTGTGAGAGCCAAAATGAACTTTTTATTGCTTTAAATGCGTTTTCAGCCTGATTGTGCACTTTAGGTGAAAATGTCAAAATCTTAAAAATGAGCATAAGCACAATGAAATTAATGCTGGAATCATCTTCAGGATGCTAGAATACACTAAATACAGCAAAAATTTTGAGTCTACAACGTTTAGTTTAGGTGTGAGAGCCAAAATGAACTTTTTATTGCTTTAAACGCGTTTTCAGCCCCTGATTGTACACTTAAGGTGAAAAATGTCAAAATCTTCAAAATGAGCATAAGCACAATGAAATTAATGCTGGAATCATCTTCAGGATGCTAAAATACACTAAATACAGCAAAAATTTTGAGTCTACAACGTTTAGTTTAGGTGTGAGAGCCAAAATGAACTTTTTATTGCTTTAAATGCGTTTTCAGCCTGATTGTGCACTTTAGGTGAAAATGTCAAAATCTTAAAAATGAGCATAAGCACAATGAAATTAATGCTGGAATCATCTTCAGGATGCTAGAATACACTAAATACAGCAAAAATTTTGAGTCTACAACGTTTAGTTTAGGTGTGAGAGCCAAAATGAACTTTTTATTGCTTTAAACGCGTTTTCAGCCCCTGATTGTACACTTAAGGTGAAAATGTCAAAATCTTCAAAATGAGCATAAGCACAATGAAATTAATGCTGGAATCATCTTCAGGATGCTAGAATACACTAAATACAGCAAAAATTTTGAGTCTACAACGTTTAGTTTAGGTGTGAGTGCCAAAATGAACTTTTTATTGCTTTAAACGCGTTTTCAGCCCCTGATTGTACACTTAAGGTGAAAATGTCAAAATCTTAAAAATGAGCATAAGCACAATGAAATTAATGCTGGAATCATCTTCAGGATGCTAAAATACACTAAATACAGCAAAAATTTTGAGTCTACAACGTTTAGTTTAGGTGTGAGAGCCAAAATGAACTTTTTATTGCTTTAAATGCGTTTTCAGCCTGATTGTGCACTTTAGGTGAAAATGTCAAAATCTTAAAAATGAGCATAAGCACAATGAAATTAATGCTGGAATCATCTTCAGGATGCTAGAATACACTAAATACAGAAAAAATTTTGAGTCTACAACGTTTAGTTTAGGTGTGAGAGCCAAAATGAACTTTTTATTGCTTTAAACGCGTTTTCAGCCCCTGATTGTACACTTAAGGTGAAAATGTCAAAATCTTCAAAATGAGCATAAGCACAATGAAATTAATGCTGGAATCATCTTCAGGATGCTAGAATACACTAAATACAGCAAAAATTTTGAGTCTACAACGTTTAGTTTAGGTGTGAGAGCCAAAATGAACTTTTTATTGCTTTAAACGCGTTTTCAGCCCCTGATTGTGCACTTTAGGTGAAAATGTCAAAATCTTAAAAATGAGCATAAGCACAATGAAATTAATGCTGGAATCATCTTCAGGATGCTAGAATACACTAAATACAGCAAAAATTTTGAGTCTACAACATTTAGTTTAGGTGTGAGAGCCAAAATGAACTTTTTATTGCTTTAAACGCGTTTTCAGCCCCTGATTGTACACTTAAGGTGAAAATGTCAAAATCTTCAAAATGAGCATAAGCACAATGAAATTAATGCTGGAATCATCTTCAGGATGCTAGAATACACTGAATACAGCAAAAATTTTGAGTCTACAACGTTTATTTTAGGTGTGTGAGCCAAAATGAACTTTTTATTGCTTTAAACGCGTTTTCAGCCCCTGATTGTACACTTAAGGTGAAAATGTCAAAATCTTCAAAATGAGCATAAGCACAATGAAATTAATGCTGGAATCATCTTCAGGATGCTAGAATACACTAAATACAGCAAAAATTTTGAGTGTACAACGTTTATTTTAGGTGTGTGAGCCAAAATGAACTTTTTATTGCTTTAAATGCGTTTTCAGCCTGATTGTGCACTTTAGGTGAAAATGTCAAAATCTTAAAAATGAGCATAAGCACAATGAAATTAATGCTGGAATCATCTTCAGGATGCTAGAATACACTAAATACAGCAAAAATTTTGAGTCTACAACGTTTAGTTTAGGTGTGAGAGCCAAAATGAACTTTTTATTGCTTTAAACGCGTTTTCAGCCCCTGATTGTACACTTAAGGTGAAAATGTCAAAATCTTCAAAATGAGCATAAGCACAATGAAATTAATGCTGGAATCATCTTCAGGATGCTAGAATACACTAAATACAGCAAAAAATTTGAGTCTACAACGTTTAGTTTAGGTGTGAGAGCCAAAATGAACTTTTTATTGCTTTAAATGCGTTTTCAGCCTGATTGTGCACTTTAGGTGAAAATGTCAAAATCTTAAAAATGAGCATAAGCACAATGAAATTAATGCTGGAATCATCTTCAGGATGCTAGAATACACTAAATACAGCAAAAATTTTGAGTCTACAACGTTTAGTTTAGGTGTGAGAGCCAAAATGAACTTTTTATTGCTTTAAACGCGTATTCAGCCCCTGATTGTGCACTTTAGGTGAAAATGTCAAAATCTTAAAAATGAGCATAAGCACAATGAAATTAATGCTGGAATCATCTTCAGGATGCTAGAATACACTAAATACAGCAAAAATTTTGAGTCTACAACGTTTAGTTTAGGTGTGAGAGCCAAAATGAACTTTTTATTGCTTTAAACGCGTTTTCAGCCCCTGATTGTACACTTAAGGTGAAAATGTCAAAATCTTCAAAATGAGCATAAGCACAATGAAATTAATGCTGGAATCATCTTCAGGATGCTAGAATACACTAAATACAGCAAAAATTTTGAGTCTACAACGTTTATTTTAGGTGTGAGAGCCAAAATTAACTTTTTATTGCTTTAAATGCGTTTTCAGCCTGATTGTGCACTTTAGGTGAAAATATCAAAATCTTAAAAATGAGCATAAGCACAATGAAATTAATGCTGGAATCATCTTTAGGATGCTAGAATACACTAAATACAGCAAAAATTTTGAGTCTACAACGTTTAGTTTAGGTGTGAGAGCCAAAATGAACTTTTTATTGCTTTAAACGCGTTTTCAGCCCCTGATTGTGCACTTTAGGTGAAAATGTCAAAATCTTAAAAATGAGCATAAGCACAATGAAATTAATGCTGGAATCATCTTCAGGATGCTAGAATACACTGAATACAGCAAAAATTTTGAGTCTACAACGTTTAGTTTAGGTGTGAGAGCCAAAATGAACTTTTTATTGCTTTAAACGCGTTTTCAGCCCCTGATTGTACACTTAAGGTGAAAATGTCAAAATCTTAAAAATGAGCATAAGCACAATGAAATTAATGCTGGAATCATCTTCAGGATGCTAAAATACACTAAATACAGCAAAAATTTTGAGTCTACAACGTTTAGTTTAGGTGTGAGAGCCAAAATGAACTTTTTATTGCTTTAAATGCGTTTTCAGCCTGATTGTGCACTTTAGGTGAAAATGTCAAAATCTTAAAAATGAGCATAAGCACAATGAAATTAATGCTGGAATCATCTTCAGGATGCTAGAATACACTAAATACAGCAAAAATTTTGAGTCTACAACGTTTAGTTTAGGTGTGAGAGCCAAAATGAACTTTTTATTGCTTTAAACGCGTTTTCAGCCCCTGATTGTACACTTAAGGTGAAAATGTCAAAATCTTCAAAATGAGCATAAGCACAATGAAATTAATGCTGGAATCATCTTCAGGATGCTAGAATACACTAAATACAGCAAAAATTTTGAGTCTACAACGTTTAGTTTAGGTGTGAGAGCCAAAATGAACTTTTTATTGCTTTAAATGCGTTTTCAGCCTGATTGTGCACTTTAGGTGAAAATGTCAAAATCTTAAAAATGAGCATAAGCACAATGAAATTAATGCTGGAATCATCTTCAGGATGCTAGAATACACTAAATACAGCAAAAATTTTGAGTCTACAACGTTTAGTTTAGGTGTGAGAGCCAAAATGAACTTTTTATTGCTTTAAACGCGTTTTCAGCCCCTGATTGTACACTTAAGGTGAAAATGTCAAAATCTTCAAAATGAGCATAAGCACAATGAAATTAATGCTGGAATCATCTTCAGGATGCTAGAATACACTGAATACAGCAAAAATTTTGAGTCTACAACGTTTATTTTAGGTGTGTGAGCCAAAATGAACTTTTTATTGCTTTAAATGCGTTTTCAGCCTGATTGTGCACTTTAGGTTAAAATGTCAAAATCTTCCAAATGAGCATAAGCACGATGAAATTAATGCTGGAATCATCTTCAGGATGCTAGAATACACTAAATACAGCAAAAATTTTGAGTCTACAACGTTTAGTTTAGGTGTGAGAGCCAAAATGAACTTTTTATTGCTTTAATTGCGTTTTCAGCCCCTGATTGTACACTTAAGGTGAAAATGTCAAAATCTTAAAAATGAGCATAAGCACAATGAAATTAATGCTGGAATCATCTTCAGGATGCTAAAATACACTAAATACAGCAAAAATTTTGAGTCTACAACGTTTAGTTTAGGTGTGAGAGCCAAAATGAACTTTTTATTGCTTTAAATGCGTTTTCAGCCTGATTGTGCACTTTAGGTGAAAATGTCAAAATCTTAAAAATGAGCATAAGCACAATGAAATTAATGCTGGAATCATCTTCAGGATGCTAGAATACACTAAATACAGCAAAAATTTTGAGTCTACAACGTTTAGTTTAGGTGTGAGAGCCAAAATGAACTTTTTATTGCTTTAAACGCGTTTTCAGCCCCTGATTGTACACTTAAGGTGAAAATGTCAAAATCTTCAAAATGAGCATAAGCACAATGAAATTAATGCTGGAATCATCTTCAGGATGCTAGAATACACTAAATACAGCAAAAATTTTGAGTCTACAACGTTTAGTTTAGGTGTGAGAGCCAAAATGAACTTTTTATTGCTTTAAACGCGTTTTCAGCCCCTGATTGTACACTTAAGGTGAAAATGTCAAAATCTTAAAAATGAGCATATGCACAATGAAATTAATGCTGGAATCATCTTCAGGATGCTAAAATACACTAAATAGAGCAAAAATTTTGAGTCAACAACGTTTAGTTTAGGTGTGAGAGCCAAAATGAACTTTTTATTGCTTTAAACGCGTTTTCAGCCCCTGATTGTACACTTAAGGTGAAAATGTCAAAATCTTAAAAATGAGCATAAGCACAATGAAATTAATGCTGGAATCATCTTCAGGATGCTAAAATACACTAAATACAGCAAAAATTTTGAGTCTACAACGTTTAGTTTAGGTGTGAGAGCCAAAATGAACTTTTTATTGCTTTAAATGCGTTTTCAGCCTGATTGTGCACTTTAGGTGAAAATATAAAAATCTTCAAAATGAGCATAAGCACAATGAAATTAATGCTGGAATCATCTTCAGGATGCTAGAATACACTGAATACAGCAAAAATTTTGAGTCTACAACGTTTATTTTAGGTGTGTGAGCCAAAATGAACTTTTTATTGCTTTAAACGCGTTTTCAGCCCCTGATTGTACACTTAAGGTGAAAATGTCAAAATCTTCAAAATGAGCATAAGCACAATGAAATTAATGCTGGAATCATCTTCAGGATGCTAGAATACACTAAATACAGCAAAAATTTTGAGTCTACAACGTTTATTTTAGGTGTGTGAGCCAAAATGAACTTTTTATTGCTTTAAATGCGTTTTCAGCCTGATTGTGCACTTTAGGTGAAAATGTCAAAATCTTAAAAATGAGCATAAGCACAATGAAATTAATGCTGGAATCATCTTCAGGATAATAGAATACACTAAATACAGCAAAAATTTTGAGTCTACAACGTTTAGTTTAGGTGTGAGAGCCAAAATGAACTTTTTATTGCTTTAAACGCGTTTTCAGCCCCTGATTGTACACTTAAGGTGAAAATGTCAAAATCTTCAAAATGAGCATAAGCACAATGAAATTAATGCTGGAATCATCTTCAGGATGCTAGAATACACTAAATACAGCAAAAATTTTGAGTCTACAACGTTTAGTTAAGGTGTGAGAGCCAAAATGAACTTTTTATTGCTTTAAATGCGTTTTCAGCCTGATTGTGCACTTTAGGTGAAAATGTCAAAATCTTAAAAATGAGCATAAGCACAATGAAATTAATGCTGGAATCATCTTCAGGATGCTAGAATACACTAAATACAGCAAAAATTTTGAGTCTACAACGTTTAGTTTAGGTGTGAGAGCCAAAATGAACTTTTTATTGCTTTAAACGCGTTTTCAGCCCCTGATTGTACACTTAAGGTGAAAATGTCAAAATCTTCAAAAGGAATATAAGCACAATGAAATTAATGCTGGAATCATCTTCAGGATGCTAGAATACACTGAATACAGCAAAAATTTTGAGTCTACAACGTTTATTTTAGGTGTGTGAGCCAAAATGAACTTTTTATTGCTTTAAATGCGTTTTCAGCCTGATTGTGCACTTTAGGTTAAAATGTCAAAATCTTCAAAATGAGCATAAGCACAATGAAATTAATGCTGGAATCATCTTCAGGATGCTAGAATACACTAAATACAGCAAAAATTTTGAGTCTACAACGTTTAGTTTAGGTGCGAGAGCCAAAATGAACTTTTTATTGCTTTAAACGCGTTTTCAGCCCCTGATTGTACACTTAAGGTGAAAATGTCAAAATCTTAAAAATGAGCATAAGCACAATGAAATTAATGCTGGAATCATCTTCAGGATGCTAAAATACACTAAATACAGCAAAAATTTTGAGTCTACAACGTTTAGTTTAGGTGTGAGAGCCAAAATGAACTTTTTATTGCTTTAAACGCGTTTTCAGCCCCTGATTGTACACTTAAGGTGAAAATGTCAAAATCTTCAAAATGAGCATAAGCACAATGAAATTAATGCTGGAATCATCTTCAGGATGCTAGAATACACTGAATACAGCAAAAATTTTGAGTCTACAACGTTTAGTTTAGGTGTGAGAGCCAAAATGAACTTTTTATTGCTTTAAACGCGTTTTCAGCCCCTGATTGTACACTTAAGGTGAAAATGTCAAAATCTTAAAAATGAGCATAAGCACAATGAAATTAATGCTGGAATCATCTTCAGGATGCTAAAATACACTAAATACAGCAAAAATTTTGAGTCTACAACGTTTAGTTTAGGTGTGAGAGCCAAAATGAACTTTTTATTGCTTTAAATGCGTTTTCAGCCTGATTGTGCACTTTAGGTGAAAATGTCAAAATCTTAAAAATGAGCATAAGCACAATGAAATTAATGCTGGAATCATCTTCAGGATGCTAGAATACACTAAATACAGCAAAAATTTTGAGTCTACAACGTTTAGTTTAGGTCTGAGAGCCAAAATGAACTTTTTATTGCTTTAAACGCGTTTTCAGCCCCTGATTGTACACTCAAGGTGAAAATGTCAAAATCTTCAAAATGAGCATAAGCACAATGAAATTAATGCTGGAATCATCTTCAGGATGCTAGAATACACTGAATACAGCAAAAATTTTGAGTCTACAACGTTTATTTTAGGTGTGTGAGCCAAAATGAACTTTTTATTGCTTTAAATGCGTTTTCAGCCTGATTGTGCACTTTAGGTTAAAATGTCAAAATCTTCAAAATGAGCATAAGCACGATGAAATTAATGCTGGAATCATCTTCAGGATGCTAGAATACACTAAATACAGGAAAAAATTTGAGTCTACAACGTTTAGTTTAGGTGTGAGAGCCAAAATGAACTTTTTATTGCTTTAAACGCGTTTTCAGCCCCTGATTGTACACTTAAGGTGAAAATGTCAAAATCTTAAAAATGAGCATAAGCACAATGAAATTAATGCTGGAATCATCTTCAGGATGCTAAAATACACTAAATACAGCAAAAATTTTGAGTCTACAACGTTTAGTTTAGGTGTGAGAGCCAAAATGAACTTTTTATTGCTTTAAATGCGTTTTCAGCCTGATTGTGCACTTTAGGTGAAAATGTCAAAATCTTAAAAATGAGCATAAGCACAATGAAATTAATGCTGGAATCATCTTCAGGATGCTAGAATACACTAAATACAGCAAAAATTTTGAGTCTACAACGTTTATTTTAGGTGTGAGAGCCAAAATTATTTTTTTATTGCTTTAAATGCGTTTTCAGCCTGATTGTGCACTTTAGGTGAAAATATCAAAATCTTAAAAATGAGCATAAGCACAATGAAATTAATGCTGGAATCATCTTCAGGATGCTAGAATACACTAAATACAGCAAAAGTTTTGAGTCTACAACGTTTAGTTTAGGTGTGAGAGCCAAAATGAACTTTTTATTGCTTTAAACGCGTTTTCAGCCCCTGATTGTGCACTTTAGGTGAAAATGTCAAAATCTTAAAAATGAGCATAAGCACAATGAAATTAATGCTGGAATCATCTTCAGGATGCTAGAATACACTGAATACAGCAAAAATTTTGAGTCTACAACGTTTATTTTAGGTGTGTGAGCCAAAATGAACTTTTTATTGCTTTAAACGCGTTTTCAGCCCCTGATTGTACACTTAAGGTGAAAATGTCAAAATCTTCAAAATGAGCATAAGCACAATGAAATTAATGCTGGAATCATCTTCAGGATGCTAGAATACACTAAATACAGCAAAAATTTTGAGTCTACAACGTTTATTTTAGGTGTGTGAGCCAAAATGAACTTTTTATTGCTTTAAATGCGTTTTCAGCCTGATTGTGCACTTTAGGTGAAAATGTCAAAATCTTAAAAATGAGCATAAGCACAATGAAATTAATGCTGGAATCATCTTCAGGATGCTAAAATACACTAAATACAGCAAAAATTTTGAGTCTACAACGTTTAGTTTAGGTGTGAGAGCCAAAATGAACTTTTTATTGCTTTAAATGCGTTTTCAGCCTGATTGTGCACTTTAGGTGAAAATGTCAAAATCTTAAAAATGAGCATAAGCACAATGAAATTAATGCTGGAATCATCTTCAGGATGCTAGAATACACTAAATACAGCAAAAATTTTGAGTCTACAACGTTTAGTTTAGGTGTGAGAGCCAAAATGAACTTTTTATTGCTTTAAACGCGTTTTCAGCCCCTGATTGTACACTTAAGGTGAAAATGTCAAAATCTTCAAAATGAGCATAAGCACAATGAAATTAATGCTGGAATCATCTTCAGGATGCTAAAATACACTAAATACAGCAAAAATTTTGAGTCTACAACGTTTAGTTTAGGTGTGAGAGCCAAAATGAACTTTTTATTGCTTTAAATGCGTTTTCAGCCTGATTGTGCACTTTAGGTGAAAATGTCAAAATCTTAAAAATGAGCATAAGCACAATGAAATTAATGCTGGAATCATCTTCAGGATGCTAGAATACACTAAATACAGCAAAAATTTTGAGTCTACAACGTTTAGTTTAGGTGTGAGAGCCAAAATGAACTTTTTATTGCTTTAAACGCGTTTTCAGCCCGTGATTGTACACTTAAGGTGAAAATGTCAAAATCTTCAAAATGAGCATAAGCACAATGAAATTAATGCTGGAATCATCTTCAGGATGCTAGAATACACTAAATACAGCAAAAATTTTGAGTCTACAACGTTTAGTTTAGGTGTGAGTGCCAAAATGAACTTTTTATTGCTTTAAACGCGTTTTCAGCCCCTGATTGTACACTTAAGGTGAAAATGTCAAAATCTTAAAAATGAGCATAAGCACAATGAAATTAATGCTGGAATCATCTTCAGGATGCTAAAATACACTAAATACAGCAAAAATTTTGAGTCTACAACGTTTAGTTTAGGTGTGAGAGCCAAAATGAACTTTTTATTGCTTTAAATGCGTTTTCAGCCTGATTGTGCACTTTAGGTGAAAATGTCAAAATCTTAAAAATGAGCATAAGCACAATGAAATTAATGCTGGAATCATCTTCAGGATGCTAGAATACACTAAATACAGAAAAAATTTTGAGTCTACAACGTTTAGTTTAGGTGTGAGAGCCAAAATGAACTTTTTATTGCTTTAAACGCGTTTTCAGCCCCTGATTGTACACTTAAGGTGAAAATGTCAAAATCTTCAAAATGAGCATAAGCACAATGAAATTAATGCTGGAATCATCTTCAGGATGCTAGAATACACTAAATACAGCAAAAATTTTGAGTCTACAACGTTTAGTTTAGGTGTGAGAGCCAAAATGAACTTTTTATTGCTTTAAACGCGTTTTCAGCCCCTGATTGTGCACTTTAGGTGAAAATGTCAAAATCTTAAAAATGAGCATAAGCACAATGAAATTAATGCTGGAATCATCTTCAGGATGCTAAAATACACTAAATACAGCAAAAATTTTGAGTCTACAACGTTTAGTTTAGGTGTGAGAGCCAAAATGAACTTTTTATTGCTTTAAATGCGTTTTCAGCCTGATTGTGCACTTTAGGTGAAAATGTCAAAATCTTAAAAATGAGCATAAGCACAATGAAATTAATGCTGGAATCATCTTCAGGATGCTAGAATACACTAAATACAGCAAAAATTTTGAGTCTACAACGTTTATTTTAGGTGTGAGAGCCAAAATTATTTTTTTATTGCTTTAAATGCGTTTTCAGCCTGATTGTGCACTTTAGGTGAAAATATCAAAATCTTAAAAATGAGCATAAGCACAATGAAATTAATGCTGGAATCATCTTCAGGATGCTAGAATACACTAAATACAGCAAAAGTTTTGAGTCTACAACGTTTAGTTTAGGTGTGAGAGCCAAAATGAACTTTTTATTGCTTTAAACGCGTTTTCAGCCCCTGATTGTGCACTTTAGGTGAAAATGTCAAAATCTTAAAAATGAGCATAAGCACAATGAAATTAATGCTGGAATCATCTTCAGGATGCTAGAATACACTGAATACAGCAAAAATTTTGAGTCTACAACGTTTATTTTAGGTGTGTGAGCCAAAATGAACTTTTTATTGCTTTAAACGCGTTTTCAGCCCCTGATTGTACACTTAAGGTGAAAATGTCAAAATCTTCAAAATGAGCATAAGCACAATGAAATTAATGCTGGAATCATCTTCAGGATGCTAGAATACACTAAATACAGCAAAAATTTTGAGTCTACAACGTTTATTTTAGGTGTGTGAGCCAAAATGAACTTTTTATTGCTTTAAATGCGTTTTCAGCCTGATTGTGCACTTTAGGTGAAAATGTCAAAATCTTAAAAATGAGCATAAGCACAATGAAATTAATGCTGGAATCATCTTCAGGATGCTAAAATACACTAAATACAGCAAAAATTTTGAGTCTACAACGTTTAGTTTAGGTGTGAGAGCCAAAATGAACTTTTTATTGCTTTAAATGCGTTTTCAGCCTGATTGTGCACTTTAGGTGAAAATGTCAAAATCTTAAAAATGAGCATAAGCACAATGAAATTAATGCTGGAATCATCTTCAGGATGCTAGAATACACTAAATACAGCAAAAATTTTGAGTCTACAACGTTTAGTTTAGGTGTGAGAGCCAAAATGAACTTTTTATTGCTTTAAACGCGTTTTCAGCCCCTGATTGTACACTTAAGGTGAAAATGTCAAAATCTTCAAAATGAGCATAAGCACAATGAAATTAATGCTGGAATCATCTTCAGGATGCTAAAATACACTAAATACAGCAAAAATTTTGAGTCTACAACGTTTAGTTTAGGTGTGAGAGCCAAAATGAACTTTTTATTGCTTTAAATGCGTTTTCAGCCTGATTGTGCACTTTAGGTGAAAATGTCAAAATCTTAAAAATGAGCATAAGCACAATGAAATTAATGCTGGAATCATCTTCAGGATGCTAGAATACACTAAATACAGCAAAAATTTTGAGTCTACAACGTTTAGTTTAGGTGTGAGAGCCAAAATGAACTTTTTATTGCTTTAAACGCGTTTTCAGCCCCTGATTGTACACTTAAGGTGAAAATGTCAAAATCTTCAAAATGAGCATAAGCACAATGAAATTAATGCTGGAATCATCTTCAGGATGCTAGAATACACTAAATACAGCAAAAATTTTGAGTCTACAACGTTTAGTTTAGGTGTGAGTGCCAAAATGAACTTTTTATTGCTTTAAACGCGTTTTCAGCCCCTGATTGTACACTTAAGGTGAAAATGTCAAAATCTTAAAAATGAGCATAAGCACAATGAAATTAATGCTGGAATCATCTTCAGGATGCTAAAATACACTAAATACAGCAAAAATTTTGAGTCTACAACGTTTAGTTTAGGTGTGAGAGCCAAAATGAACTTTTTATTGCTTTAAATGCGTTTTCAGCCTGATTGTGCACTTTAGGTGAAAATGTCAAAATCTTAAAAATGAGCATAAGCACAATGAAATTAATGCTGGAATCATCTTCAGGATGCTAGAATACACTAAATACAGAAAAAATTTTGAGTCTACAACGTTTAGTTTAGGTGTGAGAGCCAAAATGAACTTTTTATTGCTTTAAACGCGTTTTCAGCCCCTGATTGTACACTTAAGGTGAAAATGTCAAAATCTTCAAAATGAGCATAAGCACAATGAAATTAATGCTGGAATCATCTTCAGGATGCTAGAATACACTAAATACAGCAAAAATTTTGAGTCTACAACGTTTAGTTTAGGTGTGAGAGCCAAAATGAACTTTTTATTGCTTTAAACGCGTTTTCAGCCCCTGATTGTGCACTTTAGGTGAAAATGTCAAAATCTTAAAAATGAGCATAAGCACAATGAAATTAATGCTGGAATCATCTTCAGGATGCTAGAATACACTAAATACAGCAAAAATTTTGAGTCTACAACATTTAGTTTAGGTGTGAGAGCCAAAATGAACTTTTTATTGCTTTAAACGCGTTTTCAGCCCCTGATTGTACACTTAAGGTGAAAATGTCAAAATCTTCAAAATGAGCATAAGCACAATGAAATTAATGCTGGAATCATCTTCAGGATGCTAGAATACACTGAATACAGCAAAAATTTTGAGTCTACAACGTTTATTTTAGGTGTGTGAGCCAAAATGAACTTTTTATTGCTTTAAACGCGTTTTCAGCCCCTGATTGTACACTTAAGGTGAAAATGTCAAAATCTTCAAAATGAGCATAAGCACAATGAAATTAATGCTGGAATCATCTTCAGGATGCTAGAATACACTAAATACAGCAAAAATTTTGAGTGTACAACGTTTATTTTAGGTGTGTGAGCCAAAATGAACTTTTTATTGCTTTAAATGCGTTTTCAGCCTGATTGTGCACTTTAGGTGAAAATGTCAAAATCTTAAAAATGAGCATAAGCACAATGAAATTAATGCTGGAATCATCTTCAGGATGCTAGAATACACTAAATACAGCAAAAATTTTGAGTCTACAACGTTTAGTTTAGGTGTGAGAGCCAAAATGAACTTTTTATTGCTTTAAACGCGTTTTCAGCCCCTGATTGTACACTTAAGGTGAAAATGTCAAAATCTTCAAAATGAGCATAAGCACAATGAAATTAATGCTGGAATCATCTTCAGGATGCTAGAATACACTAAATACAGCAAAAAATTTGAGTCTACAACGTTTAGTTTAGGTGTGAGAGCCAAAATGAACTTTTTATTGCTTTAAATGCGTTTTCAGCCTGATTGTGCACTTTAGGTGAAAATGTCAAAATCTTAAAAATGAGCATAAGCACAATGAAATTAATGCTGGAATCATCTTCAGGATGCTAGAATACACTAAATACAGCAAAAATTTTGAGTCTACAACGTTTAGTTTAGGTGTGAGAGCCAAAATGAACTTTTTATTGCTTTAAACGCGTATTCAGCCCCTGATTGTGCACTTTAGGTGAAAATGTCAAAATCTTAAAAATGAGCATAAGCACAATGAAATTAATGCTGGAATCATCTTCAGGATGCTAGAATACACTAAATACAGCAAAAATTTTGAGTCTACAACGTTTAGTTTAGGTGTGAGAGCCAAAATGAACTTTTTATTGCTTTAAACGCGTTTTCAGCCCCTGATTGTACACTTAAGGTGAAAATGTCAAAATCTTCAAAATGAGCATAAGCACAATGAAATTAATGCTGGAATCATCTTCAGGATGCTAGAATACACTAAATACAGCAAAAATTTTGAGTCTACAACGTTTATTTTAGGTGTGAGAGCCAAAATTAACTTTTTATTGCTTTAAATGCGTTTTCAGCCTGATTGTGCACTTTAGGTGAAAATATCAAAATCTTAAAAATGAGCATAAGCACAATGAAATTAATGCTGGAATCATCTTTAGGATGCTAGAATACACTAAATACAGCAAAAATTTTGAGTCTACAACGTTTAGTTTAGGTGTGAGAGCCAAAATGAACTTTTTATTGCTTTAAACGCGTTTTCAGCCCCTGATTGTGCACTTTAGGTGAAAATGTCAAAATCTTAAAAATGAGCATAAGCACAATGAAATTAATGCTGGAATCATCTTCAGGATGCTAGAATACACTGAATACAGCAAAAATTTTGAGTCTACAACGTTTAGTTTAGGTGTGAGAGCCAAAATGAACTTTTTATTGCTTTAAACGCGTTTTCAGCCCCTGATTGTACACTTAAGGTGAAAATGTCAAAATCTTAAAAATGAGCATAAGCACAATGAAATTAATGCTGGAATCATCTTCAGGATGCTAAAATACACTAAATACAGCAAAAATTTTGAGTCTACAACGTTTAGTTTAGGTGTGAGAGCCAAAATGAACTTTTTATTGCTTTAAATGCGTTTTCAGCCTGATTGTGCACTTTAGGTGAAAATGTCAAAATCTTAAAAATGAGCATAAGCACAATGAAATTAATGCTGGAATCATCTTCAGGATGCTAGAATACACTAAATACAGCAAAAATTTTGAGTCTACAACGTTTAGTTTAGGTGTGAGAGCCAAAATGAACTTTTTATTGCTTTAAACGCGTTTTCAGCCCCTGATTGTACACTTAAGGTGAAAATGTCAAAATCTTCAAAATGAGCATAAGCACAATGAAATTAATGCTGGAATCATCTTCAGGATGCTAGAATACACTAAATACAGCAAAAATTTTGAGTCTACAACGTTTAGTTTAGGTGTGAGAGCCAAAATGAACTTTTTATTGCTTTAAATGCGTTTTCAGCCTGATTGTGCACTTTAGGTGAAAATGTCAAAATCTTAAAAATGAGCATAAGCACAATGAAATTAATGCTGGAATCATCTTCAGGATGCTAGAATACACTAAATACAGCAAAAATTTTGAGTCTACAACGTTTAGTTTAGGTGTGAGAGCCAAAATGAACTTTTTATTGCTTTAAACGCGTTTTCAGCCCCTGATTGTACACTTAAGGTGAAAATGTCAAAATCTTCAAAATGAGCATAAGCACAATGAAATTAATGCTGGAATCATCTTCAGGATGCTAGAATACACTGAATACAGCAAAAATTTTGAGTCTACAACGTTTATTTTAGGTGTGTGAGCCAAAATGAACTTTTTATTGCTTTAAATGCGTTTTCAGCCTGATTGTGCACTTTAGGTTAAAATGTCAAAATCTTCCAAATGAGCATAAGCACGATGAAATTAATGCTGGAATCATCTTCAGGATGCTAGAATACACTAAATACAGCAAAAATTTTGAGTCTACAACGTTTAGTTTAGGTGTGAGAGCCAAAATGAACTTTTTATTGCTTTAATTGCGTTTTCAGCCCCTGATTGTACACTTAAGGTGAAAATGTCAAAATCTTAAAAATGAGCATAAGCACAATGAAATTAATGCTGGAATCATCTTCAGGATGCTAAAATACACTAAATACAGCAAAAATTTTGAGTCTACAACGTTTAGTTTAGGTGTGAGAGCCAAAATGAACTTTTTATTGCTTTAAATGCGTTTTCAGCCTGATTGTGCACTTTAGGTGAAAATGTCAAAATCTTAAAAATGAGCATAAGCACAATGAAATTAATGCTGGAATCATCTTCAGGATGCTAGAATACACTAAATACAGCAAAAATTTTGAGTCTACAACGTTTAGTTTAGGTGTGAGAGCCAAAATGAACTTTTTATTGCTTTAAACGCGTTTTCAGCCCCTGATTGTACACTTAAGGTGAAAATGTCAAAATCTTCAAAATGAGCATAAGCACAATGAAATTAATGCTGGAATCATCTTCAGGATGCTAGAATACACTAAATACAGCAAAAATTTTGAGTCTACAACGTTTAGTTTAGGTGTGAGAGCCAAAATGAACTTTTTATTGCTTTAAACGCGTTTTCAGCCCCTGATTGTACACTTAAGGTGAAAATGTCAAAATCTTAAAAATGAGCATATGCACAATGAAATTAATGCTGGAATCATCTTCAGGATGCTAAAATACACTAAATAGAGCAAAAATTTTGAGTCAACAACGTTTAGTTTAGGTGTGAGAGCCAAAATGAACTTTTTATTGCTTTAAACGCGTTTTCAGCCCCTGATTGTACACTTAAGGTGAAAATGTCAAAATCTTAAAAATGAGCATAAGCACAATGAAATTAATGCTGGAATCATCTTCAGGATGCTAAAATACACTAAATACAGCAAAAATTTTGAGTCTACAACGTTTAGTTTAGGTGTGAGAGCCAAAATGAACTTTTTATTGCTTTAAATGCGTTTTCAGCCTGATTGTGCACTTTAGGTGAAAATATAAAAATCTTCAAAATGAGCATAAGCACAATGAAATTAATGCTGGAATCATCTTCAGGATGCTAGAATACACTGAATACAGCAAAAATTTTGAGTCTACAACGTTTATTTTAGGTGTGTGAGCCAAAATGAACTTTTTATTGCTTTAAACGCGTTTTCAGCCCCTGATTGTACACTTAAGGTGAAAATGTCAAAATCTTCAAAATGAGCATAAGCACAATGAAATTAATGCTGGAATCATCTTCAGGATGCTAGAATACACTAAATACAGCAAAAATTTTGAGTCTACAACGTTTATTTTAGGTGTGTGAGCCAAAATGAACTTTTTATTGCTTTAAATGCGTTTTCAGCCTGATTGTGCACTTTAGGTGAAAATGTCAAAATCTTAAAAATGAGCATAAGCACAATGAAATTAATGCTGGAATCATCTTCAGGATAATAGAATACACTAAATACAGCAAAAATTTTGAGTCTACAACGTTTAGTTTAGGTGTGAGAGCCAAAATGAACTTTTTATTGCTTTAAACGCGTTTTCAGCCCCTGATTGTACACTTAAGGTGAAAATGTCAAAATCTTCAAAATGAGCATAAGCACAATGAAATTAATGCTGGAATCATCTTCAGGATGCTAGAATACACTAAATACAGCAAAAATTTTGAGTCTACAACGTTTAGTTAAGGTGTGAGAGCCAAAATGAACTTTTTATTGCTTTAAATGCGTTTTCAGCCTGATTGTGCACTTTAGGTGAAAATGTCAAAATCTTAAAAATGAGCATAAGCACAATGAAATTAATGCTGGAATCATCTTCAGGATGCTAGAATACACTAAATACAGCAAAAATTTTGAGTCTACAACGTTTAGTTTAGGTGTGAGAGCCAAAATGAACTTTTTATTGCTTTAAACGCGTTTTCAGCCCCTGATTGTACACTTAAGGTGAAAATGTCAAAATCTTCAAAAGGAATATAAGCACAATGAAATTAATGCTGGAATCATCTTCAGGATGCTAGAATACACTGAATACAGCAAAAATTTTGAGTCTACAACGTTTATTTTAGGTGTGTGAGCCAAAATGAACTTTTTATTGCTTTAAATGCGTTTTCAGCCTGATTGTGCACTTTAGGTTAAAATGTCAAAATCTTCAAAATGAGCATAAGCACAATGAAATTAATGCTGGAATCATCTTCAGGATGCTAGAATACACTAAATACAGCAAAAATTTTGAGTCTACAACGTTTAGTTTAGGTGCGAGAGCCAAAATGAACTTTTTATTGCTTTAAACGCGTTTTCAGCCCCTGATTGTACACTTAAGGTGAAAATGTCAAAATCTTAAAAATGAGCATAAGCACAATGAAATTAATGCTGGAATCATCTTCAGGATGCTAAAATACACTAAATACAGCAAAAATTTTGAGTCTACAACGTTTAGTTTAGGTGTGAGAGCCAAAATGAACTTTTTATTGCTTTAAATGCGTTTTCAGCCTGATTGTGCACTTTAGGTGAAAATGTCAAAATCTTAAAAATGAGCATAAGCACAATGAAATTAATGCTGGAATCATCTTCAGGATGCTAGAATACACTAAATACAGCAAAAATTTTGAGTCTACAACGTTTAGTTTAGGTGTGAGAGCCAAAATGAACTTTTTATTGCTTTAAACGCGTTTTCAGCCCCTGATTGTACACTTAAGGTGAAAATGTCAAAATCTTCAAAATGAGCATAAGCACAATGAAATTAATGCTGGAATCATCTTCAGGATGCTAGAATACACTAAATACAGCAAAAATTTTGAGTCTACAACGTTTAGTTTAGGTGTGAGAGCCAAAATGAACTTTTTATTGCTTTAAACGCGTTTTCAGCCCCTGATTGTACACTTAAGGTGAAAATGTCAAAATCTTCAAAATGAGCATAAGCACAATGAAATTAATGCTGGAATCATCTTCAGGATGCTAGAATACACTAAATACAGCAAAAATTTTGAGTCTACATCGTTTAGTTTAGGTGTGAGAGCCAAAATGAACTTTTTATTGCTTTAAATGCGTTTTCAGCCTGATTGTGCACTTTAGGTGAAAATGTCAAAATCTTAAAAATGAGCATAAGCACAATGAAATTAATGCTGGAATCATCTTCAGGATGCTAGAATACACTAAATACAGCAAAAATTTTGAGTCTACAACGTTTAGTTTAGGTGTGAGAGCCAAAATGAACTTTTTATTGCTTTAAACGCGTATTCAGCCCCTGATTGTGCACTTTAGGTGAAAATGTCAAAATCTTAAAAATGAGCATAAGCACAATGAAATTAATGCTGGAATCATCTTCAGGATGCTAGAATACACTAAATACAGCAAAAATTTTGAGTCTACAACGTTTAGTTTAGGTGTGAGAGCCAAAATGAACTTTTTATTGCTTTAAACGCGTTTTCAGCCCCTGATTGTACACTTAAGGTGAAAATGTCAAAATCTTCAAAATGAGCATAAGCACAATGAAATTAATGCTGGAATCATCTTCAGGATGCTAGAATACACTAAATACAGCAAAAATTTTGAGTCTACAACGTTTATTTTAGGTGTGAGAGCCAAAATTAACTTTTTATTGCTTTAAATGCGTTTTCAGCCTGATTGTGCACTTTAGGTGAAAATATCAAAATCTTAAAAATGAGCATAAGCACAATGAAATTAATGCTGGAATCATCTTTAGGATGCTAGAATACACTAAATACAGCAAAAATTTTGAGTCTACAACGTTTAGTTTAGGTGTGAGAGCCAAAATGAACTTTTTATTGCTTTAAACGCGTTTTCAGCCCCTGATTGTGCACTTTAGGTGAAAATGTCAAAATCTTAAAAATGAGCATAAGCACAATGAAATTAATGCTGGAATCATCTTCAGGATGCTAGAATACACTGAATACAGCAAAAATTTTGAGTCTACAACGTTTAGTTTAGGTGTGAGAGCCAAAATGAACTTTTTATTGCTTTAAATGCGTTTTCAGCCCCTGATTGTACACTTAAGGTGAAAATGTCAAAATCTTAAAAATGAGCATAAGCACAATGAAATTAATGCTGGAATCATCTTCAGGATGCTAAAATACACTAAATACAGCAAAAATTTTGAGTCTACAACGTTTAGTTTAGGTGTGAGAGCCAAAATGAACTTTTTATTGCTTTAAATGCGTTTTCAGCCTGATTGTGCACTTTAGGTGAAAATGTCAAAATCTTAAAAATGAGCATAAGCACAATGAAATTAATGCTGGAATCATCTTCAGGATGCTAGAATACACTGAATACAGCAAAAATTTTGAGTCTACAACGTTTAGTTTAGGTGTGAGAGCCAAAATGAACTTTTTATTGCTTTAAATGCGTTTTCAGCCCCTGATTGTACACTTAAGGTGAAAATGTCAAAATCTTCAAAATGAGCATAAGCACAATGAAATTAATGCTGGAATCATCTTCAGGATGCTAAAATACACTAAATACAGCAAAAATTTTGAGTCTACAACGTTTAGTTTAGGTGTGAGAGCCAAAATGAACTTTTTATTGCTTTAAATGCGTTTTCAGCCTGATTGTGCACTTTAGGTGAAAATGTCAAAATCTTAAAAATGAGCATAAGCACAATGAAATTAATGCTGGAATCATCTTCAGGATGCTAGAATACACTAAATACAGCAAAAATTTTGAGTCTACAACGTTTAGTTTAGGTGTGAGAGCCAAAATGAACTTTTTATTGCTTTAAACGCATTTTCAGCCCCTGATTGTACACTTAAGGTGAAAATGTCAAAATCTTCAAAATGAGCATAAGCACAATGAAATTAATGCTGGAATCATCTTCAGGATGCTAGAATACACTAAATACAGCAAAAATTTTGAGTCTACAACGTTTAGTTTAGGTGTGAGAGCCAAAATGAACTTTTTATTGCTTTAAATGCGTTTTCAGCCTGATTGTGCACTTTAGGTGAAAATGTCAAAATCTTAAAAATGAGCATAAGCACAATGAAATTAATGCTGGAATCATCTTCAGGATGCTAGAATACACTAAATACAGCAAAAATTTTGAGTCTACAACGTTTAGTTTAGGTGTGAGAGCCAAAATGAACTTTTTATTGCTTTAAACGCGTTTTCAGCCCCTGATTGTACACTTAAGGTGAAAATGTCAAAATCTTCAAAATGAGCATAAGCACAATGAAATTAATGCTGGAATCATCTTCAGGATGCTAGAATACACTGAATACAGCAAAAATTTTGAGTCTACAACGTTTATTTTAGGTGTGTGAGCCAAAATGAACTTTTTATTGCTTTAAATGCGTTTTCAGCCTGATTGTGCACTTTAGGTTAAAATGTCAAAATCTTCAAAATGAGCATAAGCACGATGAAATTAATGCTGGAATCATCTTCAGGATGCTAGAATACACTAAATACAGCAAAAATTTTGAGTCTACAACGTTTAGTTTAGGTGTGAGAGCCAAAATGAACTTTTTATTGCTTTAATTGCGTTTTCAGCCCCTGATTGTACACTTAAGGTGAAAATGTCAAAATCTTAAAAATGAGCATAAGCACAATGAAATTAATGCTGGAATCATCTTCAGGATGCTAAAATACACTAAATACAGCAAAAATTTTGAGTCTACAACGTTTAGTTTAGGTGTGAGAGCCAAAATTAACTTTTTATTGCTTTAAATGCGTTTTCAGCCTGATTGTGCACTTTAGGTGAAAATGTCAAAATCTTAAAAATGAGCATAAGCACAATGAAATTAATGCTGGAATCATCTTCAGGATGCTAGAATACACTAAATACAGCAAAAATTTTGAGTCTACAACGTTTAGTTTAGGTGTGAGAGCCAAAATGAACTTTTTATTGCTTTAAACGCGTTTTCAGCCCCTGATTGTACACTTAAGGTGAAAATGTCAAAATCTTCAAAATGAGCATAAGCACAATGAAATTAATGCTGGAATCATCTTCAGGATGCTAGAATACACTAAATACAGCAAAAATTTTGAGTCTACAACGTTTAGTTTAGGTGTGAGAGCCAAAATGAACTTTTTATTGCTTTAAACGCGTTTTCAGCCCCTGATTGTACACTTAAGGTGAAAATGTCAAAATCTTCAAAATGAGCATAAGCACAATGAAATTAATGCTGGAATCATCTTCAGGATGCTAAAATACACTAAATAGAGCAAAAATTTTGAGTCTACAACGTTTAGTTTAGGTGTGAGAGCCAAAATGAACTTTTTATTGCTTTAAACGCGTTTTCAGCCCCTGATTGTACACTTAAGGTGAAAATGTCAAAATCTTAAAAATGAGCATAAGCACAATGAAATTAATGCTGGAATCATCTTCAGGATGCTAAAATACACTAAATACAGCAAAAATTTTGAGTCTACAACGTTTAGTTTAGGTGTGAGAGCCAAAATGAACTTTTTATTGCTTTAAATGCGTTTTCAGCCTGATTGTGCACTTTAGGTGAAAATGTCAAAATCTTAAAAATGAGCATAAGCACAATGAAATTAATGCTGGAATCATCTTCAGGATGCTAGAATACACTAAATACAGCAAAAATTTTGAGTCTACAACGTTTAGTTTAGGTCTGAGAGCCAAAATGAACTTTTTATTGCTTTAAACGCGTTTTCAGCCCCTGATTGTACACTCAAGGTGAAAATGTCAAAATCTTCAAAATGAGCATAAGCACAATGAAATTAATGCTGGAATCATCTTCAGGATGCTAGAATACACTGAATACAGCAAAAATTTTGAGTCTACAACGTTTATTTTAGGTGTGTGAGCCAAAATGAACTTTTTATTGCTTTAAATGCGTTTTCAGCCTGATTGTGCACTTTAGGTTAAAATGTCAAAATCTTCAAAATGAGCATAAGCACGATGAAATTAATGCTGGAATCATCTTCAGGATGCTAGAATACACTAAATACAGCAAAAATTTTGAGTCTACAACGTTTAGTTTAGGTGTGAGAGCCAAAATGAACTTTTTATTGCTTTAAACGCGTTTTCAGCCCCTGATTGTACACTTAAGGTGAAAATGTCAAAATCTTAAAAATGAGCATAAGCACAATGAAATTAATGCTGGAATCATCTTCAGGATGCTAAAATACACTAAATACAGCAAAAATTTTGAGTCTACAACGTTTAGTTTAGGTGTGAGAGCCAAAATGAACTTTTTATTGCTTTAAATGCGTTTTCAGCCTGATTGTGCACTTTAGGTGAAAATGTCAAAATCTTAAAAATGAGCATAAGCACAATGAAATTAATGCTGGAATCATCTTCAGGATGCTAGAATACACTAAATACAGCAAAAATTTTGAGTCTACAACGTTTATTTTAGGTGTGAGAGCCAAAATTATTTTTTTATTGCTTTAAATGCGTTTTCAGCCTGATTGTGCACTTTAGGTGAAAATATCAAAATCTTAAAAATGAGCATAAGCACAATGAAATTAATGCTGGAATCATCTTCAGGATGCTAGAATACACTAAATACAGCAAAAGTTTTGAGTCTACAACGTTTAGTTTAGGTGTGAGAGCCAAAATGAACTTTTTATTGCTTTAAACGCGTTTTCAGCCCCTGATTGTGCACTTTAGGTGAAAATGTCAAAATCTTAAAAATGAGCATAAGCACAATGAAATTAATGCTGGAATCATCTTCAGGATGCTAGAATACACTGAATACAGCAAAAATTTTGAGTCTACAACGTTTATTTTAGGTGTGTGAGCCAAAATGAACTTTTTATTGCTTTAAACGCGTTTTCAGCCCCTGATTGTACACTTAAGGTGAAAATGTCAAAATCTTCAAAATGAGCATAAGCACAATGAAATTAATGCTGGAATCATCTTCAGGATGCTAGAATACACTAAATACAGCAAAAATTTTGAGTCTACAACGTTTATTTTAGGTGTGTGAGCCAAAATGAACTTTTTATTGCTTTAAATGCGTTTTCAGCCTGATTGTGCACTTTAGGTGAAAATGTCAAAATCTTAAAAATGAGCATAAGCACAATGAAATTAATGCTGGAATCATCTTCAGGATGCTAGAATACACTAAATACAGCAAAAATTTTGAGTCTACAACGTTTAGTTTAGGTGTGAGAGCCAAAATGAACTTTTTATTGCTTTAAACGCGTTTTCAGCCCCTGATTGTACACTTAAGGTGAAAATGTCAAAATCTTCAAAATGAGCATAAGCACAATGAAATTAATGCTGGAATCATCTTCAGGATGCTAGAATACACTAAATACAGCAAAAATTTTGAGTCTACAACGTTTAGTTTAGGTGTGAGAACCAAAATGAACTTTTTATTGCTTTAAATGCGTTTTCAGCCTGATTGTGCACTTTAGGTGAAAATGTCAAAATCTTAAAAATGAGCATAAGCACAATGAAATTAATGCTGGAATCATCTTCAGGATGCTAGAATACACTAAATACAGGAAAAATTTTGAGTCTACAACGTTTAGTTTAGGTGTGAGAGCCAAAATGAACTTTTTATTGCTTTAAACGCGTTTTCAGCCCCTGATTGTACACTTAAGGTGAAAATGTCAAAATCTTCAAAAGGAGCATAAGCACAATGAAATTAATGCTGGAATCATCTTCAGGATGCTAGAATACACTGAATACAGCAAAAATTTTGAGTCTACAACGTTTATTTTAGGTGTGTGAGCCAAAATGAACTTTTTATTGCTTTAAATGCGTTTTCAGCCTGATTGTGCACTTTAGGTTAAAATGTCAAAATCTTCAAAATGAGCATAAGCACAATGAAATTAATGCTGGAATCATCTTCAGGATGCTAGAATACACTAAATACAGCAAAAATTTTGAGTCTACAACGTTTAGTTTAGGTGCGAGAGCCAAAATGAACTTTTTATTGCTTTAAACGCGTTTTCAGCCCCTGATTGTACACTTAAGGTGAAAATGTCAAAATCTTAAAAATGAGCATAAGCACAATGAAATTAATGCTGGAATCATCTTCAGTATGCTAAAATACACTAAATACAGCAAAAATTTTGAGTCTACAACGTTTAGTTTAGGTGTGAGAGCCAAAATGAACTTTTTATTGCTTTAAATGCGTTTTCAGCCTGATTGTGCACTTTAGGTGAAAATGTCAAAATCTTAAAAATATGCATAAGCACAATGAAATTAATGCTGGAATCATCTTCAGGATGCTAGAATACACTAAATACAGCAAAAATTTTGAGTCTACAACGTTTAGTTTAGGTGTGAGAGCCAAAATGAACTTTTTATTGCTTTAAACGCGTTTTCAGCCCCTGATTGTACACTTAAGGTGAAAATGTCAAAATCTTCAAAATGAGCATAAGCACAATGAAATTAATGCTGGAATCATCTTCAGGATGCTAGAATACACTAAATACAGCAAAAATTTTGAGTCTACAACGTTTAGTTTAGGTGTGAGAGCCAAAATGAACTTTTTATTGCTTTAAACGCGTTTTCAGCCCCTGATTGTACACTTAAGGTGAAAATGTCAAAATCTTCAAAATGAGCATAAGCACAATGAAATTAATGCTGGAATCATCTTCAGGATGCTAGAATACACTAAATACAGCAAAAATTTTGAGTCTACAACGTTTATTTTAGGTGTGTGAGCCAAAATGAACTTTTTATTGCTTTAAATGCGTTTTCAGCCTGATTGTGCACTTTAGGTTAAAATGTCAAAATCTTCAAAATGAGCATAAGCACGATGAAATTAATGCTGGAATCATCTTCAGGATGCTAGAATACACTAAATACAGCAAAAATTTTGAGTCTACAACGTTTAGTTTAGGTGTGAGAGCCAAAATGAACTTTTTATTGCTTTAAACGCGTTTTCAGCCCCTGATTGTACACTTAAGGTGAAAATGTCAAAATCTTAAAAATGAGCATAAGCACAATGAAATTAATGCTGGAATCATCTTCAGGATGCTAAAATACACTAAATACAGCAAAAATTTTGAGTCTACAACGTTTAGTTTAGGTGTGAGAGCCAAAATGAACTTTTTATTGCTTTAAATGCGTTTTCAGCCTGATTGTGCACTTTAGGTGAAAATGTCAAAATCTTAAAAATGAGCATAAGCACAATGAAATTAATGCTGGAATCATCTTCAGGATGCTAGAATACACTAAATACAGCAAAAATTTTGAGTCTACAACGTTTATTTTAGGTGTGAGAGCCAAAATTATTTTTTTATTGCTTTAAATGCGTTTTCAGCCTGATTGTGCACTTTAGGTGAAAATATCAAAATCTTAAAAATGAGCATAAGCACAATGAAATTAATGCTGGAATCATCATCAGGATGCTAGAATACACTAAATACAGCAAAAGTTTTGAGTCTACAACGTTTAGTTTAGGTGTGAGAGCCAAAATGAACTTTTTATTGCTTTAAACGCGTTTTCAGCCCCTGATTGTGCACTTTAGGTGAAAATGTCAAAATCTTAAAAATGAGCATAAGCACAATGAAATTAATGCTGGAATCATCTTCAGGATGCTAGAATACACTGAATACAGCAAAAATTTTGAGTCTACAACGTTTATTTTAGGTGTGTGAGCCAAAATGAACTTTTTATTGCTTTAAACGCGTTTTCAGCCCCTGATTGTACACTTAAGGTGAAAATGTCAAAATCTTCAAAATGAGCATAAGCACAATGAAATTAATGCTGGAATCATCTTCAGGATGCTAGAATACACTAAATACAGCAAAAATTTTGAGTCTACAACGTTTATTTTAGGTGTGTGAGCCAAAATGAACTTTTTATTGCTTTAAATGCGTTTTCAGCCTGATTGTGCACTTTAGGTGAAAATGTCAAAATCTTAAAAATGAGCATAAGCACAATGAAATTAATGCTGGAATCATCTTCAGGATGCTAGAATACACTAAATACAGCAAAAATTTTGAGTCTACAACGTTTAGTTTAGGTGTGAGAGCCAAAATGAACTTTTTATTGCTTTAAACGCGTTTTCAGCCCCTGATTGTACACTTAAGGTGAAAATGTCAAAATCTTCAAAATGAGCATAAGCACAATGAAATTAATGCTGGAATCATCTTCAGGATGCTAGAATACACTAAATACAGCAAAAATTTTGAGTCTACAACGTTTAGTTTAGGTGTGAGAGCCAAAATGAACTTTTTATTGCTTTAAACGCGTTTTCAGCCCCTGATTGTACACTTAAGGTGAAAATGTCAAAATCTTCAAAAGGAGCATAAGCACAATGAAATTAATGCTGGAATCATCTTCAGGATGCTAGAATACACTGAATACAGCAAAAATTTTGAGTCTACAACGTTTATTTTAGGTGTGTGAGCCAAAATGAACTTTTTATTGCTTTAAATGCGTTTTCAGCCTGATTGTGCACTTTAGGTTAAAATGTCAAAATCTTCAAAATGAGCATAAGCACAATGAAATTAATGCTGGAATCATCTTCAGGATGCTAGAATACACTAAATACAGCAAAAATTTTGAGTCTACAACGTTTAGTTTAGGTGCGAGAGCCAAAATGAACTTTTTATTGCTTTAAACGCGTTTTCAGCCCCTGATTGTACACTTAAGGTGAAAATGTCAAAATCTTAAAAATGAGCATAAGCACAATGAAATTAATGCTGGAATCATCTTCAGTATGCTAAAATACACTAAATACAGCAAAAATTTTGAGTCTACAACGTTTAGTTTAGGTGTGAGAGCCAAAATGAACTTTTTATTGCTTTAAATGCGTTTTCAGCCTGATTGTGCACTTTAGGTGAAAATGTCAAAATCTTAAAAATATGCATAAGCACAATGAAATTAATGCTGGAATCATCTTCAGGATGCTAGAATACACTAAATACAGCAAAAATTTTGAGTCTACAACGTTTAGTTTAGGTGTGAGAGCCAAAATGAACTTTTTATTGCTTTAAACGCGTTTTCAGCCCCTGATTGTACACTTAAGGTGAAAATGTCAAAATCTTCAAAATGAGCATAAGCACAATGAAATTAATGCTGGAATCATCTTCAGGATGCTAGAATACACTAAATACAGCAAAAATTTTGAGTCTACAACGTTTAGTTTAGGTGTGAGAGCCAAAATGAACTTTTTATTGCTTTAAACGCGTTTTCAGCCCCTGATTGTACACTTAAGGTGAAAATGTCAAAATCTTCAAAATGAGCATAAGCACAATGAAATTAATGCTGGAATCATCTTCAGGATGCTAGAATACACTAAATACAGCAAAAATTTTGAGTCTACATCGTTTAGTTTAGGTGTGAGAGCCAAAATGAACTTTTTATTGCTTTAAATGCGTTTTCAGCCTGATTGTGCACTTTAGGTGAAAATGTCAAAATCTTAAAAATGAGCATAAGCACAATGAAATTAATGCTGGAATCATCTTCAGGATGCTAGAATACACTAAATACAGCAAAAATTTTGAGTCTACAACGTTTAGTTTAGGTGTGAGAGCCAAAATGAACTTTTTATTGCTTTAAACGCGTATTCAGCCCCTGATTGTGCACTTTAGGTGAAAATGTCAAAATCTTAAAAATGAGCATAAGCACAATGAAATTAATGCTGGAATCATCTTCAGGATGCTAGAATACACTAAATACAGCAAAAATTTTGAGTCTACAACGTTTAGTTTAGGTGTGAGAGCCAAAATGAACTTTTTATTGCTTTAAACGCGTTTTCAGCCCCTGATTGTACACTTAAGGTGAAAATGTCAAAATCTTCAAAATGAGCATAAGCACAATGAAATTAATGCTGGAATCATCTTCAGGATGCTAGAATACACTAAATACAGCAAAAAATTTGAGTCTACAACGTTTAGTTTAGGTGTGAGAGCCAAAATGAACTTTTTATTGCTTTAAACGCGTTTTCAGCCCCTGATTGTGCACTTTAGGTGAAAATGTCAAAATCTTAAAAATGAGCATAAGCACAATGAAATTAATGCTGGAATCATCTTCAGGATGCTAGAATACACTGAATACAGCAAAAATTTTGAGTCTACAACGTTTATTTTAGGTGTGTGAGCCAAAATGAACTTTTTATTGCTTTAAACGCGTTTTCAGCCCCTGATTGTACACTTAAGGTGAAAATGTCAAAATCTTCAAAATGAGCATAAGCACAATGAAATTAATGCTGGAATCATCTTCAGGATGCTAGAATACACTAAATACAGCAAAAATTTTGAGTCTACAACGTTTATTTTAGGTGTGTGAGCCAAAATGAACTTTTTATTGCTTTAAATGCGTTTTCAGCCTGATTGTGCACTTTAGGTGAAAATGTCAAAATCTTAAAAATGAGCATAAGCACAATGAAATTAATGCTGGAATCATCTTCAGGATGCTAGAATACACTAAATACAGCAAAAATTTTGAGTCTACAACGTTTAGTTTAGGTGTGAGAGCCAAAATGAACTTTTTATTGCTTTAAACGCGTTTTCAGCCCCTGATTGTACACTTAAGGTGAAAATGTCAAAATCTTCAAAATGAGCATAAGCACAATGAAATTAATGCTGGAATCATCTTCAGGATGCTAGAATACACTAAATACAGCAAAAATTTTGAGTCTACAACGTTTAGTTTAGGTGTGAGAACCAAAATGAACTTTTTATTGCTTTAAATGCGTTTTCAGCCTGATTGTGCACTTTAGGTGAAAATGTCAAAATCTTAAAAATGAGCATAAGCACAATGAAATTAATGCTGGAATCATCTTCAGGATGCTAGAATACACTAAATACAGGAAAAATTTTGAGTCTACAACGTTTAGTTTAGGTGTGAGAGCCAAAATGAACTTTTTATTGCTTTAAACGCGTTTTCAGCCCCTGATTGTACACTTAAGGTGAAAATGTCAAAATCTTCAAAAGGAGCATAAGCACAATGAAATTAATGCTGGAATCATCTTCAGGATGCTAGAATACACTGAATACAGCAAAAATTTTGAGTCTACAACGTTTATTTTAGGTGTGTGAGCCAAAATGAACTTTTTATTGCTTTAAATGCGTTTTCAGCCTGATTGTGCACTTTAGGTTAAAATGTCAAAATCTTCAAAATGAGCATAAGCACGATGAAATTAATGCTGGAATCATCTTCAGGATGCTAGAATACACTAAATACAGCAAAAATTTTGAGTCTACAACGTTTAGTTTAGGTGTGAGAGCCAAAATGAACTTTTTATTGCTTTAAACGCGTTTTCAGCCCCTGATTGTACACTTAAGGTGAAAATGTCAAAATCTTAAAAATGAGCATAAGCACAATGAAATTAATGCTGGAATCATCTTCAGGATGCTAAAATACACTAAATACAGCAAAAATTTTGAGTCTACAACGTTTAGTTTAGGTGTGAGAGCCAAAATGAACTTTTTATTGCTTTAAATGCGTTTTCAGCCTGATTGTGCACTTTAGGTGAAAATGTCAAAATCTTAAAAATGAGCATAAGCACAATGAAATTAATGCTGGAATCATCTTCAGGATGCTAGAATACACTAAATACAGCAAAAATTTTGAGTCTACAACGTTTATTTTAGGTGTGAGAGCCAAAATTAACTTTTTATTGCTTTAAATGCGTTTTCAGCCTGATTGTGCACTTTAGGTGAAAATATCAAAATCTTAAAAATGAGCATAAGCACAATGAAATTAATGCTGGAATCATCTTCAGGATGCTAGAATACACTAAATACAGCAAAAATTTTGAGTCTACAACGTTTAGTTTAGGTGTGAGAGCCAAAATGAACTTTTTATTGCTTTAAACGCGTTTTCAGCCCCTGATTGTGCACTTTAGGTGAAAATGTCAAAATCTTAAAAATGAGCATAAGCACAATGAAATTAATGCTGGAATCATCTTCAGGATGCTAGAATACACTGAATACAGCAAAAATTTTGAGTCTACAACGTTTATTTTAGGTGTGTGAGCCAAAATGAACTTTTTATAGCTTTAAACGCGTTTTCAGCCCCTGATTGTACACTTAAGGTGAAAATGTCAAAATCTTCAAAATGAGCATAAGCACAATGAAATTAATGCTGGAATCATCTTCAGGATGCTAGAATACACTAAATACAGCAAAAATTTTGAGTCTACAACGTTTATTTTAGGTGTGTGAGCCAAAATGAACTTTTTATTGCTTTAAATGCGTTTTCAGCCTGATTGTGCACTTTAGGTGAAAATGTCAAAATCTTAAAAATGAGCATAAGCACAATGAAATTAATGCTGGAATCATCTTCAGGATGCTAGAATACACTAAATACAGCAAAAATTTTGAGTCTACAACGTTTAGTTTAGGTGTGAGAGCCAAAATGAACTTTTTATTGCTTTAAACGCGTTTTCAGCCCCTGATTGTACACTTAAGGTGAAAATGTCAAAATCTTCAAAATGAGCATAAGCACAATGAAATTAATGCTGGAATCATCTTCAGGATGCTAGAATACACTAAATACAGCAAAAATTTTGAGTCTACAACGTTTAGTTTAGGTGTGAGAACCAAAATGAACTTTTTATTGCTTTAAATGCGTTTTCAGCCTGATTGTGCACTTTAGGTGAAAATGTCAAAATCTTAAAAATGAGCATAAGCACAATGAAATTAATGCTGGAATCATCTTCAGGATGCTAGAATACACTAAATACAGGAAAAAATTTGAGTCTACAACGTTTAGTTTAGGTGTGAGAGCCAAAATGAACTTTTTATTGCTTTAAACGCGTTTTCAGCCCCTGATTGTACACTTAAGGTGAAAATGTCAAAATCTTCAAAAGGAGCATAAGCACAATGAAATTAATGCTGGAATCATCTTCAGGATGCTAGAATACACTGAATACAGCAAAAATTTTGAGTCTACAACGTTTATTTTAGGTGTGTGAGCCAAAATGAACTTTTTATTGCTTTAAATGCGTTTTCAGCCTGATTGTGCACTTTAGGTTAAAATGTCAAAATCTTCAAAATGAGCATAAGCACAATGAAATTAATGCTGGAATCATCTTCAGGATGCTAGAATACACTAAATACAGCAAAAATTTTGAGTCTACAACGTTTAGTTTAGGTGTGAGAGCCAAAATGAACTTTTTATTGCTTTAAACGCGTATTCAGCCCCTGATTGTGCACTTTAGGTGAAAATGTCAAAATCTTAAAAATGAGCATAAGCACAATGAAATTAATGCTGGAATCATCTTCAGGATGCTAGAATACACTAAATACAGCAAAAATTTTGAGTCTACAACGTTTAGTTTAGGTGTGAGAGCCAAAATGAACTTTTTATTGCTTTAAACGCATTTTCAGCCCCTGATTGTACACTTAAGGTGAAAATGTCAAAATCTTCAAAATGAGCATAAGCACAATGAAATTAATGCTGGAATCATCTTCAGGATGCTAGAATACACTAAATACAGCAAAAATTTTGAGTCTACAACGTTTATTTTAGGTGTGAGAGCCAAAATTAACTTTTTATTGCTTTAAATGCGTTTTCAGCCTGATTGTGCACTTTAGGTGAAAATATCAAAATCTTAAAAATGAGCATAAGCACAATGAAATTAATGCTGGAATCATCTTCAGGATGCTAGAATACACTAAATACAGCAAAAATTTTGAGTCTACAACGTTTAGTTTAGGTGTGAGAGCCAAAATGAACTTTTTATTGCTTTAAACGCGTTTTCAGCCCCTGATTGTGCACTTTAGGTGAAAATGTCAAAATCTTAAAAATGAGCATAAGCACAATGAAATTAATGCTGGAATCATCTTCAGGATGCTAGAATACACTGAATACAGCAAAAATTTTGAGTCTACAACGTTTAGTTTAGGTGTGAGAGCCAAAATGAACTTTTTATTGCTTTAAATGCGTTTTCAGCCTGATTGTGCACTTTAGGTGAAAATGTCAAAATCTTAAAAATGAGCATAAGCACAATGAAATTAATGCTGGAATCATCTTCAGGATGCTAGAATACACTAAATACAGCAAAAATTTTGAGTCTACAACGTTTAGTTTAGTTGTGAGAGCCAAAATGAACTTTTTATTGCTTTAAACGCGTTTTCAGCCCCTGATTGTACACTTAAGGTGAAAATGTCAAAATCTTCAAAATGAGCATAAGCACAATGAAATTAATGCTGGAATCATCTTCAGGATGCTAGAATACACTAAATACAGCAAAAATTTTGAGTCTACAACGTTTAGTTTAGGTGTGAGAGCCAAAATGAACTTTTTATTGCTTTAAATGCGTTTTCAGCCTGATTGTGCACTTTAGGTGAAAATGTCAAAATCTTAAAAATGAGCATAAGCACAATGAAATTAATGCTGGAATCATCTTCAGGATGCTAGAATACACTAAATACAGCAAAAATTTTGAGTCTACAACGTTTAGTTTAGGTGTGAGAGCCAAAATGAACTTTTTATTGCTTTAAACGCGTTTTCAGCCCCTGATTGTACACTTAAGGTGAAAATGTCAAAATCTTCAAAATGAGCATAAGCACAATGAAATTAATGCTGGAATCATCTTCAGGATGCTAGAATACACTAAATACAGGAAAAATTTTGAGTCTACAACGTTTAGTTTAGGTGTGAGAGCCAAAATGAACTTTTTATTGCTTTAAACGCGTTTTCAGCCCCTGATTGTACACTTAAGGTGAAAATGTCAAAATCTTCAAAAGGAGCATAAGCACAATGAAATTAATGCTGGAATCATCTTCAGGATGCTAGAATACACTGAATACAGCAAAAATTTTGAGTCTACAACGTTTATTTTAGGTGTGTGAGCCAAAATGAACTTTTTATTGCTTTAAATGCGTTTTCAGCCTGATTGTGCACTTTAGGTTAAAATGTCAAAATCTTCAAAATGAGCATAAGCACAATGAAATTAATGCTGGAATCATCTTCAGGATGCTAGAATACACTAAATACAGCAAAAATTTTGAGTCTACAACGTTTAGTTTAGGTGCGAGAGCCAAAATGAACTTTTTATTGCTTTAAACGCGTTTTCAGCCCCTGATTGTACACTTAAGGTGAAAATGTCAAAATCTTAAAAATGAGCATAAGCACAATGAAATTAATGCTGGAATCATCTTCAGGATGCTAAAATACACTAAATACAGCAAAAATTTTGAGTCTACAACGTTTAGTTTAGGTGTGAGAGCCAAAATGAACTTTTTATTGCTTTAAATGCGTTTTCAGCCTGATTGTGCACTTTAGGTGAAAATGTCAAAATCTTAAAAATGAGCATAAGCACAATGAAATTAATGCTGGAATCATCTTCAGGATGCTAGAATACACTAAATACAGCAAAAATTTTGAGTCTACAACGTTTAGTTTAGGTGTGAGAGCCAAAATGAACTTTTTATTGCTTTAAACGCGTTTTCAGCCCCTGATTGTACACTTAAGGTGAAAATGTCAAAATCTTCAAAATGAGCATAAGCACAATGAAATTAATGCTGGAATCATCTTCAGGATGCTAGAATACACTAAATACAGCAAAAATTTTGAGTCTACAACGTTTAGTTTAGGTGTGAGAGCCAAAATGAACTTTTTATTGCTTTAAACGCGTTTTCAGCCCCTGATTGTACACTTAAGGTGAAAATGTCAAAATCTTCAAAATGAGCATAAGCACAATGAAATTAATGCTGGAATCATCTTCAGGATGCTAGAATACACTAAATACAGCAAAAATTTTGAGTCTACATCGTTTAGTTTAGGTGTGAGAGCCAAAATGAACTTTTTATTGCTTTAAATGCGTTTTCAGCCTGATTGTGCACTTTAGGTGAAAATGTCAAAATCTTAAAAATGAGCATAAGCACAATGAAATTAATGCTGGAATCATCTTCAGGATGCTAGAATACACTAAATACAGCAAAAATTTTGAGTCTACAACGTTTAGTTTAGGTGTGAGAGCCAAAATGAACTTTTTATTGCTTTAAACGCGTATTCAGCCCCTTATTGTGCACTTTAGGTGAAAATGTCAAAATCTTAAAAATGAGCATAAGCACAATGAAATTAATGCTGGAATCATCTTCAGGATGCTAGAATACACTAAATACAGCAAAAATTTTGAGTCTACAACGTTTAGTTTAGGTGTGAGAGCCAAAATGAACTTTTTATTGCTTTAAACGCGTTTTCAGCCCCTGATTGTACACTTAAGGTGAAAATGTCAAAATCTTCAAAATGAGCATAAGCACAATGAAATTAATGCTGGAATCATCTTCAGGATGCTAGAATACACTAAATACAGCAAAAATTTTGAGTCTACAACGTTTATTTTAGGTGTGAGAGCCAAAATTAACTTTTTATTGCTTTAAATGCGTTTTCAGCCTGATTGTGCACTTTAGGTGAAAATATCAAAATCTTAAAAATGAGCATAAGCACAATGAAATTAATGCTGGAATCATCTTCAGGATGCTAGAATACACTAAATACAGCAAAAATTTTGAGTCTACAACGTTTAGTTTAGGTGTGAGAGCCAAAATGAACTTTTTATTGCTTTAAACGCGTTTTCAGCCCCTGATTGTGCACTTTAGGTGAAAATGTCAAAATCTTAAAAATGAGCATAAGCACAATGAAATTAATGCTGGAATCATCTTCAGGATGCTAGAATACACTGAATACAGCAAAAATTTTGAGTCTACAACGTTTAGTTTAGGTGTGAGAGCCAAAATGAACTTTTTATTGCTTTAAATGCGTTTTCAGCCCCTGATTGTACACTTAAGGTGAAAATGTCAAAATCTTAAAAATGAGCATAAGCACAATGAAATTAATGCTGGAATCATCTTCAGGATGCTAGAATACACTAAATACAGCAAAAATTTTGAGTCTACAACGTTTAGTTTAGGTGTGAGAGCCAAAATGAACTTTTTATTGCTTTAAACGCGTTTTCAGCCCCTGATTGTACACTTAAGGTGAAAATGTCAAAATCTTCAAAATGAGCATAAGCACAATGAAATTAATGCTGGAATCATCTTCAGGATGCTAGAATACACTAAATACAGCAAAAATTTTGAGTCTACAACGTTTAGTTTAGGTGTGAGAGCCAAAATGAACTTTTTATTGCTTTAAATGCGTTTTCAGCCTGATTGTGCACTTTAGGTGAAAATGTCAAAATCTTAAAAATGAGCATAAGCACAATGAAATTAATGCTGGAATCATCTTCAGGATGCTAGAATACACTAAATACAGCAAAAATTTTGAGTCTACAACGTTTAGTTTAGGTGTGAGAGCCAAAATGAACTTTTTATTGCTTTAAACGCGTTTTCAGCCCCTGATTGTACACTTAAGGTGAAAATGTCAAAATCTTCAAAATGAGCATAAGCACAATGAAATTAATGCTGGAATCATCTTCAGGATGCTAGAATACACTAAATACAGCAAAAATTTTGAGTCTACAACGTTTAGTTTAGGTGTGAGAGCCAAAATGAACTTTTTATTGCTTTAATTGCGTTTTCAGCCCCTGATTGTACACTTAAGGTGAAAATGTCAAAATCTTAAAAATGAGCATAAGCACAATGAAATTAATGCTGGAATCATCTTCAGGATGCTAAAATACACTAAATACAGCAAAAATTTTGAGTCTACAACGTTTAGTTTAGGTGTGAGAGCCAAAATGAACTTTTTATTGCTTTAAATGCGTTTTCAGCCTGATTGTGCACTTTAGGTGAAAATGTCAAAATCTTAAAAATGAGCATAAGCACAATGAAATTAATGCTGGAATCATCTTCAGGATGCTAGAATACACTAAATACAGCAAAAATTTTGAGTCTACAACGTTTAGTTTAGGTGTGAGAGCCAAAATGAACTTTTTATTGCTTTAAACGCGTTTTCAGCCCCTGATTGTACACTTAAGGTGAAAATGTCAAAATCTTCAAAATGAGCATAAGCACAATGAAATTAATGCTGGAATCATCTTCAGGATGCTAGAATACACTAAATACAGCAAAAATTTTGAGTCTACAATGTTTAGTTTAGGTGTGAGAGCCAAAATGAACTTTTTATTGCTTTAAATGCGTTTTCAGCCTGATTGTGCACTTTAGGTGAAAATGTCAAAATCTTAAAAATGAGCATAAGCACAATGAAATTAATGCTGGAATCATCTTCAGGATGCTAGAATACACTAAATACAGCAAAAATTTTGAGTCTACAACGTTTAGTTTAGGTGTGAGAGCCAAAATGAACTTTTTATTGCTTTAAACACGTTTTCAGCCCCTGATTGTACACTTAAGGTGAAAATGTCAAAATCTTCAAAATGAGCATAAGCACAATGAAATTAATGCTGGAATCATCTTCAGGATGCTAGAATACACTGAATACAGCAAAAATTTTGAGTCTACAACGTTTATTTTAGGTGTGTGAGCCAAAATGAACTTTTTATTGCTTTAAATGCGTTTTCAGCCTGATTGTGCACTTTAGGTTAAAATGTCAAAATCTTCAAAATGAGCATAAGCACGATGAAATTAATGCTGGAATCATCTTCAGGATGCTAGAATACACTAAATACAGCAAAAATTTTGAGTCTACAACGTTTAGTTTAGGTGTGAGAGCCAAAATGAACTTTTTATTGCTTTAATTGTGTTTTCAGCCCCTGATTGTACACTTAAGGTGAAAATGTCAAAATCTTAAAAATGAGCATAAGCACAATGAAATTAATGCTGGAATCATCTTCAGGATGCTAAAATACACTAAATACAGCAAAAATTTTGAGTCTACAACGTTTAGTTTAGGTGTGAGAGCCAAAATGAACTTTTTATTGCTTTAAATGCGTTTTCAGCCTGATTGTGCACTTTAGGTGAAAATGTCAAAATCTTAAAAATGAGCATAAGCACAATGAAATTAATGCTGGAATCATCTTCAGGATGCTAGAATACACTAAATACAGCAAAAATTTTGAGTCTACAACGTTTAGTTTAGGTGTGAGAGCCAAAATGAACTTTTTATTGCTTTAAACGCGTTTTCAGCCCCTGATTGTACACTTAAGGTGAAAATGTCAAAATCTTAAAAATGAGCATAAGCACAATGAAATTAATGCTGGAATCATCTTCAGGATGCTAGAATACACTAAATACAGCAAAAATTTTGAGTCTACAACGTTTAGTTTAGGTGTGAGAGCCAAAATGAACTTTTTATTGCTTTAAACGCGTTTTCAGCCCCTGATTGTACACTTAAGGTGAAAATGTCAAAATCTTAAAAATGAGCATAAGCACAATGAAATTAATGCTGGAATCATCTTCAGGATGCTAAAATACACTAAATAGAGCAAAAATTTTGAGTCTACAACGTTTAGTTTAGGTGTGAGAGCCAAAATGAACTTTTTATTGCTTTAAACGCGTTTTCAGCCCCTGATTGTACACTTAAGGTGAAAATGTCAAAATCTTAAAAATGAGCATAAGCACAATGAAATTAATGCTGGAATCATCTTCAGGATGCTAAAATACACTAAATACAGCAAAAATTTTGAGTCTACAACGTTTAGTTTAGGTGTGAGAGCCAAAATGAACTTTTTATTGCTTTAAATGCGTTTTCAGCCTGATTGTGCACTTTAGGTGAAAATGTCAAAATCTTAAAAATGAGCATAAGCACAATGAAATTAATGCTGGAATCATCTTCAGGATGCTAGAATACACTAAATACAGCAAAAATTTTGAGTCTACAACGTTTAGTTTAGGTGTGAGAGCCAAAATGAACTTTTTATTGCTTTAAACGCGTTTTCAGCCCCTGATTGTACACTCAAGGTGAAAATGTCAAAATCTTCAAAATGAGCATAAGCACAATGAAATTAATGCTGGAATCATCTTCAGGATGCTAGAATACACTGAATACAGCAAAAATTTTGAGTCTACAACGTTTATTTTAGGTGTGTGAGCCAAAATGAACTTTTTATTGCTTTAAATGCGTTTTCAGCCTGATTGTGCACTTTAGGTTAAAATGTCAAAATCTTCAAAATGAGCATAAGCACGATGAAATTAATGCTGGAATCATCTTCAGGATGCTAGAATACACTAAATACAGCAAAAATTTTGAGTCTACAACGTTTAGTTTAGGTGTGAGAGCCAAAATGAACTTTTTATTGCTTTAAACGCGTTTTCAGCCCCTGATTGTACACTTAAGGTGAAAATGTCAAAATCTTAAAAATGAGCATAAGCACAATGAAATTAATGCTGGAATCATCTTCAGGATGCTAAAATACACTAAATACAGCAAAAATTTTGAGTCTACAACGTTTAGTTTAGGTGTGAGAGCCAAAATGAACTTTTTATTGCTTTAAATGCGTTTTCAGCCTGATTGTGCACTTTAGGTGAAAATGTCAAAATCTTAAAAATGAGCATAAGCACAATGAAATTAATGCTGGAATCATCTTCAGGATGCTAGAATACACTAAATACAGCAAAAATTTTGAGTCTACAACGTTTATTTTAGGTGTGAGAGCCAAAATTAACTTTTTATTGCTTTAAATGCGTTTTCAGCCTGATTGTGCACTTTAGGTGAAAATATCAAAATCTTAAAAATGAGCATAAGCACAATGAAATTAATGCTGGAATCATCTTCAGGATGCTAGAATACACTAAATACAGCAAAAATTTTGAGTCTACAACGTTTAGTTTAGGTGTGAGAGCCAAAATGAACTTTTTATTGCTTTAAACGCGTTTTCAGCCCCTGATTGTGCACTTTAGGTGAAAATGTCAAAATCTTAAAAATGAGCATAAGCACAATGAAATTAATGCTGGAATCATCTTCAGGATGCTAGAATACACTGAATACAGCAAAAATTTTGAGTCTACAACGTTTAGTTTAGGTGTGAGAGCCAAAATGAACTTTTTATTGCTTTAAACGCGTTTTCAGCCCCTGATTGTACACTTAAGGTGAAAATGTCAAAATCTTAAAAATGAGCATAAGCACAATGAAATTAATGCTGGAATCATCTTCAGGATGCTAAAATACACTAAATACAGCAAAAATTTTGAGTCTACAACGTTTAGTTTAGGTGTGAGAGCCAAAATGAACTTTTTATTGCTTTAAATGCGTTTTCAGCCTGATTGTGCACTTTAGGTGAAAATGTCAAAATCTTAAAAATGAGCATAAGCACAATGAAATTAATGCTGGAATCATCTTCAGGATGCTAGAATACACTAAATACAGCAAAAATTTTGAGTCTACAACGTTTAGTTTAGGTGTGAGAGCCAAAATGAACTTTTTATTGCTTTAAACGCGTTTTCAGCCCCTGATTGTACACTTAAGGTGAAAATGTCAAAATCTTCAAAATGAGCATAAGCACAATGAAATTAATGCTGGAATCATCTTCAGGATGCTAGAATACACTAAATACAGCAAAAATTTTGAGTCTACAACGTTTAGTTTAGGTGTGAGAGCCAAAATGAACTTTTTATTGCTTTAAATGCGTTTTCAGCCTGATTGTGCACTTTAGGTGAAAATGTCAAAATCTTAAAAATGAGCATAAGCACAATGAAATTAATGCTGGAATCATCTTCAGGATGCTAGAATACACTAAATACAGCAAAAATTTTGAGTCTACAACGTTTAGTTTAGGTGTGAGAGCCAAAATGAACTTTTTATTGCTTTAAACGCGTTTTCAGCCCCTGATTGTACACTTAAGGTGAAAATGTCAAAATCTTCAAAATGAGCATAAGCACAATGAAATTAATGCTGGAATCATCTTCAGGATGCTAGAATACACTAAATACAGCAAAAATTTTGAGTCTACAACGTTTAGTTTAGGTGTGAGAGCCAAAATGAACTTTTTATTGCTTTAAACGCGTTTTCAGCCCCTGATTGTACACTTAAGGTGAAAATGTCAAAATCTTCAAAATGAGCATAAGCACAATGAAATTAATGCTGGAATCATCTTCAGGATGCTAGAATACACTAAATACAGCAAAAATTTTGAGTCTACATCGTTTAGTTTAGGTGTGAGAGCCAAAATGAACTTTTTATTGCTTTAAATGCGTTTTCAGCCTGATTGTGCACTTTAGGTGAAAATGTCAAAATCTTAAAAATGAGCATAAGCACAATGAAATTAATGCTGGAATCATCTTCAGGATGCTAGAATACACTAAATACAGCAAAAATTTTGAGTCTACAACGTTTAGTTTAGGTGTGAGAGCCAAAATGAACTTTTTATTGCTTTAAACGCGTATTCAGCCCCTTATTGTGCACTTTAGGTGAAAATGTCAAAATCTTAAAAATGAGCATAAGCACAATGAAATTAATGCTGGAATCATCTTCAGGATGCTAGAATACACTAAATACAGCAAAAATTTTGAGTCTACAACGTTTAGTTTAGGTGTGAGAGCCAAAATGAACTTTTTATTGCTTTAAACGCGTTTTCAGCCCCTGATTGTACACTTAAGGTGAAAATGTCAAAATCTTCAAAATGAGCATAAGCACAATGAAATTAATGCTGGAATCATCTTCAGGATGCTAGAATACACTAAATACAGCAAAAATTTTGAGTCTACAACGTTTATTTTAGGTGTGAGAGCCAAAATTAACTTTTTATTGCTTTAAATGCGTTTTCAGCCTGATTGTGCACTTTAGGTGAAAATATCAAAATCTTAAAAATGAGCATAAGCACAATGAAATTAATGCTGGAATCATCTTCAGGATGCTAGAATACACTAAATACAGCAAAAATTTTGAGTCTACAACGTTTAGTTTAGGTGTGAGAGCCAAAATGAACTTTTTATTGCTTTAAACGCGTTTTCAGCCCCTGATTGTGCACTTTAGGTGAAAATGTCAAAATCTTAAAAATGAGCATAAGCACAATGAAATTAATGCTGGAATCATCTTCAGGATGCTAGAATACACTGAATACAGCAAAAATTTTGAGTCTACAACGTTTAGTTTAGGTGTGAGAGCCAAAATGAACTTTTTATTGCTTTAAATGCGTTTTCAGCCCCTGATTGTACACTTAAGGTGAAAATGTCAAAATCTTAAAAATGAGCATAAGCACAATGAAATTAATGCTGGAATCATCTTCAGGATGCTAGAATACACTAAATACAGCAAAAATTTTGAGTCTACAACGTTTAGTTTAGGTGTGAGAGCCAAAATGAACTTTTTATTGCTTTAAACGCGTTTTCAGCCCCTGATTGTACACTTAAGGTGAAAATGTCAAAATCTTCAAAATGAGCATAAGCACAATGAAATTAATGCTGGAATCATCTTCAGGATGCTAGAATACACTAAATACAGCAAAAATTTTGAGTCTACAACGTTTAGTTTAGGTGTGAGAGCCAAAATGAACTTTTTATTGCTTTAAATGCGTTTTCAGCCTGATTGTGCACTTTAGGTGAAAATGTCAAAATCTTAAAAATGAGCATAAGCACAATGAAATTAATGCTGGAATCATCTTCAGGATGCTAGAATACACTAAATACAGCAAAAATTTTGAGTCTACAACGTTTAGTTTAGGTGTGAGAGCCAAAATGAACTTTTTATTGCTTTAAACGCGTTTTCAGCCCCTGATTGTACACTTAAGGTGAAAATGTCAAAATCTTCAAAATGAGCATAAGCACAATGAAATTAATGCTGGAATCATCTTCAGGATGCTAGAATACACTAAATACAGCAAAAATTTTGAGTCTACAACGTTTAGTTTAGGTGTGAGAGCCAAAATGAACTTTTTATTGCTTTAATTGCGTTTTCAGCCCCTGATTGTACACTTAAGGTGAAAATGTCAAAATCTTAAAAATGAGCATAAGCACAATGAAATTAATGCTGGAATCATCTTCAGGATGCTAAAATACACTAAATACAGCAAAAATTTTGAGTCTACAACGTTTAGTTTAGGTGTGAGAGCCAAAATGAACTTTTTATTGCTTTAAATGCGTTTTCAGCCTGATTGTGCACTTTAGGTGAAAATGTCAAAATCTTAAAAATGAGCATAAGCACAATGAAATTAATGCTGGAATCATCTTCAGGATGCTAGAATACACTAAATACAGCAAAAATTTTGAGTCTACAACGTTTAGTTTAGGTGTGAGAGCCAAAATGAACTTTTTATTGCTTTAAACGCGTTTTCAGCCCCTGATTGTACACTTAAGGTGAAAATGTCAAAATCTTCAAAATGAGCATAAGCACAATGAAATTAATGCTGGAATCATCTTCAGGATGCTAGAATACACTAAATACAGCAAAAATTTTGAGTCTACAATGTTTAGTTTAGGTGTGAGAGCCAAAATGAACTTTTTATTGCTTTAAATGCGTTTTCAGCCTGATTGTGCACTTTAGGTGAAAATGTCAAAATCTTAAAAATGAGCATAAGCACAATGAAATTAATGCTGGAATCATCTTCAGGATGCTAGAATACACTAAATACAGCAAAAATTTTGAGTCTACAACGTTTAGTTTAGGTGTGAGAGCCAAAATGAACTTTTTATTGCTTTAAACACGTTTTCAGCCCCTGATTGTACACTTAAGGTGAAAATGTCAAAATCTTCAAAATGAGCATAAGCACAATGAAATTAATGCTGGAATCATCTTCAGGATGCTAGAATACACTGAATACAGCAAAAATTTTGAGTCTACAACGTTTATTTTAGGTGTGTGAGCCAAAATGAACTTTTTATTGCTTTAAATGCGTTTTCAGCCTGATTGTGCACTTTAGGTTAAAATGTCAAAATCTTCAAAATGAGCATAAGCACGATGAAATTAATGCTGGAATCATCTTCAGGATGCTAGAATACACTAAATACAGCAAAAATTTTGAGTCTACAACGTTTAGTTTAGGTGTGAGAGCCAAAATGAACTTTTTATTGCTTTAATTGTGTTTTCAGCCCCTGATTGTACACTTAAGGTGAAAATGTCAAAATCTTAAAAATGAGCATAAGCACAATGAAATTAATGCTGGAATCATCTTCAGGATGCTAAAATACACTAAATACAGCAAAAATTTTGAGTCTACAACGTTTAGTTTAGGTGTGAGAGCCAAAATGAACTTTTTATTGCTTTAAATGCGTTTTCAGCCTGATTGTGCACTTTAGGTGAAAATGTCAAAATCTTAAAAATGAGCATAAGCACAATGAAATTAATGCTGGAATCATCTTCAGGATGCTAGAATACACTAAATACAGCAAAAATTTTGAGTCTACAACGTTTAGTTTAGGTGTGAGAGCCAAAATGAACTTTTTATTGCTTTAAACGCGTTTTCAGCCCCTGATTGTACACTTAAGGTGAAAATGTCAAAATCTTAAAAATGAGCATAAGCACAATGAAATTAATGCTGGAATCATCTTCAGGATGCTAGAATACACTAAATACAGCAAAAATTTTGAGTCTACAACGTTTAGTTTAGGTGTGAGAGCCAAAATGAACTTTTTATTGCTTTAAACGCGTTTTCAGCCCCTGATTGTACACTTAAGGTGAAAATGTCAAAATCTTAAAAATGAGCATAAGCACAATGAAATTAATGCTGGAATCATCTTCAGGATGCTAAAATACACTAAATAGAGCAAAAATTTTGAGTCTACAACGTTTAGTTTAGGTGTGAGAGCCAAAATGAACTTTTTATTGCTTTAAACGCGTTTTCAGCCCCTGATTGTACACTTAAGGTGAAAATGTCAAAATCTTAAAAATGAGCATAAGCACAATGAAATTAATGCTGGAATCATCTTCAGGATGCTAAAATACACTAAATACAGCAAAAATTTTGAGTCTACAACGTTTAGTTTAGGTGTGAGAGCCAAAATGAACTTTTTATTGCTTTAAATGCGTTTTCAGCCTGATTGTGCACTTTAGGTGAAAATGTCAAAATCTTAAAAATGAGCATAAGCACAATGAAATTAATGCTGGAATCATCTTCAGGATGCTAGAATACACTAAATACAGCAAAAATTTTGAGTCTACAACGTTTAGTTTAGGTGTGAGAGCCAAAATGAACTTTTTATTGCTTTAAACGCGTTTTCAGCCCCTGATTGTACACTCAAGGTGAAAATGTCAAAATCTTCAAAATGAGCATAAGCACAATGAAATTAATGCTGGAATCATCTTCAGGATGCTAGAATACACTGAATACAGCAAAAATTTTGAGTCTACAACGTTTATTTTAGGTGTGTGAGCCAAAATGAACTTTTTATTGCTTTAAATGCGTTTTCAGCCTGATTGTGCACTTTAGGTTAAAATGTCAAAATCTTCAAAATGAGCATAAGCACGATGAAATTAATGCTGGAATCATCTTCAGGATGCTAGAATACACTAAATACAGCAAAAATTTTGAGTCTACAACGTTTAGTTTAGGTGTGAGAGCCAAAATGAACTTTTTATTGCTTTAAACGCGTTTTCAGCCCCTGATTGTACACTTAAGGTGAAAATGTCAAAATCTTAAAAATGAGCATAAGCACAATGAAATTAATGCTGGAATCATCTTCAGGATGCTAAAATACACTAAATACAGCAAAAATTTTGAGTCTACAACGTTTAGTTTAGGTGTGAGAGCCAAAATGAACTTTTTATTGCTTTAAATGCGTTTTCAGCCTGATTGTGCACTTTAGGTGAAAATGTCAAAATCTTAAAAATGAGCATAAGCACAATGAAATTAATGCTGGAATCATCTTCAGGATGCTAGAATACACTAAATACAGCAAAAATTTTGAGTCTACAACGTTTATTTTAGGTGTGAGAGCCAAAATTAACTTTTTATTGCTTTAAATGCGTTTTCAGCCTGATTGTGCACTTTAGGTGAAAATATCAAAATCTTAAAAATGAGCATAAGCACAATGAAATTAATGCTGGAATCATCTTCAGGATGCTAGAATACACTAAATACAGCAAAAATTTTGAGTCTACAACGTTTAGTTTAGGTGTGAGAGCCAAAATGAACTTTTTATTGCTTTAAACGCGTTTTCAGCCCCTGATTGTGCACTTTAGGTGAAAATGTCAAAATCTTAAAAATGAGCATAAGCACAATGAAATTAATGCTGGAATCATCTTCAGGATGCTAGAATACACTGAATACAGCAAAAATTTTGAGTCTACAACGTTTAGTTTAGGTGTGAGAGCCAAAATGAACTTTTTATTGCTTTAAACGCGTTTTCAGCCCCTGATTGTACACTTAAGGTGAAAATGTCAAAATCTTAAAAATGAGCATAAGCACAATGAAATTAATGCTGGAATCATCTTCAGGATGCTAAAATACACTAAATACAGCAAAAATTTTGAGTCTACAACGTTTAGTTTAGGTGTGAGAGCCAAAATGAACTTTTTATTGCTTTAAATGCGTTTTCAGCCTGATTGTGCACTTTAGGTGAAAATGTCAAAATCTTAAAAATGAGCATAAGCACAATGAAATTAATGCTGGAATCATCTTCAGGATGCTAGAATACACTAAATACAGCAAAAATTTTGAGTCTACAACGTTTAGTTTAGGTGTGAGAGCCAAAATGAACTTTTTATTGCTTTAAACGCGTTTTCAGCCCCTGATTGTACACTTAAGGTGAAAATGTCAAAATCTTCAAAATGAGCATAAGCACAATGAAATTAATGCTGGAATCATCTTCAGGATGCTAGAATACACTAAATACAGCAAAAATTTTGAGTCTACAACGTTTAGTTTAGGTGTGAGAGCCAAAATGAACTTTTTATTGCTTTAAATGCGTTTTCAGCCTGATTGTGCACTTTAGGTGAAAATGTCAAAATCTTAAAAATGAGCATAAGCACAATGAAATTAATGCTGGAATCATCTTCAGGATGCTAGAATACACTAAATACAGCAAAAATTTTGAGTCTACAACGTTTAGTTTAGGTGTGAGAGCCAAAATGAACTTTTTATTGCTTTAAACGCGTTTTCAGCCCCTGATTGTACACTTAAGGTGAAAATGTCAAAATCTTCAAAATGAGCATAAGCACAATGAAATTAATGCTGGAATCATCTTCAGGATGCTAGAATACACTAAATACAGCAAAAATTTTGAGTCTACAACGTTTAGTTTAGGTGTGAGAGCCAAAATGAACTTTTTATTGCTTTAAACGCGTTTTCAGCCCCTGATTGTACACTTAAGGTGAAAATGTCAAAATCTTCAAAATGAGCATAAGCACAATGAAATTAATGCTGGAATCATCTTCAGGATGCTAGAATACACTAAATACAGCAAAAATTTTGAGTCTACATCGTTTTGTTTAGGTGTGAGAGCCAAAATGAACTTTTTATTGCTTTAAATGCGTTTTCAGCCTGATTGTGCACTTTAGGTGAAAATGTCAAAATCTTAAAAATGAGCATAAGCACAATGAAATTAATGCTGGAATCATCTTCAGGATGCTAGAATACACTAAATACAGCAAAAATTTTGAGTCTACAACGTTTAGTTTAGGTGTGAGAGCCAAAATGAACTTTTTATTGCTTTAAACGCGTATTCAGCCCCTGATTGTGCACTTTAGGTGAAAATGTCAAAATCTTAAAAATGAGCATAAGCACAATGAAATTAATGCTGGAATCATCTTCAGGATGCTAGAATACACTAAATACAGCAAAAATTTTGAGTCTACAACGTTTAGTTTAGGTGTGAGAGCCAAAATGAACTTTTTATTGCTTTAAACGCGTTTTCAGCCCCTGATTGTACACTTAAGGTGAAAATGTCAAAATCTTCAAAATGAGCATAAGCACAATGAAATTAATGCTGGAATCATCTTCAGGATGCTAGAATACACTAAATACAGCAAAAATTTTGAGTCTACAACGTTTATTTTAGGTGTGAGAGCCAAAATTAACTTTTTATTGCTTTAAATGCGTTTTCAGCCTGATTGTGCACTTTAGGTGAAAATATCAAAATCTTAAAAATGAGCATAAGCACAATGAAATTAATGCTGGAATCATCTTCAGGATGCTAGAATACACTAAATACAGCAAAAATTTTGAGTCTACAACGTTTAGTTTAGGTGTGAGAGCCAAAATGAACTTTTTATTGCTTTAAACGCGTTTTCAGCCCCTGATTGTGCACTTTAGGTGAAAATGTCAAAATCTTAAAAATGAGCATAAGCACAATGAAATTAATGCTGGAATCATCTTCAGGATGCTAGAATACACTGAATACAGCAAAAATTTTGAGTCTACAACGTTTAGTTTAGGTGTGAGAGCCAAAATGAACTTTTTATTGCTTTAAATGCGTTTTCAGCCCCTGATTGTACACTTAAGGTGAAAATGTCAAAATCTTAAAAATGAGCATAAGCACAATGAAATTAATGCTGGAATCATCTTCAGGATGCTAAAATACACTAAATACAGCAAAAATTTTGAGTCTACAACGTTTAGTTTAGGTGTGAGAGCCAAAATGAACTTTTTATTGCTTTAAATGCGTTTTCAGCCTGATTGTGCACTTTAGGTGAAAATGTCAAAATCTTAAAAATGAGCATAAGCACAATGAAATTAATGCTGGAATCATCTTCTGGATGCTAGAATACACTAAATACAGCAAAAATTTTGAGTCTACAACGTTTAGTTTAGGTGTGAGAGCCAAAATGAACTTTTTATTGCTTTAAACGCGTTTTCAGCCCCTGATTGTACACTTAAGGTGAAAATGTCAAAATCTTCAAAATGAGCATAAGCACAATGAAATTAATGCTGGAATCATCTTCAGGATGCTAGAATACACTAAATACAGCAAAAATTTTGAGTCTACAACGTTTAGTTTAGGTGTGAGAGCCAAAATGAACTTTTTATTGCTTTAAATGCGTTTTCAGCCTGATTGTGCACTTTAGGTGAAAATGTCAAAATCTTAAAAATGAGCATAAGCACAATGAAATTAATGCTGGAATCATCTTCAGGATGCTAGAATACACTAAATACAGCAAAAATTTTGAGTCTACAACGTTTAGTTTAGGTGTGAGAGCCAAAATGAACTTTTTATTGCTTTAAACGCGTTTTCAGCCCCTGATTGTACACTTAAGGTGAAAATGTCAAAATCTTCAAAATGAGCATAAGCACAATGAAATTAATGCTGGAATCATCTTCAGGATGCTAGAATACACTGAATACAGCAAAAATTTTGAGTCTACAACGTTTATTTTAGGTGTGTGAGCCAAAATGAACTTTTTATTGCTTTAAATGCGTTTTCAGCCTGATTGTGCACTTTAGGTTAAAATGTCAAAATCTTCAAAATGAGCATAAGCACGATGAAATTAATGCTGGAATCATCTTCAGGATGCTAGAATACACTAAATACAGCAAAAATTTTGAGTCTACAACGTTTAGTTTAGGTGTGAGAGCCAAAATGAACTTTTTATTGCTTTAATTGCGTTTTCAGCCCCTGATTGTACACTTAAGGTGAAAATGTCAAAATCTTAAAAATGAGCATAAGCACAATGAAATTAATGCTGGAATCATCTTCAGGATGCTAAAATACACTAAATACAGCAAAAATTTTGAGTCTACAACGTTTAGTTTAGGTGTGAGAGCCAAAATGAACTTTTTATTGCTTTAAATGCGTTTTCAGCCTGATTGTGCACTTTAGGTGAAAATGTCAAAATCTTAAAAATGAGCATAAGCACAATGAAATTAATGCTGGAATCATCTTCAGGATGCTAGAATACACTAAATACAGCAAAAATTTTGAGTCTACAACGTTTAGTTTAGGTGTGAGAGCCAAAATGAACTTTTTATTGCTTTAAACGCGTTTTCAGCCCCTGATTGTACACTTAAGGTGAAAATGTCAAAATCTTCAAAATGAGCATAAGCACAATGAAATTAATGCTGGAATCATCTTCAGGATGCTAGAATACACTAAATACAGCAAAAATTTTGAGTCTACAACGTTTAGTTTAGGTGTGAGAGCCAAAATGAACTTTTTATTGCTTTAAAAGCGTTTTCAGCCTTATTGTGCACTTTAGGTGAAAATGTCAAAATCTTAAAAATGAGCATAAGCACAATGAAATTAATGCTGGAATCATCTTCAGGATGCTAGAATACACTAAATACAGCAAAAATTTTGAGTCTACAACGTTTAGTTTAGGTGTGAGAGCCAAAATGAACTTTTTATTGCTTTAAACGCGTTTTCAGCCCCTGATTGTACACTTAAGGTGAAAATGTCAAAATCTTCAAAATGAGCATAAGCACAATGAAATTAATGCTGGAATCATCTTCAGGATGCTAGAATACACTGAATACAGCAAAAATTTTGAGTCTACAACGTTTATTTTAGGTGTGTAAGCCAAAATGAACTTTTTATTGCTTTAAATGCGTTTTCAGCCTGATTGTGCACTTTAGGTTAAAATGTCAAAATCTTCAAAATGAGCATAAGCACGATGAAATTAATGCTGGAATCATCTTCAGGATGCTAGAATACACTAAATACAGCAAAAATTTTGAATCTACAACGTTTAGTTTAGGTGTGAGAGCCAAAATGAACTTTTTATTGCTTTAATTGCGTTTTCAGCCCCTGATTGTACACTTAAGGTGAAAATGTCAAAATCTTCAAAATGAGCATAAGCACAATGAAATTAATGCTGGAATCATCTTCAGGATGCTAAAATACACTAAATACAGCAAAAATTTTGAGTCTACAACGTTTAGTTTAGGTGTGAGAGCCAAAATGAACTTTTTATTGCTTTAAATGCGTTTTCAGCCTGATTGTGCACTTTAGGTGAAAATGTCAAAATCTTAAAAATGAGCATAAGCACAATGAAATTAATGCTGGAATCATCTTCAGGATGCTAGAATACACTAAATACAGCAAAAATTTTGAGTCTACAACGTTTAGTTTAGGTGTGAGAGCCAAAATGAACTTTTTATTGCTTTAAACGCGTTTTCAGCCCCTGATTGTACACTTAAGGTGAAAATGTCAAAATCTTCAAAATGAGCATAAGCACAATGAAATTAATGCTGGAATCATCTTCAGGATGCTAGAATACACTAAATACAGCAAAAATTTTGAGTCTACAACGTTTAGTTTAGGTGTGAGAGCCAAAATGAACTTTTTATTGCTTTAAATGCGTTTTCAGCCTGATTGTGCACTTTAGGTGAAAATGTCAAAATCTTAAAAATGAGCATAAGCACAATGAAATTAATGCTGGAATCATCTTCAGGATGCTAGAATACACTAAATACAGCAAAAATTTTGAGTCTACAACGTTTAGTTTAGGTGTGAGAGCCAAAATGAACTTTTTATTGCTTTAAACACGTTTTCAGCCCCTGATTGTACACTTAAGGTGAAAATGTCAAAATCTTCAAAATGAGCATAAGCACAATGAAATTAATGCTGGAATCATCTTCAGGATGCTAGAATACACTGAATACAGCAAAAATTTTGAGTCTACAACGTTTATTTTAGGTGTGTGAGCCAAAATGAACTTTTTATTGCTTTAAATGCGTTTTCAGCCTGATTGTGCACTTTAGGTTAAAATGTCAAAATCTTCAAAATGAGCATAAGCACGATGAAATTAATGCTGGAATCATCTTCAGGATGCTAGAATACACTAAATACAGCAAAAATTTTGAGTCTACAACGTTTAGTTTAGGTGTGAGAGCCAAAATGAACTTTTTATTGCTTTAATTGTGTTTTCAGCCCCTGATTGTACACTTAAGGTGAAAATGTCAAAATCTTAAAAATGAGCATAAGCACAATGAAATTAATGCTGGAATCATCTTCAGGATGCTAAAATACACTAAATACAGCAAAAATTTTGAGTCTACAACGTTTAGTTTAGGTGTGAGAGCCAAAATGAACTTTTTATTGCTTTAAATGCGTTTTCAGCCTGATTGTGCACTTTAGGTGAAAATGTCAAAATCTTAAAAATGAGCATAAGCACAATGAAATTAATGCTGGAATCATCTTCAGGATGCTAGAATACACTAAATACAGCAAAAATTTTGAGTCTACAACGTTTAGTTTAGGTGTGAGAGCCAAAATGAACTTTTTATTGCTTTAAACGCGTTTTCAGCCCCTGATTGTACACTTAAGGTGAAAATGTCAAAATCTTAAAAATGAGCATAAGCACAATGAAATTAATGCTGGAATCATCTTCAGGATGCTAGAATACACTAAATACAGCAAAAATTTTGAGTCTACAACGTTTAGTTTAGGTGTGAGAGCCAAAATGAACTTTTTATTGCTTTAAACGCGTTTTCAGCCCCTGATTGTACACTTAAGGTGAAAATGTCAAAATCTTAAAAATGAGCATAAGCACAATGAAATTAATGCTGGAATCATCTTCAGGATGCTAAAATACACTAAATAGAGCAAAAATTTTGAGTCTACAACGTTTAGTTTAGGTGTGAGAGCCAAAATGAACTTTTTATTGCTTTAAACGCGTTTTCAGCCCCTGATTGTACACTTAAGGTGAAAATGTCAAAATCTTAAAAATGAGCATAAGCACAATGAAATTAATGCTGGAATCATCTTCAGGATGCTAAAATACACTAAATACAGCAAAAATTTTGAGTCTACAACGTTTAGTTTAGGTGTGAGAGCCAAAATGAACTTTTTATTGCTTTAAATGCGTTTTCAGCCTGATTGTGCACTTTAGGCGAAAATGTCAAAATCTTAAAAATGAGCATAAGCACAATGAAATTAATGCTGGAATCATCTTCAGGATGCTAGAATACACTAAATACAGCAAAAATTTTGAGTCTACAACGTTTAGTTTAGGTGTGAGAGCCAAAATGAACTTTTTATTGCTTTAAACGCGTTTTCAGCCCCTGATTGTACACTCAAGGTGAAAATGTCAAAATCTTCAAAATGAGCATAAGCACAATGAAATTAATGCTGGAATCATCTTCAGGATGCTAGAATACACTGAATACAGCAAAAATTTTGAGTCTACAACGTTTATTTTAGGTGTGTGAGCCAAAATGAACTTTTTATTGCTTTAAATGCGTTTTCAGCCTGATTGTGCACTTTAGGTTAAAATGTCAAAATCTTCAAAATGAGCATAAGCACGATGAAATTAATGCTGGAATCATCTTCAGGATGCTAGAATACACTAAATACAGCAAAAATTTTGAGTCTACAACGTTTAGTTTAGGTGTGAGAGCCAAAATGAACTTTTTATTGCTTTAAACGCGTTTTCAGCCCCTGATTGTACACTTAAGGTGAAAATGTCAAAATCTTAAAAATGAGCATAAGCACAATGAAATTAATGCTGGAATCATCTTCAGGATGCTAAAATACACTAAATACAGCAAAAATTTTGAGTCTACAACGTTTAGTTTAGGTGTGAGAGCCAAAATGAACTTTTTATTGCTTTAAATGCGTTTTCAGCCTGATTGTGCACTTTAGGTGAAAATGTCAAAATCTTAAAAATGAGCATAAGCACAATGAAATTAATGCTGGAATCATCTTCAGGATGCTAGAATACACTAAATACAGCAAAAATTTTGAGTCTACAACGTTTATTTTAGGTGTGAGAGCCAAAATTAACTTTTTATTGCTTTAAATGCGTTTTCAGCCTGATTGTGCACTTTAGGTGAAAATATCAAAATCTTAAAAATGAGCATAAGCACAATGAAATTAATGCTGGAATCATCTTCAGGATGCTAGAATACACTAAATACAGCAAAAATTTTGAGTCTACAACGTTTAGTTTAGGTGTGAGAGCCAAAATGAACTTTTTATTGCTTTAAACGCGTTTTCAGCCCCTGATTGTGCACTTTAGGTGAAAATGTCAAAATCTTAAAAATGAGCATAAGCACAATGAAATTAATGCTGGAATCATCTTCAGGATGCTAGAATACACTGAATACAGCAAAAATTTTGAGTCTACAACGTTTAGTTTAGGTGTGAGAGCCAAAATGAACTTTTTATTGCTTTAAACGCGTTTTCAGCCCCTGATTGTACACTTAAGGTGAAAATGTCAAAATCTTCAAAATGAGCATAAGCACAATGAAATTAATGCTGGAATCATCTTCAGGATGCTAGAATACACTAAATACAGCAAAAATTTTGAGTCTACAACGTTTAGTTTAGGTGTGAGAGCCAAAATGAACTTTTTATTGCTTTAAATGCGTTTTCAGCCTGATTGTGCACTTTAGGTGAAAATGTCAAAATCTTAAAAATGAGCATAAGCACAATGAAATTAATGCTGGAATCATCTTCAGGATGCTAGAATACACTAAATACAGCAAAAATTTTGAGTCTACAACGTTTAGTTTAGGTGTGAGAGCCAAAATGAACTTTTTATTGCTTTAAACGCGTTTTCAGCCCCTGATTGTACACTTAAGGTGAAAATGTCAAAATCTTCAAAATGAGCATAAGCACAATGAAATTAATGCTGGAATCATCTTCAGGATGCTAGAATACACTAAATACAGCAAAAATTTTGAGTCTACAACGTTTAGTTTAGGTGTGAGAGCCAAAATGAACTTTTTATTGCTTTAAACGCGTTTTCAGCCCCTGATTGTACACTTAAGGTGAAAATGTCAAAATCTTCAAAATGAGCATAAGCACAATGAAATTAATGCTGGAATCATCTTCAGGATGCTAGAATACACTAAATACAGCAAAAATTTTGAGTCTACATCGTTTTGTTTAGGTGTGAGAGCCAAAATGAACTTTTTATTGCTTTAAATGCGTTTTCAGCCTGATTGTGCACTTTAGGTGAAAATGTCAAAATCTTAAAAATGAGCATAAGCACAATGAAATTAATGCTGGAATCATCTTCAGGATGCTAGAATACACTAAATACAGCAAAAATTTTGAGTCTACAACGTTTAGTTTAGGTGTGAGAGCCAAAATGAACTTTTTATTGCTTTAAACGCGTATTCAGCCCCTGATTGTGCACTTTAGGTGAAAATGTCAAAATCTTAAAAATGAGCATAAGCACAATGAAATTAATGCTGGAATCATCTTCAGGATGCTAGAATACACTAAATACAGCAAAAATTTTGAGTCTACAACGTTTAGTTTAGGTGTGAGAGCCAAAATGAACTTTTTATTGCTTTAAACGCGTTTTCAGCCCCTGATTGTACACTTAAGGTGAAAATGTCAAAATCTTCAAAATGAGCATAAGCACAATGAAATTAATGCTGGAATCATCTTCAGGATGCTAGAATACACTAAATACAGCAAAAATTTTGAGTCTACAACGTTTATTTTAGGTGTGAGAGCCAAAATTAACTTTTTATTGCTTTAAATGCGTTTTCAGCCTGATTGTGCACTTTAGGTGAAAATATCAAAATCTTAAAAATGAGCATAAGCACAATGAAATTAATGCTGGAATCATCTTCAGGATGCTAGAATACACTAAATACAGCAAAAATTTTGAGTCTACAACGTTTAGTTTAGGTGTGAGAGCCAAAATGAACTTTTTATTGCTTTAAACGCGTTTTCAGCCCCTGATTGTGCACTTTAGGTGAAAATGTCAAAATCTTAAAAATGAGCATAAGCACAATGAAATTAATGCTGGAATCATCTTCAGGATGCTAGAATACACTGAATACAGCAAAAATTTTGAGTCTACAACGTTTAGTTTAGGTGTGAGAGCCAAAATGAACTTTTTATTGCTTTAAATGCGTTTTCAGCCCCTGATTGTACACTTAAGGTGAAAATGTCAAAATCTTAAAAATGAGCATAAGCACAATGAAATTAATGCTGGAATCATCTTCAGGATGCTAAAATACACTAAATACAGCAAAAATTTTGAGTCTACAACGTTTAGTTTAGGTGTGAGAGCCAAAATGAACTTTTTATTGCTTTAAATGCGTTTTCAGCCTGATTGTGCACTTTAGGTGAAAATGTCAAAATCTTAAAAATGAGCATAAGCACAATGAAATTAATGCTGGAATCATCTTCTGGATGCTAGAATACACTAAATACAGCAAAAATTTTGAGTCTACAACGTTTAGTTTAGGTGTGAGAGCCAAAATGAACTTTTTATTGCTTTAAACGCGTTTTCAGCCCCTGATTGTACACTTAAGGTGAAAATGTCAAAATCTTCAAAATGAGCATAAGCACAATGAAATTAATGCTGGAATCATCTTCAGGATGCTAGAATACACTAAATACAGCAAAAATTTTGAGTCTACAACGTTTAGTTTAGGTGTGAGAGCCAAAATGAACTTTTTATTGCTTTAAATGCGTTTTCAGCCTGATTGTGCACTTTAGGTGAAAATGTCAAAATCTTAAAAATGAGCATAAGCACAATGAAATTAATGCTGGAATCATCTTCAGGATGCTAGAATACACTAAATACAGCAAAAATTTTGAGTCTACAACGTTTAGTTTAGGTGTGAGAGCCAAAATGAACTTTTTATTGCTTTAAACGCGTTTTCAGCCCCTGATTGTACACTTAAGGTGAAAATGTCAAAATCTTCAAAATGAGCATAAGCACAATGAAATTAATGCTGGAATCATCTTCAGGATGCTAGAATACACTGAATACAGCAAAAATTTTGAGTCTACAACGTTTATTTTAGGTGTGTGAGCCAAAATGAACTTTTTATTGCTTTAAATGCGTTTTCAGCCTGATTGTGCACTTTAGGTTAAAATGTCAAAATCTTCAAAATGAGCATAAGCACGATGAAATTAATGCTGGAATCATCTTCAGGATGCTAGAATACACTAAATACAGCAAAAATTTTGAGTCTACAACGTTTAGTTTAGGTGTGAGAGCCAAAATGAACTTTTTATTGCTTTAATTGCGTTTTCAGCCCCTGATTGTACACTTAAGGTGAAAATGTCAAAATCTTAAAAATGAGCATAAGCACAATGAAATTAATGCTGGAATCATCTTCAGGATGCTAAAATACACTAAATACAGCAAAAATTTTGAGTCTACAACGTTTAGTTTAGGTGTGAGAGCCAAAATGAACTTTTTATTGCTTTAAATGCGTTTTCAGCCTGATTGTGCACTTTAGGTGAAAATGTCAAAATCTTAAAAATGAGCATAAGCACAATGAAATTAATGCTGGAATCATCTTCAGGATGCTAGAATACACTAAATACAGCAAAAATTTTGAGTCTACAACGTTTAGTTTAGGTGTGAGAGCCAAAATGAACTTTTTATTGCTTTAAACGCGTTTTCAGCCCCTGATTGTACACTTAAGGTGAAAATGTCAAAATCTTCAAAATGAGCATAAGCACAATGAAATTAATGCTGGAATCATCTTCAGGATGCTAGAATACACTAAATACAGCAAAAATTTTGAGTCTACAACGTTTAGTTTAGGTGTGAGAGCCAAAATGAACTTTTTATTGCTTTAAAAGCGTTTTCAGCCTGATTGTGCACTTTAGGTGAAAATGTCAAAATCTTAAAAATGAGCATAAGCACAATGAAATTAATGCTGGAATCATCTTCAGGATGCTAGAATACACTAAATACAGCAAAAATTTTGAGTCTACAACGTTTAGTTTAGGTGTGAGAGCCAAAATGAACTTTTTATTGCTTTAAACGCGTTTTCAGCCCCTGATTGTACACTTAAGGTGAAAATGTCAAAATCTTCAAAATGAGCATAAGCACAATGAAATTAATGCTGGAATCATCTTCAGGATGCTAGAATACACTGAATACAGCAAAAATTTTGAGTCTACAACGTTTAGTTTAGGTGTGAGAGCCAAAATGAACTTTTTATTGCTTTAAACGCGTATTCAGCCCCTGATTGTGCACTTTAGGTGAAAATGTCAAAATCTTAAAAATGAGCATAAGCACAATGAAATTAATGCTGGAATCATCTTCAGGATGCTAGAATACACTAAATACAGCAAAAATTTTGAGTCTACAACGTTTAGTTTAGGTGTGAGAGCCAAAATGAACTTTTTATTGCTTTAAACGCGTTTTCAGCCCCTGATTGTACACTTAAGGTGAAAATGTCAAAATCTTCAAAATGAGCATAAGCACAATGAAATTAATGCTGGAATCATCTTCAGGATGCTAGAATACACTAAATACAGCAAAAATTTTGAGTCTACAACGTTTATTTTAGGTGTGAGAGCCAAAATTAACTTTTTATTGCTTTAAATGCGTTTTCAGCCTGATTGTGCACTTTAGGTGAAAATATCAAAATCTTAAAAATGAGCATAAGCACAATGAAATTAATGCTGGAATCATCTTCAGGATGCTAGAATACACTAAATACAGCAAAAATTTTGAGTCTACAACGTTTAGTTTAGGTGTGAGAGCCAAAATGAACTTTTTATTGCTTTAAACGCGTTTTCAGCCCCTGATTGTGCACTTTAGGTGAAAATGTCAAAATCTTAAAAATGAGCATAAGCACAATGAAATTAATGCTGGAATCATCTTCAGGATGCTAGAATACACTGAATACAGCAAACATTTTGAGTCTACAACGTTTAGTTTAGGTGTGAGAGCCAAAATGAACTTTTTATTGCTTTAAATGCGTTTTCAGCCCCTGATTGTACACTTAAGGTGAAAATGTCAAAATCTTAAAAATGAGCATAAGCACAATGAAATTAATGCTGGAATCATCTTCAGGATGCTAAAATACACTAAATACAGCAAAAATTTTGAGTCTACAACGTTTAGTTTAGGTGTGAGAGCCAAAATGAACTTTTTATTGCTTTAAATGCGTTTTCAGCCTGATTGTGCACTTTAGGTGAAAATGTCAAAATCTTAAAAATGAGCATAAGCACAATGAAATTAATGCTGGAATCATCTTCTGGATGCTAGAATACACTAAATACAGCAAAAATTTTGAGTCTACAACGTTTAGTTTAGGTGTGAGAGCCAAAATGAACTTTTTATTGCTTTAAACGCGTTTTCAGCCCCTGATTGTACACTTAAGGTGAAAATGTCAAAATCTTCAAAATGAGCATAAGCACAATGAAATTAATGCTGGAATCATCTTCAGGATGCTAGAATACACTAAATACAGCAAAAATTTTGAGTCTACAACGTTTAGTTTAGGTGTGAGAGCCAAAATGAACTTTTTATTGCTTTAAATGCGTTTTCAGCCTGATTGTGCACTTTAGGTGAAAATGTCAAAATCTTAAAAATGAGCATAAGCACAATGAAATTAATGCTGGAATCATCTTCAGGATGCTAGAATACACTAAATACAGCAAAAATTTTGAGTCTACAACGTTTAGTTTAGGTGTGAGAGCCAAAATGAACTTTTTATTGCTTTAAACGCGTTTTCAGCCCCTGATTGTACACTTAAGGTGAAAATGTCAAAATCTTCAAAATGAGCATAAGCACAATGAAATTAATGCTGGAATCATCTTCAGGATGCTAGAATACACTGAATACAGCAAAAATTTTGAGTCTACAACGTTTATTTTAGGTGTGTGAGCCAAAATGAACTTTTTATTGCTTTAAATGCGTTTTCAGCCTGATTGTGCACTTTAGGTTAAAATGTCAAAATCTTCAAAATGAGCATAAGCACGATGAAATTAATGCTGGAATCATCTTCAGGATGCTAGAATACACTAAATACAGCAAAAATTTTGAGTCTACAACGTTTAGTTTAGGTGTGAGAGCCAAAATGAACTTTTTATTGCTTTAATTGCGTTTTCAGCCCCTGATTGTACACTTAAGGTGAAAATGTCAAAATCTTAAAAATGAGCATAAGCACAATGAAATTAATGCTGGAATCATCTTCAGGATGCTAAAATACACTAAATACAGCAAAAATTTTGAGTCTACAACGTTTAGTTTAGGTGTGAGAGCCAAAATGAACTTTTTATTGCTTTAAATGCGTTTTCAGCCTGATTGTGCACTTTAGGTGAAAATGTCAAAATCTTAAAAATGAGCATAAGCACAATGAAATTAATGCTGGAATCATCTTCAGGATGCTAGAATACACTAAATACAGCAAAAATTTTGAGTCTACAACGTTTAGTTTAGGTGTGAGAGCCAAAATGAACTTTTTATTGCTTTAAACGCGTTTTCAGCCCCTGATTGTACACTTAAGGTGAAAATGTCAAAATCTTAAAAATGAGCATAAGCACAATGAAATTAATGCTGGAATCATCTTCAGGATGCTAAAATACACTAAATACAGCAAAAATTTTGAGTCTACAACGTTTAGTTTAGGTGTGAGAGCCAAAATGAACTTTTTATTGCTTTAAATGCGTTTTCAGCCTGATTGTGCACTTTAGGTGAAAATGTCAAAATCTTAAAAATGAGCATAAGCACAATGAAATTAATGCTGGAATCATCTTCAGGATGCTAGAATACACTAAATACAGCAAAAATTTTGAGTCTACAACGTTTAGTTTAGGTGTGAGAGCCAAAATGAACTTTTTATTGCTTTAAACGCGTTTTCAGCCCCTGATTGTACACTTAAGGTGAAAATGTCAAAATCTTCAAAATGAGCATAAGCACAATGAAATTAATGCTGGAATCATCTTCAGGATGCTAGAATACACTAAATACAGCAAAAATTTTGAGTCTACAACGTTTAGTTTAGGTGTGAGAGCCAAAATGAACTTTTTATTGCTTTAAATGCGTTTTCAGCCTGATTGTGCACTTTAGGTGAAAATGTCAAAATCTTAAAAATGAGCATAAGCACAATGAAATTAATGCTGGAATCATCTTCAGGATGCTAGAATACACTAAATACAGCAAAAATTTTGAGTCTACAACGTTTAGTTTAGGTGTGAGAGCCAAAATGAACTTTTTATTGCTTTAAACGCGTTTTCAGCCCCTGATTGTACACTTAAGGTGAAAATGTCAAAATCTTCAAAATGAGCATAAGCACAATGAAATTAATGCTGGAATCATCTTCAGGATGCTAGAATACACTAAATACAGCAAAAATTTTGAGTCTACAACGTTTAGTTTAGGTGTGAGAGCCAAAATGAACTTTTTATTGCTTTAAACGCGTTTTCAGCCCCTGATTGTACACTTAAGGTGAAAATGTCAAAATCTTCAAAATGAGCATAAGCACAATGAAATTAATGCTGGAATCATCTTCAGGATGCTAGAATACACTAAATACAGCAAAAATTTTGAGTCTACATCGTTTTGTTTAGGTGTGAGAGCCAAAATGAACTTTTTATTGCTTTAAATGCGTTTTCAGCCTGATTGTGCACTTTAGGTGAAAATGTCAAAATCTTAAAAATGAGCATAAGCACAATGAAATTAATGCTGGAATCATCTTCAGGATGCTAGAATACACTAAATACAGCAAAAATTTTGAGTCTACAACGTTTAGTTTAGGTGTGAGAGCCAAAATGAACTTTTTATTGCTTTAAACGCGTATTCAGCCCCTGATTGTGCACTTTAGGTGAAAATGTCAAAATCTTAAAAATGAGCATAAGCACAATGAAATTAATGCTGGAATCATCTTCAGGATGCTAGAATACACTAAATACAGCAAAAATTTTGAGTCTACAACGTTTAGTTTAGGTGTGAGAGCCAAAATGAACTTTTTATTGCTTTAAACGCGTTTTCAGCCCCTGATTGTACACTTAAGGTGAAAATGTCAAAATCTTCAAAATGAGCATAAGCACAATGAAATTAATGCTGGAATCATCTTCAGGATGCTAGAATACACTAAATACAGCAAAAATTTTGAGTCTACAACGTTTATTTTAGGTGTGAGAGCCAAAATTAACTTTTTATTGCTTTAAATGCGTTTTCAGCCTGATTGTGCACTTTAGGTGAAAATATCAAAATCTTAAAAATGAGCATAAGCACAATGAAATTAATGCTGGAATCATCTTCAGGATGCTAGAATACACTAAATACAGCAAAAATTTTGAGTCTACAACGTTTAGTTTAGGTGTGAGAGCCAAAATGAACTTTTTATTGCTTTAAACGCGTTTTCAGCCCCTGATTGTGCACTTTAGGTGAAAATGTCAAAATCTTAAAAATGAGCATAAGCACAATGAAATTAATGCTGGAATCATCTTCAGGATGCTAGAATACACTGAATACAGCAAAAATTTTGAGTCTACAACGTTTAGTTTAGGTGTGAGAGCCAAAATGAACTTTTTATTGCTTTAAATGCGTTTTCAGCCCCTGATTGTACACTTAAGGTGAAAATGTCAAAATCTTAAAAATGAGCATAAGCACAATGAAATTAATGCTGGAATCATCTTCAGGATGCTAAAATACACTAAATACAGCAAAAATTTTGAGTCTACAACGTTTAGTTTAGGTGTGAGAGCCAAAATGAACTTTTTATTGCTTTAAATGCGTTTTCAGCCTGATTGTGCACTTTAGGTGAAAATGTCAAAATCTTAAAAATGAGCATAAGCACAATGAAATTAATGCTGGAATCATCTTCTGGATGCTAGAATACACTAAATACAGCAAAAATTTTGAGTCTACAACGTTTAGTTTAGGTGTGAGAGCCAAAATGAACTTTTTATTGCTTTAAACGCGTTTTCAGCCCCTGATTGTACACTTAAGGTGAAAATGTCAAAATCTTCAAAATGAGCATAAGCACAATGAAATTAATGCTGGAATCATCTTCAGGATGCTAGAATACACTAAATACAGCAAAAATTTTGAGTCTACAACGTTTAGTTTAGGTGTGAGAGCCAAAATGAACTTTTTATTGCTTTAAATGCGTTTTCAGCCTGATTGTGCACTTTAGGTGAAAATGTCAAAATCTTAAAAATGAGCATAAGCACAATGAAATTAATGCTGGAATCATCTTCAGGATGCTAGAATACACTAAATACAGCAAAAATTTTGAGTCTACAACGTTTAGTTTAGGTGTGAGAGCCAAAATGAACTTTTTATTGCTTTAAACGCGTTTTCAGCCCCTGATTGTACACTTAAGGTGAAAATGTCAAAATCTTCAAAATGAGCATAAGCACAATGAAATTAATGCTGGAATCATCTTCAGGATGCTAGAATACACTGAATACAGCAAAAATTTTGAGTCTACAACGTTTATTTTAGGTGTGTGAGCCAAAATGAACTTTTTATTGCTTTAAATGCGTTTTCAGCCTGATTGTGCACTTTAGGTTAAAATGTCAAAATCTTCAAAATGAGCATAAGCACGATGAAATTAATGCTGGAATCATCTTCAGGATGCTAGAATACACTAAATACAGCAAAAATTTTGAGTCTACAACGTTTAGTTTAGGTGTGAGAGCCAAAATGAACTTTTTATTGCTTTAATTGCGTTTTCAGCCCCTGATTGTACACTTAAGGTGAAAATGTCAAAATCTTAAAAATGAGCATAAGCACAATGAAATTAATGCTGGAATCATCTTCAGGATGCTAAAATACACTAAATACAGCAAAAATTTTGAGTCTACAACGTTTAGTTTAGGTGTGAGAGCCAAAATGAACTTTTTATTGCTTTAAATGCGTTTTCAGCCTGATTGTGCACTTTAGGTGAAAATGTCAAAATCTTAAAAATGAGCATAAGCACAATGAAATTAATGCTGGAATCATCTTCAGGATGCTAGAATACACTAAATACAGCAAAAATTTTGAGTCTACAACGTTTAGTTTAGGTGTGAGAGCCAAAATGAACTTTTTATTGCTTTAAACGCGTTTTCAGCCCCTGATTGTACACTTAAGGTGAAAATGTCAAAATCTTCAAAATGAGCATAAGCACAATGAAATTAATGCTGGAATCATCTTCAGGATGCTAGAATACACTAAATACAGCAAAAATTTTGAGTCTACAACGTTTAGTTTAGGTGTGAGAGCCAAAATGAACTTTTTATTGCTTTAAAAGCGTTTTCAGCCTGATTGTGCACTTTAGGTGAAAATGTCAAAATCTTAAAAATGAGCATAAGCACAATGAAATTAATGCTGGAATCATCTTCAGGATGCTAGAATACACTAAATACAGCAAAAATTTTGAGTCTACAACGTTCAGTTTAGGTGTGAGAGCCAAAATGAACTTTTTATTGCTTTAAACGCGTTTTCAGCCCCTGATTGTACACTTAAGGTGAAAATGTCAAAATCTTCAAAATGAGCATAAGCACAATGAAATTAATGCTGGAATCATCTTCAGGATGCTAGAATACACTGAATACAGCAAAAATTTTGAGTCTACAACGTTTATTTTAGGTGTGTAAGCCAAAATGAACTTTTTATTGCTTTAAATGCGTTTTCAGCCTGATTGTGCACTTTAGGTTAAAATGTCAAAATCTTCAAAATGAGCATAAGCACGATGAAATTAATGCTGGAATCATCTTCAGGATGCTAGAATACACTAAATACAGCAAAAATTTTGAGTCTACAACGTTTAGTTTAGGTGTGAGAGCCAAAATGAACTTTTTATTGCTTTAATTGCGTTTTCAGCCCCTGATTGTACACTTAAGGTGAAAATGTCAAAATCTTAAAAATGAGCATAAGCACAATGAAATTAATGCTGGAATCATCTTCAGGATGCTAAAATACACTAAATACAGCAAAAATTTTGAGTCTACAACGTTTAGTTTAGGTGTGAGAGCCAAAATGAACTTTTTATTGCTTTAAATGCGTTTTCAGCCTGATTGTGCACTTTAGGTGAAAATGTCAAAATCTTAAAAATGAGCATAAGCACAATGAAATTAATGCTGGAATCATCTTCAGGATGCTAGAATACACTAAATACAGCAAAAATTTTGAGTCTACAACGTTTAGTTTAGGTGTGAGAGCCAAAATGAACTTTTTATTGCTTTAAACGCGTTTTCAGCCCCTGATTGTACACTTAAGGTGAAAATGTCAAAATCTTCAAAATGAGCATAAGCACAATGAAATTAATGCTGGAATCATCTTCAGGATGCTAGAATACACTAAATACAGCAAAAATTTTGAGTCTACAACGTTTAGTTTAGGTGTGAGAGCCAAAATGAACTTTTTATTGCTTTAAAAGCGTTTTCAGCCTGATTGTGCACTTTAGGTGAAAATGTCAAAATCTTAAAAATGAGCATAAGCACAATGAAATTAATGCTGGAATCATCTTCAGGATGCTAGAATACACTAAATACAGCAAAAATTTTGAGTCTACAACGTTTAGTTTAGGTGTGAGAGCCAAAATGAACTTTTTATTGCTTTAAACGCGTTTTCAGCCCCTGATTGTACACTTAAGGTGAAAATGTCAAAATCTTCAAAATGAGCATAAGCACAATGAAATTAATGCTGGAATCATCTTCAGGATGCTAGAATACACTGAATACAGCAAAAATTTTGAGTCTACAACGTTTATTTTAGGTGTGTAAGCCAAAATGAACTTTTTATTGCTTTAAATGCGTTTTCAGCCTGATTGTGCACTTTAGGTTAAAATGTCAAAATCTTCAAAATGAGCATAAGCACGATGAAATTAATGCTGGAATCATCTTCAGGATGCTAGAATACACTAAATACAGCAAAAATTTTGAGTCTACAACGTTTAGTTTAGGTGTGAGAGCCAAAATGAACTTTTTATTGCTTTAATTGCGTTTTCAGCCCCTGATTGTACACTTAAGGTGAAAATGTCAAAATCTTAAAAATGAGCATAAGCACAATGAAATTAATGCTGGAATCATCTTCAGGATGCTAAAATACACTAAATACAGCAAAAATTTTGAGTCTACAACGTTTAGTTTAGGTGTGAGAGCCAAAATGAACTTTTTATTGCTTTAAATGCGTTTTCAGCCTGATTGTGCACTTTAGGTGAAAATGTCAAAATCTTAAAAATGAGCATAAGCACAATGAAATTAATGCTGGAATCATCTTCAGGATGCTAGAATACACTAAATACAGCAAAAATTTTGAGTCTACAACGTTTAGTTTAGGTGTGAGAGCCAAAATGAACTTTTTATTGCTTTAAACGCGTTTTCAGCCCCTGATTGTACACTTAAGGTGAAAATGTCAAAATCTTCAAAATGAGCATAAGCACAATGAAATTAATGCTGGAATCATCTTCAGGATGCTAGAATACACTAAATACAGCAAAAATTTTGAGTCTACAACGTTTAGTTTAGGTGTGAGAGCCAAAATGAACTTTTTATTGCTTTAAACGCGTTTTCAGCCCCTGATTGTACACTTAAGGTGAAAATGTCAAAATCTTAAAAATGAGCATAAGCACAATGAAATTAATGCTGGAATCATCTTCAGGATGCTAAAATACACTAAATACAGCAAAAATTTTGAGTCTACAACGTTTAGTTTAGGTGTGAGAGCCAAAATGAACTTTTTATTGCTTTAAATGCGTTTTCAGCCTGATTGTGCACTTTAGGTGAAAATGTCAAAATCTTAAAAATGAGCATAAGCACAATGAAATTAATGCTGGAATCATCTTCAGGATGCTAGAATACACTAAATACAGCAAAAATTTTGAGTCTACAACGTTTAGTTTAGGTGTGAGAGCCAAAATGAACTTTTTATTGCTTTAAACGCGTTTTCAGCCCCTGATTGTACACTTAAGGTGAAAATGTCAAAATCTTCAAAATGAGCATAAGCACAATGAAATTAATGCTGGAATCATCTTCAGGATGCTAGAATACACTAAATACAGCAAAAATTTTGAGTCTACAACGTTTAGTTTAGGTGTGAGAGCCAAAATGAACTTTTTATTGCTTTAAATGCGTTTTCAGCCTGATTGTGCACTTTAGGTGAAAATGTCAAAATCTTAAAAATGAGCATAAGCACAATGAAATTAATGCTGGAATCATCTTCAGGATGCTAGAATACACTAAATACAGCAAAAATTTTGAGTCTACAACGTTTAGTTTAGGTGTGAGAGCCAAAATGAACTTTTTATTGCTTTAAACGCGTTTTCAGCCCCTGATTGTACACTTTAGGTGAAAATGTCAAAATCTTCAAAATTAGCATAAGCACAATGAAATTAATGCTGGAATCATCTTCAGGATGCTAGAATGCACTGAATGCAGCAAAAATTTTGAGTCTACAACGTTTATTTTAGGTGTGTGAGCCAAAATGAACTTTTTATTGCTTTAAATGCGTTTTCAGCCTGATTGTGCACTTTAGGTTAAAATGTCAAAATCTTCAAAATGAGCATAAGCACGATGAAATTAATGCTGGAATCATCTTCAGGATGCTAGAATACACTAAATACAGCAAAAATTTTGAGTCTACAACGTTTAGTTTAGGTGTGAGAGCCAAAATGAACTTTTTATTGCTTTAAACGCGTTTTCAGCCCCTGATTGTACACTTAAGGTGAAAATGTCAAAATCTTAAAAATGAGCATAAGCACAATGAAATTAATGCTGGAATCATCTTCAGGATGCTAGAATACACTAAATACAGCAAAAATTTTGAGTCTACAACGTTTAGTTTAGGTGTGAGAGCCAAAATGAACTTTTTATTGCTTTAAACGCGTTTTCAGCCCCTGATTGTACACTTAAGGTGAAAATGTCAAAATCTTCAAAATGAGCATAAGCACAATGAAATTAATGCTGGAATCATCTTCAGGATGCTAGAATACACTAAATACAGCAAAAATTTTGAGTCTACAACGTTTAGTTTAGGTGTGAGAGCCAAAATGAACTTTTTATTGCTTTAAACGCGTTTTCAGCCCCTGATTGTACACTTAAGGTGAAAATGTCAAAATCTTCAAAATGAGCATAAGCACAATGAAATTAATGCTGGAATCATCTTCAGGATGCTAGAATACACTAAATACAGCAAAAATTTTGAGTCTACAACGTTTAGTTTAGGTGTGAGAGCCAAAATGAACTTTTTATTGCTTTAAATGCGTTTTCAGCCTGATTGTGCACTTTAGGTGAAAATGTCAAAATCTTAAAAATGAGCATAAGCACAATGAAATTAATGCTGGAATCATCTTCAGGATGCTAGAATACACTAAATACAGCAAAAATTTTGAGTCTACAACGTTTAGTCTAGGTGTGAGAGCCAAAATGAACTTTTTATTGCTTTAAACGCGTTTTCAGCCCCTTATTGTACACTTAAGGTGAAAATGTCAAAATCTTCAAAATGAGCATAAGCACAATGAAATTAATGCTGGAATCATCTTCAGGATGCTAGAATACACTGAATACAGCAAAAATTTTGAGTCTACAACGTTTATTTTAGGTGTGTGAGCCAAAATGAACTTTTTATTGCTTTAAATGCGTTTTCAGCCTGATTGTGCACTTTAGGTTAAAATGTCAAAATCTTCAAAATGAGCATAAGCACGATGAAATTAATGCTGGAATCATCTTCAGGATGCTAGAATACACTAAATACAGCAAAAATTTTGAGTCTACAACGTTTAGTTTAGGTGTGAGAGCCAAAATGAACTTTTTATTGCTTTAAACGCGTTTTCAGCCCCTGATTGTACACTTAAGGTGAAAATGTCAAAATCTTAAAAATGAGCATAAGCACAATGAAATTAATGCTGGAATCATCTTCAGGATGCTAGAATACACTGAATACAGCAAAAATTTTGAGTCTACAACGTTTAGTTTAGGTGTGAGAGCCAAAATGAACTTTTTATTGCTTTAAATGCGTTTTCAGCCCCTGATTGTACACTTAAGGTGAAAATGTCAAAATCTTCAAAATGAGCATAAGCACAATGAAATTAATGCTGGAATCATCTTCAGGATGCTAAAATACACTAAATACAGCAAAAATTTTGAGTCTACAACGTTTAGTTTAGGTGTGAGAGCCAAAATGAACTTTTTATTGCTTTAAATGCGTTTTCAGCCTGATTGTGCACTTTAGGTGAAAATGTCAAAATCTTAAAAATGAGCATAAGCACAATGAAATTAATGCTGGAATCATCTTCAGGATGCTAGAATACACTAAATACAGCAAAAATTTTGAGTCTACAACGTTTAGTTTAGGTGTGAGAGCCAAAATGAACTTTTTATTGCTTTAAATGCGTTTTCAGCCCCTGATTGTACACTTAAGGTGAAAATGTCAAAATCTTCAAAATGAGCATAAGCACAATGAAATTAATGCTGGAATCATCTTCAGGATGCTAGAATACACTAAATACAGCAAAAATTTTGAGTCTACAACGTTTAGTTTAGGTGTGAGAGCCAAAATGAACTTTTTATTGCTTTAAATGCGTTTTCAGCCTGATTGTGCACTTTAGGTGAAAATGTCAAAATCTTAAAAATGAGAATAAGCACAATGAAATTAATGCTGGAATCATCTTCAGGATGCTAGAATACACTAAATACAGCAAAAATTTTGAGTCTACAACGTTTAGTTTAGGTGTGAGAGCCAAAATGAACTTTTTATTGCTTTAAACGCGTTTTCAGCCCCTGATTGTACACTTAAGGTGAAAATGTCAAAATCTTCAAAATGAGCATAAGCACAATGAAATTAATGCTGGAATCATCTTCAGGATGCTAAAATACACTAAATACAGCAAAAATTTTGAGTCTACAACGTTTAGTTTAGGTGTGAGAGCCAAAATGAACTTTTTATTGCTTTAAATGCGTTTTCAGCCTGATTGTGCACTTTAGGTGAAAATGTCAAAATCTTAAAAATGAGCATAAGCACAATGAAATTAATGCTGGAATCATCTTCAGGATGCTAGAATACACTAAATACAGCAAAAATTTTGAGTCTACAACGTTTATTTTAGGTGTGAGAGCCAAAATTAACTTTTTATTGCTTTAAATGCGTTTTCAGCCTGATTGTGCACTTTAGGTGAAAATATCAAAATCTTAAAAATGAGCATAAGCACAATGAAATTAATGCTGGAATCATCTTCAGGATGCTAGAATACACTAAATACAGCAAAAATTTTGAGTCTACAACGTTTAGTTTAGGTGTGAGAGCCAAAATGAACTTTTTATTGCTTTAAACGCGTTTTCAGCCCCTGATTGTGCACTTTAGGTGAAAATGTCAAAATCTTAAAAATGAGCATAAGCACAATGAAATTAATGCTGGAATCATCTTCAGGATGCTAGAATACACTGAATACAGCAAAAATTTTGAGTCTACAACGTTTAGTTTAGGTGTGAGAGCCAAAATGAACTTTTTATTGCTTTAAACGCGTTTTCAGCCCCTGATTGTACACTTAAGGTGAAAATGTCAAAATCTTAAAAATGAGCATAAGCACAATGAAATTAATGCTGGAATCATCTTCAGGATGCTAAAATACACTAAATACAGCAAAAATTTTGAGTCTACAACGTTTAGTTTAGGTGTGAGAGCCAAAATGAACTTTTTATTGCTTTAAATGCGTTTTCAGCCTGATTGTGCACTTTAGGTGAAAATGTCAAAATCTTAAAAATGAGCATAAGCACAATGAAATTAATGCTGGAATCATCTTCAGGATGCTAAAATACACTAAATACAGCAAAAATTTTGAGTCTACAACGTTTAGTTTAGGTGTGAGAGCCAAAATGAACTTTTTATTGCTTTAAACGCGTTTTCAGCCCCTGATTGTACACTTAAGGTGAAAATGTCAAAATCTTCAAAATGAGCATAAGCACAATGAAATTAATGCTGGAATCATCTTCAGGATGCTAGAATACACTAAATACAGCAAAAATTTTGAGTCTACAACGTTTAGTTTAGGTGTGAGAGCCAAAATGAACTTTTTATTGCTTTAAACGCGTTTTCAGCCCCTGATTGTACACTTAAGGTGAAAATGTCAAAATCTTCAAAATGAGCATAAGCACAATGAAATTAATGCTGGAATCATCTTCAGGATGCTAGAATACACTAAATACAGCAAAAATTTTGAGTCTACATCGTTTTGTTTAGGTGTGAGAGCCAAAATGAACTTTTTATTGCTTTAAATGCGTTTTCAGCCTGATTGTGCACTTTAGGTGAAAATGTCAAAATCTTAAAAATGAGCATAAGCACAATGAAATTAATGCTGGAATCATCTTCAGGATGCTAGAATACACTAAATACAGCAAAAATTTTGAGTCTACAACGTTTAGTTTAGGTGTGAGAGCCAAAATGAACTTTTTATTGCTTTAAACGCGTATTCAGCCCCTGATTGTGCACTTTAGGTGAAAATGTCAAAATCTTAAAAATGAGCATAAGCACAATGAAATTAATGCTGGAATCATCTTCAGGATGCTAGAATACACTAAATACAGCAAAAATTTTGAGTCTACAACGTTTAGTTTAGGTGTGAGAGCCAAAATGAACTTTTTATTGCTTTAAACGCGTTTTCAGCCCCTGATTGTACACTTAAGGTGAAAATGTCAAAATCTTCAAAATGAGCATAAGCACAATGAAATTAATGCTGGAATCATCTTCAGGATGCTAGAATACACTAAATACAGCAAAAATTTTGAGTCTACAACGTTTATTTTAGGTGTGAGAGCCAAAATTAACTTTTTATTGCTTTAAATGCGTTTTCAGCCTGATTGTGCACTTTAGGTGAAAATATCAAAATCTTAAAAATGAGCATAAGCACAATGAAATTAATGCTGGAATCATCTTCAGGATGCTAGAATACACTAAATACAGCAAAAATTTTGAGTCTACAACGTTTAGTTTAGGTGTGAGAGCCAAAATGAACTTTTTATTGCTTTAAACGCGTTTTCAGCCCCTGATTGTGCACTTTAGGTGAAAATGTCAAAATCTTAAAAATGAGCATAAGCACAATGAAATTAATGCTGGAATCATCTTCAGGATGCTAGAATACACTGAATACAGCAAAAATTTTGAGTCTACAACGTTTAGTTTAGGTGTGAGAGCCAAAATGAACTTTTTATTGCTTTAAATGCGTTTTCAGCCCCTGATTGTACACTTAAGGTGAAAATGTCAAAATCTTAAAAATGAGCATAAGCACAATGAAATTAATGCTGGAATCATCTTCAGGATGCTAAAATACACTAAATACAGCAAAAATTTTGAGTCTACAACGTTTAGTTTAGGTGTGAGAGCCAAAATGAACTTTTTATTGCTTTAAATGCGTTTTCAGCCTGATTGTGCACTTTAGGTGAAAATGTCAAAATCTTAAAAATGAGCATAAGCACAATGAAATTAATGCTGGAATCATCTTCAGGATGCTAGAATACACTAAATACAGCAAAAATTTTGAGTCTACAACGTTTAGTTTAGGTGTGAGAGCCAAAATGAACTTTTTATTGCTTTAAACGCGTTTTCAGCCCCTGATTGTACACTTAAGGTGAAAATGTCAAAATCTTCAAAATGAGCATAAGCACAATGAAATTAATGCTGGAATCATCTTCAGGATGCTAGAATACACTAAATACAGCAAAAATTTTGAGTCTACAACGTTTAGTTTAGGTGTGAGAGCCAAAATGAACTTTTTATTGCTTTAAATGCGTTTTCAGCCTGATTGTGCACTTTAGGTGAAAATGTCAAAATCTTAAAAATGAGCATAAGCACAATGAAATTAATGCTGGAATCATCTTCAGGATGCTAGAATACACTAAATACAGCAAAAATTTTGAGTCTACAACGTTTAGTTTAGGTGTGAGAGCCAAAATGAACTTTTTATTGCTTTAAACGCGTTTTCAGCCCCTGATTGTACACTTAAGGTGAAAATGTCAAAATCTTCAAAATGAGCATAAGCACAATGAAATTAATGCTGGAATCATCTTCAGGATGCTAGAATACACTGAATACAGCAAAAATTTTGAGTCTACAACGTTTATTTTAGGTGTGTGAGCCAAAATGAACTTTTTATTGCTTTAAATGCGTTTTCAGCCTGATTGTGCACTTTAGGTTAAAATGTCAAAATCTTCAAAATGAGCATAAGCACGATGAAATTAATGCTGGAATCATCTTCAGGATGCTAGAATACACTAAATACAGCAAAAATTTTGAGTCTACAACGTTTAGTTTAGGTGTGAGATCCAAAATGAACTTTTTATTGCTTTAATTGCGTTTTCAGCCCCTGATTGTACACTTAAGGTGAAAATGTCAAAATCTTAAAAATGAGCATAAGCACAATGAAATTAATGCTGGAATCATCTTCAGGATGCTAAAATACACTAAATACAGCAAAAATTTTGAGTCTACAACGTTTAGTTTAGGTGTGAGAGCCAAAATGAACTTTTTATTGCTTTAAATGCGTTTTCAGCCTGATTGTGCACTTTAGGTGAAAATGTCAAAATCTTAAAAATGAGCATAAGCACAATGAAATTAATGCTGGAATCATCTTCAGGATGCTAGAATACACTAAATACAGCAAAAATTTTGAGTCTACAACGTTTAGTTTAGGTGTGAGAGCCAAAATGAACTTTTTATTGCTTTAATTGCGTTTTCAGCCCCTGATTGTACACTTAAGGTGAAAATGTCAAAATCTTAAAAATGAGCATAAGCACAATGAAATTAATGCTGGAATCATCTTCAGGATGCTAAAATACACTAAATACAGCAAAAATTTTGAGTCTACAACGTTTAGTTTAGGTGTGAGAGCCAAAATGAACTTTTTATTGCTTTAAATGCGTTTTCAGCCTGATTGTGCACTTTAGGTGAAAATGTCAAAATCTTAAAAATGAGCATAAGCACAATGAAATTAATGCTGGAATCATCTTCAGGATGCTAGAATACACTAAATACAGCAAAAATTTTGAGTCTACAACGTTTAGTTTAGGTGTGAGAGCCAAAATGAACTTTTTATTGCTTTAAACGCGTTTTCAGCCCCTGATTGTACACTTAAGGTGAAAATGTCAAAATCTTCAAAATGAGCATAAGCACAATGAAATTAATGCTGGAATCATCTTCAGGATGCTAGAATACACTAAATACAGCAAAAATTTTGAGTCTACAACGTTTAGTTTAGGTGTGAGAGCCAAAATGAACTTTTTATTGCTTTAAACGCGTTTTCAGCCCCTGATTGTACACTTAAGGTGAAAATGTCAAAATCTTAAAAATGAGCATAAGCACAATGAAATTAATGCTGGAATCATCTTCAGGATGCTAAAATACACTAAATACAGCAAAAATTTTGAGTCTACAACGTTTAGTTTAGGTGTGAGAGCCAAAATGAACTTTTTATTGCTTTAAATGCGTTTTCAGCCTGATTGTGCACTTTAGGTGAAAATGTCAAAATCTTAAAAATGAGCATAAGCACAATGAAATTAATGCTGGAATCATCTTCAGGATGCTAGAATACACTAAATACAGCAAAAATTTTGAGTCTACAACGTTTAGTTTAGGTGTGAGAGCCAAAATGAACTTTTTATTGCTTTAAATGCGTTTTCAGCCTGATTGTGCACTTTAGGTGAAAATGTCAAAATCTTAAAAATGAGCATAAGCACAATGTAATTAATGCTGGAATCATCTTCAGGATGCTAGAATACACTAAATACAGCAAAAATTTTGAGTCTACAACGTTTAGTTTAGGTGTGAGAGCCAAAATGAACTTTTTATTGCTTTAAACGCGTTTTCAGCCCCTGATTGTACACTTTAGGTGAAAATGTCAAAATCTTCAAAATTAGCATAAGCACAATGAAATTAATGCTGGAATCATCTTCAGGATGCTAGAATGCACTGAATGCAGCAAAAATTTTGAGTCTACAACGTTTATTTTAGGTGTGTGAGCCAAAATGAACTTTTTATTGCTTTAAACGCGTTTTCAGCCCCTGATTGTACACTTTAGGTGAAAATGTCAAAATCTTAAAAATGAGCATAAGCACAATGAAATTAATGCTGGAATCATCTTCAGGATGCTAAAATACACTAAATAGAGCAAAAATTTTGAGTCTACAACGTTTAGTTTAGGTGTGAGAGCCAAAATGAACTTTTTATTGCTTTAAACGCGTTTTCAGCCCCTGATTGTACACTTAAGGTGAAAATGTCAAAATCTTAAAAATGAGCATAAGCACAATGAAATTAATGCTGGAATCATCTTCAGGATGCTAAAATACACTAAATACAGCAAAAATTTTGAGTCTACAACGTTTAGTTTAGGTGTGAGAGCCAAAATGAACTTTTTATTGCTTTAAATGCGTTTTCAGCCTGATTGTGCACTTTAGGTGAAAATGTCAAAATCTTAAAAATGAGCATAAGCACAATGAAATTAATGCTGGAATCATCTTCAGGATGCTAGAATACACTAAATACAGCAAAAATTTTGAGTCTACAACGTTTAGTTTAGGTGTGAGAGCCAAAATGAACTTTTTATTGCTTTAAACGCGTTTTCAGCCCCTGATTGTACACTCAAGGTGAAAATGTCAAAATCTTCAAAATGAGCATAAGCACAATGAAATTAATGCTGGAATCATCTTCAGGATGCTAGAATACACTGAATACAGCAAAAATTTTGAGTCTACAACGTTTATTTTAGGTGTGTGAGCCAAAATGAACTTTTTATTGCTTTAAATGCGTTTTCAGCCTGATTGTGCACTTTAGGTTAAAATGTCAAAATCTTCAAAATGAGCATAAGCACGATGAAATTAATGCTGGAATCATCTTCAGGATGCTAGAATACACTAAATACAGCAAAAATTTTGAGTCTACAACGTTTAGTTTAGGTGTGAGAGCCAAAATGAACTTTTTATTGCTTTAAACGCGTTTTCAGCCCCTGATTGTACACTTAAGGTGAAAATGTCAAAATCTTAAAAATGAGCATAAGCACAATGAAATTAATGCTGGAATCATCTTCAGGATGCTAGAATACACTAAATACAGCAAAAATTTTGAGTCTACAACGTTTAGTTTAGGTGTGAGAGCCAAAATGAACTTTTTATTGCTTTAAACGCGTTTTCAGCCCCTGATTGTACACTTAAGGTGAAAATGTCAAAATCTTCAAAATGAGCATAAGCACAATGAAATTAATGCTGGAATCATCTTCAGGATGCTAGAATACACTGAATACAGCAAAAATTTTGAGTCTACAACGTTTATTTTAGGTGTGTGAGCCAAAATGAACTTTTTATTGCTTTAAATGCGTTTTCAGCCTGATTGTGCACTTTAGGTGAAAATGTCAAAATCTTAAAAATGAGCATAAGCACAATGAAATTAATGCTGGAATCATCTTCAGGATGCTAGAATACACTAAATACAGCAAAAATTTTGAGTCTACAACGTTTAGTTTAGGTGTGAGAGCCAAAATGAACTTTTTATTGCTTTAAACGCGTTTTCAGCCCCTGATTGTACACTTAAGGTGAAAATGTCAAAATCTTCAAAATGAGCATAAGCACAATGAAATTAATGCTGGAATCATCTTCAGGATGCTAGAATACACTAAATACAGCAAAAATTTTGAGTCTACAACGTTTAGTTTAGGTGTGAGAGCCAAAATGAACTTTTTATTGCTTTAAACGCGTTTTCAGCCCCTGATTGTACACTTAAGGTGAAAATGTCAAAATCTTCAAAATGAGCATAAGCACAATGAAATTAATGCTGGAATCATCTTCAGGATGCTAGAATACACTAAATACAGCAAAAATTTTGAGTCTACAACGTTTAGTTTAGGTGTGAGAGCCAAAATGAACTTTTTATTGCTTTAAACGCGTTTTCAGCCCCTGATTGTGCACTTTAGGTGAAAATGTCAAAATCTTAAAAATGAGCATAAGCACAATGAAATTAATGCTGGAATCATCTTCAGGATGCTAGAATACACTAAATACAGCAAAAATTTTGAGTCTACAACGTTTAGTTTAGGTGTGAGAGCCAAAATGAACTTTTTATTGCTTTAAACGCGTTTTCAGCCCCTGATTGTACACTTAAGGTGAAAATGTCAAAATCTTCAAAATGAGCATAAGCACAATGAAATTAATGCTGGAATCATCTTCAGGATGCTAGAATACACTAAATACAGCAAAAATTTTGAGTCTACAACGTTTAGTTTAGGTGTGAGAGCCAAAATGAACTTTTTATTGCTTTAAACGCGTTTTCAGCCCCTGATTGTGCACTTTAGGTGAAAATGTCAAAATCTTAAAAATGAGCATAAGCACAATGAAATTAATGCTGGAATCATCTTCAGGATGCTAGAATACACTAAATACAGCAAAAATTTTGAGTCTACAACGTTTAGTTTAGGTGTGAGAGCCAAAATGAACTTTTTATTGCTTTAAACGCGTTTTCTGCCCCTGATTGTACACTTAAGGTGAAAATGTCAAAATCTTCAAAATGAGCATAAGCACAATGAAATTAATGCTGGAATCATCTTCAGGATGCTAGAATACACTAAATACAGCAAAAATTTTGAGTCTACAACGTTTATTTTAGGTGTGAGAGCCAAAATTAACTTTTTATTGCTTTAAATGCGTTTTCAGCCTGATTGTGCACTTTAGGTGAAAATATCAAAATCTTAAAAATGAGCATAAGCACAATGAAATTAATGCTGGAATCATCTTCAAGATGCTAGAATACACTAAATACAGCAAAAATTTTGAGTCTACAACGTTTAGTTTAGGTGTGAGAGCCAAAATGAACTTTTTATTGCTTTAAACGCGTTTTCAGCCCCTGATTGTGCACTTTAGGTGAAAATGTCAAAATCTTAAAAATGAGCATAAGCACAATGAAATTAATGCTGGAATCATCTTCAGGATGCTAGAATACACTGAATACAGCAAAAATTTTGAGTCTACAACGTTTAGTTTAGGTGTGAGAGCCAAAATGAACTTTTTATTGCTTTAAATGCGTTTTCAGCCCCTGATTGTACACTTAAGGTGAAAATGTCAAAATCTTAAAAATGAGCATAAGCACAATGAAATTAATGCTGGAATCATCTTCAGGATGCTAAAATACACTAAATACAGCAAAAATTTTGAGTCTACAACGTTTAGTTTAGGTGTGAGAGCCAAAATGAACTTTTTATTGCTTTAAATGCGTTTTCAGCCTGATTGTGCACTTTAGGTGAAAATGTCAAAATCTTAAAAATGAGCATAAGCACAATGAAATTAATCCTGGAATCATCTTCAGGATGCTAGAATACACTAAATACAGCAAAAATTTTGAGTCTACAACGTTTAGTTTAGGTGTGAGAGCCAAAATGAACTTTTTATTGCTTTAAACGCGTTTTCAGCCCCTGATTGTACACTTAAGGTGAAAATGTCAAAATCTTCAAAATGAGCATAAGCACAATGAAATTAATGCTGGAATCATCTTCAGGATGCTAGAATACACTAAATACAGCAAAAATTTTGAGTCTACAACGTTTAGTTTAGGTGTGAGAGCCAAAATGAACTTTTTATTGCTTTAAATGCGTTTTCAGCCTGATTGTGCACTTTAGGTGAAAATGTCAAAATCTTAAAAATGAGCATAAGCACAATGAAATTAATGCTGGAATCATCTTCAGGATGCTAGAATACACTAAATACAGCAAAAATTTTGAGTCTACAACGTTTAGTTTAGGTGTGAGAGCCAAAATGAACTTTTTATTGCTTTAAACGCGTTTTCAGCCCCTGATTGTACACTTAAGGTGAAAATGTCAAAATCTTCAAAATGAGCATAAGCACAATGAAATTAATGCTGGAATCATCTTCAGGATGCTAGAATACACTGAATACAGCAAAAATTTTGAGTCTACAACGTTTATTTTAGGTGTGTGAGCCAAAATGAACTTTTTATTGCTTTAAATGCGTTTTCAGCCTGATTGTGCACTTTAGGTTAAAATGTCAAAATCTTCAAAATGAGCATAAGCACGATGAAATTAATGCTGGAATCATCTTCAGGATGCTAGAATACACTAAATACAGCAAAAATTTTGAGTCTACAACGTTTAGTTTAGGTGTGAGAGCCAAAATGAACTTTTTATTGCTTTAATTGCGTTTTCAGCCCCTGATTGTACACTTAAGGTGAAAATGTCAAAATCTTAAAAATGAGCATAAGCACAATGAAATTAATGCTGGAATCATCTTCAGGATGCTAAAATACACTAAATACAGCAAAAATTTTTAGTCTACAACGTTTAGTTTAGGTGTGAGAGCCAAAATGAACTTTTTATTGCTTTAAATGCGTTTTCAGCCTGATTGTGCACTTTAGGTGAAAATGTCAAAATCTTAAAAATGAGCATAAGCACAATGAAATTAATGCTGGAATCATCTTCAGGATGCTAGAATACACTAAATACAGCAAAAATTTTGAGTCTACAACGTTTAGTTTAGGTGTGAGAGCCAAAATGAACTTTTTATTGCTTTAAACGCGTTTTCAGCCCCTGATTGTACACTTAAGGTGAAAATGTCAAAATCTTAAAAATGAGCATAAGCACAATGAAATTAATGCTGGAATCATCTTCAGGATGCTAAAATACACTAAATACAGCAAAAATTTTGAGTCTACAACGTTTAGTTTAGGTGTGAGAGCCAAAATGAACTTTTTATTGCTTTAAATGCGTTTTCAGCCTGATTGTGCACTTTAGGTGAAAATGTCAAAATCTTAAAAATGAGCATAAGCACAATGAAATTAATGCTGGAATCATCTTCAGGATGCTAGAATACACTAAATACAGCAAAAATTTTGAGTCTTTAACGTTTAGTTTAGGTGTGAGAGCCAAAATGAACTTTTTATTGCTTTAAACGCGTTTTCAGCCCCTGATTGTACACTTAAGGTGAAAATGTCAAAATCTTCAAAATGAGCATAAGCACAATGAAATTAATGCTGGAATCATCTTCAGGATGCTAAAATACACTAAATACAGCAAAAATTTTGAGTCTACAACGTTTAGTTTAGGTGTGAGAGCCAAAATGATCTTTTTATTGCTTTAAATGCGTTTTCAGCCTGATTGTGCACTTTAGGTGAAAATGTCAAAATCTTAAAAATGAGCATAAGCACAATGAAATTAATGCTGGAATCATCTTCAGGATGCTAGAATACACTAAATACAGCAAAAATTTTGAGTCTACAACGTTTAGTTTAGGTGTGAGAGCCAAAATGAACTTTTTATTGCTTTAAACGCGTTTTCAGCCCCTGATTGTACACTTAAGGTGAAAATGTCAAAATCTTCAAAATGAGCATAAGCACAATGAAATTAATGCTGGAATCATCTTCAGGATGCTAGAATACACTGAATACAGCAAAAATTTTGAGTCTACAACGTTTAGTTTAGGTGTGAGAGCCAAAATGAACTTTTTATTGCTTTAAACGCGTTTTCAGCCCCTGATTGTACACTTAAGGTGAATATAACAAAATCTTCAAAATGAGCATAAGCACAATGAAATTAATGCTGGAATCATCTTCAGGATGCTAAAATACACTAAATACAGCAAAAATTTTGAGTCTACAACGTTTAGTTTAGGTGTGAGAGCCAAAATGATCTTTTTATTGCTTTAAATGCGTTTTCAGCCTGATTGTGCACTTTAGGTGAAAATGTCAAAATCTTAAAAATGAGCATAAGCACAATGAAATTAATGCTGGAATCATCTTCAGGATGCTAGAATACACTAAATACAGCAAAAAGTTTGAGTCTACAACGTTTAGTTTAGGTGTGAGAGCCAAAATGAACTTTTTATTGCTTTAAACGCGTTTTCAGCCCCTGATTGTACACTCAAGGTGAAAATGTCAAAATCTTCAAAATGAGCATAAGCACAATGAAATTAATGCTGGAATCATCTTCAGGATGCTAGAATACACTGAATACAGCAAAAATTTTGATTCTACAACGTTTATTTTAGGTGTGTGAGCCAAAATGAACTTTTTATTGCTTTAAATGCGTTTTCAGCCTGATTGTGCACTTTAGGTTAAAATGTCAAAATCTTCAAAATGAGCATAAGCACGATGAAATTAATGCTGGAATCATCTTCAGGATGCTAGAATACACTAAATACAGCAAAAATTTTGAGTCTACAACGTTTAGTTTAGGTGTGAGAGCCAAAATGAACTTTTTATTGCTTTAAACGCGTTTTCAGCCCCTGATTGTACACTTAAGGTGAAAATGTCAAAATCTTAAAAATGAGCATAAGCACAATGAAATTAATGCTGGAATCATCTTCAGGATGCTAAAATACACTAAATACAGCAAAAATTTTGAGTCTACAACGTTTAGTTTAGGTGTGAGAGCCAAAATGAACTTTTTATTGCTTTAAATGCGTTTTCAGCCTGATTGTGCACTTTAGGTGAAAATGTCAAAATCTTAAAAATGAGCATAAGCACAATGAAATTAATGCTGGAATCATCTTCAGGATGCTAGAATACACTAAATACAGCAAAAATTTTGAGTCTACAACGTTTAGTTTAGGTGTGAGAGCCAAAATGAACTTTTTATTGCTTTAAACGCGTTTTCAGCCCCTGATTGTACACTTAAGGTGAAAATGTCAAAATCTTCAAAATGAGCATAAGCACAATGAAATTAATGCTGGAATCATCTTCAGGATGCTAGAATACACTAAATACAGCAAAAATTTTGAGTCTACAACGTTTAGTTTAGGTGTGAGAGCCAAAATGAACTTTTTATTGCTTTAAACGCATTTTCAGCCCCTGATTGTACACTTAAGGTGAAAATGTCAAAATCTTCAAAATGAGCATAAGCACAATGAAATTAATGCTGGAATCATCTTCAGGATGCTAGAATACACTAAATACAGCAAAAATTTTGAGTCTACAACGTTTAGTTTAGGTGTGAGAGCCAAAATGAACTTTTTATTGCTTTAAATGCGTTTTCAGCCTGATTGTGCACTTTAGGTGAAAATGTCAAAATCTTAAAAATGAGCATAAGCACAATGAAATTAATGCTGGAATCATCTTCAGGATGCTAGAATACACTAAATACAGCAAAAATTTTGAGTCTACAACGTTTAGTCTAGGTGTGAGAGCCAAAATGAACTTTTTATTGCTTTAAACGCGTTTTCAGCCCCTTATTGTACACTTAAGGTGAAAATGTCAAAATCTTCAAAATGAGCATAAGCACAATGAAATTAATGCTGGAATCATCTTCAGGATGCTAGAATACACTGAATACAGCAAAAATTTTGAGTCTACAACGTTTATTTTAGGTGTGTGAGCCAAAATGAACTTTTTATTGCTTTAAATGCGTTTTCAGCCTGATTGTGCACTTTAGGTTAAAATGTCAAAATCTTCAAAATGAGCATAAGCACGATGAAATTAATGCTGGAATCATCTTCAGGATGCTAGAATACACTAAATACAGCAAAAATTTTGAGTCTACAACGTTTAGTTTAGGTGTGAGAGCCAAAATGAACTTTTTATTGCTTTAAACGCGTTTTCAGCCCCTGATTGTACACTTAAGGTGAAAATGTCAAAATCTTAAAAATGAGCATAAGCACAATGAAATTAATGCTGGAATCATCTTCAGGATGCTAGAATACACTGAATACAGCAAAAATTTTGAGTCTACAACGTTTAGTTTAGGTGTGAGAGCCAAAATGAACTTTTTATTGCTTTAAATGCGTTTTCAGCCCCTGATTGTACACTTAAGGTGAAAATGTCAAAATCTTCAAAATGAGCATAAGCACAATGAAATTAATGCTGGAATCATCTTCAGGATGCTAAAATACACTAAATACAGCAAAAATTTTGAGTCTACAACGTTTAGTTTAGGTGTGAGAGCCAAAATGAACTTTTTATTGCTTTAAATGCGTTTTCAGCCTGATTGTGCACTTTAGGTGAAAATGTCAAAATCTTAAAAATGAGCATAAGCACAATGAAATTAATGCTGGAATCATCTTCAGGATGCTAGAATACACTAAATACAGCAAAAATTTTGAGTCTACAACGTTTAGTTTAGGTGTGAGAGCCAAAATGAACTTTTTATTGCTTTAAATGCGTTTTCAGCCCCTGATTGTACACTTAAGGTGAAAATGTCAAAATCTTCAAAATGAGCATAAGCACAATGAAATTAATGCTGGAATCATCTTCAGGATGCTAGAATACACTAAATACAGCAAAAATTTTGAGTCTACAACGTTTAGTTTAGGTGTGAGAGCCAAAATGAACTTTTTATTGCTTTAAATGCGTTTTCAGCCTGATTGTGCACTTTAGGTGAAAATGTCAAAATCTTAAAAATGAGCATAAGCACAATGAAATTAATGCTGGAATCATCTTCAGGATGCTAGAATACACTAAATACAGCAAAAATTTTGAGTCTACAACGTTTAGTTTAGGTGTGAGAGCCAAAATGAACTTTTTATTGCTTTAAACGCGTTTTCAGCCCCTGATTGTACACTTAAGGTGAAAATGTCAAAATCTTCAAAATGAGCATAAGCACAATGAAATTAATGCTGGAATCATCTTCAGGATGCTAGAATACACTGAATACAGCAAAAATTTTGAGTCTACAACGTTTATTTTAGGTGTGTGAGCCAAAATGAACTTTTTATTGCTTTAAATGCGTTTTCAGCCTGATTGTGCACTTTAGGTGAAAATGTCAAAATCTTAAAAATGAGCATAAGCACAATGAAATTAATGCTGGAATCATCTTCAGGATGCTAAAATACACTAAATACAGCAAAAATTTTTAGTCTACAACGTTTAGTTTAGGTGTGAGAGCCAAAATGAACTTTTTATTGCTTTAAATGCGTTTTCAGCCTGATTGTGCACTTTAGGTGAAAATGTCAAAATCTTAAAAATGAGCATAAGCACAATGAAATTAATGCTGGAATCATCTTCAGGATGCTAGAATACACTAAATACAGCAAAAATTTTGAGTCTACAACGTTTAGTTTAGGTGTGAGAGCCAAAATGAACTTTTTATTGCTTTAAACGCGTTTTCAGCCCCTGATTGTACACTTAAGGTGAAAATGTCAAAATCTTCAAAATGAGCATAAGCACAATGAAATTAATGCTGGAATCATCTTCAGGATGCTAGAATACACTAAATACAGCAAAAATTTTGAGTCTACAACGTTTAGTTTAGGTGTGAGAGCCAAAATGAACTTTTTATTGCTTTAAACGCGTTTTCAGCCCCTGATTGTACACTTAAGGTGAAAATGTCAAAATCTTAAAAATGAGCATAAGCACAATGAAATTAATGCTGGAATCATCTTCAGGATGCTAAAATACACTAAATACAGCAAAAATTTTGAGTCTACAACGTTTAGTTTAGGTGTGAGAGCCAAAATGAACTTTTTATTGCTTTAAATGCGTTTTCAGCCTGATTGTGCACTTTAGGTGAAAATGTCAAAATCTTAAAAATGAGCATAAGCACAATGAAATTAATGCTGGAATCATCTTCAGGATGCTAGAATACACTAAATATAGCAAAAATTTTGAGTCTACAACGTTTAGTTTAGGTGTGAGAGCCAAAATGAACTTTTTATTGCTTTAAACGCGTTTTCAGCCCCTGATTGTACACTTTAGGTGAAAATGTCAAAATCTTCAAAATTAGCATAAGCACAATGAAATTAATGCTGGAATCATCTTCAGGATGCTAGAATGCACTGAATACAGCAAAAATTTTGAGTCTACAACGTTTATTTTAGGTGTGTGAGCCAAAATGAACTTTTTATTGCTTTAAATGCGTTTTCAGCCTGATTGTGCACTTTAGGTTAAAATGTCAAAATCTTCAAAATGAGCATAAGCACGATGAAATTAATGCTGGAATCATCTTCAGGATGCTAGAATACACTAAATACAGCAAAAATTTTGAGTCTACAACGTTTAGTTTAGGTGTGAGAGCCAAAATGAACTTTTTATTGCTTTAAACGCGTTTTCAGCCCCTGATTGTACACTTAAGGTGAAAATGTCAAAATCTTAAAAATGAGCATAAGCACAATGAAATTAATGCTGGAATGATCTTCAGGATGCTAAAATACACTAAATAGAGCAAAAATTTTGAGTCTACAACGTTTAGTTTAGGTGTGAGAGCCAAAATGAACTTTTTATTGCTTTAAACGCGTTTTCAGCCCCTGATTGTACACTTAAGGTGAAAATGTCAAAATCTTAAAAATGAGCATAAGCACAATGAAATTAATGCTGGAATCATCTTCAGGATGCTAAAATACACTAAATACAGCAAAAATTTTGAGTCTACAACGTTTAGTTTAGGTGTGAGAGCCAAAATGAACTTTTTATTGCTTTAAATGCGTTTTCAGCCTGATTGTGCACTTTAGGTGAAAATGTCAAAATCTTAAAAATGAGCATAAGCACAATGAAATTAATGCTGGAATCATCTTCAGGATGCTAGAATACACTAAATACAGCAAAAATTTTGAGTCTACAACGTTTAGTTTAGGTGTGAGAGCCAAAATGAACTTTTTATTGCTTTAAACGCGTTTTCAGCCCCTGATTGTACACTCAAGGTGAAAATGTCAAAATCTTCAAAATGAGCATAAGCACAATGAAATTAATGCTGGAATCATCTTCAGGATGCTAAAATACACTAAATACAGCAAAAATTTTGAGTCTACAACGTTTAGTTTAGGTGTGAGAGCCAAAATGAACTTTTTATTGCTTTAAACGCGTTTTCAGCCTGATTGTGCACTTTTGGTGAAAATGTCAAAATCTTAAAAATGAGCATAAGCACAATGAAATTAATGCTGGAATCATCTTCAGGATGCTAGAATACACTGAATACAGCAAAAATTTTGAGTCTACAACGTTTAGTTTAGGTGTGAGAGCCAAAATGAACTTTTTATTGCTTTAAACGCGTTTTCAGCCCCTGATTGTACACTTTAGGTGAAAATGTCAAAATCTTCAAAATGAGCATAAGCACAATGAAATTAATGCTGGAATCATCTTCAGGATGCTAGAATACACTGAATACAGCAAAAATTTTGAGTCTACAACGTTTATTTTAGGTGGGTGAGCCAAAATGAACTTTTTATTGCTTTAAATGCGTTTTCAGCCTGATTGTGCACTTTAGGTTAAAATGTCAAAATCTTCAAAATGAGCATAAGCACGATGAAATTAATGCTGGAATCATCTTCAGGATGCTAGAATACACTAAATACAGCAAAAATTTTGAGTCTACAACGTTTAGTTTAGGTGTGAGAGCCAAAATGAACTTTTTATTGCTTTAAACGCGTTTTCAGCCCCTGATTGTACACTTAAGGTGAAAATGTCAAAATCTTAAAAATGAGCATAAGCACAATGAAATTAATGCTGGAATCATCTTCAGGATGCTAAAATACACTAAATACAGCAAAAATTTTGAGTCTACAACGTTTAGTTTAGGTGTGAGAGCCAAAATGAACTTTTTATTGCTTTAAATGCGTTTTCAGCCTGATTGTGCACTTTAGGTGAAAATGTCAAAATCTTAAAAATGAGCATAAGCACAATGAAATTAATGCTGGAATCATCTTCAGGATGCTAGAATACACTAAATACAGCAAAAATTTTGAGTCTACAACGTTTAGTTTAGGTGTGAGAGCCAAAATGAACTTTTTATTGCTTTAAACGCGTTTTCAGCCCCTGATTGTACACTTAAGGTGAAAATGTCAAAATCTTCAAAATGAGCATAAGCACAATGAAATTAATGCTGGAATCATCTTCAGGATGCTAGAATACACTAAATACAGCAAAAATTTTGAGTCTACAACGTTTAGTTTAGGTGTGAGTGCCAAAATGAACTTTTTATTGCTTTAAACGCGTTTTCAGCCCCTGATTGTACACTTAAGGTGAAAATGTCAAAATCTTAAAAATGAGCATAAGCACAATGAAATTAATGCTGGAATCATCTTCAGGATGCTAAAATACACTAAATACAGCAAAAATTTTGAGTCTACAACGTTTAGTTTAGGTGTGAGAGCCAAAATGAACTTTTTATTGCTTTAAATGCGTTTTCAGCCTGATTGTGCACTTTAGGTGAAAATGTCAAAATCTTAAAAATGAGCATAAGCACAATGAAATTAATGCTGGAATCATCTTCAGGATGCTAGAATACACTAAATACAGCAAAAATTTTGAGTCTACAACGTTTAGTTTAGGTGTGAGAGCCAAAATGAACTTTTTATTGCTTTAAACGCGTTTTCAGCCCCTGATTGTACACTTAAGGTGAAAATGTCAAAATCTTCAAAATGAGCATAAGCACAATGAAATTAATGCTGGAATCATCTTCAGGATGCTAGAATACACTAAATACAGCAAAAATTTTGAGTCTACAACGTTTAGTTTAGGTGTGAGAGCCAAAATGAACTTTTTATTGCTTTAAACGCGTTTTCAGCCCCTGATTGTACACTTAAGGTGAAAATGTCAAAATCTTCAAAATGAGCATAAGCACAATGAAATTAATGCTGGAATCATCTTCAGGATGCTAGAATACACTAAATACAGCAAAAATTTTGAGTCTACAACGTTTAGTTTAGGTGTGAGAGCCAAAATGAACTTTTTATTGCTTTAAACGCGTTTTCAGCCCCTGATTGTGCACTTTAGGTGAAAATATCAAAATCTTAAAAATGAGCATAAGCACAATGAAATTAATGCTGGAATCATCTTCAGGATGCTAGAATACACTAAATACAGCAAAAATTTTGAGTCTACAACGTTTAGTTTAGGTGTGAGAGCCAAAATGAACTTTTTATTGCTTTAAACGCGTTTTCAGCCCCTGATTGTACACTTAAGGTGAAAATGTCAAAATCTTCAAAATGAGCATAAGCACAATGAAATTAATGCTGGAATCATCTTCAGGATGCTAGAATACACTAAATACAGCAAAAATTTTGAGTCTACAACGTTTAGTTTAGGTGTGAGAGCCAAAATGAACTTTTTATTGCTTTAAACGCGTTTTCAGCCCCTGATTGTGCACTTTAGGTGAAAATGTCAAAATCTTAAAAATGAGCATAAGCACAATGAAATTAATGCTGGAATCATCTTCAGGATGCTAGAATACACTAAATACAGCAAAAATTTTGAGTCTACAACGTTTAGTTTAGGTGTGAGAGCCAAAATGAACTTTTTATTGCTTTAAACGCGTTTTCTGCCCCTGATTGTACACTTAAGGTGAAAATGTCAAAATCTTCAAAATGAGCATAAGCACAATGAAATTAATGCTGGAATCATCTTCAGGATGCTAGAATACACTAAATACAGCAAAAATTTTGAGTCTACAACGTTTATTTTAGGTGTGAGAGCCAAAATTAACTTTTTATTGCTTTAAATGCGTTTTCAGCCTGATTGTGCACTTTAGGTGAAAATATCAAAATCTTAAAAATGAGCATAAGCACAATGAAATTAATGCTGGAATCATCTTCAGGATGCTAGAATACACTAAATACAGCAAAAATTTTGAGTCTACAACGTTTAGTTTAGGTGTGAGAGCCAAAATGAACTTTTTATTGCTTTAAACGCGTTTTCAGCCCCTGATTGTACACTTAAGGTGAAAATGTCAAAATCTTAAAAATGAGCATAAGCACAATGAAATTAATGCTGGAATCATCTTCAGGATGCTAAAATACACTAAATACAGCAAAAATTTTGAGTCTACAACGTTTAGTTTAGGTGTGAGAGCCAAAATGAACTTTTTATTGCTTTAAATGCGTTTTCAGCCTGATTGTGCACTTTAGGTGAAAATGTCAAAATCTTAAAAATGAGCATAAGCACAATGAAATTAATGCTGGAATCATCTTCAGGATGCTAGAATACACTAAATACAGCAAAAATTTTGAGTCTACAACGTTTAGTTTAGGTGTGAGAGCCAAAATGAACTTTTTATTGCTTTAAACGCGTTTTCAGCCCCTGATTGTACACTTAAGGTGAAAATGTCAAAATCTTCAAAATGAGCATAAGCACAATGAAATTAATGCTGGAATCATCTTCAGGATGCTAGAATACACTAAATACAGCAAAAATTTTGAGTCTACAACGTTTAGTTTAGGTGTGAGAGCCAAAATGATCTTTTTATTGCTTTAAATGCGTTTTCAGCCTGATTGTGCACTTTAGGTGAAAATGTCAAAATCTTAAAAATGAGCATAAGCACAATGTAATTAATGCTGGAATCATCTTCAGGATGCTAGAATACACTAAATACAGCAAAAATTTTGAGTCTACAACGTTTAGTTTAGGTGTGAGAGCCAAAATGAACTTTTTATTGCTTTAAACGCGTTTTCAGCCCCTGATTGTACACTTTAGGTGAAAATGTCAAAATCTTCAAAATGAGCATAAGCACAATGAAATTAATGCTGGAATCATCTTCAGGATGCTAGAATACACTGAATACAGCAAAAATTTTGAGTCTACAACGTTTATTTTAGGTGTGTGAGCCAAAATGAACTTTTTATTGCTTTAAATGCGTTTTCAGCCTGATTGTGCACTTTAGGTGAAAATGTCAAAATCTTAAAAATGAGCATAAGCACAATGAAATTAATGCTGGAATCATCTTCAGGATGCTAAAATACACTAAATACAGCAAAAATTTTTAGTCTACAACGTTTAGTTTAGGTGTGAGAGCCAAAATGAACTTTTTATTGCTTTAAATGCGTTTTCAGCCTGATTGTGCACTTTAGGTGAAAATGTCAAAATCTTAAAAATGAGCATAAGCACAATGAAATTAATGCTGGAATCATCTTCAGGATGCTAGAATACACTAAATACAGCAAAAATTTTGAGTCTACAACGTTTAGTTTAGGTGTGAGAGCCAAAATGAACTTTTTATTGCTTTAAACGCGTTTTCAGCCCCTGATTGTACACTTAAGGTGAAAATGTCAAAATCTTCAAAATGAGCATAAGCACAATGAAATTAATGCTGGAATCATCTTCAGGATGCTAGAATACACTAAATACAGCAAAAATTTTGAGTCTACAACGTTTAGTTTAGGTGTGAGAGCCAAAATGAACTTTTTATTGCTTTAAACGCGTTTTCAGCCCCTGATTGTACACTTAAGGTGAAAATGTCAAAATCTTAAAAATGAGCATAAGCACAATGAAATTAATGCTGGAATCATCTTCAGGATGCTAAAATACACTAAATACAGCAAAAATTTTGAGTCTACAACGTTTAGTTTAGGTGTGAGAGCCAAAATGAACTTTTTATTGCTTTAAATGCGTTTTCAGCCTGATTGTGCACTTTAGGTGAAAATGTCAAAATCTTAAAAATGAGCATAAGCACAATGAAATTAATGCTGGAATCATCTTCAGGATGCTAGAATACACTAAATATAGCAAAAATTTTGAGTCTACAACGTTTAGTTTAGGTGTGAGAGCCAAAATGAACTTTTTATTGCTTTAAACGCGTTTTCAGCCCCTGATTGTACACTTTAGGTGAAAATGTCAAAATCTTCAAAATTAGCATAAGCACAATGAAATTAATGCTGGAATCATCTTCAGGATGCTAGAATGCACTGAATACAGCAAAAATTTTGAGTCTACAACGTTTATTTTAGGTGTGTGAGCCAAAATGAACTTTTTATTGCTTTAAATGCGTTTTCAGCCTGATTGTGCACTTTAGGTTAAAATGTCAAAATCTTCAAAATGAGCATAAGCACGATGAAATTAATGCTGGAATCATCTTCAGGATGCTAGAATACACTAAATACAGCAAAAATTTTGAGTCTACAACGTTTAGTTTAGGTGTGAGAGCCAAAATGAACTTTTTATTGCTTTAAACGCGTTTTCAGCCCCTGATTGTACACTTAAGGTGAAAATGTCAAAATCTTAAAAATGAGCATAAGCACAATGAAATTAATGCTGGAATGATCTTCAGGATGCTAAAATACACTAAATAGAGCAAAAATTTTGAGTCTACAACGTTTAGTTTAGGTGTGAGAGCCAAAATGAACTTTTTATTGCTTTAAACGCGTTTTCAGCCCCTGATTGTACACTTAAGGTGAAAATGTCAAAATCTTAAAAATGAGCATAAGCACAATGAAATTAATGCTGGAATCATCTTCAGGATGCTAAAATACACTAAATACAGCAAAAATTTTGAGTCTACAACGTTTAGTTTAGGTGTGAGAGCCAAAATGAACTTTTTATTGCTTTAAATGCGTTTTCAGCCTGATTGTGCACTTTAGGTGAAAATGTCAAAATCTTAAAAATGAGCATAAGCACAATGAAATTAATGCTGGAATCATCTTCAGGATGCTAGAATACACTAAATACAGCAAAAATTTTGAGTCTACAACGTTTAGTTTAGGTGTGAGAGCCAAAATGAACTTTTTATTGCTTTAAACGCGTTTTCAGCCCCTGATTGTACACTCAAGGTGAAAATGTCAAAATCTTCAAAATGAGCATAAGCACAATGAAATTAATGCTGGAATCATCTTCAGGATGCTAAAATACACTAAATACAGCAAAAATTTTGAGTCTACAACGTTTAGTTTAGGTGTGAGAGCCAAAATGAACTTTTTATTGCTTTAAACGCGTTTTCAGCCTGATTGTGCACTTTTGGTGAAAATGTCAAAATCTTAAAAATGAGCATAAGCACAATGAAATTAATGCTGGAATCATCTTCAGGATGCTAGAATACACTGAATACAGCAAAAATTTTGAGTCTACAACGTTTAGTTTAGGTGTGAGAGCCAAAATGAACTTTTTATTGCTTTAAACGCGTTTTCAGCCCCTGATTGTACACTTTAGGTGAAAATGTCAAAATCTTCAAAATGAGCATAAGCACAATGAAATTAATGCTGGAATCATCTTCAGGATGCTAGAATACACTGAATACAGCAAAAATTTTGAGTCTACAACGTTTATTTTAGGTGGGTGAGCCAAAATGAACTTTTTATTGCTTTAAATGCGTTTTCAGCCTGATTGTGCACTTTAGGTTAAAATGTCAAAATCTTCAAAATGAGCATAAGCACGATGAAATTAATGCTGGAATCATCTTCAGGATGCTAGAATACACTAAATACAGCAAAAATTTTGAGTCTACAACGTTTAGTTTAGGTGTGAGAGCCAAAATGAACTTTTTATTGCTTTAAACGCGTTTTCAGCCCCTGATTGTACACTTAAGGTGAAAATGTCAAAATCTTCAAAATGAGCATAAGCACAATGAAATTAATGCTGGAATCATCTTCAGGATGCTAGAATACACTAAATACAGCAAAAATTTTGAGTCTACAACGTTTAGTTTAGGTGTGAGAGCCAAAATGAACTTTTTATTGCTTTAAATGCGTTTTCAGCCTGATTGTGCACTTTAGGTGAAAATGTCAAAATCTTAAAAATGAGCATAAGCACAATGAAATTAATGCTGGAATCATCTTCAGGATGCTAGAATACACTAAATATAGCAAAAATTTTGAGTCTACAACGTTTAGTTTAGGTGTGAGAGCCAAAATGAACTTTTTATTGCTTTAAACGCGTTTTCAGCCCCTGATTGTACACTTTAGGTGAAAATGTCAAAATCTTCAAAATTAGCATAAGCACAATGAAATTAATGCTGGAATCATCTTCAGGATGCTAGAATGCACTGAATACAGCAAAAATTTTGAGTCTACAACGTTTATTTTAGGTGTGTGAGCCAAAATGAACTTTTTATTGCTTTAAATGCGTTTTCAGCCTGATTGTGCACTTTAGGTTAAAATGTCAAAATCTTCAAAATGAGCATAAGCACGATGAAATTAATGCTGGAATCATCTTCAGGATGCTAGAATACACTAAATACAGCAAAAATTTTGAGTCTACAACGTTTAGTTTAGGTGTGAGAGCCAAAATGAACTTTTTATTGCTTTAAACGCGTTTTCAGCCCCTGATTGTACACTTAAGGTGAAAATGTCAAAATCTTAAAAATGAGCATAAGCACAATGAAATTAATGCTGGAATGATCTTCAGGATGCTAAAATACACTAAATAGAGCAAAAATTTTGAGTCTACAACGTTTAGTTTAGGTGTGAGAGCCAAAATGAACTTTTTATTGCTTTAAACGCGTTTTCAGCCCCTGATTGTACACTTAAGGTGAAAATGTCAAAATCTTAAAAATGAGCATAAGCACAATGAAATTAATGCTGGAATCATCTTCAGGATGCTAAAATACACTAAATACAGCAAAAATTTTGAGTCTACAACGTTTAGTTTAGGTGTGAGAGCCAAAATGAACTTTTTATTGCTTTAAATGCGTTTTCAGCCTGATTGTGCACTTTAGGTGAAAATGTCAAAATCTTAAAAATGAGCATAAGCACAATGAAATTAATGCTGGAATCATCTTCAGGATGCTAGAATACACTAAATACAGCAAAAATTTTGAGTCTACAACGTTTAGTTTAGGTGTGAGAGCCAAAATGAACTTTTTATTGCTTTAAACGCGTTTTCAGCCCCTGATTGTACACTCAAGGTGAAAATGTCAAAATCTTCAAAATGAGCATAAGCACAATGAAATTAATGCTGGAATCATCTTCAGGATGCTAAAATACACTAAATACAGCAAAAATTTTGAGTCTACAACGTTTAGTTTAGGTGTGAGAGCCAAAATGAACTTTTTATTGCTTTAAACGCGTTTTCAGCCTGATTGTGCACTTTTGGTGAAAATGTCAAAATCTTAAAAATGAGCATAAGCACAATGAAATTAATGCTGGAATCATCTTCAGGATGCTAGAATACACTGAATACAGCAAAAATTTTGAGTCTACAACGTTTAGTTTAGGTGTGAGAGCCAAAATGAACTTTTTATTGCTTTAAACGCGTTTTCAGCCCCTGATTGTACACTTTAGGTGAAAATGTCAAAATCTTCAAAATGAGCATAAGCACAATGAAATTAATGCTGGAATCATCTTCAGGATGCTAGAATACACTGAATACAGCAAAAATTTTGAGTCTACAACGTTTATTTTAGGTGGGTGAGCCAAAATGAACTTTTTATTGCTTTAAATGCGTTTTCAGCCTGATTGTGCACTTTAGGTTAAAATGTCAAAATCTTCAAAATGAGCATAAGCACGATGAAATTAATGCTGGAATCATCTTCAGGATGCTAGAATACACTAAATACAGCAAAAATTTTGAGTCTACAACGTTTAGTTTAGGTGTGAGAGCCAAAATGAACTTTTTATTGCTTTAAACGCGTTTTCAGCCCCTGATTGTACACTTAAGGTGAAAATGTCAAAATCTTAAAAATGAGCATAAGCACAATGAAATTAATGCTGGAATCATCTTCAGGATGCTAAAATACACTAAATACAGCAAAAATTTTGAGTCTACAACGTTTAGTTTAGGTGTGAGAGCCAAAATGAACTTTTTATTGCTTTAAATGCGTTTTCAGCCTGATTGTGCACTTTAGGTGAAAATGTCAAAATCTTAAAAATGAGCATAAGCACAATGAAATTAATGCTGGAATCATCTTCAGGATGCTAGAATACACTAAATACAGCAAAAATTTTGAGTCTACAACGTTTAGTTTAGGTGTGAGAGCCAAAATGAACTTTTTATTGCTTTAAACGCGTTTTCAGCCCCTGATTGTACACTTAAGGTGAAAATGTCAAAATCTTCAAAATGAGCATAAGCACAATGAAATTAATGCTGGAATCATCTTCAGGATGCTAGAATACACTAAATACAGCAAAAATTTTGAGTCTACAACGTTTAGTTTAGGTGTGAGTGCCAAAATGAACTTTTTATTGCTTTAAACGCGTTTTCAGCCCCTGATTGTACACTTAAGGTGAAAATGTCAAAATCTTAAAAATGAGCATAAGCACAATGAAATTAATGCTGGAATCATCTTCAGGATGCTAAAATACACTAAATACAGCAAAAATTTTGAGTCTACAACGTTTAGTTTAGGTGTGAGAGCCAAAATGAACTTTTTATTGCTTTAAATGCGTTTTCAGCCTGATTGTGCACTTTAGGTGAAAATGTCAAAATCTTAAAAATGAGCATAAGCACAATGAAATTAATGCTGGAATCATCTTCAGGATGCTAGAATACACTAAATACAGCAAAAATTTTGAGTCTACAACGTTTAGTTTAGGTGTGAGAGCCAAAATGAACTTTTTATTGCTTTAAACGCGTTTTCAGCCCCTGATTGTACACTTAAGGTGAAAATGTCAAAATCTTCAAAATGAGCATAAGCACAATGAAATTAATGCTGGAATCATCTTCAGGATGCTAGAATACACTAAATACAGCAAAAATTTTGAGTCTACAACGTTTAGTTTAGGTGTGAGAGCCAAAATGAACTTTTTATTGCTTTAAACGCGTTTTCAGCCCCTGATTGTACACTTAAGGTGAAAATGTCAAAATCTTCAAAATGAGCATAAGCACAATGAAATTAATGCTGGAATCATCTTCAGGATGCTAGAATACACTAAATACAGCAAAAATTTTGAGTCTACAACGTTTAGTTTAGGTGTGAGAGCCAAAATGAACTTTTTATTGCTTTAAACGCGTTTTCAGCCCCTGATTGTGCACTTTAGGTGAAAATATCAAAATCTTAAAAATGAGCATAAGCACAATGAAATTAATGCTGGAATCATCTTCAGGATGCTAGAATACACTAAATACAGCAAAAATTTTGAGTCTACAACGTTTAGTTTAGGTGTGAGAGCCAAAATGAACTTTTTATTGCTTTAAACGCGTTTTCAGCCCCTGATTGTACACTTAAGGTGAAAATGTCAAAATCTTCAAAATGAGCATAAGCACAATGAAATTAATGCTGGAATCATCTTCAGGATGCTAGAATACACTAAATACAGCAAAAATTTTGAGTCTACAACGTTTAGTTTAGGTGTGAGAGCCAAAATGAACTTTTTATTGCTTTAAACGCGTTTTCAGCCCCTGATTGTGCACTTTAGGTGAAAATGTCAAAATCTTAAAAATGAGCATAAGCACAATGAAATTAATGCTGGAATCATCTTCAGGATGCTAGAATACACTAAATACAGCAAAAATTTTGAGTCTACAACGTTTAGTTTAGGTGTGAGAGCCAAAATGAACTTTTTATTGCTTTAAACGCGTTTTCTGCCCCTGATTGTACACTTAAGGTGAAAATGTCAAAATCTTCAAAATGAGCATAAGCACAATGAAATTAATGCTGGAATCATCTTCAGGATGCTAGAATACACTAAATACAGCAAAAATTTTGAGTCTACAACGTTTATTTTAGGTGTGAGAGCCAAAATTAACTTTTTATTGCTTTAAATGCGTTTTCAGCCTGATTGTGCACTTTAGGTGAAAATATCAAAATCTTAAAAATGAGCATAAGCACAATGAAATTAATGCTGGAATCATCTTCAGGATGCTAGAATACACTAAATACAGCAAAAATTTTGAGTCTACAACGTTTAGTTTAGGTGTGAGAGCCAAAATGAACTTTTTATTGCTTTAAACGCGTTTTCAGCCCCTGATTGTACACTTAAGGTGAAAATGTCAAAATCTTAAAAATGAGCATAAGCACAATGAAATTAATGCTGGAATCATCTTCAGGATGCTAAAATACACTAAATACAGCAAAAATTTTGAGTCTACAACGTTTAGTTTAGGTGTGAGAGCCAAAATGAACTTTTTATTGCTTTAAATGCGTTTTCAGCCTGATTGTGCACTTTAGGTGAAAATGTCAAAATCTTAAAAATGAGCATAAGCACAATGAAATTAATGCTGGAATCATCTTCAGGATGCTAGAATACACTAAATACAGCAAAAATTTTGAGTCTACAACGTTTAGTTTAGGTGTGAGAGCCAAAATGAACTTTTTATTGCTTTAAACGCGTTTTCAGCCCCTGATTGTACACTTAAGGTGAAAATGTCAAAATCTTCAAAATGAGCATAAGCACAATGAAATTAATGCTGGAATCATCTTCAGGATGCTAGAATACACTAAATACAGCAAAAATTTTGAGTCTACAACGTTTAGTTTAGGTGTGAGAGCCAAAATGAACTTTTTATTGCTTTAAACGCGTTTTCAGCCCCTGATTGTACACTTTAGGTGAAAATGTCAAAATCTTCAAAATTAGCATAAGCACAATGAAATTAATGCTGGAATCATCTTCAGGATGCTAGAATGCACTGAATACAGCAAAAATTTTGAGTCTACAACGTTTATTTTAGGTGTGTGAGCCAAAATGAACTTTTTATTGCTTTAAATGCGTTTTCAGCCTGATTGTGCACTTTAGGTTAAAATGTCAAAATCTTCAAAATGAGCATAAGCACGATGAAATTAATGCTGGAATCATCTTCAGGATGCTAGAATACACTAAATACAGCAAAAATTTTGAGTCTACAACGTTTAGTTTAGGTGTGAGAGCCAAAATGAACTTTTTATTGCTTTAAACGCGTTTTCAGCCCCTGATTGTACACTTAAGGTGAAAATGTCAAAATCTTAAAAATGAGCATAAGCACAATGAAATTAATGCTGGAATGATCTTCAGGATGCTAAAATACACTAAATAGAGCAAAAATTTTGAGTCTACAACGTTTAGTTTAGGTGTGAGAGCCAAAATGAACTTTTTATTGCTTTAAACGCGTTTTCAGCCCCTGATTGTACACTTAAGGTGAAAATGTCAAAATCTTAAAAATGAGCATAAGCACAATGAAATTAATGCTGGAATCATCTTCAGGATGCTAAAATACACTAAATACAGCAAAAATTTTGAGTCTAGAACGTTTAGTTTAGGTGTGAGAGCCAAAATGAACTTTTTATTGCTTTAAATGCGTTTTCAGCCTGATTGTGCACTTTAGGTGAAAATGTCAAAATCTTAAAAATGAGCATAAGCACAATGAAATTAATGCTGGAATCATCTTCAGGATGCTAGAATACACTAAATACAGCAAAAATTTTGAGTCTACAACGTTTAGTTTAGGTGTGAGAGCCAAAATGAACTTTTTATTGCTTTAAACGCGTTTTCAGCCCCTGATTGTACACTCAAGGTGAAAATGTCAAAATCTTCAAAATGAGCATAAGCACAATGAAATTAATGCTGGAATCATCTTCAGGATGCTAAAATACACTAAATACAGCAAAAATTTTGAGTCTACAACGTTTAGTTTAGGTGTGAGAGCCAAAATGAACTTTTTATTGCTTTAAACGCGTTTTCAGCCTGATTGTGCACTTTTGGTGAAAATGTCAAAATCTTAAAAATGAGCATAAGCACAATGAAATTAATGCTGGAATCATCTTCAGGATGCTAGAATACACTGAATACAGCAAAAATTTTGAGTCTACAACGTTTAGTTTAGGTGTGAGAGCCAAAATGAACTTTTTATTGCTTTAAACGCGTTTTCAGCCCCTGATTGTACACTTTAGGTGAAAATGTCAAAATCTTCAAAATGAGCATAAGCACAATGAAATTAATGCTGGAATCATCTTCAGGATGCTAGAATACACTGAATACAGCAAAAATTTTGAGTCTACAACGTTTATTTTAGGTGGGTGAGCCAAAATGAACTTTTTATTGCTTTAAATGCGTTTTCAGCCTGATTGTGCACTTTAGGTTAAAATGTCAAAATCTTCAAAATGAGCATAAGCACGATGAAATTAATGCTGGAATCATCTTCAGGATGCTAGAATACACTAAATACAGCAAAAATTTTGAGTCTACAACGTTTAGTTTAGGTGTGAGAGCCAAAATGAACTTTTTATTGCTTTAAACGCGTTTTCAGCCCCTGATTGTACACTTAAGGTGAAAATGTCAAAATCTTAAAAATGAGCATAAGCACAATGAAATTAATGCTGGAATCATCTTCAGGATGCTAAAATACACTAAATACAGCAAAAATTTTGAGTCTACAACGTTTAGTTTAGGTGTGAGAGCCAAAATGAACTTTTTATTGCTTTAAATGCGTTTTCAGCCTGATTGTGCACTTTAGGTGAAAATGTCAAAATCTTAAAAATGAGCATAAGCACAATGAAATTAATGCTGGAATCATCTTCAGGATGCTAGAATACACTAAATACAGCAAAAATTTTGAGTCTACAACGTTTAGTTTAGGTGTGAGAGCCAAAATGAACTTTTTATTGCTTTAAACGCGTTTTCAGCCCCTGATTGTACACTTAAGGTGAAAATGTCAAAATCTTCAAAATGAGCATAAGCACAATGAAATTAATGCTGGAATCATCTTCAGGATGCTAGAATACACTAAATACAGCAAAAATTTTGAGTCTACAACGTTTAGTTTAGGTGTGAGTGCCAAAATGAACTTTTTATTGCTTTAAACGCGTTTTCAGCCCCTGATTGTACACTTAAGGTGAAAATGTCAAAATCTTAAAAATGAGCATAAGCACAATGAAATTAATGCTGGAATCATCTTCAGGATGCTAAAATACACTAAATACAGCAAAAATTTTGAGTCTACAACGTTTAGTTTAGGTGTGAGAGCCAAAATGAACTTTTTATTGCTTTAAATGCGTTTTCAGCCTGATTGTGCACTTTAGGTGAAAATGTCAAAATCTTAAAAATGAGCATAAGCACAATGAAATTAATGCTGGAATCATCTTCAGGATGCTAGAATACACTAAATACAGCAAAAATTTTGAGTCTACAACGTTTAGTTTAGGTGTGAGAGCCAAAATGAACTTTTTATTGCTTTAAACGCGTTTTCAGCCCCTGATTGTACACTTAAGGTGAAAATGTCAAAATCTTCAAAATGAGCATAAGCACAATGAAATTAATGCTGGAATCATCTTCAGGATGCTAGAATACACTAAATACAGCAAAAATTTTGAGTCTACAACGTTTAGTTTAGGTGTGAGAGCCAAAATGAACTTTTTATTGCTTTAAACGCGTTTTCAGCCCCTGATTGTACACTTTAGGTGAAAATGTCAAAATCTTCAAAATTAGCATAAGCACAATGAAATTAATGCTGGAATCATCTTCAGGATGCTAGAATGCACTGAATACAGCAAAAATTTTGAGTCTACAACGTTTATTTTAGGTGTGTGAGCCAAAATGAACTTTTTATTGCTTTAAATGCGTTTTCAGCCTGATTGTGCACTTTAGGTTAAAATGTCAAAATCTTCAAAATGAGCATAAGCACGATGAAATTAATGCTGGAATCATCTTCAGGATGCTAGAATACACTAAATACAGCAAAAATTTTGAGTCTACAACGTTTAGTTTAGGTGTGAGAGCCAAAATGAACTTTTTATTGCTTTAAACGCGTTTTCAGCCCCTGATTGTACACTTAAGGTGAAAATGTCAAAATCTTAAAAATGAGCATAAGCACAATGAAATTAATGCTGGAATGATCTTCAGGATGCTAAAATACACTAAATAGAGCAAAAATTTTGAGTCTACAACGTTTAGTTTAGGTGTGAGAGCCAAAATGAACTTTTTATTGCTTTAAACGCGTTTTCAGCCCCTGATTGTACACTTAAGGTGAAAATGTCAAAATCTTAAAAATGAGCATAAGCACAATGAAATTAATGCTGGAATCATCTTCAGGATGCTAAAATACACTAAATACAGCAAAAATTTTGAGTCTAGAACGTTTAGTTTAGGTGTGAGAGCCAAAATGAACTTTTTATTGCTTTAAATGCGTTTTCAGCCTGATTGTGCACTTTAGGTGAAAATGTCAAAATCTTAAAAATGAGCATAAGCACAATGAAATTAATGCTGGAATCATCTTCAGGATGCTAGAATACACTAAATACAGCAAAAATTTTGAGTCTACAACGTTTAGTTTAGGTGTGAGAGCCAAAATGAACTTTTTATTGCTTTAAACGCGTTTTCAGCCCCTGATTGTACACTCAAGGTGAAAATGTCAAAATCTTCAAAATGAGCATAAGCACAATGAAATTAATGCTGGAATCATCTTCAGGATGCTAAAATACACTAAATACAGCAAAAATTTTGAGTCTACAACGTTTAGTTTAGGTGTGAGAGCCAAAATGAACTTTTTATTGCTTTAAACGCGTTTTCAGCCTGATTGTGCACTTTTGGTGAAAATGTCAAAATCTTAAAAATGAGCATAAGCACAATGAAATTAATGCTGGAATCATCTTCAGGATGCTAGAATACACTGAATACAGCAAAAATTTTGAGTCTACAACGTTTAGTTTAGGTGTGAGAGCCAAAATGAACTTTTTATTGCTTTAAACGCGTTTTCAGCCCCTGATTGTACACTTTAGGTGAAAATGTCAAAATCTTCAAAATGAGCATAAGCACAATGAAATTAATGCTGGAATCATCTTCAGGATGCTAGAATACACTGAATACAGCAAAAATTTTGAGTCTACAACGTTTATTTTAGGTGGGTGAGCCAAAATGAACTTTTTATTGCTTTAAATGCGTTTTCAGCCTGATTGTGCACTTTAGGTTAAAATGTCAAAATCTTCAAAATGAGCATAAGCACGATGAAATTAATGCTGGAATCATCTTCAGGATGCTAGAATACACTAAATACAGCAAAAATTTTGAGTCTACAACGTTTAGTTTAGGTGTGAGAGCCAAAATGAACTTTTTATTGCTTTAAACGCGTTTTCAGCCCCTGATTGTACACTTAAGGTGAAAATGTCAAAATCTTAAAAATGAGCATAAGCACAATGAAATTAATGCTGGAATCATCTTCAGGATGCTAAAATACACTAAATACAGCAAAAATTTTGAGTCTACAACGTTTAGTTTAGGTGTGAGAGCCAAAATGAACTTTTTATTGCTTTAAATGCGTTTTCAGCCTGATTGTGCACTTTAGGTGAAAATGTCAAAATCTTAAAAATGAGCATAAGCACAATGAAATTAATGCTGGAATCATCTTCAGGATGCTAGAATACACTAAATACAGCAAAAATTTTGAGTCTACAACGTTTAGTTTAGGTGTGAGAGCCAAAATGAACTTTTTATTGCTTTAAACGCGTTTTCAGCCCCTGATTGTACACTTAAGGTGAAAATGTCAAAATCTTCAAAATGAGCATAAGCACAATGAAATTAATGCTGGAATCATCTTCAGGATGCTAGAATACACTAAATACAGCAAAAATTTTGAGTCTACAACGTTTAGTTTAGGTGTGAGTGCCAAAATGAACTTTTTATTGCTTTAAACGCGTTTTCAGCCCCTGATTGTACACTTAAGGTGAAAATGTCAAAATCTTAAAAATGAGCATAAGCACAATGAAATTAATGCTGGAATCATCTTCAGGATGCTAAAATACACTAAATACAGCAAAAATTTTGAGTCTACAACGTTTAGTTTAGGTGTGAGAGCCAAAATGAACTTTTTATTGCTTTAAATGCGTTTTCAGCCTGATTGTGCACTTTAGGTGAAAATGTCAAAATCTTAAAAATGAGCATAAGCACAATGAAATTAATGCTGGAATCATCTTCAGGATGCTAGAATACACTAAATACAGCAAAAATTTTGAGTCTACAACGTTTAGTTTAGGTGTGAGAGCCAAAATGAACTTTTTATTGCTTTAAACGCGTTTTCAGCCCCTGATTGTACACTTAAGGTGAAAATGTCAAAATCTTCAAAATGAGCATAAGCACAATGAAATTAATGCTGGAATCATCTTCAGGATGCTAGAATACACTAAATACAGCAAAAATTTTGAGTCTACAACGTTTAGTTTAGGTGTGAGAGCCAAAATGAACTTTTTATTGCTTTAAACGCGTTTTCAGCCCCTGATTGTACACTTAAGGTGAAAATGTCAAAATCTTCAAAATGAGCATAAGCACAATGAAATTAATGCTGGAATCATCTTCAGGATGCTAGAATACACTAAATACAGCAAAAATTTTGAGTCTACAACGTTTAGTTTAGGTGTGAGAGCCAAAATGAACTTTTTATTGCTTTAAACGCGTTTTCAGCCCCTGATTGTGCACTTTAGGTGAAAATATCAAAATCTTAAAAATGAGCATAAGCACAATGAAATTAATGCTGGAATCATCTTCAGGATGCTAGAATACACTAAATACAGCAAAAATTTTGAGTCTACAACGTTTAGTTTAGGTGTGAGAGCCAAAATGAACTTTTTATTGCTTTAAACGCGTTTTCAGCCCCTGATTGTACACTTAAGGTGAAAATGTCAAAATCTTCAAAATGAGCATAAGCACAATGAAATTAATGCTGGAATCATCTTCAGGATGCTAGAATACACTAAATACAGCAAAAATTTTGAGTCTACAACGTTTAGTTTAGGTGTGAGAGCCAAAATGAACTTTTTATTGCTTTAAACGCGTTTTCAGCCCCTGATTGTGCACTTTAGGTGAAAATGTCAAAATCTTAAAAATGAGCATAAGCACAATGAAATTAATGCTGGAATCATCTTCAGGATGCTAGAATACACTAAATACAGCAAAAATTTTGAGTCTACAACGTTTAGTTTAGGTGTGAGAGCCAAAATGAACTTTTTATTGCTTTAAACGCGTTTTCTGCCCCTGATTGTACACTTAAGGTGAAAATGTCAAAATCTTCAAAATGAGCATAAGCACAATGAAATTAATGCTGGAATCATCTTCAGGATGCTAGAATACACTAAATACAGCAAAAATTTTGAGTCTACAACGTTTATTTTAGGTGTGAGAGCCAAAATTAACTTTTTATTGCTTTAAATGCGTTTTCAGCCTGATTGTGCACTTTAGGTGAAAATATCAAAATCTTAAAAATGAGCATAAGCACAATGAAATTAATGCTGGAATCATCTTCAGGATGCTAGAATACACTAAATACAGCAAAAATTTTGAGTCTACAACGTTTAGTTTAGGTGTGAGAGCCAAAATGAACTTTTTATTGCTTTAAACGCGTTTTCAGCCCCTGATTGTACACTTAAGGTGAAAATGTCAAAATCTTAAAAATGAGCATAAGCACAATGAAATTAATGCTGGAATCATCTTCAGGATGCTAAAATACACTAAATACAGCAAAAATTTTGAGTCTACAACGTTTAGTTTAGGTGTGAGAGCCAAAATGAACTTTTTATTGCTTTAAATGCGTTTTCAGCCTGATTGTGCACTTTAGGTGAAAATGTCAAAATCTTAAAAATGAGCATAAGCACAATGAAATTAATGCTGGAATCATCTTCAGGATGCTAGAATACACTAAATACAGCAAAAATTTTGAGTCTACAACGTTTAGTTTAGGTGTGAGAGCCAAAATGAACTTTTTATTGCTTTAAACGCGTTTTCAGCCCCTGATTGTACACTTAAGGTGAAAATGTCAAAATCTTCAAAATGAGCATAAGCACAATGAAATTAATGCTGGAATCATCTTCAGGATGCTAGAATACACTAAATACAGCAAAAATTTTGAGTCTACAACGTTTAGTTTAGGTGTGAGAGCCAAAATGATCTTTTTATTGCTTTAAATGCGTTTTCAGCCTGATTGTGCACTTTAGGTGAAAATGTCAAAATCTTAAAAATGAGCATAAGCACAATGTAATTAATGCTGGAATCATCTTCAGGATGCTAGAATACACTAAATACAGCAAAAATTTTGAGTCTACAACGTTTAGTTTAGGTGTGAGAGCCAAAATGAACTTTTTATTGCTTTAAACGCGTTTTCAGCCCCTGATTGTACACTTTAGGTGAAAATGTCAAAATCTTCAAAATTAGCATAAGCACAATGAAATTAATGCTGGAATCATCTTCAGGATGCTAGAATGCACTGAATACAGCAAAAATTTTGAGTCAACAACGTTTATTTTAGGTGTGTGAGCCAAAATGAACTTTTTATTGCTTTAAATGCGTTTTCAGCCTGATTGTGCACTTTAGGTTAAAATGTCAAAATCTTCAAAATGAGCATAAGCACGATGAAATTAATGCTGGAATCATCTTCAGGATGCTAGAATACACTAAATACAGCAAAAATTTTGAGTCTACAACGTTTAGTTTAGGTGTGAGAGCCAAAATGAACTTTTTATTGCTTTAAACGCGTTTTCAGCCCCTGATTGTACACTTAAGGTGAAAATGTCAAAATCTTAAAAATGAGCATAAGCACAATGAAATTAATGCTGGAATCATCTTCAGGATGCTAAAATACACTAAATAGAGCAAAAATTTTGAGTCTACAACGTTTAGTTTAGGTGTGAGAGCCAAAATGAACTTTTTATTGCTTTAAACGCGTTTTCAGCCCCTGATTGTACACTTAAGGTGAAAATGTCAAAATCTTAAAAATGAGCATAAGCACAATGAAATTAATGCTGGAATCATCTTCAGGATGCTAAAATACACTAAATACAGCAAAAATTTTGAGTCTACAACGTTTAGTTTAGGTGTGAGAGCCAAAATGAACTTTTTATTGCTTTAAATGCGTTTTCAGCCTGATTGTGCACTTTAGGTGAAAATGTCAAAATCTTAAAAATGAGCATAAGCACAATGAAATTAATGCTGGAATCATCTTCAGGATGCTAGAATACACTAAATACAGCAAAAATTTTGAGTCTACAACGTTTAGTTTAGGTGTGAGAGCCAAAATGAACTTTTTATTGCTTTAAACGCGTTTTCAGCCCCTGATTGTACACTCAAGGTGAAAATGTCAAAATCTTCAAAATGAGCATAAGCACAATGAAATTAATGCTGGAATCATCTTCAGGATGCTAGAATACACTGAATACAGCAAAAATTTTGAGTCTACAACGTTTATTTTAGGTGTGTGAGCCAAAATGAACTTTTTATTGCTTTAAATGCGTTTTCAGCCTGATTGTGCACTTTAGGTTAAAATGTCAAAATCTTCAAAATGAGCATAAGCACGATGAAATTAATGCTGGAATCATCTTCAGGATGCTAGAATACACTAAATACAGCAAAAATTTTGAGTCTACAACGTTTAGTTTAGGTGTGAGAGCCAAAATGAACTTTTTATTGCTTTAAACGCGTTTTCAGCCCCTGATTGTACACTTAAGGTGAAAATGTCAAAATCTTAAAAATGAGCATAAGCACAATGAAATTAATGCTGGAATCATCTTCAGGATGCTAAAATACACTAAATACAGCAAAAATTTTGAGTCTACAACGTTTAGTTTAGGTGTGAGAGCCAAAATGAACTTTTTATTGCTTTAAATGCGTTTTCAGCCTGATTGTGCACTTTAGGTGAAAATGTCAAAATCTTAAAAATGAGCATAAGCACAATGAAATTAATGCTGGAATCATCTTCAGGATGCTAGAATACACTAAATACAGCAAAAATTTTGAGTCTACAACGTTTATTTTAGGTGTGAGAGCCAAAATTAACTTTTTATTGCTTTAAATGCGTTTTCAGCCTGATTGTGCACTTTAGGTGAAAATATCAAAATCTTAAAAATGAGCATAAGCACAATGAAATTAATGCTGGAATCATCTTCAGGATGCTAGAATACACTAAATACAGCAAAAATTTTGAGTCTACAACGTTTAGTTTAGGTGTGAGAGCCAAAATGAACTTTTTATTGCTTTAAACGCGTTTTCAGCCCCTGATTGTGCACTTTAGGTGAAAATGTCAAAATCTTAAAAATGAGCATAAGCACAATGAAATTAATGCTGGAATCATCTTCAGGATGCTAGAATACACTGAATACAGCAAAAATTTTGAGTCTACAACGTTTAGTTTAGGTGTGAGAGCCAAAATGAACTTTTTATTGCTTTAAACGCATTTTCAGCCCCTGATTGTACACTTTAGGTGAAAATGTCAAAATCTTCAAAATGAGCATAAGCACAATGAAATTAATGCTGGAATCATCTTCAGGATGCTAGAATACACTGAATACAGCAAAAATTTTGAGTCTACAACGTTTATTTTAGGTGTGTGAGCCAAAATGAACTTTTTATTGCTTTAAATGCGTTTTCAGCCTGATTGTGCACTTTAGGTTAAAATGTCAAAATCTTCAAAATGAGCATAAGCACGATGAAATTTATGCTGGAATCATCTTCAGGATGCTAGAATACACTAAATACAGCAAAAATTTTGAGTCTACAACGTTTAGTTTAGGTGTGAGAGCCAAAATGAACTTTTTATTGCTTTAAACGCGTTTTCAGCCCCTGATTGTACACTTAAGGTGAAAATGTCAAAATCTTAAAAATGAGCATAAGCACAATGAAATTAATGCTGGAATCATCTTCAGCATGCTAAAATACACTAAATACAGCAAAAATTTTGAGTCTACAACGTTTAGTTTAGGTGTGAGAGCCAAAATGAACTTTTTATTGCTTTAAATGCGTTTTCAGCCTGATTGTGCACTTTAGGTGAAAATGTCAAAATCTTAAAAATGAGCATAAGCACAATGAAATTAATGCTGGAATCATCTTCAGGATGCTAGAATACACTAAATACAGCAAAAATTTTGAGTCTACAACGTTTAGTTTAGGTGTGAGAGCCAAAATGAACTTTTTATTGCTTTAAACGCGTTTTCAGCCCCTGATTGTACACTTAAGGTGAAAATGTCAAAATCTTCAAAATGAGCATAAGCACAATGAAATTAATGCTGGAATCATCTTCAGGATGCTAGAATACACTAAATACAGCAAAAATTTTGAGTCTACAACGTTTAGTTTAGGTGTGAGTGCCAAAATGAACTTTTTATTGCTTTAAACGCGTTTTCAGCCCCTGATTGTACACTTAAGGTGAAAATGTCAAAATCTTAAAAATGAGCATAAGCACAATGAAATTAATGCTGGAATCATCTTCAGGATGCTAAAATACACTAAATACAGCAAAAATTTTGAGTCTACAACGTTTAGTTTAGGTGTGAGAGCCAAAATGAACTTTTTATTGCTTTAAATGCGTTTTCAGCCTGATTGTGCACTTTAGGTGAAAATGTCAAAATCTTAAAAATGAGCATAAGCACAATGAAATTAATGCTGGAATCATCTTCAGGATGCTAGAATACACTAAATACAGCAAAAATTTTGAGTCTACAACGTTTAGTTTAGGTGTGAGAGCCAAAATGAACTTTTTATTGCTTTAAACGCGTTTTCAGCCCCTGATTGTACACTTAAGGTGAAAATGTCAAAATCTTCAAAATGAGCATAAGCACAATGAAATTAATGCTGGAATCATCTTCAGGATGCTAGAATACACTAAATACAGCAAAAATTTTGAGTCTACAACGTTTAGTTTAGGTGTGAGAGCCAAAATGAACTTTTTATTGCTTTAAACGCGTTTTCAGCCCCTGATTGTGCACTTTAGGTGAAAATGTCAAAATCTTAAAAATGAGCATAAGCACAATGAAATTAATGCTGGAATCATCTTCAGGATGCTAGAATACACTAAATACAGCAAAAATTTTGAGTCTACAACATTTAGTTTAGGTGTGAGAGCCAAAATGAACTTTTTATTGCTTTAAACGCGTTTTCAGCCCCTGATTGTACACTTAAGGTGAAAATGTCAAAATCTTCAAAATGAGCATAAGCACAATGAAATTAATGCTGGAATCATCTTCAGGATGCTAGAATACACTGAATACAGCAAAAATTTTGAGTCTACAACGTTTATTTTAGGTGTGTGAGCCAAAATGAACTTTTTATTGCTTTAAACGCGTTTTCAGCCCCTGATTGTACACTTAAGGTGAAAATGTCAAAATCTTCAAAATGAGCATAAGCACAATGAAATTAATGCTGGAATCATCTTCAGGATGCTAGAATACACTAAATACAGCAAAAATTTTGAGTCTACAACGTTTATTTTAGGTGTGTGAGCCAAAATGAACTTTTTATTGCTTTAAATGCGTTTTCAGCCTGATTGTGCACTTTAGGTGAAAATGTCAAAATCTTAAAAATGAGCATAAGCACAATGAAATTAATGCTGGAATCATCTTCAGGATGCTAGAATACACTAAATACAGCAAAAATTTTGAGTCTACAACGTTTAGTTTAGGTGTGAGAGCCAAAATGAACTTTTTATTGCTTTAAACGCGTTTTCAGCCCCTGATTGTACACTTAAGGTGAAAATGTCAAAATCTTCAAAATGAGCATAAGCACAATGAAATTAATGCTGGAATCATCTTCAGGATGCTAGAATACACTAAATACAGCAAAAATTTTGAGTCTACAACGTTTAGTTTAGGTGTGAGAGCCAAAATGAACTTTTTATTGCTTTAAATGCGTTTTCAGCCTGATTGTGCACTTTAGGTGAAAATGTCAAAATCTTAAAAATGAGCATAAGCACAATGAAATTAATGCTGGAATCATCTTCAGGATGCTAGAATACACTAAATACAGGAAAAATTTTGAGTCTACAACGTTTAATTTAGGTGTGAGAGCCAAAATGAACTTTTTATTGCTTTAAACGCGTTTTCAGCCCCTGATTGTACACTTAAGGTGAAAATGTCAAAATCTTCAAAAGGAGCATAAGCACAGTGAAATTAATGCTGGAATCATCTTCAGGATGCTAGAATACACTGAATACAGCAAAAATTTTGAGTCTACAACGTTTATTTTAGGTGTGTGAGCCAAAATGAACTTTTTATTGCTTTAAATGCGTTTTCAGCCTGATTGTGCACTTTAGGTTAAAATGTCAAAATCTTCAAAATGAGCATAAGCACAATGAAATTAATGCTGGAATCATCTTCAGGATGCTAGAATACACTAAATACAGCAAAAATTTTGAGTCTACAACGTTTAGTTTAGGTGCGAGAGCCAAAATGAACTTTTTATTGCTTTAAACGCGTTTTCAGCCCCTGATTGTACACTTAAGGTGAAAATGTCAAAATCTTAAAAATGAGCATAAGCACAATGAAATTAATGCTGGAATCATCTTCAGGATGCTAAAATACACTAAATACAGCAAAAATTTTGAGTCTACAACATTTAGTTTAGGTGTGAGAGCCAAAATGAACTTTTTATTGCTTTAAATGCGTTTTCAGCCTGATTGTGCACTTTAGGTGAAAATGTCAAAATCTTAAAAATGAGCATAAGCACAATTAAATTAATGCTGGAATCATCTTCAGGATGCTAGAATACACTAAATACAGCAAAAATTTTGAGTCTACAACGTTTAGTTTAGGTGTGAGAGCCAAAATGAACTTTTTATTGCTTTAAACGCGTTTTCAGCCCCTGATTGTACACTTAAGGTGAAAATGTCAAAATCTTCAAAATGAGCATAAGCACAATGAAATTAATGCTGGAATCATCTTCAGGATGCTAGAATACACTAAATACAGCAAAAATTTTGAGTCTACAACGTTTAGTTTAGGTGTGAGAGCCAAAATGAACTTTTTATTGCTTTAAACGCGTTTTCAGCCCCTGATTGTACACTTAAGGTGAAAATGTCAAAATCTTCAAAATGAGCATAAGCACAATGAAATTAATGCTGGAATCATCTTCAGGATGCTAGAATACACTAAATACAGCAAAAATTTTGAGTCTACATCGTTTAGTTTAGGTGTGAGAGCCAAAATGAACTTTTTATTGCTTTAAATGCGTTTTCAGCCTGATTGTGCACTTTAGGTGAAAATGTCAAAATCTTAAAAATGAGCATAAGCACGATGAAATTAATGCTGGAATCATCTTCAGGATGCTAGAATACACTAAATACAGCAAAAATTTTGAGTCTACAACGTTTAGTTTAGGTGTGAGAGCCAAAATGAACTTTTTATTGCTTTAAACGCGTTTTCAGCCCCTGATTGTGCACTTTAGGTGAAAATGTCAAAATCTTAAAAATGAGCATAAGCACAATGAAATTAATGCTGGAATCATCTTCAGGATGCTAGAATACACTAAATACAGCAAAAATTTTGAGTCTACAACGTTTAGTTTAGGTGTGGGAGCCAAAATGAACTTTTTATTGCTTTAAACGCGTTTTCAGCCCCTGATTGTACACTTAAGGTGAAAATGTCAAAATCTTAAAAATGAGCATAAGCACAATGAAATTAATGCTGGAATCATCTTCAGGATGCTAAAATACACTAAATACAGCAAAAATTTTGAGTCTACAACGTTTAGTTTAGGTGTGAGAGCCAAAATGAACTTTTTATTGCTTTAAATGCGTTTTCAGCCTGATTGTGCACTTTAGGTGAAAATGTCAAAATCTTAAAAATGAGCATAAGCACAATGAAATTAATGCTGGAATCATCTTCAGGATGCTAGAATACACTAAATACAGCAAAAATTTTGAGTCTACAACGTTTAGTTTAGGTGTGAGAGCCAAAATGAACTTTTTATTGCTTTAAACGCGTTTTCAGCCCCTGATTGTACACTTAAGGTGAAAATGTCAAAATCTTCAAAATGAGCATAAGCACAATGAAATTAATGCTGGAATCATCTTCAGGATGCTAGAATACACTAAATACAGCAAAAATTTTGAGTCTACAACGTTTAGTTTAGGTGTGAGAGCCAAAATGAACTTTTTATTGCTTTAAACGCGTTTTCAGCCCCTGATTGTACACTTAAGGTGAAAATGTCAAAATCTTCAAAATGAGCATAAGCACAATGAAATTAATGCTGGAATCATCTTCAGGATGCTAGAATACACTAAATACAGCAAAAATTTTGAGTCTACATCGTTTAGTTTAGGTGTGAGAGCCAAAATGAACTTTTTATTGCTTTAAATGCATTTTCAGCCTGATTGTGCACTTTAGGTGAAAATGTCAAAATCTTAAAAATGAGCATAAGCACGATGAAATTAATGCTGGAATCATCTTCAGGATGCTAGAATACACTGAATACAGCAAAAATTTTGAGTCTACAACGTTTAGTTTAGGTGTGAGAGCCAAAATGAACTTTTTATTGCTTTAAACGCGTATTCAGCCCCTGATTGTGCACTTTAGGTGAAAATGTCAAAATCTTAAAAATGAGCATAAGCACAATGAAATTAATGCTGGAATCATCTTCAGGATGCTAGAATACACTAAATACAGCAAAAATTTTGAGTCTACAACGTTTAGTTTAGGTGTGAGAGCCAAAATGAACTTTTTATTGCTTTAAACGCGTTTTCAGCCCCTGATTGTACACTTAAGGTGAAAATGTCAAAATCTTCAAAATGAGCATAAGCACAATGAAATTAATGCTGGAATCATCTTCAGGATGCTAGAATACACTAAATACAGCAAAAATTTTGAGTCTACAACGTTTATTTTAGGTGTGAGAGCCAAAATTAACTTTTTATTGCTTTAAATGCGTTTTCAGCCTGATTGTGCACTTTAGGTGAAAATATCAAAATCTTAAAAATGAGCATAAGCACAATGAAATTAATGCTGGAATCATCTTCAGGATGCTAGAATACACTAAATACAGCAAAAATTTTGAGTCTACAACGTTTAGTTTAGGTGTGAGAGCCAAAATGAACTTTTTATTGCTTTAAACGCGTTTTCAGCCCCTGATTGTGCACTTTAGGTGAAAATGTCAAAATCTTAAAAATGAGCATAAGCACAATGAAATTAATGCTGGAATCATCTTCAGGATGCTAGAATACACTGAATACAGCAAAAATTTTGAGTCTACAACGTTTAGTTTAGGTGTGAGAGCCAAAATGAACTTTTTATTGCTTTAAATGCGTTTTCAGCCCCTGATTGTACACTTAAGGTGAAAATGTCAAAATCTTAAAAATGAGCATAAGCACAATGAAATTAATGCTGGAATCATCTTCAGGATGCTAAAATACACTAAATACAGCAAAAATTTTGAGTCTACAACGTTTAGTTTAGGTGTGAGAGCCAAAATGAACTTTTTATTGCTTTAAATGCGTTTTCAGCCTGATTGTGCACTTTAGGTGAAAATGTCAAAATCTTAAAAATGAGCATAAGCACAATGAAATTAATGCTGGAATCATCTTCAGGATGCTAGAATACACTAAATACAGCAAAAATTTTGAGTCTACAACGTTTAGTTTAGGTGTGAGAGCCAAAATGAACTTTTTATTGCTTTAAACGCGTTTTCAGCCCCTGATTGTACACTTAAGGTGAAAATGTCAAAATCTTCAAAATGAGCATAAGCACAATGAAATTAATGCTGGAATCATCTTCAGGATGCTAGAATACACTAAATACAGCAAAAATTTTGAGTCTACAACGTTTAGTTTAGGTGTGAGAGCCAAAATGAACTTTTTATTGCTTTAAATGCGTTTTCAGCCTGATTGTGCACATTAGGTGAAAATGTCAAAATCTTCAAAATGAGCATAAGCACAATAAAATTAATGCTGGAATCATCTTCAGGATGCTAGAATACACTAAATACAGCAAAAATTTTGAGTCTACAACGTTTATTTTAGGTGTGTGAGCCAAAATGAACTTTTTATTGCTTTAAATGCGTTTTCAGCCTGATTGTGCACTTTAGGTTAAAATGTCAAAATCTTCAAAATGAGCATAAGCACGATGAAATTAATGCTGGAATCATCTTCAGGATGCTAGAATACACTAAATACAGCAAAAATTTTGAGTCTACAACGTTTAGTTTAGGTGTGAGAGCCAAAATGAACTTTTTATTGCTTTAATTGCGTTTTCAGCCCCTGATTGTACACTTAAGGTGAAAATGTCAAAATCTTAAAAATGAGCATAAGCACAATGAAATTAATGCTGGAATCATCTTCAGGATGCTAAAATACACTAAATACAGCAAAAATTTTGAGTCTACAACGTTTAGTTTAGGTGTGAGAGCCAAAATGAACTTTTTATTGCTTTAAATGCGTTTTCAGCCTGATTGTGCACTTTAGGTGAAAATGTCAAAATCTTAAAAATGAGCATAAGCACAATGAAATTAATGCTGGAATCATCTTCAGGATGCTAGAATACACTAAATACAGCAAAAATTTTGAGTCTACAACGTTTAGTTTAGGTGTGAGAGCCAAAATGAACTTTTTATTGCTTTAAACGCGTTTTCAGCCCCTGATTGTACACTTAAGGTGAAAATGTCAAAATCTTCAAAATGAGCATAAGCACAATGAAATTAATGCTGGAATCATCTTCAGGATGCTAGAATACACTAAATACAGCAAAAATTTTGAGTCTACAACGTTTAGTTTAGGTGTGAGAGCCAAAATGAACTTTTTATTGCTTTAAATGCGTTTTCAGCCTGATTGTGCACTTTTGGTGAAAATGTCAAAATCTTAAAAATGAGCATAAGCACAATGAAATTAATGCTGGAATCATCTTCAGGATGCTAGAATACACTAAATACAGCAAAAATTTTGAGTCTACAACGTTTAGTTTAGGTGTGAGAGCCAAAATGAACTTTTTATTGCTTTCAACGCGTTTTCAGCCCCTGATTGTACACTTAAGGTGAAAATGTCAAAATCTTCAAAATGAGCATAAGCACAATGAAATTAATGCTGGAATCATCTTCAGGATGCTAGAATACACTGAATACAGCAAAAATTTTGAGTCTACAACGTTTATTTTAGGTGTGTGAGCCAAAATGAACTTTTTATTGCTTTAAATGCGTTTTCAGCCTGATTGTGCACTTTAGGTTAAAATGTCAAAATCTTCAAAATGAGCATAAGCACGATGAAATTAATGCTGTAATCATCTTCAGGATGCTAGAATACACTAAATACAGCAAAAATTTTGAGTCTACAACGTTTAGTTTAGGTGTGAGAGCCAAAATGAACTTTTTATTGCTTTAATTGCGTTTTCAGCCCCTGATTGTACACTTAAGGTGAAAATGTCAAAATCTTAAAAATGAGCATAAGCACAATGAAATTAATGCTGGAATCATCTTCAGGATGCTAAAATACACTAAATACAGCAAAAATTTTGAGTCTACAACGTTTAGTTTAGGTGTGAGAGCCAAAATGAACTTTTTATTGCTTTAAATGCGTTTTCAGCCTGATTGTGCACTTTAGGTGAAAATGTCAAAATCTTAAAAATGAGCATAAGCACAATGAAATTAATGCTGGAATCATCTTCAGGATGCTAGAATACACTAAATACAGCAAAAATTTTGAGTCTACAACGTTTAGTTTAGGTGTGAGAGCCAAAATGAACTTTTTATTGCTTTAAACGCGTTTTCAGCCCCTGATTGTACACTTAAGGTGAAAATGTCAAAATCTTCAAAATGAGCATAAGCACAATGAAATTAATGCTGGAATCATCTTCAGGATGCTAGAATACACTAAATACAGCAAAAATTTTGAGTCTACAACGTTTAGTTTAGGTGTGAGAGCCAAAATGAACTTTTTATTGCTTTAAACGCGTTTTCAGCCCCTGATTGTACACTTAAGGTGAAAATGTCAAAATCTTAAAAATGAGCATAAGCACAATGAAATTAATGCTGGAATCATCTTCAGGATGCTAAAATACACTAAATAGAGCAAAAATTTTGAGTCTACAACGTTTAGTTTAGGTGTGAGAGCCAAAATGAACTTTTTATTGCTTTAAACGCGTTTTCAGCCCCTGATTGTACACTTAAGGTGAAAATGTCAAAATCTTAAAAATGAGCATAAGCACAATGAAATTAATGCTGGAATCATCTTCAGGATGCTAAAATACACTAAATACAGCAAAAATTTTGAGTCTACAACGTTTAGTTTAGGTGTGAGAGCCAAAATGAACTTTTTATTGCTTTAAATGCGTTTTCAGCCTGATTGTGCACTTTAGGTGAAAATGTCAAAATCTTAAAAATGAGCATAAGCACAATGAAATTAATGCTGGAATCATCTTCAGGATGCTAGAATACACTAAATACAGCAAAAATTTTGAGTCTACAACGTTTAGTTTAGGTGTGAGAGCCAAAATGAACTTTTTATTGCTTTAAACGCGTTTTCAGCCCCTGATTGTACACTCAAGGTGAAAATGTCAAAATCTTCAAAATGAGCATAAGCACAATGAAATTAATGCTGGAATCATCTTCAGGATGCTAGAATACACTGAATACAGCAAAAATTTTGAGTCTACAACGTTTATTTTAGGTGTGAGAGCCAAAATGAACTTTTTATTGCTTTAAACGCGTTTTCAGCCCCTGATTGTACACTTTAGGTGAAAATGTCAAAATCTTCAAAATGAGCATAAGCACAATGAAATTAATGCTGGAATCATCTTCAGGATGCTAGAATACACTGAATACAGCAAAAATTTTGAGTCTACAACGTTTATTTTAGGTGTGTGAGCCAAAATGAACTTTTTATTGCTTTAAATGCGTTTTCAGCCTGATTGTGCACTTTAGGTTAAAATGTCAAAATCTTCAAAATGAGCATAAGCACGATGAAATTTATGCTGGAATCATCTTCAGGATGCTAGAATACACTAAATACAGCAAAAATTTTGAGTCTACAATGTTTAGTTTAGGTGTGAGAGCCAAAATGAACTTTTTATTGCTTTAAACGCGTTTTCAGCCCCTGATTGTACACTTAAGGTGAAAATGTCAAAATCTTAAAAATGAGCATAAGCACAATGAAATTAATGCTGGAATCATCTTCAGCATGCTAAAATACACTAAATACAGCAAAAATTTTGAGTCTACAACGTTTAGTTTAGGTGTGAGAGCCAAAATGAACTTTTTATTGCTTTAAATGCGTTTTCAGCCTGATTGTGCACTTTAGGTGAAAATGTCAAAATCTTAAAAATGAGCATAAGCACAATGAAATTAATGCTGGAATCATCTTCAGGATGCTAGAATACACTAAATACAGCAAAAATTTTGAGTCTACAACGTTTATTTTAGGTGTGAGAGCCAAAATGAACTTTTTATTGCTTTAAACGCGTTTTCAGCCCCTGATTGTACACTTTAGGTGAAAATGTCAAAATCTTCAAAATGAGCATAAGCACGATGAAATTTATGCTGGAATCATCTTCAGGATGCTAGAATACACTAAATACAGCAAAAATTTTGAGTCTACAATGTTTAGTTTAGGTGTGAGAGCCAAAATGAACTTTTTATTGCTTTAAACGCGTTTTCAGCCCCTGATTGTACACTTAAGGTGAAAATGTCAAAATCTTAAAAATGAGCATAAGCACAATGAAATTAATGCTGGAATCATCTTCAGCATGCTAAAATACACTAAATACAGCAAAAATTTTGAGTCTACAACGTTTAGTTTAGGTGTGAGAGCCAAAATGAACTTTTTATTGCTTTAAATGCGTTTTCAGCCTGATTGTGCACTTTAGGTGAAAATGTCAAAATCTTAAAAATGAGCATAAGCACAATGAAATTAATGCTGGAATCATCTTCAGGATGCTAGAATACACTAAATACAGCAAAAATTTTGAGTCTACAACGTTTAGTTTAGGTGTGAGAGCCAAAATGAACTTTTTATTGCTTTAAACGCGTTTTCAGCCCCTGATTGTACACTTAAGGTGAAAATGTCAAAATCTTCAAAATGAGCATAAGCACAATGAAATTAATGCTGGAATCATCTTCAGGATGCTAGAATACACTAAATACAGCAAAAATTTTGAGTCTACAACGTTTAGTTTAGGTGTGAGTGCCAAAATGAACTTTTTATTGCTTTAAACGCGTTTTCAGCCCCTGATTGTACACTTAAGGTGAAAATGTCAAAATCTTAAAAATGAGCATAAGCACAATGAAATTAATGCTGGAATCATCTTCAGGATGCTAAAATACACTAAATACAGCAAAAATTTTGAGTCTACAACGTTTAGTTTAGGTGTGAGAGCCAAAATGAACTTTTTATTGCTTTAAATGCGTTTTCAGCCTGATTGTGCACTTTAGATGAAAATGTCAAAATCTTAAAAATGAGCATAAGCACAATGAAATTAATGCTGGAATCATCTTCAGGATGCTAGAATACACTAAATACAGCAAAAATTTTGAGTCTACAACGTTTAGTTTAGGTGTGAGAGCCAAAATGAACTTTTTATTGCTTTAAACGCGTTTTCAGCCCCTGATTGTACACTTAAGGTGAAAATGTCAAAATCTTCAAAATGAGCATAAGCACAATGAAATTAATGCTGGAATCATCTTCAGGATGCTAGAATACACTAAATACAGCAAAAATTTTGAGTCTACAACGTTTAGTTTAGGTGTGAGAGCCAAAATGAACTTTTTATTGCTTTAAACGCGTTTTCAGCCCCTGATTGTGCACTTTAGGTGAAAATGTCAAAATCTTAAAAATGAGCATAAGCACAATGAAATTAATGCTGGAATCATCTTCAGGATGCTAGAATACACTAAATACAGCAAAAATTTTGAGTCTACAACATTTAGTTTAGGTGTGAGAGCCAAAATGAACTTTTTATTGCTTTAAACGCGTTTTCAGCCCCTGATTGTACACTTAAGGTGAAAATGTCAAAATCTTAAAAATGAGCATAAGCACAATGAAATTAATGCTGGAATCATCTTCAGGATGCTAGAATACACTAAATACAGCAAAAATTTTGAGTCTACAACGTTTAGTTTAGGTGTGAGAGCCAAAATGAACTTTTTATTGCTTTAAACGCGTTTTCAGCCCCTGATTGTACACTTAAGGTGAAAATGTCAAAATCTTCAAAATGAGCATAAGCACAATGAAATTAATGCTGGAATCATCTTCAGGATGCTAGAATACACTAAATACAGCAAAAATTTTGAGTCTACAACGTTTAGTTTAGGTGTGAGAGCCAAAATGAACTTTTTATTGCTTTAAATGCGTTTTCAGCCTGATTGTGCACTTTAGGTGAAAATGTCAAAATCTTAAAAATGAGCATAAGCACAATGAAATTAATGCTGGAATCATCTTCAGGATGCTAGAATACACTAAATACAGGAAAAATTTTGAGTCTACAACGTTTAGTTTAGGTGTGAGAGCCAAAATGAACTTTTTATTGCTTTAAACGCGTTTTCAGCCCCTGATTGTACACTTAAGGTGAAAATGTCAAAATCTTCAAAAGGAGCATAAGCACAGTGAAATTAATGCTGGAATCATCTTCAGGATGCTAGAATACACTGAATACAGCAAAAATTTTGAGTCTACAACGTTTATTTTAGGTGTGTGAGCCAAAATGAACTTTTTATTGCTTTAAATGCGTTTTCAGCCTGATTGTGCACTTTAGGTTAAAATGTCAAAATCTTCAAAATGAGCATAAGCACAATGAAATTAATGCTGGAATCATCTTCAGGATGCTAGAATACACTAAATACAGCAAAAATTTTGAGTCTACAACGTTTAGTTTAGGTGCGAGAGCCAAAATGAACTTTTTATTGCTTTAAACGCGTTTTCAGCCCCTGATTGTACACTTAAGGTGAAAATGTCAAAATCTTAAAAATGAGCATAAGCACAATGAAATTAATGCTGGAATCATCTTCAGGATGCTAAAATACACTAAATACAGCAAAAATTTTGAGTCTACAACGTTTAGTTTAGGTGTGAGAGCCAAAATGAACTTTTTATTGCTTTAAATGCGTTTTCAGCCTGATTGTGCACTTTAGGTGAAAATGTCAAAATCTTAAAAATGAGCATAAGCACAATGAAATTAATGCTGGAATCATCTTCAGGATGCTAGAATACACTAAATACAGCAAAAATTTTGAGTCTACAACGTTTAGATTAGGTGTGAGAGCCAAAATGAACTTTTTATTGCTTTAAACGCGTTTTCAGCCCCTGATTGTACACTTAAGGTGAAAATGTCAAAATCTTCAAAATGAGCATAAGCACAATGAAATTAATGCTGGAATCATCTTCAGGATGCTAGAATACACTAAATACAGCAAAAATTTTGAGTCTACATCGTTTAGTTTAGGTGTGAGAGCCAAAATGAACTTTTTATTGCTTTAAATGCGTTTTCAGCCTGATTGTGCACTTTAGGTGAAAATGTCAAAATCTTAAAAATGAGCATAAGCACGATGAAATTAATGCTGGAATCATCTTCAGGATGCTAGAATACACTAAATACAGCAAAAATTTTGAGTCTACAACGTTTAGTTTAGGTGTGAGAGCCAAAATGAACTTTTTATTGCTTTAAACGCGTATTCAGCCCCTGATTGTGCACTTTAGGTGAAAATGTCAAAATCTTAAAAATGAGCATAAGCACAATGAAATTAATGCTGGAATCATCTTCAGGATGCTAGAATACACTAAATACAGCAAAAATTTTGAGTCTACAACGTTTAGTTTAGGTGTGGGAGCCAAAATGAACTTTTTATTGCTTTAAACGCGTTTTCAGCCCCTTATTGTACACTTAAGGTGAAAATGTCAAAATCTTAAAAATGAGCATAAGCACAATGAAATTAATGCTGGAATCATCTTCAGGATGCTAAAATACACTAAATACAGCAAAAATTTTGAGTCTACAACGTTTAGTTTAGGTGTGAGAGCCAAAATGAACTTTTTATTGCTTTAAATGCGTTTTCAGCCTGATTGTGCACTTTAGGTGAAAATGTCAAAATCTTAAAAATGAGCATAAGCACAATGAAATTAATGCTGGAATCATCTTCAGGATGCTAGAATACACTAAATACAGCAAAAATTTTGAGTCTAAAACGTTTAGTTTAGGTGTGAGAGCCAAAATGAACTTTTTATTGCTTTAAACGCGTTTTCAGCCCCTGATTGTACACTTAAGGTGAAAATGTCAAAATCTTCAAAATGAGCATAAGCACAATGAAATTAATGCTGGAATCATCTTCAGGATGCTAGAATACACTAAATACAGCAAAAATTTTGAGTCTACAACGTTTAGTTTAGGTGTGAGAGCCAAAATGAACTTTTTATTGCTTTAAACGCGTTTTCAGCCCCTGATTGTACACTTAAGGTGAAAATGTCAAAATCTTCAAAATGAGCATAAGCACAATGAAATTAATGCTGGAATCATCTTCAGGATGCTAGAATACACTAAATACAGCAAAAATTTTGAGTCTACATCGTTTAGTTTAGGTGTGAGAGCCAAAATGAACTTTTTATTGCTTTAAATGCGTTTTCAGCCTGATTGTGCACTTTAGGTGAAAATGTCAAAATCTTAAAAATGAGCATAAGCACGATGAAATTAATGCTGGAATCATCTTCAGGATGCTAGAATACACTAAATACAGCAAAAATTTTGAGTCTACAACGTTTAGTTTAGGTGTGAGAGCCAAAATGAACTTTTTATTGCTTTAAACGCGTATTCAGCCCCTGATTGTGCACTTTAGGTGAAAATGTCAAAATCTTCAAAATGAGCATAAGCACAATGAAATTAATGCTGGAATCATCTTCAGGATGCTAGAATACACTAAATACAGCAAAAATTTTGAGTCTACAACGTTTATTTTAGGTGTGAGAGCCAAAATTAACTTTTTATTGCTTTAAATGCGTTTTCAGCCTGATTGTACACTTTAGGTGAAAATATCAAAATCTTAAAAATGAGCATAAGCACAATGAAATTAATGCTGGAATCATCTTCAGGATGCTAGAATACACTAAATACAGCAAAAATTTTGAGTCTACAACGTTTAGTTTAGGTGTGAGAGCCAAAATGAACTTTTTATTGCTTTAAACGCGTTTTCAGCCCCTGATTGTGCACTTTAGGTGAAAATGTCAAAATCTTAAAAATGAGCATAAGCACAATGAAATTAATGCTGGAATCATCTTCAGGATGCTAGAATACACTGAATACAGCAAAAATTTTGAGTCTACAACGTTTAGTTTAGGTGTGAGAGCCAAAATGAACTTTTTATTGCTTTAAATGCGTTTTCAGCCCCTGATTGTACACTTAAGGTGAAAATGTCAAAATCTTAAAAATGAGCATAAGCACAATGAAATTAATGCTGGAATCATCTTCAGGATGCTAAAATACACTAAATACAGCAAAAATTTTGAGTCTACAACGTTTAGTTTAGGTGTGAGAGCCAAAATGAACTTTTTATTGCTTTAAATGCGTTTTCAGCCTGTTTGTGCACTTTAGGTGAAAATGTCAAAATCTTAAAAATGAGCATAAGCACAATGAAATTAATGCTGGAATCATCTTCAGGATGCTAGAATACACTAAATACAGCAAAAATTTTGAGTCTACAACGTTTAGTTTAGGTGTGAGAGCCAAAATGAACTTTTTATTGCTTTAAACGCGTTTTCAGCCCCTGATTGTACACTTAAGGTGAAAATGTCAAAATCTTCAAAATGAGCATAAGCACAATGAAATTAATGCTGGAATCATCTTCAGGATGCTAGAATACACTAAATACAGCAAAAATTTTGAGTCTACAACGTTTAGTTTAGGTGTGAGAGCCAAAATGAACTTTTTATTGCTTTAAATGCGTTTTCAGCCTGATTGTGCACTTTAGGTGAAAATGTCAAAATCTTCAAAATGAGCATAAGCACAATGAAATTAATGCTGGAATCATCTTCAGGATGCTAGAATACACTAAATACAGCAAAAATTTTGAGTCTACAACGTTTATTTTAGGTGTGTGAGCCAAAATGAACTTTTTATTGCTTTAAATGCGTTTTCAGCCTGATTGTGCACTTTAGGTTAAAATGTCAAAATCTTCAAAATGAGCATAAGCACGATGAAATTAATGCTGGAATCATCTTCAGGATGCTAGAATACACTAAATACAGCAAAAATTTTGAGTCTACAACGTTTAGTTTAGGTGTGAGAGCCAAAATGAACTTTTTATTGCTTTAATTGCGTTTTCAGCCCCTGATTGTACACTTAAGGTGAAAATGTCAAAATCTTAAAAATGAGCATAAGCACAATGAAATTAATGCTGGAATCATCTTCAGGATGCTAAAATACACTAAATACAGCAAAAATTTTGAGTCTACAACGTTTAGTTTAGGTGTGAGAGCCAAAATGAACTTTTTATTGCTTTAAATGCGTTTTCAGCCTGATTGTGCACTTTAGGTGAAAATGTCAAAATCTTAAAAATGAGCATAAGCACAATGAAATTAATGCTGGAATCATCTTCAGGATGCTAGAATACACTAAATACAGCAAAAATTTTGAGTCTACAACGTTTAGTTTAGGTGTGAGAGCCAAAATGAACTTTTTATTGCTTTAAACGCGTTTTCAGCCCCTGATTGTACACTTAAGGTGAAAATGTCAAAATCTTCAAAATGAGCATAAGCACAATGAAATTAATGCTGGAATCATCTTCAGGATGCTAGAATACACTAAATACAGCAAAAATTTTGAGTCTACAACGTTTAGTTTAGGTGTGAGAGCCAAAATGAACTTTTTATTGCTTTAAATGCGTTTTCAGCCTGATTGTGCACTTTTGGTGAAAATGTCAAAATCTTAAAAATGAGCATAAGCACAATGAAATTAATGCTGGAATCATCTTCAGGATGCTAGAATACACTAAATACAGCAAAAATTTTGAGTCTACAACGTTTAGTTTAGGTGTGAGAGCCAAAATGAACTTTTTATTGCTTTCAACGCGTTTTCAGCCCCTGATTGTACACTTAAGGTGAAAATGTCAAAATCTTCAAAATGAGCATAAGCACAATGAAATTAATGCTGGAATCATCTTCAGGATGCTAGAATACACTGAATACAGCAAAAATTTTGAGTCTACAACGTTTATTTTAGGTGTGTGAGCCAAAATGAACTTTTTATTGCTTTAAATGCGTTTTCAGCCTGATTGTGCACTTTAGGTTAAAATGTCAAAATCTTCAAAATGAGCATAAGCACGATGAAATTAATGCTGTAATCATCTTCAGGATGCTAGAATACACTAAATACAGCAAAAATTTTGAGTCTACAACGTTTAGTTTAGGTGTGAGAGCCAAAATGAACTTTTTATTGCTTTAATTGCGTTTTCAGCCCCTGATTGTACACTTAAGGTGAAAATGTCAAAATCTTAAAAATGAGCATAAGCACAATGAAATTAATGCTGGAATCATCTTCAGGATGCTAAAATACACTAAATACAGCAAAAATTTTGAGTCTACAACGTTTAGTTTAGGTGTGAGAGCCAAAATGAACTTTTTATTGCTTTAAATGCGTTTTCAGCCTGATTGTGCACTTTAGGTGAAAATGTCAAAATCTTAAAAATGAGCATAAGCACAATGAAATTAATGCTGGAATCATCTTCAGGATGCTAGAATACACTAAATACAGCAAAAATTTTGAGTCTACAACGTTTAGTTTAGGTGTGAGAGCCAAAATGAACTTTTTATTGCTTTAAACGCGTTTTCAGCCCCTGATTGTACACTTAAGGTGAAAATGTCAAAATCTTAAAAATGAGCATAAGCACAATGAAATTAATGCTGGAATCATCTTCAGGATGCTAAAATACACTAAATACAGCAAAAATTTTGAGTCTACAACGTTTAGTTTAGGTGTGAGAGCCAAAATGAACTTTTTATTGCTTTAAATGCGTTTTCAGCCTGATTGTGCACTTTAGGTGAAAATGTCAAAATCTTAAAAATGAGCATAAGCACAATGAAATTAATGCTGGAATCATCTTCAGGATGCTAGAATACACTAAATACAGCAAAAATTTTGAGTCTACAACGTTTAGTTTAGGTGTGAGAGCCAAAATGAACTTTTTATTGCTTTAAACGCGTTTTCAGCCCCTGATTGTACACTCAAGGTGAAAATGTCAAAATCTTCAAAATGAGCATAAGCACAATGAAATTAATGCTGGAATCATCTTCAGGATGCTAGAATACACTGAATACAGCAAAAATTTTGAGTCTACAACGTTTATTTTAGGTGTGTGAGCCAAAATGAACTTTTTATTGCTTTAAATGCGTTTTCAGCCTGATTGTGCACTTTAGGTTAAAATGTCAAAATCTTCAAAATGAGCATAAGCACGATGAAATTAATGCTGGAATCATCTTCAGGATGCTAGAATACACTAAATACAGCAAAAATTTTGAGTCTACAACGTTTATTTTAGGTGTGAGAGCCAAAATTAACTTTTTATTGCTTTAAATGCGTTTTCAGCCTGATTGTGCACTTTAGGTGAAAATATCAAAATCTTAAAAATGAGCATAAGCACAATGAAATTAATGCTGGAATCATCTTCAGGATGCTAGAATACACTAAATACAGCAAAAATTTTGAGTCTACAACGTTTAGTTTAGGTGTGAGAGCCAAAATGAACTTTTTATTGCTTTAAACGCGTTTTCAGCCCCTGATTGTGCACTTTAGGTGAAAATGTCAAAATCTTAAAAATGAGCATAAGCACAATGAAATTAATGCTGGAATCATCTTCAGGATGCTAGAATACACTGAATACAGCAAAAATTTTGAGTCTACAACGTTTAGTTTAGGTGTGAGAGCCAAAATGAACTTTTTATTGCTTTAAACGCGTTTTCAGCCCCTGATTGTACACTTAAGGTGAAAATGTCAAAATCTTAAAAATGAGCATAAGCACAATGAAATTAATGCTGGAATCATCTTCAGGATGCTAAAATACACTAAATACAGCAAAAATTTTGAGTCTACAACGTTTAGTTTAGGTGTGAGAGCCAAAATGAACTTTTTATTGCTTTAAATGCGTTTTCAGCCTGATTGTGCACTTTAGGTGAAAATGTCAAAATCTTAAAAATGAGCATAAGCACAATGAAATTAATGCTGGAATCATCTTCAGGATGCTAGAATACACTAAATACAGCAAAAATTTTGAGTCTACAACGTTTAGTTTAGGTGTGAGAGCCAAAATGAACTTTTTATTGCTTTAAACGCGTTTTCAGCCCCTGATTGTACACTTAAGGTGAAAATGTCAAAATCTTCAAAATGAGCATAAGCACAATGAAATTAATGCTGGAATCATCTTCAGGATGCTAGAATACACTAAATACAGCAAAAATTTTGAGTCTACAACGTTTAGTTTAGGTGTGAGAGCCAAAATGAACTTTTTATTGCTTTAAATGCGTTTTCAGCCTGATTGTGCACTTTAGGTGAAAATGTCAAAATCTTAAAAATGAGCATAAGCACAATGAAATTAATGCTGGAATCATCTTCAGGATGCTAGAATACACTAAATACAGCAAAAATTTTGAGTCTACAACGTTTAGTTGAGGTGTGAGAGCCAAAATGAACTTTTTATTGCTTTAAACGCGTTTTCAGCCCCTGATTGTACACTTTAGGTGAAAATGTCAAAATCTTCAAAATGAGCATAAGCACAATGAAATTAATGCTGGAATCATCTTCAGGATGCTAGAATACACTGAATACAGCAAAAATTTTGAGTCTACAACGTTTATTTTAGGTGTGTGAGCCAAAATGAACTTTTTATTGCTTTAAATGCGTTTTCAGCCTGATTGTGCACTTTAGGTTAAAATGTCAAAATCTTCAAAATGAGCATAAGCACGATGAAATTAATGCTGGAATCATCTTCAGGATGCTAGAATACACTAAATACAGCAAAAATTTTGAGTCTACAACGTTTAGTTTAGGTGTGAGAGCCAAAATGAACTTTTTATTGCTTTAAACGCGTTTTCAGCCCCTGATTGTACACTTAAGGTGAAAATGTCAAAATCTTAAAAATGAGCATAAGCACAATGAAATTAATGCTGGAATCATCTTCAGGATGCTAAAATACACTAAATACAGCAAAAATTTTGAGTCTACAACGTTTAGTTTAGGTGTGAGAGCCAAAATGAACTTTTTATTGCTTTAAACGCGTTTTCAGCCTGATTGTGCACTTTAGGTGAAAATGTCAAAATCTTAAAAATGAGCATAAGCACAATGAAATTAATGCTGGAATCATCTTCAGGATGCTAGAATACACTAAATACAGCAAAAATTTTGAGTCTACAACGTTTAGTTTAGGTGTGAGAGCCAAAATGAACTTTTTATTGCTTTAATTGCGTTTTCAGCCCCTGATTGTACACTTAAGGTGAAAATGTCAAAATCTTAAAAATGAGCATAAGCACAATGAAATTAATGCTGGAATCATCTTCAGGATGCTAAAATACACTAAATACAGCAAAAATTTTGAGTCTACAACGTTTAGTTTAGGTGTGAGAGCCAAAATGAACTTTTTATTGCTTTAAATGCGTTTTCAGCCTGATTGTGCACTTTAGGTGAAAATGTCAAAATCTTAAAAATGAGCATAAGCACAATGAAATTAATGCTGGAATCATCTTCAGGATGCTAGAATACACTAAATACAGCAAAAATTTTGAGTCTACAACGTTTAGTTTAGGTGTGAGAGCCAAAATGAACTTTTTATTGCTTTAAACGCGTTTTCAGCCCCTGATTGTACACTTAAGGTGAAAATGTCAAAATCTTCAAAATGAGCATAAGCACAATGAAATTAATGCTGGAATCATCTTCAGGATGCTAGAATACACTAAATACAGCAAAAATTTTGAGTCTACAACGTTTAGTTTAGGTGTGAGAGCCAAAATGAACTTTTTATTGCTTTAAACGCGTTTTCAGCCCCTGATTGTACACTTAAGGTGAAAATGTCAAAATCTTAAAAATGAGCATAAGCACAATGAAATTAATGCTGGAATCATCTTCAGGATGCTAAAATACACTAAATAGAGCAAAAATTTTGAGTCTACAACGTTTAGTTTAGGTGTGAGAGCCAAAATGAACTTTTTATTGCTTTAAACGCGTTTTCAGCCCCTGATTGTACACTTAAGGTGAAAATGTCAAAATCTTCAAAATGAGCATAAGCACAATGAAATTAATGCTGGAATCATCTTCAGGATGCTAGAATACACTAAATACAGCAAAAATTTTGAGTCTACATCGTTTAGTTTAGGTGTGAGAGCCAAAATGAACTTTTTATTGCTTTAAATGCGTTTTCAGCCTGATTGTGCACTTTAGGTGAAAATGTCAAAATCTTAAAAATGAGCATAAGCACGATGAAATTAATGCTGGAATCATCTTCAGGATGCTAGAATACACTAAATACAGCAAAAATTTTGAGTCTACAACGTTTAGTTTAGGTGTGAGAGCCAAAATGAACTTTTTATTGCTTTAAACGCGTATTCAGCCCCTGATTGTGCACTTTAGGTGAAAATGTCAAAATCTTAAAAATGAGCATAAGCACAATGAAATTAATGCTGGAATCATCTTCAGGATGCTAGAATACACTAAATACAGCAAAAATTTTGAGTCTACAACGTTTAGTTTAGGTGTGAGAGCCAAAATGAACTTTTTATTGCTTTAAACGCGTTTTCAGCCCCTGATTGTACACTTAAGGTGAAAATGTCAAAATCTTCAAAATGAGAATAAGCACAATGAAATTAATGCTGGAATCATCTTCAGGATGCTAGAATACACTAAATACAGCAAAAATTTTGAGTCTACAACGTTTATTTTAGGTGTGAGAGCCAAAATTAACTTTTTATTGCTTTAAATGCGTTTTCAGCCTGATTGTGCACTTTAGGTGAAAATATCAAAATCTTAAAAATGAGCATAAGCACAATGAAATTAATGCTGGAATCATCTTCAGGATGCTAGAATACACTAAATACAGCAAAAATTTTGAGTCTACAACGTTTAGTTTAGGTGTGAGAGCCAAAATGAACTTTTTATTGCTTTAAACGCGTTTTCAGCCCCTGATTGTGCACTTTAGGTGAAAATGTCAAAATCTTAAAAATGAGCATAAGCACAATGAAATTAATGCTGGAATCATCTTCAGGATGCTAGAATACACTGAATACAGCAAAAATTTTGAGTCTACAACGTTTAGTTTAGGTGTGAGAGCCAAAATGAACTTTTTATTGCTTTAAATGCGTTTTCAGCCCCTGATTGTACACTTAAGGTGAAAATGTCAAAATCTTAAAAATGAGCATAAGCACAATGAAATTAATGCTGGAATCATCTTCAGGATGCTAAAATACACTAAATACAGCAAAAATTTTGAGTCTACAACGTTTAGTTTAGGTGTGAGAGCCAAAATGAACTTTTTATTGCTTTAAATGCGTTTTCAGCCTGATTGTGCACTTTAGGTGAAAATGTCAAAATCTTCAAAATGAGCATAAGCACGATGAAATTAATGCTGGAATCATCTTCAGGATGCTAGAATACACTAAATACAGCAAAAATTTTGAGTCTACAACGTTTAGTTTAGGTGTGAGAGCCAAAATGAACTTTTTATTGCTTTAAACGCGTTTTCAGCCCCTGATTGTACACTTAAGGTGAAAATGTCAAAATCTTAAAAATGAGCATAAGCACAATGAAATTAATGCTGGAATCATCTTCAGGATGCTAAAATACACTAAATACAGCAAAAATTTTGAGTCTACAACGTTTAGTTTAGGTGTGAGAGCCAAAATGAACTTTTTATTGCTTTAAATGCGTTTTCAGCCTGATTGTGCACTTTAGGTGAAAATGTCAAAATCTTAAAAATGAGCATAAGCACAATGAAATTAATGCTGGAATCATCTTCAGGATGCTAGAATACACTAAATACAGCAAAAATTTTGAGTCTACAACGTTTAGTTTAGGTGTGAGAGCCAAAATGAACTTTTTATTGCTTTAATTGCGTTTTCAGCCCCTGATTGTACACTTAAGGTGAAAATGTCAAAATCTTAAAAATGAGCATAAGCACAATGAAATTAATGCTGGAATCATCTTCAGGATGCTAAAATACACTAAATACAGCAAAAATTTTGAGTCTACAACGTTTAGTTTAGGTGTGAGAGCCAAAATGAACTTTTTATTGCTTTAAATGCGTTTTCAGCCTGATTGTGCACTTTAGGTGAAAATGTCAAAATCTTAAAAATGAGCATAAGCACAATGAAATTAATGCTGGAATCATCTTCAGGATGCTAGAATACACTAAATACAGCAACAATTTTGAGTCTACAACGTTTAGTTTAGGTGTGAGAGCCAAAATGAACTTTTTATTGCTTTAAACGCGTTTTCAGCCCCTGATTGTACACTTAAGGTGAAAATGTCAAAATCTTCAAAATGAGCATAAGCACAATGAAATTAATGCTGGAATCATCTTCAGGATGCTAGAATACACTAAATACAGCAAAAATTTTGAGTCTACAACGTTTAGTTTAGGTGTGAGAGCCAAAATGAACTTTTTATTGCTTTAAATGCGTTTTCAGCCTGATTGTGCACTTTTGGTGAAAATGTCAAAATCTTAAAAATGAGCATAAGCACAATGAAATTAATGCTGGAATCATCTTCAGGATGCTAGAATACACTAAATACAGCAAAAATTTTGAGTCTACAACGTTTAGTTTAGGTGTGAGAGCCAAAATGAACTTTTTATTGCTTTCAACGCGTTTTCAGCCCCTGATTGTACACTTAAGGTGAAAATGTCAAAATCTTCAAAATGAGCATAAGCACAATGAAATTAATGCTGGAATCATCTTCAGGATGCTAGAATACACTGAATACAGCAAAAATTTTGAGTCTACAACGTTTATTTTAGGTGTGTGAGCCAAAATGAACTTTTTATTGCTTTAAATGCGTTTTCAGCCTGATTGTGCACTTTAGGTTAAAATGTCAAAATCTTCAAAATGAGCATAAGCACGATGAAATTAATGCTGTAATCATCTTCAGGATGCTAGAATACACTAAATACAGCAAAAATTTTGAGTCTACAACGTTTAGTTTAGGTGTGAGAGCCAAAATGAACTTTTTATTGCTTTAATTGCGTTTTCAGCCCCTGATTGTACACTTAAGGTGAAAATGTCAAAATCTTAAAAATGAGCATAAGCACAATGAAATTAATGCTGGAATCATCTTCAGGATGCTAAAATACACTAAATACAGCAAAAATTTTGAGTCTACAACGTTTAGTTTAGGTGTGAGAGCCAAAATGAACTTTTTATTGCTTTAAATGCGTTTTCAGCCTGATTGTGCACTTTAGGTGAAAATGTCAAAATCTTAAAAATGAGCATAAGCACAATGAAATTAATGCTGGAATCATCTTCAGGATGCTAGAATACACTAAATACAGCAAAAATTTTGAGTCTACAACGTTTAGTTTAGGTGTGAGAGCCAAAATGAACTTTTTATTGCTTTAAACGCGTTTTCAGCCCCTGATTGTACACTTAAGGTGAAAATGTCAAAATCTTCAAAATGAGCATAAGCACAATGAAATTAATGCTGGAATCATCTTCAGGATGCTAGAATACACTAAATACAGCAAAAATTTTGAGTCTACAACGTTTAGTTTAGGTGTGAGAGCCAAAATGAACTTTTTATTGCTTTAAACGCGTTTTCAGCCCCTGATTGTACACTTAAGGTGAAAATGTCAAAATCTTAAAAATGAGCATAAGCACAATGAAATTAATGCTGGAATCATCTTCAGGATGCTAAAATACACTAAATAGAGCAAAAATTTTGAGTCTACAACGTTTAGTTTAGGTGTGAGAGCCAAAATGAACTTTTTATTGCTTTAAACGCGTTTTCAGCCCCTGATTGTACACTTAAGGTGAAAATGTCAAAATCTTAAAAATGAGCATAAGCACAATGAAATTAATGCTGGAATCATCTTCAGGATGCTAAAATACACTAAATACAGCAAAAATTTTGAGTCTACAACGTTTAGTTTAGGTGTGAGAGCCAAAATGAACTTTTTATTGCTTTAAATGCGTTTTCAGCCTGATTGTGCACTTTAGGTGAAAATGTCAAAATCTTAAAAATGAGCATAAGCACAATGAAATTAATGCTGGAATCATCTTCAGGATGCTAGAATACACTAAATACAGCAAAAATTTTGAGTCTACAACGTTTAGTTTAGGTGTGAGAGCCAAAATGAACTTTTTATTGCTTTAAACGCGTTTTCAGCCCCTGATTGTACACTTAAGGTGAAAATGTCAAAATCTTCAAAATGAGCATAAGCACAATGAAATTAATGCTGGAATCATCTTCAGGATGCTAGAATACACTAAATACAGCAAAAATTTTGAGTCTACAACGTTTAGTTTAGGTGTGAGAGCCAAAATGAACTTTTTATTGCTTTAAACGCGTTTTCAGCCCCTGATTGTACACTTAAGGTGAAAATGTCAAAATCTTCAAAATGAGCATAAGCACAATGAAATTAATGCTGGAATCATCTTCAGGATGCTAGAATACACTAAATACAGCAAAAATTTTGAGTCTACATCGTTTAGTTTAGGTGTGAGAGCCAAAATTAACTTTTTATTGCTTTAAATGCGTTTTCAGCCTGATTGTGCACTTTAGGTGAAAATGTCAAAATCTTAAAAATGAGCATAAGCACGATGAAATTAATGCTGGAATCATCTTCAGGATGCTAGAATACACTAAATACATTAAAAATTTTGAGTCTACAACGTTTAGTTTAGGTGTGAGAGCCAAAATGAACTTTTTATTGCTTTAAACGCGTATTCAGCCCCTGATTGTGCACTTTAGGTGAAAATGTCAAAATCTTAAAAATGAGCATAAGCACAATGAAATTAATGCTGGAATCATCTTCAGGATGCTAGAATACACTAAATACAGCAAAAATTTTGAGTCTACAACGTTTAGTTTAGGTGTGAGAGCCAAAATGAACTTTTTATTGCTTTAAACGCGTTTTCAGCCCCTGATTGTACACTTAAGGTGAAAATGTCAAAATCTTCAAAATGAGCATAAGCACAATGAAATTAATGCTGGAATCATCTTCAGGATGCTAGAATACACTAAATACAGCAAAAATTTTGAGTCTACAACGTTTATTTTAGGTGTGAGAGCCAAAATTAACTTTTTATTGCTTTAAATGCGTTTTCAGCCTGATTGTGCACTTTAGGTGAAAATATCAAAATCTTAAAAATGAGCATAAGCACAATGAAATTAATGCTGGAATCATCTTCAGGATGCTAGAATACACTAAATACAGCAAAAATTTTGAGTCTACAACGTTTAGTTTAGGTGTGAGAGCCAAAATGAACTTTTTATTGCTTTAAACGCGTTTTCAGCCCCTGATTGTGCACTTTAGGTGAAAATGTCAAAATCTTAAAAATGAGCATAAGCACAATGAAATTAATGCTGGAATCATCTTCAGGATGCTAGAATACACTGAATACAGCAAACATTTTGAGTCTACAACGTTTAGTTTAGGTGTGAGAGCCAAAATGAACTTTTTATTGCTTTAAATGCGTTTTCAGCCCCTGATTGTACACTTAAGGTGAAAATGTCAAAATCTTAAAAATGAGCATAAGCACAATGAAATTAATGCTGGAATCATCTTCAGGATGCTAAAATACACTAAATACAGCAAAAATTTTGAGTCTACAACGTTTAGTTTAGGTGTGAGAGCCAAAATGAACTTTTTATTGCTTTAAATGCGTTTTCAGCCTGATTGTGCACTTTAGGTGAAAATGTCAAAATCTTAAAAATGAGCATAAGCACAATGAAATTAATGCTGGAATCATCTTCAGGATGCTAGAATACACTAAATACAGCAAAAATTTTGAGTCTACAACGTTTAGTTTAGGTGTGAGAGCCAAAATGAACTTTTTATTGCTTTAAACGCGTTTTCAGCCCCTGATTGTACACTTAAGGTGAAAATGTCAAAATCTTCAAAATGAGCATAAGCACAATGAAATTAATGCTGGAATCATCTTCAGGATGCTAGAATACACTAAATACAGCAAAAATTTTGAGTCTACAACGTTTAGTTTAGGTGTGAGAGCCAAAATGAACTTTTTATTGCTTTAAATGCGTTTTCAGCCTGATTGTGCACTTTTGGTGAAAATGTCAAAATCTTAAAAATGAGCATAAGCACAATGAAATTAATGCTGGAATCATCTTCAGGATGCTAGAATACACTAAATACAGCAAAAATTTTGAGTCTACAACGTTTAGTTTAGGTGTGAGAGCCAAAATGAACTTTTTATTGCTTTCAACGCGTTTTCAGCCCCTGATTGTACACTTAAGGTGAAAATGTCAAAATCTTCAAAATGAGCATAAGCACAATGAAATTAATGCTGGAATCATCTTCAGGATGCTAGAATACACTGAATACAGCAAAAATTTTGAGTCTACAACGTTTATTTTAGGTGTGTGAGCCAAAATGAACTTTTTATTGCTTTAAATGCGTTTTCAGCCTGATTGTGCACTTTAGGTTAAAATGTCAAAATCTTCAAAATGAGCATAAGCACGATGAAATTAATGCTGTAATCATCTTCAGGATGCTAGAATACACTAAATACAGCAAAAATTTTGAGTCTACAACGTTTAGTTTAGGTGTGAGAGCCAAAATGAACTTTTTATTGCTTTAATTGCGTTTTCAGCCCCTGATTGTACACTTAAGGTGAAAATGTCAAAATCTTAAAAATGAGCATAAGCACAATGAAATTAATGCTGGAATCATCTTCAGGATGCTAAAATACACTAAATACAGCAAAAATTTTGAGTCTACAACGTTTAGTTTAGGTGTGAGAGCCAAAATGAACTTTTTATTGCTTTAAATGCGTTTTCAGCCTGATTGTGCACTTTAGGTGAAAATGTCAAAATCTTAAAAATGAGCATAAGCACAATGAAATTAATGCTGGAATCATCTTCAGGATGCTAGAATACACTAAATACAGCAAAAATTTTGAGTCTACAACGTTTAGTTTAGGTGTGAGAGCCAAAATGAACTTTTTATTGCTTTAAACGCGTTTTCAGCCCCTGATTGTACACTTAAGGTGAAAATGTCAAAATCTTCAAAATGAGCATAAGCACAATGAAATTAATGCTGGAATCATCTTCAGGATGCTAGAATACACTAAATACAGCAAAAATTTTGAGTCTACAACGTTTAGTTTAGGTGTGAGAGCCAAAATGAACTTTTTATTGCTTTAAACGCGTTTTCAGCCCCTGATTGTACACTTAAGGTGAAAATGTCAAAATCTTAAAAATGAGCATAAGCACAATGAAATTAATGCTGGAATCATCTTCAGGATGCTAAAATACACTAAATAGAGCAAAAATTTTGAGTATACAACGTTTAGTTTAGGTGTGAGAGCCAAAATGAACTTTTTATTGCTTTAAACGCGTTTTCAGCCCCTGATTGTACACTTAAGGTGAAAATGTCAAAATCTTAAAAATGAGCATAAGCACAATGAAATTAATGCTGGAATCATCTTCAGGATGCTAAAATACACTAAATACAGCAAAAATTTTGAGTCTACAACGTTTAGTTTAGGTGTGAGAGCCAAAATGAACTTTTTATTGCTTTAAATGCGTTTTCAGCCTGATTGTGCACTTTAGGTGAAAATGTCAAAATCTTAAAAATGAGCATAAGCACAATGAAATTAATGCTGGAATCATCTTCAGGATGCTAGAATACACTAAATACAGCAAAAATTTTGAGTCTACAACGTTTAGTTTAGGTGTGAGAGCCAAAATGAACTTTTTATTGCTTTAAACGCGTTTTCAGCCCCTGATTGTACACTTAAGGTGAAAATGTCAAAATCTTCAAAATGAGCATAAGCACAATGAAATTAATGCTGGAATCATCTTCAGGATGCTAGAATACACTAAATACAGCAAAAATTTTGAGTCTACAACGTTTAGTTTAGGTGTGAGAGCCAAAATGAACTTTTTATTGCTTTAAATGCGTTTTCAGCCTGATTGTGCACTTTAGGTGAAAATGTCAAAATCTTCAAAATGAGCATAAGCACAATGAAATTAATGCTGGAATCATCTTCAGGATGCTAGAATACACTAAATACAGCAAAAATTTTGAGTCTACAACGTTTATTTTAGGTGTGTGAGCCAAAATGAACTTTTTATTGCTTTAAATGCGTTTTCAGCCTGATTGTGCACTTTAGGTTAAAATGTCAAAATCTTCAAAATGAGCATAAGCACGATGAAATTAATGCTGGAATCATCTTCAGGATGCTAGAATACACTAAATACAGCAAAAATTTTGAGTCTACAACGTTTAGTTTAGGTGTGAGAGCCAAAATGAACTTTTTATTGCTTTAATTGCGTTTTCAGCCCCTGATTGTACACTTAAGGTGAAAATGTCAAAATCTTAAAAATGAGCATAAGCACAATGAAATTAATGCTGGAATCATCTTCAGGATGCTAAAATACACTAAATAAAGCAAAAATTTTGAGTCTACAACGTTTAGTTTAGGTGTGAGAGCCAAAATGAACTTTTTATTGCTTTAAATGCGTTTTCAGCCTGATTGTGCACTTTAGGTGAAAATGTCAAAATCTTAAAAATGAGCATAAGCACAATGAAATTAATGCTGGAATCATCTTCAGGATGCTAGAATACACTAAATACAGCAACAATTTTGAGTCTACAACGTTTAGTTTAGGTGTGAGAGCCAAAATGAACTTTTTATTGCTTTAAACGCGTTTTCAGCCCCTGATTGTACACTTAAGGTGAAAATGTCAAAATCTTCAAAATGAGCATAAGCACAATGAAATTAATGCTGGAATCATCTTCAGGATGCTAGAATACACTAAATACAGCAAAAATTTTGAGTCTACAACGTTTAGTTTAGGTGTGAGAGCCAAAATGAACTTTTTATTGCTTTAAATGCGTTTTCAGCCTGATTGTGCACTTTTGGTGAAAATGTCAAAATCTTAAAAATGAGCATAAGCACAATGAAATTAATGCTGGAATCATCTTCAGGATGCTAGAATACACTAAATACAGCAAAAATTTTGAGTCTACAACGTTTAGTTTAGGTGTGAGAGCCAAAATGAACTTTTTATTGCTTTCAACGCGTTTTCAGCCCCTGATTGTACACTTAAGGTGAAAATGTCAAAATCTTCAAAATGAGCATAAGCACAATGAAATTAATGCTGGAATCATCTTCAGGATGCTAGAATACACTGAATACAGCAAAAATTTTGAGTCTACAACGTTTATTTTAGGTGTGTGAGCCAAAATGAACTTTTTATTGCTTTAAATGCGTTTTCAGCCTGATTGTGCACTTTAGGTTAAAATGTCAAAATCTTCAAAATGAGCATAAGCACGATGAAATTAATGCTGTAATCATCTTCAGGATGCTAGAATACACTAAATACAGCAAAAATTTTGAGTCTACAACGTTTAGTTTAGGTGTGAGAGCCAAAATGAACTTTTTATTGCTTTAATTGCGTTTTCAGCCCCTGATTGTACACTTAAGGTGAAAATGTCAAAATCTTAAAAATGAGCATAAGCACAATGAAATTAATGCTGGAATCATCTTCAGGATGCTAAAATACACTAAATACAGCAAAAATTTTGAGTCTACAACGTTTAGTTTAGGTGTGAGAGCCAAAATGAACTTTTTATTGCTTTAAATGCGTTTTCAGCCTGATTGTGCACTTTAGGTGAAAATGTCAAAATCTTAAAAATGAGCATAAGCACAATGAAATTAATGCTGGAATCATCTTCAGGATGCTAGAATACACTAAATACAGCAAAAATTTTGAGTCTACAACGTTTAGTTTAGGTGTGAGAGCCAAAATGAACTTTTTATTGCTTTAAACGCGTTTTCAGCCCCTGATTGTACACTTAAGGTGAAAATGTCAAAATCTTCAAAATGAGCATAAGCACAATGAAATTAATGCTGGAATCATCTTCAGGATGCTAGAATACACTAAATACAGCAAAAATTTTGAGTCTACAACGTTTAGTTTAGGTGTGAGAGCCAAAATGAACTTTTTATTGCTTTAAACGCGTTTTCAGCCCCTGATTGTACACTTAAGGTGAAAATGTCAAAATCTTAAAAATGAGCATAAGCACAATGAAATTAATGCTGGAATCATCTTCAGGATGCTAAAATACACTAAATAGAGCAAAAATTTTGAGTATACAACGTTTAGTTTAGGTGTGAGAGCCAAAATGAACTTTTTATTGCTTTAAACGCGTTTTCAGCCCCTGATTGTACACTTAAGGTGAAAATGTCAAAATCTTAAAAATGAGCATAAGCACAATGAAATTAATGCTGGAATCATCTTCAGGATGCTAAAATACACTAAATACAGCAAAAATTTTGAGTCTACAACGTTTAGTTTAGGTGTGAGAGCCAAAATGAACTTTTTATTGCTTTAAATGCGTTTTCAGCCTGATTGTGCACTTTAGGTGAAAATGTCAAAATCTTAAAAATGAGCATAAGCACAATGAAATTAATGCTGGAATCATCTTCAGGATGCTAGAATACACTAAATACAGCAAAAATTTTGAGTCTACAACGTTGAGTTTAGGTGTGAGAGCCAAAATGAACTTTTTATTGCTTTAAACGCGTTTTCAGCCCCTGATTGTACACTCAAGGTGAAAATGTCAAAATCTTCAAAATGAGCATAAGCACAATGAAATTAATGCTGGAATCATCTTCAGGATGCTAGAATACACTGAATACAGCAAAAATTTTGAGTCTACAACGTTTAGTTTAGGTGTGAGAGCCAAAATGAACTTTTTATTGCTTTAAATGCGTTTTCAGCCTGATTGTGCACTTTAGGTGAAAATGTCAAAATCTTAAAAATGAGCATAAGCACAATGAAATTAATGCTGGAATCATCTTCAGGATGCTAGAATACACTAAATACAGCAAAAATTTTGAGTCTACAACGTTTATTTTAGGTGTGAGAGCCAAAATTAACTTTTTATTGCTTTAAATGCGTTTTCAGCCTGATTGTGCACTTTAGGTGAAAATATCAAAATCTTAAAAATGAGCATAAGCACAATGAAATTAATGCTGGAATCATCTTCAGGATGCTAGAATACACTAAATACAGCAAAAATTTTGAGTCTACAACGTTTAGTTTAGGTGTGAGAGCCAAAATGAACTTTTTATTGCTTTAAACGCGTTTTCAGCCCCTGATTGTGCACTTTAGGTGAAAATGTCAAAATCTTAAAAATGAGCATAAGCACAATGAAATTAATGCTGGAATCATCTTCAGGATGCTAGAATACACTGAATACAGCAAAAGTTTTGAGTCTACAACGTTTAGTTTAGGTGTGAGAGCCAAAATGAACTTTTTATTGCTTTAAACGCGTTTTCAGCCCCTGATTGTACACTTAAGGTGAAAATGTCAAAATCTTAAAAATGAGCATAAGCACAATGAAATTAATGCTGGAATCATCTTCAGGATGCTAAAATACACTAAATACAGCAAAAATTTTGAGTCTACAACGTTTAGTTTAGGTGTGAGAGCCAAAATGAACTTTTTATTGCTTTAAATGCGTTTTCAGCCTGATTGTGCACTTTAGGTGAAAATGTCAAAATCTTAAAAATGAGCATAAGCACAATGAAATTAATGCTGGAATCATCTTCAGGATGCTAGAATACACTAAATACAGCAAAAATTTTGAGTCTACAACGTTTAGTTTAGGTGTGAGAGCCAAAATGAACTTTTTATTGCTTTAAACGCGTTTTCAGCCCCTGATTGTACACTTAAGGTGAAAATGTCAAAATCTTCAAAATGAGCATAAGCACAATGAAATTAATGCTGGAATCATCTTCAGGATGCTAGAATACACTAAATACAGCAAAAATTTTGAGTCTACAACGTTTAGTTTAGGTGTGAGAGCCAAAATGAACTTTTTATTGCTTTAAATGCGTTTTCAGCCTGATTGTGCACTTTAGGTGAAAATGTCAAAATCTTAAAAATGAGCATAAGCACAATGAAATTAATGCTGGAATCATCTTCAGGAAGCTAGAATACACTAAATACAGCAAAAATTTTGAGTCTACAACGTTTAGTTGAGGTGTGAGAGCCAAAATGAACTTTTTATTGCTTTAAACGCGTTTTCAGCCCCTGATTGTACACTTTAGGTGAAAATGTCAAAATCTTCAAAATGAGCATAAGCACAATGAAATTAATGCTGGAATCATCTTCAGGATGCTAGAATACACTGAATACAGCAAAAATTTTGAGTCTACAACGTTTATTTTAGGTGTGTGAGCCAAAATGAACTTTTTATTGCTTTAAATGCGTTTTCAGCCTGATTGTGCACTTTAGGTTAAAATGTCAAAATCTTCAAAATGAGCATAAGCACGATGAAATTAATGCTGGAATCATCTTCAGGATGCTAGAATACACTAAATACAGCAAAAATTTTGAGTCTACAACGTTTAGTTTAGGTGTGAGAGCCAAAATGAACTTTTTATTGCTTTAAACGCGTTTTCAGCCCCTGATTGTACACTTAAGGTGAAAATGTCAAAATCTTAAAAATGAGCATAAGCACAATGAAATTAATGCTGGAATCATCTTCAGGATGCTAAAATACACTAAATACAGCAAAAATTTTGAGTCTACAACGTTTAGTTTAGGTGTGAGAGCCAAAATGAACTTTTTATTGCTTTAAATGCGTTTTCAGCCTGATTGTGCACTTTAGGTGAAAATGTCAAAATCTTAAAAATGAGCATAAGCACAATGAAATTAATGCTGGAATCATCTTCAGGATGCTAGAATACACTAAATACAGCAAAAATTTTGAGTCTACAACGTTTAGTTTAGGTGTGAGAGCCAAAATGAACTTTTTATTGCTTTAAACGCGTTTTCAGCCCCTGATTGTACACTTAAGGTGAAAATGTCAAAATCTTCAAAATGAGCATAAGCACAATGAAATTAATGCTGGAATCATCTTCAGGATGCTAGAATACACTAAATACAGCAAAAATTTTGAGTCTACAACGTTTAGTTTAGGTGTGAGAGCCAAAATGAACTTTTTATTGCTTTAAATGCGTTTTCAGCCTGATTGTGCACTTTAGGTGAAAATGTCAAAATCTTAAAAATGAGCATAAGCACAATGAAATTAATGCTGGAATCATCTTCAGGATGCTAGAATACACTAAATACAGCAAAAATTTTGAGTCTACAACGTTTAGTTGAGGTGTGAGAGCCAAAATGAACTTTTTATTGCTTTAAACGCGTTTTCAGCCCCTGATTGTACACTTTAGGTGAAAATGTCAAAATCTTCAAAATGAGCATAAGCACAATGAAATTAATGCTGGAATCATCTTCAGGATGCTAGAATACACTGAATACAGCAAAAATTTTGAGTCTACAACGTTTATTTTAGGTGTGTGAGCCAAAATGAACTTTTTATTGCTTTAAATGCGTTTTCAGCCTGATTGTGCACTTTAGGTTAAAATGTCAAAATCTTCAAAATGAGCATAAGCACGATGAAATTAATGCTGGAATCATCTTCAGGATGCTAGAATACACTAAATACAGCAAAAATTTTGAGTCTACAACGTTTAGTTTAGGTGTGAGAGCCAAAATGAACTTTTTATTGCTTTAAACGCGTTTTCAGCCCCTGATTGTACACTTAAGGTGAAAATGTCAAAATCTTAAAAATGAGCATAAGCACAATGAAATTAATGCTGGAATCATCTTCAGGATGCTAAAATACACTAAATACAGCAAAAATTTTGAGTCTACAACGTTTAGTTTAGGTGTGAGAGCCAAAATGAACTTTTTATTGCTTTAAATGCGTTTTCAGCCTGATTGTGCACTTTAGGTGAAAATGTCAAAATCTTAAAAATGAGCATAAGCACAATGAAATTAATGCTGGAATCATCTTCAGGATGCTAGAATACACTAAATACAGCAAAAATTTTGAGTCTACAACGTTTAGTTTAGGTGTGAGAGCCAAAATGAACTTTTTATTGCTTTAATTGCGTTTTCAGCCCCTGATTGTACACTTAAGGTGAAAATGTCAAAATCTTAAAAATGAGCATAAGCACAATGAAATTAATGCTGGAATCATCTTCAGGATGCTAAAATACACTAAATACAGCAAAAATTTTGAGTCTACAACGTTTAGTTTAGGTGTGAGAGCCAAAATGAACTTTTTATTGCTTTAAATGCGTTTTCAGCCTGATTGTGCACTTTAGGTGAAAATGTCAAAATCTTAAAAATGAGCATAAGCACAATGAAATTAATGCTGGAATCATCTTCAGGATGCTAGAATACACTAAATACAGCAAAAATTTTGAGTCTACAACGTTTATTTTAGGTGTGAGAGCCAAAATTAACTTTTTATTGCTTTAAATGCGTTTTCAGCCTGATTGTGCACTTTAGGTGAAAATATCAAAATCTTAAAAATGAGCATAAGCACAATGAAATTAATGCTGGAATCATCTTCAGGATGCTAGAATACACTAAATACAGCAAAAATTTTGAGTCTACAACGTTTAGTTTAGGTGTGAGAGCCAAAATGAACTTTTTATTGCTTTAAACGCGTTTTCAGCCCCTGATTGTGCACTTTAGGTGAAAATGTCAAAATCTTAAAAATGAGCATAAGCACAATGAAATTAATGCTGGAATCATCTTCAGGATGCTAGAATACACTGAATACAGCAAAAATTTTGAGTCTACAACGTTTAGTTTAGGTGTGAGAGCCAAAATGAACTTTTTATTGCTTTAAACGCGTTTTCAGCCCCTGATTGTACACTTAAGGTGAAAATGTCAAAATCTTAAAAATGAGCATAAGCACAATGAAATTAATGCTGGAATCATCTTCAGGATGCTAAAATACACTAAATACAGCAAAAATTTTGAGTCTACAACGTTTAGTTTAGGTGTGAGAGCCAAAATGAACTTTTTATTGCTTTAAATGCGTTTTCAGCCTGATTGTGCACTTTAGGTGAAAATGTCAAAATCTTAAAAATGAGCATAAGCACAATGAAATTAATGCTGGAATCATCTTCAGGATGCTAGAATACACTAAATACAGCAAAAATTTTGAGTCTACAACGTTTAGTTTAGGTGTGAGAGCCAAAATGAACTTTTTATTGCTTTAAACGCGTTTTCAGCCCCTAATTGTACACTTAAGGTGAAAATGTCAAAATCTTCAAAATGAGCATAAGCACGATGAAATTAATGCTGGAATCATCTTCAGGATGCTAGAATACACTAAATACAGCAAAGATTTTGAGTCTACAACGTTTAGTTTAGGTGTGAGAGCCAAAATGAACTTTTTATTGCTTTAAACGCGTTTTCAGCCCCTGATTGTACACTTAAGGTGAAAATGTCAAAATCTTAAAAATGAGCATAAGTACAATGAAATTAATGCTGGAATCATCTTCAGGATGCTAAAATACACTAAATACAGCAAAAATTTTGAGTCTACAACGTTTAGTTTAGGTGTGAGAGCCAAAATGAACTTTTTATTGCTTTAAATGCGTTTTCAGCCTGATTGTGCACTTTAGGTGAAAATGTCAAAATCTTAAAAATGAGCATAAGCACAATGAAATTAATGCTGGAATCATCTTCAGGATGCTAGAATACACTAAATACAGCAAAAATTTTGAGTCTACAACGTTTAGTTTAGGTGTGAGAGCCAAAATGAACTTTTTATTGCTTTAAACGCGTTTTCAGCCCCTGATTGTACACTCAAGGTGAAAATGTCAAAATCTTCAAAATGAGCATAAGCACAATGAAATTAATGCTGGAATCATCTTCAGGATGCTAGAATACACTGAATACAGCAAAAATTTTGAGTCTACAACGTTTATTTTAGGTGTGTGAGCCAAAATGAACTTTTTATTGCTTTAAATGCGTTTTCAGCCTGATTGTGCACTTTAGGTTAAAATGTCAAAATCTTCAAAATGAGCATAAGCACGATGAAATTAATGCTGGAATCATCTTCAGGATGCTAGAATACACTAAATACAGCAAAGATTTTGAGTCTACAACGTTTAGTTTAGGTGTGAGAGCCAAAATGAACTTTTTATTGCTTTAAACGCGTTTTCAGCCCCTGATTGTACACTTAAGGTGAAAATGTCAAAATCTTAAAAATGAGCATAAGCACAATGAAATTAATGCTGGAATCATCTTCAGGATGCTAAAATACACTAAATACAGCAAAAATTTTGAGTCTACAACGTTTAGTTTAGGTGTGAGAGCCAAAATGAACTTTTTATTGCTTTAAATGCGTTTTCAGCCTGATTGTGCACTTTAGGTGAAAATGTCAAAATCTTAAAAATGAGCATAAGCACAATGAAATTAATGCTGGAATCATCTTCAGGATGCTAGAATACACTAAATACAGCAAAAATTTTGAGTCTACAACGTTTATTTTAGGTGTGAGAGCCAAAATTAACTTTTTATTGCTTTAAATGCGTTTTCAGCCTGATTGTGCACTTTAGGTGAAAATATCAAAATCTTAAAAATGAGCATAAGCACAATGAAATTAATGCTGGAATCATCTTCAGGATGCTAGAATACACTAAATACAGCAAAAATTTTGAGTCTACAACGTTTAGTTTAGGTGTGAGAGCCAAAATGAACTTTTTATTGCTTTAAACGCGTTTTCAGCCCCTGATTGTGCACTTTAGGTGAAAATGTCAAAATCTTAAAAATGAGCATAAGCACAATGAAATTAATGCTGGAATCATCTTCAGGATGCTAGAATACACTGAATACAGCAAAAATTTTGAGTCTACAACGTTTAGTTTAGGTGTGAGAGCCAAAATGAACTTTTTATTGCTTTAAACGCGTTTTCAGCCCCTGATTGTACACTTAAGGTGAAAATGTCAAAATCTTAAAAATGAGCATAAGCACAATGAAATTAATGCTGGAATCATCTTCAGGATGCTAAAATACACTAAATACAGCAAAAATTTTGAGTCTACAACGTTTAGTTTAGGTGTGAGAGCCAAAATGAACTTTTTATTGCTTTAAATGCGTTTTCAGCCTGATTGTGCACTTTAGGTGAAAATGTCAAAATCTTAAAAATGAGCATAAGCACAATGAAATTAATGCTGGAATCATCTTCAGGATGCTAGAATACACTAAATACAGCAAAAATTTTGAGTCTACAACGTTTAGTTTAGGTGTGAGAGCCAAAATGAACTTTTTATTGCTTTAAACGCGTTTTCAGCCCCTGATTGTACACTTAAGGTGAAAATGTCAAAATCTTCAAAATGAGCATAAGCACAATGAAATTAATGCTGGAATCATCTTCAGGATGCTAGAATACACTAAATACAGCAAAAATTTTGAGTCTACAACGTTTAGTTTATGTGTGAGAGCCAAAATGAACTTTTTATTGCTTTAAATGCGTTTTCAGCCTGATTGTGCACTTTAGGTGAAAATGTCAAAATCTTAAAAATGAGCATAAGCACAATGAAATTAATGCTGGAATCATCTTCAGGATGCTAGAATACACTAAATACAGCAAAAATTTTGAGTCTACAACGTTTAGTTGAGGTGTGAGAGCCAAAATGAACTTTTTATTGCTTTAAACGCGTTTTCAGCCCCTGATTGTACACTTTAGGTGAAAATGTCAAAATCTTCAAAATGAGCATAAGCACAATGAAATTAATGCTGGAATCATCTTCAGGATGCTAGAATACACTGAATACAGCAAAAATTTTGAGTCTACAACGTTTATTTTAGGTGTGTGAGCCAAAATGAACTTTTTATTGCTTTAAATGCGTTTTCAGCCTGATTGTGCACTTTAGGTTAAAATGTCAAAATCTTCAAAATGAGCATAAGCACGATGAAATTAATGCTGGAATCATCTTCAGGATGCTAGAATACACTAAATACAGCAAAAATTTTGAGTCTACAACGTTTAGTTTAGGTGTGAGAGCCAAAATGAACTTTTTATTGCTTTAAACGCGTTTTCAGCCCCTGATTGTACACTTAAGGTGAAAATGTCAAAATCTTAAAAATGAGCATAAGCACAATGAAATTAATGCTGGAATCATCTTCAGGATGCTAAAATACACTAAATACAGCAAAAATTTTGAGTCTACAACGTTTAGTTTAGGTGTGAGAGCCAAAATGAACTTTTTATTGCTTTAAATGCGTTTTCAGCCTGATTGTGCACTTTAGGTGAAAATGTCAAAATCTTAAAAATGAGCATAAGCACAATGAAATTAATGCTGGAATCATCTTCAGGATGCTAGAATACACTAAATACAGCAAAAATTTTGAGTCTACAACGTTTAGTTTAGGTGTGAGAGCCAAAATGAACTTTTTATTGCTTTAAACGCGTTTTCAGCCCCTGATTGTGCACTTTAGGTGAAAATGTCAAAATCTTAAAAATGAGCATAAGCACAATGAAATTAATGCTGGAATCATCTTCAGGATGCTAGAATACACTGAATACAGCAAAAATTTTGAGTCTACAACGTTTAGTTTAGGTGTGAGAGCCAAAATGAACTTTTTATTGCTTTAAATGCGTTTTCAGCCCCTGATTGTACACTTAAGGTGAAAAATGTCAAAATCTTAAAAATGAGCATAAGCACAATGAAATTAATGCTGGAATCATCTTCAGGATGCTAAAATACACTAAATACAGCAAAAATTTTGAGTCTACAACGTTTAGTTTAGGTGTGTGAGCCAAAATGAACTTTTTATTGCTTTAAATGCGTTTTCAGCCTGATTGTGCACTTTAGGTGAAAATGTCAAAATCTTAAAAATGAGCATAAGCACAATGAAATTAATGCTGGAATCATCTTCAGGATGCTAGAATACACTAAATACAGCAAAAATTTTGAGTCTACAACGTTTAGTTTAGGTGTGAGAGCCAAAATGAACTTTTTATTGCTTTAAACGCGTTTTCAGCCCCTGATTGTACACTTAAGGTGAAAATGTCAAAATCTTCAAAATGAGCATAAGCACAATGAAATTAATGCTGGAATCATCTTCAGGATGCTAGAATACACTAAATACAGCAAAAATTTTGAGTCTACAACGTTTAGTTTAGGTGTGAGAGCCAAAATGAACTTTTTATTGCTTTAAATGCGTTTTCAGCCTGATTGTGCACTTTAGGTGAAAATGTCAAAATCTTCAAAATGAGCATAAGCACAATGAAATTAATGCTGGAATCATCTTCAGGATGCTAGAATACACTAAATACAGCAAAAATTTTGAGTCTACAACGTTTATTTTAGGTGTGTGAGCCAAAATGAACTTTTTATTGCTTTAAATGCGTTTTCAGCCTGATTGTGCACTTTAGGTTAAAATGTCAAAATCTTCAAAATGAGCATAAGCACGATGAAATTAATGCTGGAATCATCTTCAGGATGCTAGAATACACTAAATACAGCAAAAATTTTGAGTCTACAACGTTTATTTTAGGTGTGAGAGCCAAAATTAACTTTTTATTGCTTTAAATGCGTTTTCAGCCTGATTGTGCACTTTAGGTGAAAATATCAAAATCTTAAAAATGAGCATAAGCACAATGAAATTAATGCTGGAATCATCTTCAGGATGCTAGAATACACTAAATACAGCAAAAATTTTGAGTCTACAACGTTTAGTTTAGGTGTGAGAGCCAAAATGAACTTTTTATTGCTTTAAACGCGTTTTCAGCCCCTGATTGTGCACTTTAGGTGAAAATGTCAAAATCTTAAAAATGAGCATAAGCACAATGAAATTAATGCTGGAATCATCTTCAGGATGCTAGAATACACTGAATACAGCAAAAATTTTGAGTCTACAACGTTTAGTTTAGGTGTGAGAGCCAAAATGAACTTTTTATTGCTTTAAACGCGTTTTCAGCCCCTGATTGTACACTTAAGGTGAAAATGTCAAAATCTTAAAAATGAGCATAAGCACAATGAAATTAATGCTGGAATCATCTTCAGGATGCTAAAATACACTAAATACAGCAAAAATTTTGAGTCTACAACGTTTAGTTTAGGTGTGAGAGCCAAAATGAACTTTTTATTGCTTTAAATGCGTTTTCAGCCTGATTGTGCACTTTAGGTGAAAATGTCAAAATCTTAAAAATGAGCATAAGCACAATGAAATTAATGCTGGAATCATCTTCAGGATGCTAGAATACACTAAATACAGCAAAAATTTTGAGTCTACAACGTTTAGTTTAGGTGTGAGAGCCAAAATGAACTTTTTATTGCTTTAAACGCGTTTTCAGCCCCTGATTGTACACTTAAGGTGAAAATGTCAAAATCTTCAAAATGAGCATAAGCACAATGAAATTAATGCTGGAATCATCTTCAGGATGCTAGAATACACTAAATACAGCAAAAATTTTGAGTCTACAATGTTTAGTTTAGGTGTGAGAGCCAAAATGAACTTTTTATTGCTTTAAATGCGTTTTCAGCCTGATTGTGCACTTTAGGTGAAAATGTCAAAATCTTAAAAATGAGCATAAGCACAATGAAATTAATGCTGGAATCATCTTCAGGATGCTAAAATACACTAAATAGAGCAAAAATTTTGAGTCTACAACGTTTAGTTTAGGTGTGAGAGCCAAAATGAACTTTTTATTGCTTTAAACGCGTTTTCAGCCCCTGATTGTACACTTTAGGTGAAAATGTCAAAATCTTCAAAATGAGCATAAGCACAATGAAATTAATGCTGGAATCATCTTCAGGATGCTAGAATACACTGAATACAGCAAAAATTTTGAGTCTACAACGTTTATTTTAGGTGTGTGAGCCAAAATGAACTTTTTATTGCTTTAAATGCGTTTTCAGCCTGATTGTGCACTTTAGGTTAAAATGTCAAAATCTTCAAAATGAGCATAAGCACGATGAAATTAATGCTGGAATCATCTTCAGGATGCTAGAATACACTAAATACAGCAAAAATTTTGAGTCTACAACGTTTAGTTTAGGTGTGAGAGCCAAAATGAACTTTTTATTGCTTTAAACGCGTTTTCAGCCCCTGATTGTACACTTAAGGTGAAAATGTCAAAATCTTAAAAATGAGCATAAGCACAATGAAATTAATGCTGGAATCATCTTCAGGATGCTAAAATACACTAAATACAGCAAAAATTTTGAGTCTACAACGTTTAGTTTAGGTGTGAGAGCCAAAATGAACTTTTTATTGCTTTAAATGCGTTTTCAGCCTGATTGTGCACTTTAGGTGAAAATGTCAAAATCTTCAAAATGAGCATAAGCACAATGAAATTAATGCTGGAATCATCTTCAGGATGCTAGAATACACTAAATACAGCAAAAATTTTGAGTCTACAACGTTTATTTTAGGTGTGTGAGCCAAAATGAACTTTTTATTGCTTTAAATGCGTTTTCAGCCTGATTGTGCACTTTAGGTTAAAATGTCAAAATCTTCAAAATGAGCATAAGCACGATGAAATTAATGCTGGAATCATCTTCAGGATGCTAGAATACACTAAATACAGCAAAAATTTTGAGTCTACAACGTTTATTTTAGGTGTGAGAGCCAAAATTAACTTTTTATTGCTTTAAATGCGTTTTCAGCCTGATTGTGCACTTTAGGTGAAAATATCAAAATCTTAAAAATGAGCATAAGCACAATGAAATTAATGCTGGAATCATCTTCAGGATGCTAGAATACACTAAATACAGCAAAAAATTTGAGTCTACAACGTTTAGTTTAGGTGTGAGAGCCAAAATGAACTTTTTATTGCTTTAAACGCGTTTTCAGCCCCTGATTGTACACTTAAGGTGAAAATGTCAAAATCTTAAAAATGAGCATAAGCACAATGAAATTAATGCTGGAATCATCTTCAGGATGCTAAAATACACTAAATACAGCAAAAATTTTGAGTCTACAACGTTTAGTTTAGGTGTGAGAGCCAAAATGAACTTTTTATTGCTTTAAATGCGTTTTCAGCCTGATTGTGCACTTTAGGTGAAAATGTCAAAATCTTAAAAATGAGCATAAGCACAATGAAATTAATGCTGGAATCATCTTCAGGATGCTAGAATACACTAAATACAGCAAAAATTTTGAGTCTACAACGTTTAGTTTAGGTGTGAGAGCCAAAATGAACTTTTTATTGCTTTAAACGCGTTTTCAGCCCCTGATTGTACACTTAAGGTGAAAATGTCAAAATCTTCAAAATGAGCATAAGCACAATGAAATTAATGCTGGAATCATCTTCAGGATGCTAGAATACACTAAATACAGCAAAAATTTTGAGTCTACAACGTTTAGTTTAGGTGTGAGAGCCAAAATGAACTTTTTATTGCTTTAAATGCGTTTTCAGCCTGATTGTGCACTTTAGGTGAAAATGTCAAAATCTTAAAAATGAGCATAAGCACAATGAAATTAATGCTGGAATCATCTTCAGGATGCTAGAATACACTAAATACAGCAAAAATTTTGAGTCTACAACGTTTAGTTTAGGTGTGAGAGCCAAAATGAACTTTTTATTGCTTTAAACGCGTTTTCAGCCCCTGATTGTACACTTTAGGTGAAAATGTCAAAATCTTCAAAATGAGCATAAGCACAATGAAATTAATGCTGGAATCATCTTCAGGATGCTAGAATACACTGAATACAGCAAAAATTTTGAGTCTACAACGTTTATTTTAGGTGTGTGAGCCAAAATGAACTTTTTATTGCTTTAAATGCGTTTTCAGCCTGATTGTGCACTTTAGGTTAAAATGTCAAAATCTTCAAAATGAGCATAAGCACGATGAAATTAATGCTGGAATCATCTTCAGGATGCTAGAATACACTAAATACAGCAAAAATTTTGAGTCTACAACGTTTAGTTTAGGTGTGAGAGCCAAAATGAACTTTTTATTGCTTTAAACGCGTTTTCAGCCCCTGATTGTACACTTAAGGTGAAAATGTCAAAATCTTAAAAATGAGCATAAGCACAATGAAATTAATGCTGGAATCATCTTCAGGATGCTAAAATACACTAAATACAGCAAAAATTTTGAGTCTACAACGTTTAGTTTAGGTGTGAGAGCCAAAATGAACTTTTTATTGCTTTAAATGCGTTTTCAGCCTGATTGTGCACTTTAGGTGAAAATGTCAAAATCTTAAAAATGAGCATAAGCACAATGAAATTAATGCTGGAATCATCTTCAGGATGCTAGAATACACTAAATACAGCAAAAATTTTGAGTCTACAACGTTTATTTTAGGTGTGTGAGCCAAAATGAACTTTTTATTGCTTTAAATGCGTTTTCAGCCTGATTGTGCACTTTAGGTTAAAATGTCAAAATCTTCAAAATGAGCATAAGCACGATGAAATTAATGCTGGAATCATCTTCAGGATGCTAGAATACACTAAATACAGCAAAAATTTTGAGTCTACAACGTTTAGTTTAGGTGTGAGAGCCAAAATGAACTTTTTATTGCTTTAATTGCGTTTTCAGCCCCTGATTGTACACTTAAGGTGAAAATGTCAAAATCTTAAAAATGAGCATAAGCACAATGAAATTAATGCTGGAATCATCTTCAGGATGCTAAAATACACTAAATACAGCAAAAATTTTGAGTCTACAACGTTTAGTTTAGGTGTGAGAGCCAAAATGAACTTTTTATTGCTTTAAATGCGTTTTCAGCCTGATTGTGCACTTTAGGTGAAAATGTCAAAATCTTAAAAATGAGCATAAGCACAATGAAATTAATGCTGGAATCATCTTCAGGATGCTAGAATACACTAAATACAGCAAAAATTTTGAGTCTACAACGTTTAGTTTAGGTGTGAGAGCCAAAATGAACTTTTTATTGCTTTAAACGCGTTTTCAGCCCCTGATTGTACACTTAAGGTGAAAATGTCAAAATCTTCAAAATGAGCATAAGCACAATGAAATTAATGCTGGAATCATCTTCAGGATGCTAGAATACACTAAATACAGCAAAAATTTTGAGTCTACAACGTTTAGTTTAGGTGTGAGAGCCAAAATGAACTTTTTATTGCTTTAAATGCGTTTTCAGCCTGATTGTGCACTTTAGGTGAAAATGTCAAAATCTTAAAAATGAGCATAAGCACAATGAAATTAATGCTGGAATCATCTTCAGGATGCTAGAATACACTAAATACAGCAAAAATTTTGAGTCTACAACGTTTAGTTTAGGTGTGAGAGCCAAAATGAACTTTTTATTGCTTTAAACGCGTTTTCAGCCCCTGATTGTACACTTAAGGTGAAAATGTCAAAATCTTCAAAATGAGCATAAGCACAATGAAATTAATGCTGGAATCATCTTCAGGATGCTAGAATACACTGAATACAGCAAAAATTTTGAGTCTACAACGTTTATTTTAGGTGTGTGAGCCAAAATGAACTTTTTATTGCTTTAAATGCGTTTTCAGCCTGATTGTGCACTTTAGGTTAAAATGTCAAAATCTTCAAAATGAGCATAAGCACGATGAAATTAATGCTGTAATCATCTTCAGGATGCTAGAATACACTAAATACAGCAAAAATTTTGAGTCTACAACGTTTAGTTTAGGTGTGAGAGCCAAAATGAACTTTTTATTGCTTTAATTGCGTTTTCAGCCCCTGATTGTACACTTAAGGTGAAAATGTCAAAATCTTAAAAATGAGCATAAGCACAATGAAATTAATGCTGGAATCATCTTCAGGATGCTAAAATACACTAAATACAGCAAAAATTTTGAGTCTACAACGTTTAGTTTAGGTGTGAGAGCCAAAATGAACTTTTTATTGCTTTAAATGCGTTTTCAGCCTGATTGTGCACTTTAGGTGAAAATGTCAAAATCTTAAAAATGAGCATAAGCACAATGAAATTAATGCTGGAATCATCTTCAGGATGCTAGAATACACTAAATACAGCAAAAATTTTGAGTCTACAACGTTTATTTTAGGTGTGAGAGCCAAAATTAACTTTTTATTGCTTTAAATGCGTTTTCAGCCTGATTGTGCACTTTAGGTGAAAATATCAAAATCTTAAAAATGAGCATAAGCACAATGAAATTAATGCTGGAATCATCTTCAGGATGCTAGAATACACTAAATACAGCAAAAATTTTGAGTCTACAACGTTTAGTTTAGGTGTGAGAGCCAAAATGAACTTTTTATTGCTTTAAACGCGTTTTCAGCCCCTGATTGTGCACTTTAGGTGAAAATGTCAAAATCTTAAAAATGAGCATAAGCACAATGAAATTAATGCTGGAATCATCTTCAGGATGCTAGAATACACTGAATACAGCAAAAATTTTGAGTCTACAACGTTTAGTTTAGGTGTGAGAGCCAAAATGAACTTTTTATTGCTTTAAACGCGTTTTCAGCCCCTGATTGTACACTTAAGGTGAAAATGTCAAAATCTTAAAAATGAGCATAAGCACAATGAAATTAATGCTGGAATCATCTTCAGGATGCTAAAATACACTAAATACAGCAAAAATTTTGAGTCTACAACGTTTAGTTTAGGTGTGAGAGCCAAAATGAACTTTTTATTGCTTTAAATGCGTTTTCAGCCTGATTGTGCACTTTAGGTGAAAATGTCAAAATCTTAAAAATGAGCATAAGCACAATGAAATTAATGCTGGAATCATCTTCAGGATGCTAAAATACACTAAATACAGCAAAAATTTTGAGTCTACAACGTTTAGTTTAGGTGTGAGAGCCAAAATGAACTTTTTATTGCTTTAAACGCGTTTTCAGCCCCTGATTGTACACTTAAGGTGAAAATGTCAAAATCTTCAAAATGAGCATAAGCACAATGAAATTAATGCTGGAATCATCTTCAGGATGCTAGAATACACTAAATACAGCAAAAATTTTGAGTCTACAACGTTTAGTTTAGGTGTGAGAGCCAAAATGAACTTTTTATTGCTTTAAATGCGTTTTCAGCCTGATTGTGCACTTTAGGTGAAAATGTCAAAATCTTAAAAATGAGCATAAGCACAATGAAATTAATGCTGGAATCATCTTCAGGATGCTAGAATACACTAAATACAGCAAAAATTTTGAGTCTACAATGTTTAGTTTAGGTGTGAGAGCCAAAATGAACTTTTTATTGCTTTAAACGCGTTTTCAGCCCCTGATTGTACACTTAAGGTGAAAATGTCAAAATCTTAAAAATGAGCATAAGCACAATGAAATTAATGCTGGAATCATCTTCAGGATGCTAAAATACACTAAATACAGCAAAAATTTTGAGTCTACAACGTTTAGTTTAGGTGTGAGAGCCAAAATGAACTTTTTATTGCTTTAAATGCGTTTTCAGCCTGATTGTGCACTTTAGGTGAAAATGTCAAAATCTTAAAAATGAGCATAAGCACAATGAAATTAATGCTGGAATCATCTTCAGGATGCTAGAATACACTAAATACAGCAAAAATTTTGAGTCTACAACGTTTAGTTTAGGTGTGAGAGCCAAAATGAACTTTTTATTGCTTTAAACGCGTTTTCAGCCCCTGATTGTACACTTAAGGTGAAAATGTCAAAATCTTCAAAATGAGCATAAGCACAATGAAATTAATGCTGGAATCATCTTCAGGATGCTAGAATACACTAAATACAGCAAAAATTTTGAGTCTACAACGTTTAGTTTAGGTGTGAGTGCCAAAATGAACTTTTTATTGCTTTAAACACGTTTTCAGCCCCTGATTGTACACTTAAGGTGAAAATGTCAAAATCTTAAAAATGAGCATAAGCACAATGAAATTAATGCTGGAATCATCTTCAGGATGCTAAAATACACTAAATACAGCAAAAATTTTGAGTCTACAACGTTTAGTTTAGGTGTGAGAGCCAAAATGAACTTTTTATTGCTTTAAATGCGTTTTCAGCCTGATTGTGCACTTTAGGTGAAAATGTCAAAATCTTAAAAATGAGCATAAGCACAATGAAATTAATGCTGGAATCATCTTCAGGATGCTAGAATACACTAAATACAGCAAAAATTTTGAGTCTACAACGTTTAGTTTAGGTGTGAGAGCCAAAATGAACTTTTTATTGCTTTAAACGCGTTTTCAGCCCCTGATTGTACACTTAAGGTGAAAATGTCAAAATCTTCAAAATGAGCATAAGCACAATGAAATTAATGCTGGAATCATCTTCAGGATGCTAGAATACACTAAATACAGCAAAAATTTTGAGTCTACAACGTTTAGTTTAGGTGTGAGAGCCAAAATGAACTTTTTATTGCTTTAAACGCGTTTTCAGCCCCTGATTGTGCACTTTAGGTGAAAATGTCAAAATCTTAAAAATGAGCATAAGCACAATGAAATTAATGCTGGAATCATCTTCAGGATGCTAGAATACACTAAATACAGCAAAAATTTTGAGTCTACAACATTTAGTTTAGGTGTGAGAGCCAAAATGAACTTTTTATTGCTTTAAACGCGTTTTCAGCCCCTGATTCTACACTTAAGGTGAAAATGTCAAAATCTTCAAAATGAGCATAAGCACAATGAAATTAATGCTGGAATCATCTTCAGGATGCTAGAATACACTGAATACAGCAAAAATTTTGAGTCTACAACGTTTATTTTAGGTGTGTGAGCCAAAATGAACTTTTTATTGCTTTAAACGCGTTTTCAGCCCCTGATTGTACACTTAAGGTGAAAATGTCAAAATCTTCAAAATGAGCATAAGCACAATGAAATTAATGCTGGAATCATCTTCAGGATGCTAGAATACACTAAATACAGCAAAAATTTTGAGTCTACAACGTTTATTTTAGGTGTGTGAGCCAAAATGAACTTTTTATTGCTTTAAATGCGTTTTCAGCCTGATTGTGCACTTTAGGTGAAAATGTCAAAATCTTAAAAATGAGCATAAGCACAATGAAATTAATGCTGGAATCATCTTCAGGATGCTAGAATACACTAAATACAGCAAAAATTTTGAGTCTACAACGTTTAGTTTAGGTGTGAGAGCCAAAATGAACTTTTTATTGCTTTAAACGCGTTTTCAGCCCCTGATTGTACACTTAAGGTGAAAATGTCAAAATCTTCAAAATGAGCATAAGCACAATGAAATTAATGCTGGAATCATCTTCAGGATGCTAGAATACACTAAATACAGCAAAAATTTTGAGTCTACAACGTTTAGTTTAGGTGTGAGTGCCAAAATGAACTTTTTATTGCTTTAAACACGTTTTCAGCCCCTGATTGTACACTTAAGGTGAAAATGTCAAAATCTTAAAAATGAGCATAAGCACAATGAAATTAATGCTGGAATCATCTTCAGGATGCTAAAATACACTAAATACAGCAAAAATTTTGAGTCTACAACGTTTAGTTTAGGTGTGAGAGCCAAAATGAACTTTTTATTGCTTTAAATGCGTTTTCAGCCTGATTGTGCACTTTAGGTGAAAATGTCAAAATCTTAAAAATGAGCATAAGCACAATGAAATTAATGCTGGAATCATCTTCAGGATGCTAGAATACACTAAATACAGCAAAAATTTTGAGTCTACAACGTTTAGTTTAGGTGTGAGAGCCAAAATGAACTTTTTATTGCTTTAAACGCGTTTTCAGCCCCTGATTGTACACTTAAGGTGAAAATGTCAAAATCTTCAAAATGAGCATAAGCACAATGAAATTAATGCTGGAATCATCTTCAGGATGCTAGAATACACTAAATACAGCAAAAATTTTGAGTCTACAACGTTTAGTTTAGGTGTGAGAGCCAAAATGAACTTTTTATTGCTTTAAACGCGTTTTCAGCCCCTGATTGTGCACTTTAGGTGAAAATGTCAAAATCTTAAAAATGAGCATAAGCACAATGAAATTAATGCTGGAATCATCTTCAGGATGCTAGAATACACTGAATACAGCAAAAATTTTGAGTCTACAACATTTAGTTTAGGTGTGAGAGCCAAAATGAACTTTTTATTGCTTTAAACGCGTTTTCAGCCCCTGATTGTACACTTAAGGTGAAAATGTCAAAATCTTCAAAATGAGCATAAGCACAATGAAATTAATGCTGGAATCATCTTCAGGATGCTAGAATACACTGAATACAGCAAAAATTTTGAGTCTACAACGTTTATTTTAGGTGTGTGAGCCAAAATGAACTTTTTATTGCTTTAAACGCGTTTTCAGCCCCTGATTGTACACTTAAGGTGAAAATGTCAAAATCTTCAAAATGAGCATAAGCACAATGAAATTAATGCTGGAATCATCTTCAGGATGCTAGAATACACTAAATACAGCAAAAATTTTGAGTCTACAACGTTTATTTTAGGTGTGTGAGCCAAAATGAACTTTTTATTGCTTTAAATGCGTTTTCAGCCTGATTGTGCACTTTAGGTGAAAATGTCAAAATCTTAAAAATGAGCATAAGCACAATGAAATTAATGCTGGAATCATCTTCAGGATGCTAGAATACACTAAATACAGCAAAAATTTTGAGTCTACAACGTTTAGTTTAGGTGTGAGAGCCAAAATGAACTTTTTATTGCTTTAAACGCGTTTTCAGCCCCTGATTGTACACTTAAGGTGAAAATGTCAAAATCTTCAAAATGAGCATAAGCACAATGAAATTAATGCTGGAATCATCTTCAGGATGCTAGAATACACTAAATACAGCAAAAATTTTGAGTCTACAACGTTAAGTTTAGGTGTGAGAGCCAAAATGAACTTTTTATTGCTTTAAATGCGTTTTCAGCCTGATTGTGCACTTTAGGTGAAAATGTCAAAATCTTAAAAATGAGCATAAGCACAATGAAATTAATGCTGGAATCATCTTCAGGATGCTAGAATACACTAAATACAGGAAAAATTTTGAGTCTACAACGTTTAGTTTAGGTGTGAGAGCCAAAATGAACTTTTTATTGCTTTAAACGCGTTTTCAGCCCCTGATTGTACACTTAAGGTGAAAATGTCAAAATCTTCAAAAGGAGCATAAGCACAATGAAATTAATGCTGGAATCATCTTCAGGATGCTAGAATACACTGAATACAGCAAAAATTTTGAGTCTACAACGTTTATTTTAGGTGTGTGAGCCAAAATGAACTTTTTATTGCTTTAAATGCGTTTTCAGCCTGATTGTGCACTTTAGGTTAAAATGTCAAAATCTTCAAAATGAGCATAAGCACAATGAAATTAATGCTGGAATCATCTTCAGGATGCTAGAATACACTAAATACAGCAAAAATTTTGAGTCTACAACGTTTAGTTTAGGTGCGAGAGCCAAAATGAACTTTTTATTGCTTTAAACGCGTTTTCAGCCCCTGATTGTACACTTAAGGTGAAAATGTCAAAATCTTAAAAATGAGCATAAGCACAATGAAATTAATGCTGGAATCATCTTCAGGATGCTAAAATACACTAAATACAGCAAAAATTTTGAGTCTACAACGTTTAGTTTAGGTGTGAGAGCCAAAATGAACTTTTTATTGCTTTAAATGCGTTTTCAGCCTGATTGTGCACTTTAGGTGAAAATGTCAAAATCTTAAAAATGAGCATAAGCACAATGAAATTAATGCTGGAATCATCTTCAGGATGCTAGAATACACTAAATACAGCAAAAATTTTGAGTCTACAACGTTTAGTTTAGGTGTGAGAGCCAAAATGAACTTTTTATTGCTTTAAACGCGTATTCAGCCCCTGATTGTGCACTTTAGGTGAAAATGTCAAAATCTTAAAAATGAGCATAAGCACAATGAAATTAATGCTGGAATCATCTTCAGGATGCTAGAATACACTAAATACAGCAAAAATTTTGAGTCTACAACGTTTAGTTTAGGTGTGAGAGCCAAAATGAACTTTTTATTGCTTTAAACGCGTTTTCAGCCCCTGATTGTACACTTAAGGTGAAAATGTCAAAATCTTCAAAATGAGCATAAGCACAATGAAATTAATGCTGGAATCATCTTCAGGATGCTAGAATACACTAAATACAGCAAAAATTTTGAGTCTACAACGTTTATTTTAGGTGTGAGAGCCAAAATTAACTTTTTATTGCTTTAAATGCGTTTTCAGCCTGATTGTGCACTTTAGGTGAAAATATCAAAATCTTAAAAATGAGCATAAGCACAATGAAATTAATGCTGGAATCATCTTCAGGATGCTAGAATACACTAAATACAGCAAAAATTTTGAGTCTACAACGTTTAGTTTAGGTGTGAGAGCCAAAATGAACTTTTTATTGCTTTAAACGCGTTTTCAGCCCCTGATTGTGCACTTTAGGTGAAAATGTCAAAATCTTAAAAATGAGCATAAGCACAATGAAATTAATGCTGGAATCATCTTCAGGATGCTAGAATACACTGAATACAGCAAAAATTTTGAGTCTACAACGTTTAGTTTAGGTGTGAGAGCCAAAATGAACTTTTTATTGCTTTAAATGCGTTTTCAGCCCCTGATTGTACACTTAAGGTGAAAATGTCAAAATCTTAAAAATGAGCATAAGCACAATGAAATTAATGCTGGAATCATCTTCAGGATGCTAAAATACACTAAATACAGCAAAAATTTTGAGTCTACAACGTTTAGTTTAGGTGTGAGAGCCAAAATGAACTTTTTATTGCTTTAAATGCGTTTTCAGCCTGATTGTGCACTTTAGGTGAAAATGTCAAAATCTTAAAAATGAGCATAAGCACAATGAAATTAATGCTGGAATCATCTTCAGGATGCTAGAATACACTAAATACAGCAAAAATTTTGAGTCTACAACGTTTAGTTTAGGTGTGAGAGCCAAAATGAACTTTTTATTGCTTTAAACGCGTTTTCAGCCCCTGATTGTACACTTAAGGTGAAAATGTCAAAATCTTCAAAATGAGCATAAGCACACTGAAATTAATGCTGGAATCATCTTCAGGATGCTAGAATACACTAAATACAGCAAAAATTTTGAGTCTACAACGTTTAGTTTAGGTGTGAGAGCCAAAATGAACTTTTTATTGCTTTAAACGCGTTTTCAGCCCCTGATTGTACACTTAAGGTGAAAATGTCAAAATCTTCAAAATGAGCATAAGCACAATGAAATTAATGCTGGAATCATCTTCAGGATGCTAGAATACACTAAATACAGCAAAAATTTTGAGTCTACATCGTTTTGTTTAGGTGTGAGAGCCAAAATGAACTTTTTATTGCTTTAAATGCGTTTTCAGCCTGATTGTGCACTTTAGGTGAAAATGTCAAAATCTTAAAAATGAGCATAAGCACAATGAAATTAATGCTGGAATCATCTTCAGGATGCTAGAATACACTAAATACAGCAAAAATTTTGAGTCTACAACGTTTAGTTTAGGTGTGAGAGCCAAAATGAACTTTTTATTGCTTTAAACGCGTTTTCAGCCCCTGATTGTGCACTTTAGGTGAAAATGTCAAAATCTTAAAAATGAGCATAAGCACAATGAAATTAATGCTGGAATCATCTTCAGGATGCTAGAATACACTAAATACAGCAAAAATTTTGAGTCTACAACATTTAGTTTAGGTGTGAGAGCCAAAATGAACTTTTTATTGCTTTAAACGCGTTTTCAGCCCCTGATTGTACACTTAAGGTGAAAATGTCAAAATCTTAAAAATGAGCATAAGCACAATGAAATTAATGCTGGAATCATCTTCAGGATGCTAAAATACACTAAATACAGCAAAAATTTTGAGTCTACAACGTTTAGTTTAGGTGTGAGAGCCAAAATGAACTTTTTATTGCTTTAAATGCGTTTTCAGCCTGATTGTGCACTTTAGGTGAAAATGTCAAAATCTTAAAAATGAGCATAAGCACAATGAAATTAATGCTGGAATCATCTTCAGGATGCTAGAATACACTAAATACAGCAAAAATTTTGAGTCTACAACGTTTAGTTTAGGTGTGAGAGCCAAAATGAACTTTTTATTGCTTTAAACGCGTTTTCAGCCCCTGATTGTACACTTAAGGTGAAAATGTCAAAATCTTCAAAATGAGCATAAGCACAATGAAATTAATGCTGGAATCATCTTCAGGATGCTAGAATACATTGAATACAGCAAAAATTTTGAGTCTACAACGTTTATTTTAGGTGTGTGAGCCAAAATGAACTTTTTATTGCTTTAAATGCGTTTTCAGCCTGATTGTGCACTTTAGGTTAAAATGTCAAAATCTTCAAAATGAGCATAAGCACGATGAAATTAATGCTGTAATCATCTTCAGGATGCTAGAATACACTAAATACAGCAAAAATTTTGAGTCTACAACGTTTAGTTTAGGTGTGAGAGCAAAAATGAACTTTTTATTGCTTTAATTGCGTTTTCAGCCCCTGATTGTACACTTAAGGTGAAAATGTCAAAATCTTAAAAATGAGCATAAGCACAATGAAATTAATGCTGGAATCATCTTCAGGATGCTAAAATACACTAAATACAGCAAAAATTTTGAGTCTACAACGTTTAGTTTAGGTGTGAGAGCCAAAATGAACTTTTTATTGCTTTAAATGCGTTTTCAGCCTGATTGTGCACTTTAGGTGAAAATGTCAAAATCTTAAAAATGAGCATAAGCACAATGAAATTAATGCTGGAATCATCTTCAGGATGCTAGAATACACTAAATACAGCAAAAATTTTGAGTCTACAACGTTTATTTTAGGTGTGAGAGCCAAAATTAACTTTTTATTGCTTTAAATGCGTTTTCAGCCTGATTGTGCACTTTAGGTGAAAATATCAAAATCTTAAAAATGAGCATAAGCACAATGAAATTAATGCTGGAATCATCTTCAGGATGCTAGAATACACTAAATACAGCAAAAATTTTGAGTCTACAACGTTTAGTTTAGGTGCGAGAGCCAAAATGAACTTTTTATTGCTTTAAACGCGTTTTCAGCCCCTGATTGTACACTTAAGGTGAAAATGTCAAAATCTTAAAAATGAGCATAAGCACAATGAAATTAATGCTGGAATCATCTTCAGGATGCTAAAATACACTAAATACAGCAAAAATTTTGAGTCTACAACGTTTAGTTTAGGTGTGAGAGCCAAAATGAACTTTTTATTGCTTTAAATGCGTTTTCAGCCTGATTGTGCACTTTAGGTGAAAATGTCAAAATCTTAAAAATGAGCATAAGCACAATGAAATTAATGCTGGAATCATCTTCAGGATGCTAGAATACACTAAATACAGCAAAAATTTTGAGTCTACAACGTTTAGTTTAGGTGTGAGAGCCAAAATGAACTTTTTATTGCTTTAAACGCGTATTCAGCCCCTGATTGTGCACTTTAGGTGAAAATGTCAAAATCTTAAAAATGAGCATAAGCACAATGAAATTAATGCTGGAATCATCTTCAGGATGCTAGAATACACTAAATACAGCAAAAATTTTGAGTCTACAACGTTTAGTTTAGGTGTGAGAGCCAAAATGAACTTTTTATTGCTTTAAACGCGTTTTCAGCCCCTGATTGTACACTTAAGGTGAAAATGTCAAAATCTTCAAAATGAGCATAAGCACAATGAAATTAATGCTGGAATCATCTTCAGGATGCTAGAATACACTAAATACAGCAAAAATTTTGAGTCTACAACGTTTATTTTAGGTGTGAGAGCCAAAATTAACTTTTTATTGCTTTAAATGCGTTTTCAGCCTGATTGTGCACTTTAGGTGAAAATATCAAAATCTTAAAAATGAGCATAAGCACAATGAAATTAATGCTGGAATCATCTTCAGGATGCTAGAATACACTAAATACAGCAAAAATTTTGAGTCTACAACGTTTAGTTTAGGTGTGAGAGCCAAAATGAACTTTTTATTGCTTTAAACGCGTTTTCAGCCCCTGATTGTGCACTTTAGGTGAAAATGTCAAAATCTTAAAAATGAGCATAAGCACAATGAAATTAATGCTGGAATCATCTTCAGGATGCTAGAATACACTGAATACAGCAAAAATTTTGAGTCTACAACGTTTAGTTTAGGTGTGAGAGCCAAAATGAACTTTTTATTGCTTTAAATGCGTTTTCAGCCCCTGATTGTACACTTAAGGTGAAAATGTCAAAATCTTAAAAATGAGCATAAGCACAATGAAATTAATGCTGGAATCATCTTCAGGATGCTAAAATACACTAAATACAGCAAAAATTTTGAGTCTACAACGTTTAGTTTAGGTGTGAGAGCCAAAATGAACTTTTTATTGCTTTAAATGCGTTTTCAGCCTGATTGTGCACTTTAGGTGAAAATGTCAAAATCTTAAAAATGAGCATAAGCACAATGAAATTAATGCTGGAATCATCTTCAGGATGCTAGAATACACTAAATACAGCAAAAATTTTGAGTCTACAACGTTTAGTTTAGGTGTGAGAGCCAAAATGAACTTTTTATTGCTTTAAACGCGTTTTCAGCCCCTGATTGTACACTTAAGGTGAAAATGTCAAAATCTTCAAAATGAGCATAAGCACACTGAAATTAATGCTGGAATCATCTTCAGGATGCTAGAATACACTAAATACAGCAAAAATTTTGAGTCTACAACGTTTAGTTTAGGTGTGAGAGCCAAAATGAACTTTTTATTGCTTTAAACGCGTTTTCAGCCCCTGATTGTACACTTAAGGTGAAAATGTCAAAATCTTCAAAATGAGCATAAGCACAATGAAATTAATGCTGGAATCATCTTCAGGATGCTAGAATACACTAAATACAGCAAAAATTTTGAGTCTACATCGTTTTGTTTAGGTGTGAGAGCCAAAATGAACTTTTTATTGCTTTAAATGCGTTTTCAGCCTGATTGTGCACTTTAGGTGAAAATGTCAAAATCTTAAAAATGAGCATAAGCACAATGAAATTAATGCTGGAATCATCTTCAGGATGCTAGAATACACTAAATACAGCAAAAATTTTGAGTCTACAACGTTTAGTTTAGGTGTGAGAGCCAAAATGAACTTTTTATTGCTTTAAACGCGTTTTCAGCCCCTGATTGTGCACTTTAGGTGAAAATGTCAAAATCTTAAAAATGAGCATAAGCACAATGAAATTAATGCTGGAATCATCTTCAGGATGCTAGAATACACTAAATACAGCAAAAATTTTGAGTCTACAACATTTAGTTTAGGTGTGAGAGCCAAAATGAACTTTTTATTGCTTTAAACGCGTTTTCAGCCCCTGATTGTACACTTAAGGTGAAAATGTCAAAATCTTAAAAATGAGCATAAGCACAATGAAATTAATGCTGGAATCATCTTCAGGATGCTAAAATACACTAAATACAGCAAAAATTTTGAGTCTACAACGTTTAGTTTAGGTGTGAGAGCCAAAATGAACTTTTTATTGCTTTAAATGCGTTTTCAGCCTGATTGTGCACTTTAGGTGAAAATGTCAAAATCTTAAAAATGAGCATAAGCACAATGAAATTAATGCTGGAATCATCTTCAGGATGCTAGAATACACTAAATACAGCAAAAATTTTGAGTCTACAACGTTTAGTTTAGGTGTGAGAGCCAAAATGAACTTTTTATTGCTTTAAACGCGTTTTCAGCCCCTGATTGTACACTTAAGGTGAAAATGTCAAAATCTTCAAAATGAGCATAAGCACAATGAAATTAATGCTGGAATCATCTTCAGGATGCTAGAATACATTGAATACAGCAAAAATTTTGAGTCTACAACGTTTATTTTAGGTGTGTGAGCCAAAATGAACTTTTTATTGCTTTAAATGCGTTTTCAGCCTGATTGTGCACTTTAGGTTAAAATGTCAAAATCTTCAAAATGAGCATAAGCACGATGAAATTAATGCTGTAATCATCTTCAGGATGCTAGAATACACTAAATACAGCAAAAATTTTGAGTCTACAACGTTTAGTTTAGGTGTGAGAGCAAAAATGAACTTTTTATTGCTTTAATTGCGTTTTCAGCCCCTGATTGTACACTTAAGGTGAAAATGTCAAAATCTTAAAAATGAGCATAAGCACAATGAAATTAATGCTGGAATCATCTTCAGGATGCTAAAATACACTAAATACAGCAAAAATTTTGAGTCTACAACGTTTAGTTTAGGTGTGAGAGCCAAAATGAACTTTTTATTGCTTTAAATGCGTTTTCAGCCTGATTGTGCACTTTAGGTGAAAATGTCAAAATCTTAAAAATGAGCATAAGCACAATGAAATTAATGCTGGAATCATCTTCAGGATGCTAGAATACACTAAATACAGCAAAAATTTTGAGTCTACAACGTTTATTTTAGGTGTGAGAGCCAAAATTAACTTTTTATTGCTTTAAATGCGTTTTCAGCCTGATTGTGCACTTTAGGTGAAAATATCAAAATCTTAAAAATGAGCATAAGCACAATGAAATTAATGCTGGAATCATCTTCAGGATGCTAGAATACACTAAATACAGCAAAAATTTTGAGTCTACAACGTTTAGTTTAGGTGTGAGAGCCAAAATGAACTTTTTATTGCTTTAAACGCGTTTTCAGCCCCTGATTGTGCACTTTAGGTGAAAATGTCAAAATCTTAAAAATGAGCATAAGCACAATGAAATTAATGCTGGAATCATCTTCAGGATGCTAGAATACACTGAATACAGCAAAAATTTTGAGTCTACAACGTTTAGTTTAGGTGTGAGAGCCAAAATGAACTTTTTATTGCTTTAAACGCGTTTTCAGCCCCTGATTGTACACTTAAGGTGAAAATGTCAAAATCTTAAAAATGAGCATAAGCACAATGAAATTAATGCTGGAATCATCTTCAGGATGCTAAAATACACTAAATACAGCAAAAATTTTGAGTCTACAACGTTTAGTTTAGGTGTGAGAGCCAAAATGAACTTTTTATTGCTTTAAATGCGTTTTCAGCCTGATTGTGCACTTTAGGTGAAAATGTCAAAATCTTAAAAATGAGCATAAGCACAATGAAATTAATGCTGGAATCATCTTCAGGATGCTAGAATACACTAAATACAGCAAAAATTTTGAGTCTACAACGTTTAGTTTAGGTGTGAGAGCCAAAATGAACTTTTTATTGCTTTAAACGCGTTTTCAGCCCCTGATTGTACACTTAAGGTGAAAATGTCAAAATCTTCAAAATGAGCATAAGCACAATGAAATTAATGCTGGAATCATCTTCAGGATGCTAGAATACACTAAATACAGCAAAAATTTTGAGTCTACAACGTTTAGTTTAGGTGTGAGAGCCAAAATGAACTTTTTATTGCTTTAAATGCGTTTTCAGCCTGATTGTGCACTTTAGGTGAAAATGTCAAAATCTTAAAAATGAGCATAAGCACAATGAAATTAATGCTGGAATCATCTTCAGGATGCTAGAATACACTAAATACAGCAAAAATTTTGAGTCTACAACGTTTAGTTTAGGTGTGAGAGCCAAAATGAACTTTTTATTGCTTTAAACGCGTTTTCAGCCCCTGATTGTACACTTTAGGTGAAAATGTCAAAATCTTCAAAATGAGCATAAGCACGATGAAATTAATGCTGGAATCATCTTCAGGATGCTAGAATACACTAAATACAGCAAAAATTTTGAGTCTACAACGTTTAGTTTAGGTGTGAGAGCCAAAATGAACTTTTTATTGCTTTAAACGCGTTTTCAGCCCCTGATTGTACACTTAAGGTGAAAATGTCAAAATCTTAAAAATGAGCATAAGCACAATGAAATTAATGCTGGAATCATCTTCAGGATGCTAAAATACACTAAATACAGCAAAAATTTTGAGTCTACAACGTTTAGTTTAGGTGTGAGAGCCAAAATGAACTTTTTATTGCTTTAAATGCGTTTTCAGCCTGATTGTGCACTTTAGGTGAAAATGTCAAAATCTTAAAAATGAGCATAAGCACAATGAAATTAATGCTGGAATCATCTTCAGGATGCTAGAATACACTAAATACAGCAAAAATTTTGAGTCTACAACGTTTAGTTTAGGTGTGAGAGCCAAAATGAACTTTTTATTGCTTTAAACGCGTTTTCAGCCCCTGATTGTACACTTAAGGGGAAAATGTCAAAATCTTAAAAATGAGCATAAGCACAATGAAATTAATGCTGGAATCATCTTCAGGATGCTAAAATACACTAAATACAGCAAAAATTTTGAGTCTACAACGTTTAGTTTAGGTGTGAGAGCCAAAATGAACTTTTTATTGCTTTAAATGCGTTTTCAGCCTGATTGTGCACTTTAGGTGAAAATGTCAAAATCTTAAAAATGAGCATAAGCACAATGAAATTAATGCTGGAATCATCTTCAGGATGCTAGAATACACTAAATACAGCAAAAATTTTGAGTCTACAACGTTTAGTTTAGGTGTGAGAGCCAAAATGAACTTTTTATTGCTTTAAACGCGTTTTCAGCCCCTGATTGTACACTTAAGGTGAAAATGTCAAAATCTTCAAAATGAGCATAAGCACAATGAAATTAATGCTGGAATCATCTTCAGGATGCTAGAATACACTAAATACAGCAAAAATTTTGAGTCTACAACGTTTAGTTTAGGTGTGAGTGCCAAAATGAACTTTTTATTGCTTTAAACACGTTTTCAGCCCCTGATTGTACACTTAAGGTGAAAATGTCAAAATCTTAAAAATGAGCATAAGCACAATGAAATTAATGCTGGAATCATCTTCAGGATGCTAAAATACACTAAATACAGCAAAAATTTTGAGTCTACAACGTTTAGTTTAGGTGTGAGAGCCAAAATGAACTTTTTATTGCTTTAAATGCGTTTTCAGCCTGATTGTGCACTTTAGGTGAAAATGTCAAAATCTTAAAAATGAGCATAAGCACAATGAAATTAATGCTGGAATCATCTTCAGGATGCTAGAATACACTAAATACAGCAAAAATTTTGAGTCTACAACGTTTAGTTTAGGTGTGAGAGCCAAAATGAACTTTTTATTGCTTTAAACTCGTTTTCAGCCCCTGATTGTACACTTAAGGTGAAAATGTCAAAATCTTCAAAATGAGCATAAGCACAATGAAATTAATGCTGGAATCATCTTCAGGATGCTAGAATACACTAAATACAGCAAAAATTTTGAGTCTACAACGTTTAGTTTAGGTGTGAGAGCCAAAATGAACTTTTTATTGCTTTAAATGCGTTTTCAGCCTGATTGTGCACTTTAGGTGAAAATGTCAAAATCTTAAAAATGAGCATAAGCACAATGAAATTAATGCTGGAATCGTCTTCAGGATGCTAGAATACACTAAATACAGCAAAAATTTTGAGTCTACAACGTTTAGTTTAGGTGTGAGAGCCAAAATGAACTTTTTATTGCTTTAAACGCGTTTTCAGCCCCTGATTGTACACTTAAGGTGAAAATGTCAAAATCTTCAAAATGAGCATAAGCACAATGAAATTAATGCTGGAATCATCTTCAGGATGCTAGAATACACTGAATACAGCAAAAATTTTGAGTCTACAACGTTTATTTTAGGTGTGTGAGCCAAAATGAACTTTTTATTGCTTTAAATGCGTTTTCAGCCTGATTGTGCACTTTAGGTTAAAATGTCAAAATCTTCAAAATGAGCATAAGCACGATGAAATTAATGCTGGAATCATCTTCAGGATGCTAGAATACACTAAATACAGCAAAAATTTTGAGTCTACAACGTTTAGTTTAGGTGTGAGAGCCAAAATGAACTTTTTATTGCTTTAATTGCGTTTTCAGCCCCTGATTGTACACTTAAGGTGAAAATGTCAAAATCTTAAAAATGAGCATAAGCACAATGAAATTAATGCTGGAATCATCTTCAGGATGCTAAAATACACTAAATACAGCAAAAATTTTGAGTCTACAACGTTTAGTTTAGGTGTGAGAGCCAAAATGAACTTTTTATTGCTTTAAATGCGTTTTCAGCCTGATTGTGCACTTTAGGTGAAAATGTCAAAATCTTAAAAATGAGCATAAGCACAATGAAATTAATGCTGGAATCATCTTCAGGATGCTAGAATACACTAAATACAGCAAAAATTTTGAGTCTACAACGTTTAGTTTAGGTGTGAGAGCCAAAATGAACTTTTTATTGCTTTAAACGCGTTTTCAGCCCCTGATTGTACACTTAAGGTGAAAATGTCAAAATCTTCAAAATGAGCATAAGCACAATGAAATTAATGCTGGAATCATCTTCAGGATGCTAGAATACACTAAATACAGCAAAAATTTTGAGTCTACAACGTTTAGTTTAGGTGTGAGAGCCAAAATGAACTTTTTATTGCTTTAAACGCGTTTTCAGCCCCTGATTGTGCACTTTAGGTGAAAATGTCAAAATCTTAAAAATGAGCATAAGCACAATGAAATTAATGCTGGAATCATCTTCAGGATGCTAGAATACACTAAATACAGCAAAAAATTTGAGTCTACAACATTTAGTTTAGGTGTGAGAGCCAAAATGAACTTTTTATTGCTTTAAACGCGTTTTCAGCCCCTGATTGTACACTTAAGGTGAAAATGTCAAAATCTTCAAAATGAGCATAAGCACAATGAAATTAATGCTGGAATCATCTTCAGGATGCTAGAATACACTGAATACAGCAAAAATTTTGAGTCTACAACGTTTATTTTAGGTGTGTGAGCCAAAATGAACTTTTTATTGCTTTAAACGCGTTTTCAGCCCCTGATTGTACACTTAAGGTGAAAATGTCAAAATCTTCAAAATGAGCATAAGCACAATGAAATTAATGCTGGAATCATCTTCAGGATGCTAGAATACACTAAATACAGCAAAAATTTTGAGTCTACAACGTTTATTTTAGGTGTGTGAGCCAAAATGAACTTTTTATTGCTTTAAATGCGTTTTCAGCCTGATTGTGCACTTTAGGTGAAAATGTCAAAATCTTAAAAATGAGCATAAGCACAATGAAATTAATGCTGGAATCATCTTCAGGATGCTAAAATACACTAAATACAGCAAAAATTTTGAGTCTACAACGTTTAGTTTAGGTGTGAGAGCCAAAATGAACTTTTTATTGCTTTAAATGCGTTTTCAGCCTGATTGTGCACTTTAGGTGAAAATGTCAAAATCTTAAAAATGAGCATAAGCACAATGAAATTAATGCTGGAATCATCTTCAGGATGCTAGAATACACTAAATACAGCAAAAATTTTGAGTCTACAACGTTTAGTTTAGGTGTGAGAGCCAAAATGAACTTTTTATTGCTTTAAACGCGTATTCAGCCCCTGATTGTGCACTTTAGGTGAAAATGTCAAAATCTTAAAAAAGAGCATAAGCACAATGAAATTAATGCTGGAATCATCTTCAGGATGCTAGAATACACTAAATACAGCAAAAATTTTGAGTCTACAACGTTTAGTTTAGGTGTGAGAGCCAAAATGAACTTTTTATTGCTTTAAACGCGTTTTCAGCCCCTGATTGTACACTTAAGGTGAAAATGTCAAAATCTTCAAAATGAGCATAAGCACAATGAAATTAATGCTGGAATCATCTTCAGGATGCTAGAATACACTAAATACAGCAAAAATTTTGAGTCTACAACGTTTATTTTAGGTGTGAGAGCCAAAATTAACTTTTTATTGCTTTAAATGCGTTTTCAGCCTGATTGTGCACTTTAGGTGAAAATATCAAAATCTTAAAAATGAGCATAAGCACAATGAAATTAATGCTGGAATCATCTTCAGGATGCTAGAATACACTAAATACAGCAAAAATTTTGAGTCTACAACGTTTAGTTTAGGTGTGAGAGCCAAAATGAACTTTTTATTGCTTTAAACGCGTTTTCAGCCCCTGATTGTGCACTTTAGGTGAAAATGTCAAAATCTTAAAAATGAGCATAAGCACAATGAAATTAATGCTGGAATCATCTTCAGGATGCTAGAATACACTGAATACAGCAAAAATTTTGAGTCTACAACGTTTAGTTTAGGTGTGAGAGCCAAAATGAACTTTTTATTGCTTTAAATGCGTTTTCAGCCCCTGATTGTACACTTAAGGTGAAAATGTCAAAATCTTAAAAATGAGCATAAGCACAATGAAATTAATGCTGGAATCATCTTCAGGATGCTAAAATACACTAAATACAGCAAAAATTTTGAGTCTACAACGTTTAGTTTAGGTGTGAGAGCCAAAATGAACTTTTTATTGCTTTAAATGCGTTTTCAGCCTGATTGTGCACTTTAGGTGAAAATGTCAAAATCTTAAAAATGAGCATAAGCACAATGAAATTAATGCTGGAATCATCTTCAGGATGCTAGAATACACTAAATACAGCAAAAATTTTGAGTCTACAACGTTTAGTTTAGGTGTGAGAGCCAAAATGAACTTTTTATTGCTTTAAACGCGTTTTCAGCCCCTGATTGTACACTTAAGGTGAAAATGTCAAAATCTTCAAAATGAGCATAAGCACAATGAAATTAATGCTGGAATCATCTTCAGGATGCTAGAATACACTAAATACAGCAAAAATTTTGAGTCTACAACGTTTAGTTTAGGTGTGAGAGCCAAAATGAACTTTTTATTGCTTTAAACGCGTTTTCAGCCCCTGATTGTACACTTAAGGTGAAAATGTCAAAATCTTCAAAATGAGCATAAGCACAATGAAATTAATGCTGGAATCATCTTCAGGATGCTAGAATACACTAAATACAGCAAAAATTTTGAGTCTACATCGTTTTGTTTAGGTGTGAGAGCCAAAATGAACTTTTTATTGCTTTAAATGCGTTTTCAGCCTGATTGTGCACTTTAGGTGAAAATGTCAAAATCTTAAAAATGAGCATAAGCACAATGAAATTAATGCTGGAATCATCTTCAGGATGCTAGAATACACTAAATACAGCAAAAATTTTGAGTCTACAACGTTTAGTTTAGGTGTGAGAGCCAAAATGAACTTTTTATTGCTTTAAACGCGTTTTCAGCCCCTGATTGTGCACTTTAGGTGAAAATGTCAAAATCTTAAAAATGAGCATAAGCACAATGAAATTAATGCTGGAATCATCTTCAGGATGCTAGAATACACTAAATACAGCAAAAATTTTGAGTCTACAACATTTAGTTTAGGTGTGAGAGCCAAAATGAACTTTTTATTGCTTTAAACGCGTTTTCAGCCCCTGATTGTACACTTAAGGTGAAAATGTCAAAATCTTAAAAATGAGCATAAGCACAATGAAATTAATGCTGGAATCATCTTCAGGATGCTAAAATACACTAAATACAGCAAAAATTTTGAGTCTACAACGTTTAGTTTAGGTGTGAGAGCCAAAATGAACTTTTTATTGCTTTAAATGCGTTTTCAGCCTGATTGTGCACTTTAGGTGAAAATGTCAAAATCTTAAAAATGAGCATAAGCACAATGAAATTAATGCTGGAATCATCTTCAGGATGCTAGAATACACTAAATACAGCAAAAATTTTGAGTCTACAACGTTTAGTTTAGGTGTGAGAGCCAAAATGAACTTTTTATTGCTTTAAACGCGTTTTCAGCCCCTGATTGTACACTTAAGGTGAAAATGTCAAAATCTTCAAAATGAGCATAAGCACAATGAAATTAATGCTGGAATCATCTTCAGGATGCTAGAATACATTGAATACAGCAAAAATTTTGAGTCTACAACGTTTATTTTAGGTGTGTGAGCCAAAATGAACTTTTTATTGCTTTAAATGCGTTTTCAGCCTGATTGTGCACTTTAGGTTAAAATGTCAAAATCTTCAAAATGAGCATAAGCACGATGAAATTAATGCTGTAATCATCTTCAGGATGCTAGAATACACTAAATACAGCAAAAATTTTGAGTCTACAACGTTTAGTTTAGGTGTGAGAGCAAAAATGAACTTTTTATTGCTTTAATTGCGTTTTCAGCCCCTGATTGTACACTTAAGGTGAAAATGTCAAAATCTTAAAAATGAGCATAAGCACAATGAAATTAATGCTGGAATCATCTTCAGGATGCTAAAATACACTAAATACAGCAAAAATTTTGAGTCTACAACGTTTAGTTTAGGTGTGAGAGCCAAAATGAACTTTTTATTGCTTTAAATGCGTTTTCAGCCTGATTGTGCACTTTAGGTGAAAATGTCAAAATCTTAAAAATGAGCATAAGCACAATGAAATTAATGCTGGAATCATCTTCAGGATGCTAGAATACACTAAATACAGCAAAAATTTTGAGTCTACAACGTTTATTTTAGGTGTGAGAGCCAAAATTAACTTTTTATTGCTTTAAATGCGTTTTCAGCCTGATTGTGCACTTTAGGTGAAAATATCAAAATCTTAAAAATGAGCATAAGCACAATGAAATTAATGCTGGAATCATCTTCAGGATGCTAGAATACACTAAATACAGCAAAAATTTTGAGTCTACAACGTTTAGTTTAGGTGTGAGAGCCAAAATGAACTTTTTATTGCTTTAAACGCGTTTTCAGCCCCTGATTGTGCACTTTAGGTGAAAATGTCAAAATCTTAAAAATGAGCATAAGCACAATGAAATTAATGCTGGAATCATCTTCAGGATGCTAGAATACACTGAATACAGCAAAAATTTTGAGTCTACAACGTTTAGTTTAGGTGTGAGAGCCAAAATGAACTTTTTATTGCTTTAAACGCGTTTTCAGCCCCTGATTGTACACTTAAGGTGAAAATGTCAAAATCTTAAAAATGAGCATAAGCACAATGAAATTAATGCTGGAATCATCTTCAGGATGCTAAAATACACTAAATACAGCAAAAATTTTGAGTCTACAACGTTTAGTTTAGGTGTGAGAGCCAAAATGAACTTTTTATTGCTTTAAATGCGTTTTCAGCCTGATTGTGCACTTTAGGTGAAAATGTCAAAATCTTAAAAATGAGCATAAGCACAATGAAATTAATGCTGGAATCATCTTCAGGATGCTAGAATACACTAAATACAGCAAAAATTTTGAGTCTACAACGTTTAGTTTAGGTGTGAGAGCCAAAATGAACTTTTTATTGCTTTAAACGCGTTTTCAGCCCCTGATTGTACACTTAAGGTGAAAATGTCAAAATCTTCAAAATGAGCATAAGCACAATGAAATTAATGCTGGAATCATCTTCAGGATGCTAGAATACACTAAATACAGCAAAAATTTTGAGTCTACAACGTTTAGTTTAGGTGTGAGAGCCAAAATGAACTTTTTATTGCTTTAAATGCGTTTTCAGCCTGATTGTGCACTTTAGGTGAAAATGTCAAAATCTTAAAAATGAGCATAAGCACAATGAAATTAATGCTGGAATCATCTTCAGGATGCTAGAATACACTAAATACAGCAAAAATTTTGAGTCTACAACGTTTAGTTTAGGTGTGAGAGCCAAAATGAACTTTTTATTGCTTTAAACGCGTTTTCAGCCCCTGATTGTACACTTTAGGTGAAAATGTCAAAATCTTCAAAATGAGCATAAGCACAATGAAATTAATGCTGGAATCATCTTCAGGATGCTAGAATACACTGAATACAGCAAAAATTTTGAGTCTACAACGTTTATTTTAGGTGTGTGAGCCAAAATGAACTTTTTATTGCTTTAAATGCGTTTTCAGCCTGATTGTGCACTTTAGGTTAAAATGTCAAAATCTTCAAAATGAGCATAAGCACGATGAAATTAATGCTGGAATCATCTTCAGGATGCTAGAATACACTAAATACAGCAAAAATTTTGAGTCTACAACGTTTAGTTTAGGTGTGAGAGCCAAAATGAACTTTTTATTGCTTTAAACGCGTTTTCAGCCCCTGATTGTACACTTAAGGTGAAAATGTCAAAATCTTAAAAATGAGCATAAGCACAATGAAATTAATGCTGGAATCATCTTCAGGATGCTAAAATACACTAAATACAGCAAAAATTTTGAGTCTACAACGTTTAGTTTAGGTGTGAGAGCCAAAATGAACTTTTTATTGCTTTAAATGCGTTTTCAGCCTGATTGTGCACTTTAGGTGAAAATGTCAAAATCTTAAAAATGAGCATAAGCACAATGAAATTAATGCTGGAATCATCTTCAGGATGCTAGAATACACTAAATACAGCAAAAATTTTGAGTCTACAACGTTTAGTTTAGGTGTGAGAGCCAAAATGAACTTTTTATTGCTTTAAACGCGTTTTCAGCCCCTGATTGTACACTTAAGGGGAAAATGTCAAAATCTTAAAAATGAGCATAAGCACAATGAAATTAATGCTGGAATCATCTTCAGGATGCTAAAATACACTAAATACAGCAAAAATTTTGAGTCTACAACGTTTAGTTTAGGTGTGAGAGCCAAAATGAACTTTTTATTGCTTTAAATGCGTTTTCAGCCTGATTGTGCACTTTAGGTGAAAATGTCAAAATCTTAAAAATGAGCATAAGCACAATGAAATTAATGCTGGAATCATCTTCAGGATGCTAGAATACACTAAATACAGCAAAAATTTTGAGTCTACAACGTTTAGTTTAGGTGTGAGAGCCAAAATGAACTTTTTATTGCTTTAAACGCGTTTTCAGCCCCTGATTGTACACTTAAGGTGAAAATGTCAAAATCTTCAAAATGAGCATAAGCACAATGAAATTAATGCTGGAATCATCTTCAGGATGCTAGAATACACTAAATACAGCAAAAATTTTGAGTCTACAACGTTTAGTTTAGGTGTGAGTGCCAAAATGAACTTTTTATTGCTTTAAACACGTTTTCAGCCCCTGATTGTACACTTAAGGTGAAAATGTCAAAATCTTAAAAATGAGCATAAGCACAATGAAATTAATGCTGGAATCATCTTCAGGATGCTAAAATACACTAAATACAGCAAAAATTTTGAGTCTACAACGTTTAGTTTAGGTGTGAGAGCCAAAATGAACTTTTTATTGCTTTAAATGCGTTTTCAGCCTGATTGTGCACTTTAGGTGAAAATGTCAAAATCTTAAAAATGAGCATAAGCACAATGAAATTAATGCTGGAATCATCTTCAGGATGCTAGAATACACTAAATACAGCAAAAATTTTGAGTCTACAACGTTTAGTTTAGGTGTGAGAGCCAAAATGAACTTTTTATTGCTTTAAACGCGTTTTCAGCCCCTGATTGTACACTTAAGGTGAAAATGTCAAAATCTTCAAAATGAGCATAAGCACAATGAAATTAATGCTGGAATCATCTTCAGGATGCTAGAATACACTAAATACAGCAAAAATTTTGAGTCTACAACGTTTAGTTTAGGTGTGAGAGCCAAAATGAACTTTTTATTGCTTTAAACGCGTTTTCAGCCCCTGATTGTGCACTTTAGGTGAAAATGTCAAAATCTTAAAAATGAGCATAAGCACAATGAAATTAATGCTGGAATCATCTTCAGGATGCTAGAATACACTAAATACAGCAAAAATTTTGAGTCTACAACATTTAGTTTAGGTGTGAGAGCCAAAATGAACTTTTTATTGCTTTAAACGCGTTTTCAGCCCCTGATTGTACACTTAAGGTGAAAATGTCAAAATCTTCAAAATGAGCATAAGCACAATGAAATTAATGCTGGAATCATCTTCAGGATGCTAGAATACACTGAATACAGCAAAAATTTTGAGTCTACAACGTTTATTTTAGGTGTGTGAGCCAAAATGAACTTTTTATTGCTTTAAACGCGTTTTCAGCCCCTGATTGTACACTTAAGGTGAAAATGTCAAAATCTTCAAAATGAGCATAAGCACATTGAAATTAATGCTGGAATCATCTTCAGGATGCTAGAATACACTAAATACAGCAAAAATTTTGAGTCTACAACGTTTATTTTAGGTGTGTGAGCCAAAATGAACTTTTTATTGCTTTAAATGCGTTTTCAGCCTGATTGTGCACTTTAGGTGAAAATGTCAAAATCTTAAAAATGAGCATAAGCACAATGAAATTAATGCTGGAATCATCTTCAGGATGCTAGAATACACTAAATACAGCAAAAATTTTGAGTCTACAACGTTTAGTTTAGGTGTGAGAGCCAAAATGAACTTTTTATTGCTTTAAACGCGTTTTCAGCCCCTGATTGTACACTTAAGGTGAAAATGTCAAAATCTTCAAAATGAGCATAAGCACAATGAAATTAATGCTGGAATCATCTTCAGGATGCTAGAATACACTAAATACAGCAAAAATTTTGAGTCTACAACGTTAAGTTTAGGTGTGAGAGCCAAAATGAACTTTTTATTGCTTTAAATGCGTTTTCAGCCTGATTGTGCACTTTAGGTGAAAATGTCAAAATCTTAAAAATGAGCATAAGCACAATGAAATTAATGCTGGAATCATCTTCAGGATGCTAGAATACACTAAATACAGGAAAAATTTTGAGTCTACAACGTTTAGTTTAGGTGTGAGAGCCAAAATGAACTTTTTATTGCTTTAAACGCGTTTTCAGCCCCTGATTGTACACTTAAGGTGAAAATGTCAAAATCTTCAAAAGGAGCATAAGCACAATGAAATTAATGCTGGAATCATCTTCAGGATGCTAGAATACACTGAATACAGCAAAAATTTTGAGTCTACAACGTTTATTTTAGGTGTGTGAGCCAAAATGAACTTTTTATTGCTTTAAATGCGTTTTCAGCCTGATTGTGCACTTTAGGTTAAAATGTCAAAATCTTCAAAATGAGCATAAGCACAATGAAATTAATGCTGGAATCATCTTCAGGATGCTAGAATACACTAAATACAGCAAAAATTTTGAGTCTACAACGTTTAGTTTAGGTGCGAGAGCCAAAATGAACTTTTTATTGCTTTAAACGCGTTTTCAGCCCCTGATTGTACACTTAAGGTGAAAATGTCAAAATCTTAAAAATGAGCATAAGCACAATGAAATTAATGCTGGAATCATCTTCAGGATGCTAAAATACACTAAATACAGCAAAAATTTTGAGTCTACAACGTTTAGTTTAGGTGTGAGAGCCAAAATGAACTTTTTATTGCTTTAAATGCGTTTTCAGCCTGATTGTGCACTTTAGGTGAAAATGTCAAAATCTTAAAAATGAGCATAAGCACAATGAAATTAATGCTGGAATCATCTTCAGGATGCTAGAATACACTAAATACAGCAAAAATTTTGAGTCTACAACGTTTAGTTTAGGTGTGAGAGCCAAAATGAACTTTTTATTGCTTTAAACGCGTATTCAGCCCCTGATTGTGCACTTTAGGTGAAAATGTCAAAATCTTAAAAATGAGCATAAGCACAATGAAATTAATGCTGGAATCATCTTCAGGATGCTAGAATACACTAAATACAGCAAAAATTTTGAGTCTACAACGTTTAGTTTAGGTGTGAGAGCCAAAATGAACTTTTTATTGCTTTAAACGCGTTTTCAGCCCCTGATTGTACACTTAAGGTGAAAATGTCAAAATCTTCAAAATGAGCATAAGCACAATGAAATTAATGCTGGAATCATCTTCAGGATGCTAGAATACACTAAATACAGCAAAAATGTTGAGTCTTCAACGTTTATTTTAGGTGTGTGAGCCAAAATGAACTTTTTATTGCTTTAAATGCGTTTTCAGCCTGATTGTGCACTTTAGGTGAAAATGTCAAAATCTTCAAAATGAGCATAAGCACGATGAAATTAATGCTGGAATCATCTTCAGGATGCTAGAATACACTAAATACAGCAAAAATTTTGAGTCTACAACGTTTATTTTAGGTGTGAGAGCCAAAATTAACTTTTTATTGCTTTAAATGCGTTTTCAGCCTGATTGTGCACTTTAGGTGAAAATATCAAAATCTTAAAAATGAGCATAAGCACAATGAAATTAATGCTGGAATCATCTTCAGGATGCTAGAATACACTAAATACAGCAAAAATTTTGAGTCTACAACGTTTAGTTTAGGTGTGAGAGCCAAAATGAACTTTTTATTGCTTTAAACGCGTTTTCAGCCCCTGATTGTGCACTTTAGGTGAAAATGTCAAAATCTTAAAAATGAGCATAAGCACAATGAAATTAATGCTGGAATCATCTTCAGGATGCTAGAATACACTGAATACAGCAAAAATTTTGAGTCTACAACGTTTAGTTTAGGTGTGAGAGCCAAAATGAACTTTTTATTGCTTTAAATGCGTTTTCAGCCCCTGATTGTACACTTAAGGTGAAAATGTCAAAATCTTAAAAATGAGCATAAGCACAATGAAATTAATGCTGGAATCATCTTCAGGATGCTAAAATACACTAAATACAGCAAAAATTTTGAGTCTACAACGTTTAGTTTAGGTGTGAGAGCCAAAATGAACTTTTTATTGCTTTAAATGCGTTTTCAGCCTGATTGTGCACTTTAGGTGAAAATGTCAAAATCTTAAAAATGAGCATAAGCACAATGAAATTAATGCTGGAATCATCTTCAGGATGCTAGAATACACTAAATACAGCAAAAATTTTGAGTCTACAACGTTTAGTTTAGGTGTGAGAGCCAAAATGAACTTTTTATTGCTTTAAACGCGTTTTCAGCCCCTGATTGTACACTTAAGGTGAAAATGTCAAAATCTTCAAAATGAGCATAAGCACAATGAAATTAATGCTGGAATCATCTTCAGGATGCTAGAATACACTAAATACAGCAAAAATTTTGAGTCTACAACGTTTAGTTTAGGTGTGAGAGCCAAAATGAACTTTTTATTGCTTTAAACGCGTTTTCAGCCCCTGATTGTACACTTAAGGTGAAAATGTCAAAATCTTCAAAATGAGCATAAGCACAATGAAATTAATGCTGGAATCATCTTCAGGATGCTAGAATACACTAAATACAGCAAAAATTTTGAGTCTACATCGTTTTGTTTAGGTGTGAGAGCCAAAATGAACTTTTTATTGCTTTAAATGCGTTTTCAGCCTGATTGTGCACTTTAGGTGAAAATGTCAAAATCTTAAAAATGAGCATAAGCACAATGAAATTAATGCTGGAATCGTCTTCAGGATGCTAGAATACACTAAATACAGCAAAAATTTTGAGTCTACAACGTTTAGTTTAGGTGTGAGAGCCAAAATGAACTTTTTATTGCTTTAAACGCGTATTCAGCCCCTGATTGTGCACTTTAGGTGAAAATGTCAAAATCTTAAAAATGAGCATAAGCACAATGAAATTAATGCTGGAATCATCTTCAGGATGCTAGAATACACTAAATACAGCAAAAATTTTGAGTCTACAACGTTTAGTTTAGGTGTGAGAGCCAAAATGAATTTTTTATTGCTTTAAACGCGTTTTCAGCCCCTGATTGTACACTTAAGGTGAAAATGTCAAAATCTTCAAAATGAGCATAAGCACAATGAAATTAATGCTGGAATCATCTTCAGGATGCTAGAATACACTAAATACAGCAAAAATTTTGAGTCTACAACGTTTATTTTAGGTGTGAGAGCCAAAATTAACTTTTTATTGCTTTAAATGCGTTTTCAGCCTGATTGTGCACTTTAGGTGAAAATATCAAAATCTTAAAAATGAGCATAAGCACAATGAAATTAATGCTGGAATCATCTTCAGGATGCTAGAATACACTAAATACAGCAAAAATTTTGAGTCTACAACGTTTAGTTTAGGTGTGAGAGCCAAAATGAACTTTTTATTGCTTTAAACGCGTTTTCAGCCCCTGATTGTGCACTTTAGGTGAAAATGTCAAAATCTTAAAAATGAGCATAAGCACAATGAAATTAATGCTGGAATCATCTTCAGGATGCTAGAATACACTAAATACAGCAAAAATTTTGAGTCTACAACATTTAGTTTAGGTGTGAGAGCCAAAATGAACTTTTTATTGCTTTAAACGCGTTTTCAGCCCCTGATTGTACACTTAAGGTGAAAATGTCAAAATCTTAAAAATGAGCATAAGCACAATGAAATTAATGCTGGAATCATCTTCAGGATGCTAAAATACACTAAATACAGCAAAAATTTTGAGTCTACAACGTTTAGTTTAGGTGTGAGAGCCAAAATGAACTTTTTATTGCTTTAAATGCGTTTTCAGCCTGATTGTGCACTTTAGGTGAAAATGTCAAAATCTTAAAAATGAGCATAAGCACAATGAAATTAATGCTGGAATCATCTTCAGGATGCTAGAATACACTAAATACAGCAAAAATTTTGAGTCTACAACGTTTAGTTTAGGTGTGAGAGCCAAAATGAACTTTTTATTGCTTTAAACGCGTTTTCAGCCCCTGATTGTACACTTAAGGTGAAAATGTCAAAATCTTCAAAATGAGCATAAGCACAATGAAATTAATGCTGGAATCATCTTCAGGATGCTAGAATACATTGAATACAGCAAAAATTTTGAGTCTACAACGTTTATTTTAGGTGTGTGAGCCAAAATGAACTTTTTATTGCTTTAAATGCGTTTTCAGCCTGATTGTGCACTTTAGGTTAAAATGTCAAAATCTTCAAAATGAGCATAAGCACGATGAAATTAATGCTGTAATCATCTTCAGGATGCTAGAATACACTAAATACAGCAAAAATTTTGAGTCTACAACGTTTAGTTTAGGTGTGAGAGCCAAAATGAACTTTTTATTGCTTTAATTGCGTTTTCAGCCCCTGATTGTACACTTAAGGTGAAAATGTCAAAATCTTAAAAATGAGCATAAGCACAATGAAATTAATGCTGGAATCATCTTCAGGATGCTAAAATACACTAAATACAGCAAAAATTTTGAGTCTACAACGTTTAGTTTAGGTGTGAGAGCCAAAATGAACTTTTTATTGCTTTAAATGCGTTTTCAGCCTGATTGTGCACTTTAGGTGAAAATGTCAAAATCTTAAAAATGAGCATAAGCACAATGAAATTAATGCTGGAATCATCTTCAGGATGCTAGAATACACTAAATACAGCAAAAATTTTGAGTCTACAACGTTTATTTTAGGTGTGAGAGCCAAAATTAACTTTTTATTGCTTTAAATGCGTTTTCAGCCTGATTGTGCACTTTAGGTGAAAATATCAAAATCTTAAAAATGAGCATAAGCACAATGAAATTAATGCTGGAATCATCTTCAGGATGCTAGAATACACTAAATACAGCAAAAATTTTGAGTCTACAACGTTTAGTTTAGGTGTGAGAGCCAAAATGAACTTTTTATTGCTTTAAACGCGTTTTCAGCCCCTGATTGTACACTTAAGGTGAAAATGTCAAAATCTTCAAAATGAGCATAAGCACAATGAAATTAATGCTGGAATCATCTTCAGGATGCTAGAATACACTAAATACAGCAAAAATTTTGAGTCTACAACGTTTAGTTTAGGTGTGAGAGCCAAAATGAACTTTTTATTGCTTTAAATGCGTTTTCAGCCTGATTGTGCACTTTAGGTGAAAATGTCAAAATCTTAAAAATGAGCATAAGCACAATGAAATTAATGCTGGAATCATCTTCAGGATGCTAGAATACACTAAATACAGCAAAAATTTTGAGTCTACAACGTTTAGTTTAGGTGTGAGAGCCAAAATGAACTTTTTATTGCTTTAAACGCGTTTTCAGCCCCTGATTGTACACTTTAGGTGAAAATGTCAAAATCTTCAAAATGAGCATAAGCACAATGAAATTAATGCTGGAATCATCTTCAGGATGCTAGAATACACTGAATACAGCAAAAATTTTGAGTCTACAACGTTTATTTTAGGTGTGTGAGCCAAAATGAACTTTTTATTGCTTTAAATGCGTTTTCAGCCTGATTGTGCACTTTAGGTTAAAATGTCAAAATCTTCAAAATGAGCATAAGCACGATGAAATTAATGCTGGAATCATCTTCAGGATGCTAGAATACACTAAATACAGCAAAAATTTTGAGTCTACAACGTTTAGTTTAGGTGTGAGAGCCAAAATGAACTTTTTATTGCTTTAAACGCGTTTTCAGCCCCTGATTGTACACTTAAGGTGAAAATGTCAAAATCTTAAAAATGAGCATAAGCACAATGAAATTAATGCTGGAATCATCTTCAGGATGCTAAAATACACTAAATACAGCAAAAATTTTGAGTCTACAACGTTTAGTTTAGGTGTGAGAGCCAAAATGAACTTTTTATTGCTTTAAATGCGTTTTCAGCCTGATTGTGCACTTTAGGTGAAAATGTCAAAATCTTAAAAATGAGCATAAGCACAATGAAATTAATGCTGGAATCATCTTCAGGATGCTAGAATACACTAAATACAGCAAAAATTTTGAGTCTACAACGTTTAGTTTAGGTGTGAGAGCCAAAATGAACTTTTTATTGCTTTAAACGCGTTTTCAGCCCCTGATTGTACACTTAAGGTGAAAATGTCAAAATCTTCAAAATGAGCATAAGCACAATGAAATTAATGCTGGAATCATCTTCAGGATGCTAGAATACACTAAATACAGCAAAAATTTTGAGTCTACAACGTTTAGTTTAGGTGTGAGTGCCAAAATGAACTTTTTATTGCTTTAAACACGTTTTCAGCCCCTGATTGTACACTTAAGGTGAAAATGTCAAAATCTTAAAAATGAGCATAAGCACAATGAAATTAATGCTGGAATCATCTTCAGGATGCTAAAATACACTAAATACAGCAAAAATTTTGAGTCTACAACGTTTAGTTTAGGTGTGAGAGCCAAAATGAACTTTTTATTGCTTTAAATGCGTTTTCAGCCTGATTGTGCACTTTAGGTGAAAATGTCAAAATCTTAAAAATGAGCATAAGCACAATGAAATTAATGCTGGAATCATCTTCAGGATGCTAGAATACACTAAATACAGCAAAAATTTTGAGTCTACAACGTTTAGTTTAGGTGTGAGAGCCAAAATGAACTTTTTATTGCTTTAAACGCGTTTTCAGCCCCTGATTGTACACTTAAGGTGAAAATGTCAAAATCTTCAAAATGAGCATAAGCACAATGAAATTAATGCTGGAATCATCTTCAGGATGCTAGAATACATTGAATACAGCAAAAATTTTGAGTCTACAACGTTTATTTTAGGTGTGTGAGCCAAAATGAACTTTTTATTGCTTTAAATGCGTTTTCAGCCTGATTGTGCACTTTAGGTTAAAATGTCAAAATCTTCAAAATGAGCATAAGCACGATGAAATTAATGCTGTAATCATCTTCAGGATGCTAGAATACACTAAATACAGCAAAAATTTTGAGTCTACAACGTTTAGTTTAGGTGTGAGAGCCAAAATGAACTTTTTATTGCTTTAATTGCGTTTTCAGCCCCTGATTGTACACTTAAGGTGAAAATGTCAAAATCTTAAAAATGAGCATAAGCACAATGAAATTAATGCTGGAATCATCTTCAGGATGCTAAAATACACTAAATACAGCAAAAATTTTGAGTCTACAACGTTTAGTTTAGGTGTGAGAGCCAAAATGAACTTTTTATTGCTTTAAATGCGTTTTCAGCCTGATTGTGCACTTTAGGTGAAAATGTCAAAATCTTAAAAATGAGCATAAGCACAATGAAATTAATGCTGGAATCATCTTCAGGATGCTAGAATACACTAAATACAGCAAAAATTTTGAGTCTACAACGTTTATTTTAGGTGTGAGAGCCAAAATTAACTTTTTATTGCTTTAAATGCGTTTTCAGCCTGATTGTGCACTTTAGGTGAAAATATCAAAATCTTAAAAATGAGCATAAGCACAATGAAATTAATGCTGGAATCATCTTCAGGATGCTAGAATACACTAAATACAGCAAAAATTTTGAGTCTACAACGTTTAGTTTAGGTGTGAGAGCCAAAATGAACTTTTTATTGCTTTAAACGCGTTTTCAGCCCCTGATTGTACACTTAAGGTGAAAATGTCAAAATCTTCAAAATGAGCATAAGCACAATGAAATTAATGCTGGAATCATCTTCAGGATGCTAGAATACATTGAATACAGCAAAAATTTTGAGTCTACAACGTTTATTTTAGGTGTGTGAGCCAAAATGAACTTTTTATTGCTTTAAATGCGTTTTCAGCCTGATTGTGCACTTTAGGTTAAAATGTCAAAATCTTCAAAATGAGCATAAGCACGATGAAATTAATGCTGTAATCATCTTCAGGATGCTAGAATACACTAAATACAGCAAAAATTTTGAGTCTACAACGTTTAGTTTAGGTGTGAGAGCCAAAATGAACTTTTTATTGCTTTAATTGCGTTTTCAGCCCCTGATTGTACACTTAAGGTGAAAATGTCAAAATCTTAAAAATGAGCATAAGCACAATGAAATTAATGCTGGAATCATCTTCAGGATGCTAGAATACACTGAATACAGCAAAAATTTTGAGTCTACAACGTTTATTTTAGGTGTGTGAGCCAAAATTAACTTTTTATTGCTTTAAATGCGTTTTCAGCCTGATTGTGCACTTTAGGTTAAAATGTCAAAATCTTCAAAATGAGCATAAGCACGATGAAATTAATGCTGGAATCATCTTCAGGATGCTAGAATACACTAAATACAGCAAAAATTTTGAGTCTAAAACGTTTAGTTTAGGTGTGAGAGCCAAAATGAACTTTTTATTGCTTTAAACGCGTTTTCAGCCCCTGATTGTACACTTAAGGTGAAATTGTCAAAATCTTCAAAATGAGCATAAGCACAATGAAATTAATGCTGGAATCATCTTCAGGATGCTAGAATACACTAAATACAGCAAAAATTTTGAGTCTACAACGTTTAGTTTAGGTGTGAGTGCCAAAATGAACTTTTTATTGCTTTAAACACGTTTTCAGCCCCTGATTGTACACTTAAGGTGAAAATGTCAAAATCTTAAAAATGAGCATAAGCACAATGAAATTAATGCTGGAATCATCTTCAGGATGCTAAAATACACTAAATACAGCAAAAATTTTGAGTCTACAACGTTTAGTTTAGGTGTGAGAGCCAAAATGAACTTTTTATTGCTTTAAATGCGTTTTCAGCCTGATTGTGCACTTTAGGTGAAAATGTCAAAATCTTAAAAATGAGCATAAGCACAATGAAATTAATGCTGGAATCATCTTCAGGATGCTAGAATACACTAAATACAGCAAAAATTTTGAGTCTACAACGTTTAGTTTAGGTGTGAGAGCCAAAATGAACTTTTTATTGCTTTAAACGCGTTTTCAGCCCCTGATTGTACACTTAAGGTGAAAATGTCAAAATCTTCAAAATGAGCATAAGCACAATGAAATTAATGCTGGAATCATCTTCAGGATGCTAGAATACACTAAATACAGCAAAAATTTTGAGTCTACAACGTTTAGTTTAGGTGTGAGAGCCAAAATGAACTTTTTATTGCTTTAAACGCGTTTTCAGCCCCTGATTGTGCACTTTAGGTGAAAATGTCAAAATCTTAAAAATGAGCATAAGCACAATGAAATTAATGCTGGAATCATCTTCAGGATGCTAGAATACACTAAATACAGCAAAAAATTTGAGTCTACAACATTTAGTTTAGGTGTGAGAGCCAAAATGAACTTTTTATTGCTTTAAACGCGTTTTCAGCCCCTGATTGTACACTTAAGGTGAAAATGTCAAAATCTTCAAAATGAGCATAAGCACAATGAAATTAATGCTGGAATCATCTTCAGGATGCTAGAATACACTGAATACAGCAAAAATTTTGAGTCTACAACGTTTATTTTAGGTGTGTGAGCCAAAATGAACTTTTTATTGCTTTAAACGCGTTTTCAGCCCCTGATTGTACACTTAAGGTGAAAATGTCAAAATCTTCAAAATGAGCATAAGCACAATGAAATTAATGCTGGAATCATCTTCAGGATGCTAGAATACACTAAATACAGCAAAAATTTTGAGTCTACAACGTTTATTTTAGGTGTGTGAGCCAAAATGAACTTTTTATTGCTTTAAATGCGTTTTCAGCCTGATTGTGCACTTTAGGTGAAAATGTCAAAATCTTAAAAATGAGCATAAGCACAATGAAATTAATGCTGGAATCATCTTCAGGATGCTAGAATACACTAAATACAGCAAAAATTTTGAGTCTACAACGTTTAGTTTAGGTGTGAGAGCCAAAATGAACTTTTTATTGCTTTAAACGCGTTTTCAGCCCCTGATTGTACACTTAAGGTGAAAATGTCAAAATCTTCAAAATGAGCATAAGCACAATGAAATTAATGCTGGAATCATCTTCAGGATGCTAGAATACACTAAATACAGCAAAAATTTTGAGTCTACAACGTTTAGTTTAGGTGTGAGAGCCAAAATGAACTTTTTATTGCTTTAAATGCGTTTTCAGCCTGATTGTGCACTTTAGGTGAAAATGTCAAAATCTTAAAAATGAGCATAAGCACAATGAAATTAATGCTGGAATCATCTTCAGGATGCTAGAATACACTAAATACAGCAAAAATTTTGAGTCTACAACGTTTAGTTTAGGTGCGAGAGCCAAAATGAACTTTTTATTGCTTTAAACGCGTTTTCAGCCCCTGATTGTACATTAAGGTGAAAATGTCAAAATCTTAAAAATGAGCATAAGCACAATGAAATTAATGCTGGAATCATCTTCAGGATGCTAAAATACACTAAATACAGCAAAAATTTTGAGTCTACAACGTTTAGTTTAGGTGTGAGAGCCAAAATGAACTTTTTATTGCTTTAAATGCGTTTTCAGCCTGATTGTGCACTTTAGGTGAAAATGTCAAAATCTTAAAAATGAGCATAAGCACAATGAAATTAATGCTGGAATCATCTTCAGGATGCTAGAATACACTAAATACAGCAAAAATTTTGAGTCTACAACGTTTAGTTTAGGTGTGAGAGCCAAAATGAACTTTTTATTGCTTTAAACGCGTTTTCAGCCCCTGATTGTACACTTAAGGTGAAAATGTCAAAATCTTCAAAATGAGCATAAGCACAATGAAATTAATGCTGGAATCATCTTCAGGATGCTAGAATACACTAAATACAGCAAAAATTTTGAGTCTACAACGTTTAGTTTAGGTGTGAGAGCCAAAATGAACTTTTTATTGCTTTAAACGCGTTTTCAGCCCCTGATTGTACACTTAAGGTGAAAATGTCAAAATCTTCAAAATGAGCATAAGCACAATGAAATTAATGCTGGAATCATCTTCAGGATGCTAGAATACACTAAATACAGCAAAAATTTTGAGTCTACATCGTTTAGTTTAGGTGTGAGAGCCAAAATGAACTTTTTATTGCTTTAAATGCGTTTTCAGCCTGATTGTGCACTTTAGGTGAAAATGTCAAAATCTTAAAAATGAGCATAAGCACAATGAAATTAATGCTGGAATCATCTTCAGGATGCTAGAATACACTAAATACAGCAAAAATTTTGAGTCTACAACGTTTAGTTTAGGTGTGAGAGCCAAAATGAACTTTTTATTGCTTTAAACGCGTATTCAGCCCCTGATTGTGCACTTTAGGTGAAAATGTCAAAATCTTAAAAATGAGCATAAGCACAATGAAATTAATGCTGGAATCATCTTCAGGATGCTAGAATACACTAAATACAGCAAAAATTTTGAGTCTACAACGTTTAGTTTAGGTGTGAGAGCCAAAATGAACTTTTTATTGCTTTAAACGCGTTTTCAGCCCCTGATTGTACACTTAAGGTGAAAATGTCAAAATCTTCAAAATGAGCATAAGCACAATGAAATTAATGCTGGAATCATCTTCAGGATGCTAGAATACACTAAATACAGCAAAAATTTTGAGTCTACAACGTTTATTTTAGGTGTGAGAGCCAAAATTAACTTTTTATTGCTTTAAATGCGTTTTCAGCCTGATTGTGCACTTTAGGTGAAAATATCAAAATCTTAAAAATGAGCATAAGCACAATGAAATTAATGCTGGAATCATCTTCAGGATGCTAGAATACACTAAATACAGCAAAAATTTTGAGTCTACAACGTTTAGTTTAGGTGTGAGAGCCAAAATGAACTTTTTATTGCTTTAAACGCGTTTTCAGCCCCTGATTGTGCACTTTAGGTGAAAATGTCAAAATCTTAAAAATGAGCATAAGCACAATGAAATTAATGCTGGAATCATCTTCAGGATGCTAGAATACACTGAATACAGCAAAAATTTTGAGTCTACAACGTTTAGTTTAGGTGTGAGAGCCAAAATGAACTTTTTATTGCTTTAAATGCGTTTTCAGCCCCTGATTGTACACTTAAGGTGAAAATGTCAAAATCTTAAAAATGAGCATAAGCACAATGAAATTAATGCTGGAATCATCTTCAGGATGCTAAAATACACTAAATACAGCAAAAATTTTGAGTCTACAACGTTAAGTTTAGGTGTGAGAGCCAAAATGAACTTTTTATTGCTTTAAATGCGTTTTCAGCCTGATTGTGCACTTTAGGTGAAAATGTCAAAATCTTAAAAATGAGCATAAGCACAATGAAATTAATGCTGGAATCATCTTCAGGATGCTAGAATACACTAAATACAGCAAAAATTTTGAGTCTACAACGTTTAGTTTAGGTGTGAGAGCCAAAATGAACTTTTTATTGCTTTAAACGCGTTTTCAGCCCCTGATTGTACACTTAAGGTGAAAATGTCAAAATCTTCAAAATGAGCACAAGCACAATGAAATTAATGCTGGAATCATCTTCAGGATGCTAGAATACACTAAATACAGCAAAAATTTTGAGTCTACAACGTTTAGTTTAGGTGTGAGAGCCAAAATGAACTTTTTATTGCTTTAAATGCGTTTTCAGCCTGATTGTGCACTTTAGGTGAAAATGTCAAAATCTTAAAAATGAGCATAAGCACAATGAAATTAATGCTGGAATCATCTTCAGGATGCTAGAATACACTAAATACAGCAAAAATTTTGAGTCTACAACGTTTAGTTTAGGTGTGAGAGCCAAAATGAACTTTTTATTGCTTTAAACGCGTTTTCAGCCCCTGATTGTACACTTAAGGTGAAAATGTCAAAATCTTCAAAAGGAGCATAAGCACAATGAAATTAATGCTGGAATCTTCTTCAGGATGCTAGAATACACTGAATACAGCAAAAATTTTGAGTCTACAACGTTTATTTTAGGTGTGTGAGCCAAAATGAACTTTTTATTGCTTTAAATGCGTTTTCAGCCTGATTGTGCACTTTAGGTTAAAATGTCAAAATCTTCAAAATGAGCATAAGCACAATGAAATTAATGCTGGAATCATCTTCAGGATGCTAGAATACACTAAATACAGCAAAAATTTTGAGTCTACAACGTTTAGTTTAGGTGCGAGAGCCAAAATGAACTTTTTATTGCTTTAAACGCGTTTTCAGCCCCTGATTGTACACTTAAGGTGAAAATGTCAAAATCTTAAAAATGAGCATAAGCACAATGAAATTAATGCTGGAATCATCTTCAGGATGCTAAAATACACTAAATACAGCAAAAATTTTGAGTCTACAACGTTTAGTTTAGGTGTGAGAGCCAAAATGAACTTTTTATTGCTTTAAATGCGTTTTCAGCCTGATTGTGCACTTTAGGTGAAAATGTCAAAATCTTAAAAATGAGCATAAGCACAATGAAATTAATGCTGGAATCATCTTCAGGATGCTAGAATACACTAAATACAGCAAAAATTTTGAGTCTACAACGTTTAGTTTAGGTGTGAGAGCCAAAATGAACTTTTTATTGCTTTAAACGCGTTTTCAGCCCCTGATTGTACACTTAAGGTGAAAATGTCAAAATCTTCAAAATGAGCATAAGCACAATGAAATTAATGCTGGAATCATCTTCAGGATGCTAGAATACACTAAATACAGCAAAAATTTTGAGTCTACAACGTTTAGTTTAGGTGTGAGAGCCAAAATGAAATTTTTATTGCTTTAAACGCGTTTTCAGCCCCTGATTGTACACTTAAGGTGAAAATGTCAAAATCTTCAAAATGAGCATAAGCACAATGAAATTAATGCTGGAATCATCTTCAGGATGCTAGAATACACTAAATACAGCAAAAATTTTGAGTCTACATCGTTTTGTTTAGGTGTGAGAGCCAAAATGAACTTTTTATTGCTTTAAATGCGTTTTCAGCCTGATTGTGCACTTTAGGTGAAAATGTCAAAATCTTAAAAATGAGCATAAGCACAATGAAATTAATGCTGGAATCATCTTCAGGATGCTAGAATACACTAAATACAGCAAAAATTTTGAGTCTACAACGTTTAGTTTAGGTGTGAGAGCCAAAATGAACTTTTTATTGCTTTAAACGCGAATTCAGCCCCTGATTGTGCACTTTAGGTGAAAATGTCAAAATCTTAAAAATGAGCATAAGCACAATGAAATTAATGCTGGAATCATCTTCAGGATGCTAGAATACACTAAATACAGCAAAAATTTTGAGTCTACAACGTTTAGTTTAGGTGTGAGAGCCAAAATGAATTTTTTATTGCTTTAAACGCGTTTTCAGCCCCTGATTGTACACTTAAGGTGAAAATGTCAAAATCTTCAAAATGAGCATAAGCACAATGAAATTAATGCTGGAATCATCTTCAGGATGCTAGAATACACTAAATACAGCAAAAATTTTGAGTCTACAACGTTTATTTTAGGTGTGAGAGCCAAAATTAACTTTTTATTGCTTTAAATGCGTTTTCAGCCTGATTGTGCACTTTAGGTGAAAATATCAAAATCTTAAAAATGAGCATAAGCACAATGAAATTAATGCTGGAATCATCTTCAGGATGCTAGAATACACTAAATACAGCAAAAATTTTGAGTCTACAACGTTTAGTTTAGGTGTGAGAGCCAAAATGAACTTTTTATTGCTTTAAACGCGTTTTCAGCCCCTGATTGTGCACTTTAGGTGAAAATGTCAAAATCTTAAAAATGAGCATAAGCACAATGAAATTAATGCTGGAATCATCTTCAGGATGCTAAAATACACTGAATACAGCAAAAATTTTGAGTCTACAACGTTTAGTTTAGGTGTGAGAGCCAAAATGAACTTTTTATTGCTTTAAACGCGTTTTCAGCCCCTGATTGTACACTTAAGGTGAAAATGTCAAAATCTTCAAAATGAGCATAAGCACAATGAAATTAATGCTGGAATCATCTTCAGGATGCTAGAATACACTAAATACAGCAAAAATTTTGAGTCTACATCGTTTTGTTTAGGTGTGAGAGCCAAAATGAACTTTTTATTGCTTTAAATGCGTTTTCAGCCTGATTGTGCACTTTAGGTGAAAATGTCAAAATCTTAAAAATGAGCATAAGCACAATGAAATTAATGCTGGAATCATCTTCAGGATGCTAGAATACACTAAATACAGCAAAAATTTTGAGTCTACAACGTTTAGTTTAGGTGTGAGAGCCAAAATGAACTTTTTATTGCTTTAAACGCGTATTCAGCCCCTGATTGTGCACTTTAGGTGAAAATGTCAAAATCTTAAAAATGAGCATAAGCACAATGAAATTAATGCTGGAATCATCTTCAGGATGCTAGAATACACTAAATACAGCAAAAATTTTGAGTCTACAACGTTTAGTTTAGGTGTGAGAGCCAAAATGAACTTTTTATTGCTTTAAACGCGTTTTCAGCCCCTGATTGTACACTTAAGGTGAAAATGTCAAAATCTTCAAAATGAGCATAAGCACAATGAAATTAATGCTGGAATCATCTTCAGGATGCTAGAATACACTAAATACAGCAAAAATTTTGAGTCTACAACGTTTATTTTAGGTGTGAGAGCCAAAATTAACTTTTTATTGCTTTAAATGCGTTTTCAGCCTGATTGTGCACTTTAGGTGAAAATATCAAAATCTTAAAAATGAGCATAAGCACAATGAAATTAATGCTGGAATCATCTTCAGGATGCTAGAATACACTAAATACAGCAAAAATTTTGAGTCTACAACGTTTAGTTTAGGTGTGAGAGCCAAAATGAACTTTTTATTGCTTTAAACGCGTTTTCAGCCCCTGATTGTGCACTTTAGGTGAAAATGTCAAAATCTTAAAAATGAGCATAAGCACAATGAATTTAATGCTGGAATCATCTTCAGGATGCTAGAATACACTGAATACAGCAAAAATTTTGAGTCTACAACGTTTAGTTTAGGTGTGAGAGCCAAAATGAACTTTTTATTGCTTTAAATGCGTTTTCAGCCCCTGATTGTACACTTAAGGTGAAAATGTCAAAATCTTAAAAATGAGCATAAGCACAATGAAATTAATGCTGGAATCATCTTCAGGATGCTAAAATACACTAAATACAGCAAAAATTTTGAGTCTACAACGTTTAGTTTAGGTGTGAGAGCCAAAATGAACTTTTTATTGCTTTAAATGCGTTTTCAGCCTGATTGTGCACTTTAGGTGAAAATGTCAAAATCTTAAAAATGAGCATAAGCACAATGAAATTAATGCTGGAATCATCTTCAGGATGCTAGAATACACTAAATACAGCAAAAATTTTGAGTCTACAACGTTTAGTTTAGGTGTGAGAGCCAAAATGAACTTTTTATTGCTTTAAACGCGTTTTCAGCCCCTGATTGTACACTTAAGGTGAAAATGTCAAAATCTTCAAAATGAGCATAAGCACAATGAAATTAATGCTGGAATCATCTTCAGGATGCTAGAATACACTAAATACAGCAAAAATTTTGAGTCTACAACGTTTAGTTTAGGTGTGAGAGCCAAAATGAACTTTTTATTGCTTTAAATGCGTTTTCAGCCTGATTGTGCACTTTAGGTGAAAATGTCAAAATCTTAAAAATGAGCATAAGCACAATGAAATTAATGCTGGAATCATCTTCAGGATGCTAGAATACACTAAATACAGCAAAAATTTTGAGTCTACAACGTTTAGTTTAGGTGTGAGAGCCAAAATGAACTTTTTATTGCTTTAAACGCGTTTTCAGCCCCTGATTGTACACTTAAGGTGAAAATGTCAAAATCTTCAAAATGAGCATAAGCACAATGAAATTAATGCTGGAATCATCTTCAGGATGCTAGAATACACTGAATACAGCAAAAATTTTGAGTCTACAACGTTTATTTTAGGTGTGTGAGCCAAAATGAACTTTTTATTGCTTTAAATGCGTTTTCAGCCTGATTGTGCACTTTAGGTGAAAATGTCAAAATCTTAAAAATGAGCATAAGCACGATGAAATTAATGCTGGAATCATCTTCAGGATGCTAGAATACACTAAATACAGCAAAAATTTTGAGTCTACAACGTTTAGTTTAGGTGTGAGAGCCAAAATGAACTTTTTATTGCTTTAAACGCGTTTTCAGCCCCTGATTGTGCATTTTAGGTGAAAATGTCAAAATCTTCAAAATGAGCATAAGCACAATAAAATTAATGCTGGAATCATCTTCAGGATGCTAGAATACACTGAATACATGCAAAAAATTTGAGTCTACAACGTTTAGTTTAGGTGTGAGAGCCAAAATGAACTTTTTATTGCTTTAAACGCGTTTTCAGCCCCTGATTGTACACTTAAGGTGAAAATGTCAAAATCTTAAAAATGAGCATAAGCACAATGAAATTAATGCTGGAATCATCTTCAGGATGCTAAAATACACTGAATACAGCAAAAATTTTGAGTCTACAACGTTTAGTTTAGGTGTGAGAGCCAAAATGAACTTTTTATTGCTTTAAACGCGTTTTCAGCCCCTGATTGTACACTTAAGGTGAAAATGTCAAAATCTTCAAAATGAGCATAAGCACAATGAAATTAATGCTGGAATCATCTTCAGGATGCTAGAATACACTAAATACAGCAAAAATTTTGAGTCTACAACGTTTATTTTAGGTGTGAGAGCCAAAATTAACTTTTTATTGCTTTAAATGCGTTTTCAGCCTGATTGTGCACTTTAGGTGAAAATATCAAAATCTTAAAAATGAGCATAAGCACAATGAAATTAATGCTGGAATCATCTTCAGGATGCTAGAATACACTAAATACAGCAAAAATTTTGAGTCTACAACGTTTAGTTTAGGTGTGAGAGCCAAAATGAACTTTTTATTGCTTTAAACGCGTTTTCAGCCCCTGATTGTGCACTTTAGGTGAAAATGTCAAAATCTTAAAAATGAGCATAAGCACAATGAATTTAATGCTGGAATCATCTTCAGGATGCTAGAATACACTGAATACAGCAAAAATTTTGAGTCTACAACGTTTAGTTTAGGTGTGAGAGCCAAAATGAACTTTTTATTGCTTTAAATGCGTTTTCAGCCCCTGATTGTACACTTAAGGTGAAAATGTCAAAATCTTAAAAATGAGCATAAGCACAATGAAATTAATGCTGGAATCATCTTCAGGATGCTAGAATACACTAAATACAGCAAAAATTTTGAGTCTACAACGTTTAGTTTAGGTGTGAGAGCCAAAATGAACTTTTTATTGCTTTAAATGCGTTTTCAGCCTGATTGTGCACTTTAGGTGAAAATGTCAAAATCTTAAAAATGAGCATAAGCACAATGAAATTAATGCTGGAATCATCTTCAGGATGCTAGAATACACTAAATACAGCAAAAATTTTGAGTCTACAACGTTTAGTTTAGGTGTGAGAGCCAAAATGAACTTTTTATTGCTTTAAACGCGTTTTCAGCCCCTGATTGTACACTTAAGGTGAAAATGTCAAAATCTTCAAAATGAGCATAAGCACAATGAAATTAATGCTGGAATCATCTTCAGGATGCTAGAATACACTGAATACAGCAAAAATTTTGAGTCTACAACGTTTATTTTAGGTGTGTGAGCCAAAATGAACTTTTTATTGCTTTAAATGCGTTTTCAGCCTGATTGTGCACTTTAGGTTAAAATGTCAAAATCTTCAAAATGAGCATAAGCACGATGAAATTAATGCTGGAATCATCTTCAGGATGCTAGAATACACTAAATACAGCAAAAATTTTGAGTCTACAACGTTTAGTTTAGGTGTGAGAGCCAAAATGAACTTTTTATTGCTTTAATTGCGTTTTCAGCCCCTGATTGTACACTTAAGGTGAAAATGTCAAAATCTTAAAAATGAGCATAAGCACAATGAAATTAATGCTGGAATCATCTTCAGGATGCTAAAATACACTAAATACAGCAAAAATTTTGAGTCTACAACGTTTAGTTTAGGTGTGAGAGCCAAAATGAACTTTTTATTGCTTTAAATGCGTTTTCAGCCTGATTGTGCACTTTAGGTGAAAATGTCAAAATCTTAAAAATGAGCATAAGCACAATGAAATTAATGCTGGAATCATCTTCAGGATGCTAGAATACACTAAATACAGCAAAAATTTTGAGTCTACAACGTTTAGTTTAGGTGTGAGAGCCAAAATGAACTTTTTATTGCTTTAAACGCGTTTTCAGCCCCTGATTGTACACTTAAGGTGAAAATGTCAAAATCTTCAAAATGAGCATAAGCACAATGAAATTAATGCTGGAATCATCTTCAGGATGCTAGAATACACTAAATACAGCAAAAATTTTGAGTCTACAACGTTTAGTTTAGGTGTGAGAGCCAAAATGAACTTTTTATTGCTTTAAATGCGTTTTCAGCCTGATTGTGCACTTTAGGTGAAAATGTCAAAATCTTAAAAATGAGCATAAGCACAATGAAATTAATGCTGGAATCATCTTCAGGATGCTAGAATACACTAAATACAGCAAAAATTTTGAGTCTACAACGTTTAGTTTAGGTGTGAGAGCCAAAATGAACTTTTTATTGCTTTAAACGCGTTTTCAGCCCCTGATTGTACACTTAAGGTGAAAATGTCAAAATCTTCAAAATGAGCATAAGCACAATGAAATTAATGCTGGAATCATCTTCAGGATGCTAGAATACACTAAATACAGCAAAAATTTTGAGTCTACAACGTTTAGTTTAGGTGTGAGAGCCAAAATGAACTTTTTATTGCTTTAAACGCGTTTTCAGCCCCTGATTGTGCATTTTAGGTGAAAATGTCAAAATCTTAAAAATGAGCATAAGCACAATAAAATTAATGCTGGAATCATCTTCAGGATGCTAGAATACACTGAATACATGCAAAAAATTTGAGTCTACAACGTTTAGTTTAGGTGTGAGAGCCAAAATGAACTTTTTATTGCTTTAAACGCGTTTTCAGCCCCTGATTGTACACTTAAGGTGAAAATGTCAAAATCTTAAAAATGAGCATAAGCACAATGAAATTAATGCTGGAATCATCTTCAGGATGCTAAAATACACTGAATACAGCAAAAATTTTGAGTCTACAACGTTTAGTTTAGGTGTGAGAGCCAAAATGAACTTTTTATTGCTTTAAATGCGTTTTCAGCCCCTGATTGTACACTTAAGGTGAAAATGTCAAAATCTTAAAAATGAGCATAAGCACAATGAAATTAATGCTGGAATCATCTTCAGGATGCTAAAATACACTAAATACAGCAAAAATTTTGAGTCTACAACGTTTAGTTTAGGTGTGAGAGCCAAAATGAACTTTTTATTGCTTTAAATGCGTTTTCAGCCTGATTGTGCACTTTAGGTGAAAATGTCAAAATCTTAAAAATGAGCATAAGCACAATGAAATTAATGCTGGAATCATCTTCAGGATGCTAGAATACACTAAATACAGCAAAAATTTTGAGTCTACAACGTTTAGTTTAGGTGTGAGAGCCAAAATGAACTTTTTATTGCTTTAAACGCGTTTTCAGCCCCTGATTGTACACTTAAGGTGAAAATGTCAAAATCTTCAAAATGAGCATAAGCACAATGAAATTAATGCTGGAATCATCTTCAGGATGCTAGAATACACTGAATACAGCAAAAATTTTGAGTCTACAACGTTTATTTTAGGTGTGTAAGCCAAAATGAACTTTTTATTGCTTTAAATGCGTTTTCAGCCTGATTGTGCACTTTAGGTTAAAATGTCAAAATCTTCAAAATGAGCATAAGCACGATAAAATTAATGCTGGAATCATCTTCAGGATGCTAGAATACACTACATACAGCAAAAATTTTGAGTCTACAACGTTTAGTTTAGGTGTGAGAGCCAAAATGAACTTTTTATTGCTTTAATTGCGTTTTCAGCCCCTGATTGTACACTTAAGGTGAAAATGTCAAAATCTTAAAAATGAGCATAAGCACAATGAAATTAATGCTGGAATCATCTTCAGGATGCTAAAATACACTAAATACAGCAAAAATTTTGAGTCTACAACGTTTAGTTTAGGTGTGAGAGCCAAAATGAACTTTTTATTGCTTTAAATGCGTTTTCAGCCTGATTGTGCACTTTAGGTGAAAATGTCAAAATCTTAAAAATGAGCATAAGCACAATGAAATTAATGCTGGAATCATCTTCAGGATGCTAGAATACACTAAATACAGCAAAAATTTTGAGTCTACAACGTTTAGTTTAGGTGTGAGAGCCAAAATGAACTTTTTATTGCTTTAAACGCGTTTTCAGCCCCTGATTGTACACTTAAGGTGAAAATGTCAAAATCTTCAAAATGAGCATAAGCACAATGAAATTAATGCTGGAATCATCTTCAGGATGCTAGAATACACTAAATACAGCAAAAAATTTGAGTCTACAACGTTTATTTTAGGTGTGAGAGCCAAAATGAACTTTTTATTGCTTTAATTGCGTTTTCAGCCCCTGATTGTACACTTAAGGTGAAAATGTCAAAATCTTAAAAATGAGCATAAGCACAATGAAATTAATGCTGGAATCATCTTCAGGATGCTAAAATACACTAAATACAGCAAAAATTTTGAGTCTACAACGTTTAGTTTAGGTGTGAGAGCCAAAATGAACTTTTTATTGCTTTAAATGCGTTTTCAGCCTGATTGTGCACTTTAGGTGAAAATGTCAAAATCTTAAAAATGAGCATAAGCACAATGAAATTAATGCTGGAATCATCTTCAGGATGCTAGAATACACTAAATACAGCAAAAATTTTGAGTCTACAACGTTTAGTTTAGGTGTGAGAGCCAAAATGAACTTTTTATTGCTTTAAACGCGTTTTCAGCCCCTGATTGTACACTTAAGGTGAAAATGTCAAAATCTTCAAAATGAGCATAAGCACAATGAAATTAATGCTGGAATCATCTTCAGGATGCTAGAATACACTGAATACAGCAAAAATTTTGAGTCTACAACGTTTATTTTAGGTGTGTAAGCCAAAATGAACTTTTTATTGCTTTAAATGCGTTTTCAGCCTGATTGTGCACTTTAGGTTAAAATGTCAAAATCTTCAAAATGAGCATAAGCACGATGAAATTAATGCTGGAATCATCTTCAGGATGCTAGAATACACTAAATACAGCAAAAATTTTGAGTCTACAACGTTTAGTTTAGGTGTGAGAGCCAAAATGAACTTTTTATTGCTTTAATTGCGTTTTCAGCCCCTGATTGTACACTTAAGGTGATAATGTCAAAATCTTAAAAATGAGCATAAGCACAATGAAATTAATGCTGGAATCATCTTCAGGATGCTAAAATACACTAAATACAGCAAAAATTTTGAGTCTACAACGTTTAGTTTAGGTGTGAGAGCCAAAATGAACTTTTTATTGCTTTAAATGCGTTTTCAGCCTGATTGTGCACTTTAGGTGAAAATGTCAAAATCTTAAAAATGAGCATAAGCACAATGAAATTAATGCTGGAATCATCTTCAGGATGCTAGAATACACTAAATACAGCAAAAATTTTGAGTCTACAACGTTTAGTTTAGGTGTGAGAGCCAAAATGAACTTTTTATTGCTTTAAACGCGTTTTCAGCCCCTGATTGTACACTTAAGGTGAAAATGTCAAAATCTTCAAAATGAGCATAAGCACAATGAAATTAATGCTGGAATCATCTTCAGGATGCTAGAATACACTAAATACAGCAAAAATTTTGAGTCTACAACGTTTAGTTTAGGTGTGAGAGCCAAAATGAACTTTTTATTGCTTTAAACGCGTTTTCAGCCCCTGATTGTACACTTAAGGTGAAAATGTCAAAATCTTAAAAATGAGCATAAGCACAATGAAATTAATGCTGGAATCATCTTCAGGATGCTAAAATACACTAAATACAGCAAAAATTTTGAGTCTACAACGTTTAGTTTAGGTGTGAGAGCCAAAATGAACTTTTTATTGCTTTAAATGCGTTTTCAGCCTGATTGTGCACTTTAGGTGAAAATGTCAAAATCTTAAAAATGAGCATAAGCACAATGAAATTAATGCTGGAATCATCTTCAGGATGCTAGAATACACTAAATACAGCAAAAATTTTGAGTCTACAACGTTTAGTTTAGGTGTGAGAGCCAAAATGAACTTTTTATTGCTTTAAACGCGTTTTCAGCCCCTGATTGTACACTTAAGGTGAAAATGTCAAAATCTTCAAAATGAGCATAAGCACAATGAAATTAATGCTGGAATCATCTTCAGGATGCTAGAATACACTAAATACAGCAAAAATTTTGAGTCTACAACGTTTAGTTTAGGTGTGAGAGCCAAAATGAACTTTTTATTGCTTTAAATGCGTTTTCAGCCTGATTGTGCACTTTAGGTGAAAATGTCAAAATCTTAAAAATGAGCATAAGCACAATGTAATTAATGCTGGAATCATCTTCAGGATGCTAGAATACACTAAATACAGCAAAAATTTTGAGTCTACAACGTTTAGTTTAGGTGTGAGAGCCAAAATGAACTTTTTATTGCTTTAAACGCGTTTTCAGCCCCTGATTGTACACTTTAGGTGAAAATGTCAAAATCTTCAAAATTAGCATAAGCACAATGAAATTAATGCTGGAATCATCTTCAGGATGCTAGAATGCACTGAATGCAGCAAAAATTTTGAGTCTACAACGTTTAGTTTAGGTGTGAGAGCCAAAATGAACTTTTTATTGCTTTAAACGCGTATTCAGCCCCTGATTGTGCACTTTAGGTGAAAATGTCAAAATCTTAAAAATGAGCATAAGCACAATGAAATTAATGCTGGAATCATCTTCAGGATGCTAGAATACACTAAATACAGCAAAAATTTTGAGTCTACAACGTTTAGTTTAGGTGTGAGAGCCAAAATGAACTTTTTATTGCTTTAAACGCGTTTTCAGCCCCTGATTGTACACTTAAGGTGAAAATGTCAAAATCTTCAAAATGAGCATAAGCACAATGAAATTAATGCTGGAATCATCTTCAGGATGCTAGAATACACTAAATACAGCAAAAATTTTGAGTCTACAACGTTTATTTTAGGTGTGAGAGCCAAAATTAACTTTTTATTGCTTTAAATGCGTTTTCAGCCTGATTGTGCACTTTAGGTGAAAATATCAAAATCTTAAAAATGAGCATAAGCACAATGAAATTAATGCTGGAATCATCTTCAGGATGCTAGAATACACTAAATACAGCAAAAATTTTGAGTCTACAACGTTTAGTTTAGGTGTGAGAGCCAAAATGAACTTTTTATTGCTTTAAACGCGTTTTCAGCCCCTGATTGTGCACTTTAGGTGAAAATGTCAAAATCTTAAAAATGAGCATAAGCACAATGAAATTAATGCTGGAATCATCTTCAGGATGCTAGAATACACTGAATACAGCAAAAATTTTGAGTCTACAACGTTTAGTTTAGGTGTGAGAGCCAAAATGAACTTTTTATTGCTTTAAATGCGTTTTCAGCCCCTGATTGTACACTTAAGGTGAAAATGTCAAAATCTTAAAAATGAGCATAAGCACAATGAAATTAATGCTGGAATCATCTTCAGGATGCTAAAATACACTAAATACAGCAAAAATTTTGAGTCTACAACGTTTAGTTTAGGTGTGAGAGCCAAAATGAACTTTTTATTGCTTTAAATGCGTTTTCAGCCTGATTGTGCACTTTAGGTGAAAATGTCAAAATCTTAAAAATGAGCATAAGCACAATGAAATTAATGCTGGAATCATCTTCAGGATGCTAGAATACACTAAATACAGCAAAAATTTTGAGTCTACAACGTTTAGTTTAGGTGTGAGAGCCAAAATGAACTTTTTATTGCTTTAAACTCGTTTTCAGCCCCTGATTGTACACTTAAGGTGAAAATGTCAAAATCTTCAAAATGAGCATAAGCACAATGAAATTAATGCTGGAATCATCTTCAGGATGCTAGAATACACTAAATACAGCAAAAATTTTGAGTCTACAACGTTTAGTTTAGGTGTGAGAGCCAAAATGAACTTTTTATTGCTTTAAATGCGTTTTCAGCCTGATTGTGCACTTTAGGTGAAAATGTCAAAATCTTAAAAATGAGCATAAGCACAATGAAATTAATGCTGGAATCGTCTTCAGGATGCTAGAATACACTAAATACAGCAAAAATTTTGAGTCTACAACGTTTAGTTTAGGTGTGAGAGCCAAAATGAACTTTTTATTGCTTTAAACGCGTTTTCAGCCCCTGATTGTACACTTAAGGTGAAAATGTCAAAATCTTCAAAATGAGCATAAGCACAATGAAATTAATGCTGGAATCATCTTCAGGATGCTAGAATACACTGAATACAGCAAAAAGTTTGAGTCTACAACGTTTATTTTAGGTGTGTGAGCCAAAATGAACTTTTTATTGCTTTAAATGCGTTTTCAGCCTGATTGTGCACTTTAGGTTAAAATGTCAAAATCTTCAAAATGAGCATAAGCACGATGAAATTAATGCTGGAATCATCTTCAGGATGCTAGAATACACTAAATACAGCAAAAATTTTGAGTCTACAACGTTTAGTTTAGGTGTGAGAGCCAAAATGAACTTTTTATTGCTTTAATTGCGTTTTCAGCCCCTGATTGTACACTTAAGGTGAAAATGTCAAAATCTTAAAAATGAGCATAAGCACAATGAAATTAATGCTGGAATCATCTTCAGGATGCTAAAATACACTAAATACAGCAAAAATTTTGAGTCTACAACGTTTAGTTTAGGTGTGAGAGCCAAAATGAACTTTTTATTGCTTTAAATGCGTTTTCAGCCTGATTGTGCACTTTAGGTGAAAATGTCAAAATCTTAAAAATGAGCATAAGCACAATGAAATTAATGCTGGAATCATCTTCAGGATGCTAGAATACACTAAATACAGCAAAAATTTTGAGTCTACAACGTTTAGTTTAGGTGTGAGAGCCAAAATGAACTTTTTATTGCTTTAAACGCGTTTTCAGCCCCTGATTGTACACTTAAGGTGAAAATGTCAAAATCTTCAAAATGAGCATAAGCACAATGAAATTAATGCTGGAATCATCTTCAGCATGCTAGAATACACTAAATACAGCAAAAATTTTGAGTCTACAACGTTTAGTTTAGGTGTGAGAGCCAAAATGAACTTTTTATTGCTTTAAATGCGTTTTCAGCCTGATTGTGCACTTTAGGTGAAAATGTCAAAATCTTAAAAATGAGCATAAGCACAATGAAATTAATGCTGGAATCATCTTCAGGATGCTAGAATACACTAAATACAGCAAAAATTTTGAGTCTACAACGTTTAGTTTAGGTGTGAGAGCCAAAATGAACTTTTTATTGCTTTAAACACGTTTTCAGCCCCTGATTGTACACTTAAGGTGAAAATGTCAAAATCTTCAAAATGAGCATAAGCACAATGAAATTAATGCTGGAATCATCTTCAGGATGCTAGAATACACTGAATACAGCAAAAATTTTGAGTATACAACGTTTATTTTAGGTGTGTAAGCCAAAATGAACTTTTTATTGCTTTAAATGCGTTTTCAGCCTGATTGTGCACTTTAGGTTAAAATGTCAAAATCTTCAAAATGAGCATAAGCACGATGAAATTAATGCTGGAATCATCTTCAGGATGCTAGAATACACTAAATACAGCAAAAATTTTGAGTCTACAACGTTTAGTTTAGGTGTGAGAGCCAAAATGAACTTTTTATTGCTTTAATTGCGTTTTCAGCCCCTGATTGTACACTTAAGGTGAAAATGTCAAAATCTTAAAAATGAGCATAAGCACAATGAAATTAATGCTGGAATCATCTTCAGGATGCTAAAATACACTAAATACAGCAAAAATTTTGAGTCTACAACGTTTAGTTTAGGTGTGAGAGCCAAAATGAACTTTTTATTGCTTTAAATGCGTTTTCAGCCTGATTGTGCACTTTAGGTGAAAATGTCAAAATCTTAAAAATGAGCATAAGCACAATGAAATTAATGCTGGAATCATCTTCAGGATGCTAGAATACACTAAATACAGCAAAAATTTTGAGTCTACAACGTTTAGTTTAGGTGTGAGAGCCAAAATGAACTTTTTATTGCTTTAAACGCGTTTTCAGCCCCTGATTGTAAACTTAAGGTGAAAATGTCAAAATCTTCAAAATGAGCATAAGCACAATGAAATTAATGCTGGAATCATCTTCAGGATGCTAGAATACACTAAATACAGCAAAAATTTTGAGTCTACAACGTTTAGTTTAGGTGTGAGAGCCAAAATGAACTTTTTATTGCTTTAAACGCGTTTTCAGCCCCTGATTGTACACTTAAGGTGAAAATGTCAAAATCTTAAAAATGAGCATAAGCACAATGAAATTAATGCTGGAATCATCTTCAGGATGCTAGAATACACTAAATACAGCAAAAATTTTGAGTCTACAACGTTTAGTTTAGGTGTGAGAGCCAAAATGAACTTTTTATTGCTTTAAACGCGTTTTCAGCCCCTGATTGTACACTTAAGGTGAAAATGTCAAAATCTTAAAAATGAGCATAAGCACAATGAAATTAATGCTGGAATCATCTTCAGGATGCTAGAATACACTAAATACAGCAAAAATTTTGAGTCTACAACGTTTAGTTTAGGTGTGAGAGCCAAAATGAACTTTTTATTGCTTTAAATGCGTTTTCAGCCTGATTGTGCACTTTAGGTGAAAATGTCAAAATCTTAAAAATGAGCATAAGCACAATGTAATTAATGCTGGAATCATCTTCAGGATGCTAGAATACACTAAATACAGCAAAAATTTTGAGTCTACAACGTTTAGTTTAGGTGTGAGAGCCAAAATGAACTTTTTATTGCTTTAAACGCGTTTTCAGCCCCTGATTGTACACTTTAGGTGAAAATGTCAAAATCTTCAAAATTAGCATAAGCACAATGAAATTAATGCTGGAATCATCTTCAGGATGCTAGAATGCACTGAATGCAGCAAAAATTTTGAGTCTACAACGTTTAGTTTAGGTGTGAGAGCCAAAATGAACTTTTTATTGCTTTAAACGCGTTTTCAGCCCCTGATTGTACACTTAAGGTGAAAATGTCAAAATCTTAAAAATGAGCATAAGCACAATGAAATTAATGCTGGAATCATCTTCAGGATGCTAAAATACACTAAATAGAGCAAAAATTTTGAGTCTACAACGTTTAGTTTAGGTGTGAGAGCCAAAATGAACTTTTTATTGCTTTAAACGCGTTTTCAGCCCCTGATTGTACACTTAAGGTGAAAATGTCAAAATCTTAAAAATGAGCATAAGCACAATGAAATTAATGCTGGAATCATCTTCAGGATGCTAAAATACACTAAATACAGCAAAAATTTTGAGTCTACAACGTTTAGTTTAGGTGTGAGAGCCAAAATGAACTTTTTATTGCTTTAAATGCGTTTTCAGCCTGATTGTGCACTTTAGGTGAAAATGTCAAAATCTTAAAAATGAGCATAAGCACAATGAAATTAATGCTGGAATCATCTTCAGGATGCTAGAATACACTAAATACAGCAAAAATTTTGAGTCTACAACGTTTAGTTTAGGTGTGAGAGCCAAAATGAACTTTTTATTGCTTTAAACGCGTTTTCAGCCCCTGATTGTACACTCAAGGTGAAAATGTCAAAATCTTCAAAATGAGCATAAGCACAATGAAATTAATGCTGGAATCATCTTCAGGATGCTAGAATACACTGAATACAGCAAAAATTTTGAGTCTACAACGTTTATTTTAGGTGTGTGAGCCAAAATGAACTTTTTATTGCTTTAAATGCGTTTTCAGCCTGATTGTGCACTTTAGGTTAAAATGTCAAAATCTTCAAAATGAGCATAAGCACGATGAAATTAATGCTGGAATCATCTTCAGGATGCTAGAATACACTAAATACAGCAAAAATTTTGAGTCTACAACGTTTAGTTTAGGTGTGAGAGCCAAAATGAACTTTTTATTGCTTTAAACGCGTTTTCAGCCCCTGATTGTACACTTAAGGTGAAAATGTCAAAATCTTAAAAATGAGCATAAGCACAATGAAATTAATGCTGGAATCATCTTCAGGATGCTAAAATACACTAAATACAGCAAAAATTTTGAGTCTACAACGTTTAGTTTAGGTGTGAGAGCCAAAATGAACTTTTTATTGCTTTAAATGCGTTTTCAGCCTGATTGTGCACTTTAGGTGAAAATGTCAAAATCTTAAAAATGAGCATAAGCACAATGAAATTAATGCTGGAATCATCTTCAGGATGCTAGAATACACTAAATACAGCAAAAATTTTGAGTCTACAACGTTTAGTTTAGGTGTGAGAGCCAAAATGAACTTTTTATTGCTTTAAACGCGTTTTCAGCCCCTGATTGTACACTTAAGGTGAAAATGTCAAAATCTTCAAAATGAGCATAAGCACAATGAAATTAATGCTGGAATCATCTTCAGGGTGCTAGAATACACTAAATACAGCAAAAATTTTGAGTCTACAACGTTTAGTTTAGGTGTGAGAGCCAAAATGAACTTTTTATTGCTTTAAACGCGTTTTCAGCCCCTGATTGTACACTTAAGGTGAAAATGTCAAAATCTTCAAAATGAGCATAAGCACAATGAAATTAATGCTGGAATCATCTTCAGGATGCTAGAATACACTAAATACAGCAAAAATTTTGAGTCTACAACGTTTAGTTTAGGTGTGAGAGCCAAAATGAACTTTTTATTGCTTTAAATGCGTTTTCAGCCTGATTGTGCACTTTAGGTGAAAATGTCAAAATCTTAAAAATGAGCATAAGCACAATGAAATTAATGCTGGAATCATCTTCAGGATGCTAGAATACACTAAATACAGCAAAAATTTTGAGTCTACAACGTTTAGTCTAGGTGTGAGAGCCAAAATGAACTTTTTATTGCTTTAAACGCGTTTTCAGCCCCTTATTGTACACTTAAGGTGAAAATGTCAAAATCTTCAAAATGAGCATAAGCACAATGAAATTAATGCTGGAATCATCTTCAGGATGCTAGAATACACTGAATACAGCAAAAATTTTGAGTCTACAACGTTTATTTTAGGTGTGTGAGCCAAAATGAACTTTTTATTGCTTTAAATGCGTTTTCAGCCTGATTGTGCACTTTAGGTTAAAATGTCAAAATCTTCAAAATGAGCATAAGCACGATGAAATTAATGCTGGAATCATCTTCAGGATGCTAGAATACACTAAATACAGCAAAAATTTTGAGTCTACAACGTTTAGTTTAGGTGTGAGAGCCAAAATGAACTTTTTATTGCTTTAAACGCGTTTTCAGCCCCTGATTGTACACTTAAGGTGAAAATGTCAAAATCTTAAAAATGAGCATAAGCACAATGAAATTAATGCTGGAATCATCTTCAGGATGCTAAAATACACTAAATACAGCAAAAATTTTGAGTCTACAACGTTTAGTTTAGGTGTGAGAGCCAAAATGAACTTTTTATTGCTTTAAACGCGTTTTCAGCCCCTGATTGTACACTTAAGGTGAAAATGTCAAAATCTTCAAAATGAGCATAAGCACAATGAAATTAATGCTGGAATCATCTTCAGGGTGCTAGAATACACTAAATACAGCAAAAATTTTGAGTCTACAACGTTTAGTTTAGGTGTGAGAGCCAAAATGAACTTTTTATTGCTTTAAACGCGTTTTCAGCCCCTGATTGTACACTTAAGGTGAAAATGTCAAAATCTTCAAAATGAGCATAAGCACAATGAAATTAATGCTGGAATCATCTTCAGGATGCTAGAATACACTAAATACAGCAAAAATTTTGAGTCTACAACGTTTAGTTTAGGTGTGAGAGCCAAAATGAACTTTTTATTGCTTTAAATGCGTTTTCAGCCTGATTGTGCACTTTAGGTGAAAATGTCAAAATCTTAAAAATGAGCATAAGCACAATGAAATTAATGCTGGAATCATCTTCAGGATGCTAGAATACACTAAATACAGCAAAAATTTTGAGTCTACAACGTTTAGTCTAGGTGTGAGAGCCAAAATGAACTTTTTATTGCTTTAAACGCGTTTTCAGCCCCTTATTGTACACTTAAGGTGAAAATGTCAAAATCTTCAAAATGAGCATAAGCACAATGAAATTAATGCTGGAATCATCTTCAGGATGCTAGAATACACTGAATACAGCAAAAATTTTGAGTCTACAACGTTTATTTTAGGTGTGTGAGCCAAAATGAACTTTTTATTGCTTTAAATGCGTTTTCAGCCTGATTGTGCACTTTAGGTTAAAATGTCAAAATCTTCAAAATGAGCATAAGCACGATGAAATTAATGCTGGAATCATCTTCAGGATGCTAGAATACACTAAATACAGCAAAAATTTTGAGTCTACAACGTTTAGTTTAGGTGTGAGAGCCAAAATGAACTTTTTATTGCTTTAAACGCGTTTTCAGCCCCTGATTGTACACTTAAGGTGAAAATGTCAAAATCTTAAAAATGAGCATAAGCACAATGAAATTAATGCTGGAATCATCTTCAGGATGCTAGAATACACTGAATACAGCAAAAATTTTGAGTCTACAACGTTTAGTTTAGGTGTGAGAGCCAAAATGAACTTTTTATTGCTTTAAATGCGTTTTCAGCCCCTGATTGTACACTTAAGGTGAAAATGTCAAAATCTTCAAAATGAGCATAAGCACAATGAAATTAATGCTGGAATCATCTTCAGGATGCTAAAATACACTAAATACAGCAAAAATTTTGAGTCTACAACGTTTAGTTTAGGTGTGAGAGCCAAAATGAACTTTTTATTGCTTTAAATGCGTTTTCAGCCTGATTGTGCACTTTAGGTGAAAATGTCAAAATCTTAAAAATGAGCATAAGCACAATGAAATTAATGCTGGAATCATCTTCAGGATGCTAAAATACACTAAATACAGCAAAAATTTTGAGTCTACAACGTTTAGTTTAGGTGTGAGAGCCAAAATGAACTTTTTATTGCTTTAAATGCGTTTTCAGCCTGATTGTGCACTTTAGGTGAAAATGTCAAAATCTTAAAAATGAGCATAAGCACAATGAAATTAATGCTGGAATCATCTTCAGGATGCTAGAATACACTAAATACAGCAAAAATTTTGAGTCTACAACGTTTAGTTTAGGTGTGAGAGCCAAAATGAACTTTTTATTGCTTTAAATGCGTTTTCAGCCTGATTGTGCACTTTAGGTGAAAATGTCAAAATCTTAAAAATGAGCATAAGCACAATGAAATTAATGCTGGAATCATCTTCAGGATGCTAAAATACACTAAATACAGCAAAAATTTTGAGTCTACAACGTTTAGTTTAGGTGTGAGAGCCAAAATGAACTTTTTATTGCTTTAAATGCGTTTTCAGCCTGATTGTGCACTTTAGGTGAAAATGTCAAAATCTTAAAAATGAGCATAAGCACAATGAAATTAATGCTGGAATCATCTTCAGGATGCTAGAATACACTAAATACAGCAAAAATTTTGAGTCTACAACGTTTAGTTTAGGTGTGAGAGCCAAAATGAACTTTTTATTGCTTTAAACGCGTTTTCAGCCCCTGATTGTACACTTAAGGTGAAAATGTCAAAATCTTCAAAATGAGCATAAGCACAATGAAATTAATGCTGGAATCATCTTCAGGATGCTAGAATACACTAAATACAGCAAAAATTTTGAGTCTACAACGTTTAGTTTAGGTGTGAGAGCCAAAATGAACTTTTTATTGCTTTAAATGCGTTTTCAGCCTGATTGTGCACTTTAGGTGAAAATGTCAAAATCTTAAAAATGAGCATAAGCACAATGTAATTAATGCTGGAATCATCTTCAGGATGCTAGAATACACTAAATACAGCAAAAATTTTGAGTCTACAACGTTTAGTTTAGGTGTGAGAGCCAAAATGAACTTTTTATTGCTTTAAACGCGTTTTCAGCCCCTGATTGTACACTTTAGGTGAAAATGTCAAAATCTTCAAAATTAGCATAAGCACAATGAAATTAATGCTGGAATCATCTTCAGGATGCTAGAATGCACTGAATGCAGCAAAAATTTTGAGTCTACAACGTTTAGTTTAGGTGTGAGAGCCAAAATGAACTTTTTATTGCTTTAAACGCGTTTTCAGCCCCTGATTGTACACTTAAGGTGAAAATGTCAAAATCTTAAAAATGAGCATAAGCACAATGAAATTAATGCTGGAATCATCTTCAGGATGCTAAAATACACTAAATACAGCAAAAATTTTGAGTCTACAACGTTTAGTTTAGGTGTGAGAGCCAAAATGAACTTTTTATTGCTTTAAATGCGTTTTCAGCCTGATTGTGCACTTTAGGTGAAAATGTCAAAATCTTAAAAATGAGCATAAGCACAATGAAATTATTGCTGGAATCATCTTCAGGATGCTAGAATACACTAAATACAGCAAAAATTTTGAGTCTACAACGTTTAGTTTAGGTGTGAGAGCCAAAATGAACTTTTTATTGCTTTAAACGCGTTTTCAGCCCCTGATTGTACACTCAAGGTGAAAATGTCAAAATCTTCAAAATGAGCATAAGCACAATGAAATTAATGCTGGAATCATCTTCAGGATGCTAGAATACACTGAATACAGCAAAAATTTTGAGTCTACAACGTTTATTTTAGGTGTGTGAGCCAAAATGAACTTTTTATTGCTTTAAATGCGTTTTCAGCCTGATTGTGCACTTTAGGTTAAAATGTCAAAATCTTCAAAATGAGCATAAGCACGATGAAATTAATGCTGGAATCATCTTCAGGATGCTAGAATACACTAAATACAGCAAAAATTTTGAGTCTACAACGTTTAGTTTAGGTGTGAGAGCCAAAATGAACTTTTTATTGCTTTAAACGCGTTTTCAGCCCCTGATTGTACACTTAAGGTGAAAATGTCAAAATCTTAAAAATGAGCATAAGCACAATGAAATTAATGCTGGAATCATCTTCAGGATGCTAAAATACACTAAATACAGCAAAAATTTTGAGTCTACAACGTTTAGTTTAGGTGTGAGAGCCAAAATGAACTTTTTATTGCTTTAAATGCGTTTTCAGCCTGATTGTGCACTTTAGGTGAAAATGTCAAAATCTTAAAAATGAGCATAAGCACAATGAAATTAATGCTGGAATCATCTTCAGGATGCTAGAATACACTAAATACAGCAAAAATTTTGAGTCTACAACGTTTAGTTTAGGTGTGAGAGCCAAAATGAACTTTTTATTGCTTTAAACGCGTTTTCAGCCCCTGATTGTACACTTAAGGTGAAAATGTCAAAATCTTCAAAATGAGCATAAGCACAATGAAATTAATGCTGGAATCATCTTCAGGATGCTAGAATACACTAAATACAGCAAAAATTTTGAGTCTACAACGTTTAGTTTAGGTGTGAGAGCCAAAATGAACTTTTTATTGCTTTAAACGCGTTTTCAGCCCCTGATTGTACACTTAAGGTGAAAATGTCAAAATCTTCAAAATGAGCATAAGCACAATGAAATTAATGCTGGAATCATCTTCAGGATGCTAGAATACACTAAATACAGCAAAAATTTTGAGTCTACAACGTTTAGTTTAGGTGTGAGAGCCAAAATGAACTTTTTATTGCTTTAAATGCGTTTTCAGCCTGATTGTGCACTTTAGGTGAAAATGTCAAAATCTTAAAAATGAGCATAAGCACAATGAAATTAATGCTGGAATCATCTTCAGGATGCTAGAATACACTAAATACAGCAAAAATTTTGAGTCTACAACGTTTAGTCTAGGTGTGAGAGCCAAAATGAACTTTTTATTGCTTTAAACGCGTTTTCAGCCCCTTATTGTACACTTAAGGTGAAAATGTCAAAATCTTCAAAATGAGCATAAGCACAATGAAATTAATGCTGGAATCATCTTCAGGATGCTAGAATACACTGAATACAGCAAAAATTTTAAGTCTACAACGTTTATTTTAGGTGTGTGAGCCAAAATGAACTTTTTATTGCTTTAAATGCGTTTTCAGCCTGATTGTGCACTTTAGGTTAAAATGTCAAAATCTTCAAAATGAGCATAAGCACGATGAAATTAATGCTGGAATCATCTTCAGGATGCTAAAATACACTAAATACAGCAAAAATTTTGAGTCTACAACGTTTAGTTTAGGTGTGAGAGCCAAAATGAACTTTTTATTGCTTTAAATGCGTTTTCAGCCTGATTGTGCACTTTAGGTGAAAATGTCAAAATCTTAAAAATGAGCATAAGCACAATGAAATTAATGCTGGAATCATCTTCAGGATGCTAGAATACACTAAATACAGCAAAAATTTTGAGTCTACAACGTTTAGTTTAGGTGTGAGAGCCAAAATGAACTTTTTATTGCTTTAAATGCGTTTTCAGCCCCTGATTGTACACTTAAGGTGAAAATGTCAAAATCTTCAAAATGAGCATAAGCACAATGAAATTAATGCTGGAATCATCTTCAGGATGCTAGAATACACTAAATACAGCAAAAATTTTGAGTCTACAACGTTTAGTTTAGGTGTGAGAGCCAAAATGAACTTTTTATTGCTTTAAATGCGTTTTCAGCCTGATTGTGCACTTTAGGTGAAAATGTCAAAATCTTAAAAATGAGCATAAGCACAATGAAATTAATGCTGGAATCATCTTCAGGATGCTAGAATACACTAAATACAGCAAAAATTTTGAGTCTACAACGTTTAGTTTAGGTGTGAGAGCCAAAATGAACTTTTTATTGCTTTAAACGCGTTTTCAGCCCCTGATTGTACACTTAAGGTGAAAATGTCAAAATCTTCAAAATGAGCATAAGCACAATGAAATTAATGCTGGAATCATCTTCAGGATGCTAGAATACACTGAATACAGCAAAAATTTTGAGTCTACAACGTTTATTTTAGGTGTGTGAGCCAAAATGAACTTTTTATTGCTTTAAATGCGTTTTCAGCCTGATTGTGCACTTTAGGTTAAAATGTCAAAATCTTCAAAATGAGCATAAGCACGATGAAATTAATGCTGGAATCATCTTCAGGATGCTAGAATACACTAAATACAGCAAAATTTTTGAGTCTACAACGTTTAGTTTAGGTGTGAGAGCCAAAATGAACTTTTTATTGCTTTAAACGCGTTTTCAGCCCCTGATTGTACACTTAAGGTGAAAATGTCAAAATCTTCAAAATGAGCATAAGCACAATGAAATTAATGCTGGAATCATCTTCAAGATGCTAGAATACACTAAATACAGCAAAAATTTTGAGTCTACAACGTTTAGTTTAGGTGTGAGAGCCAAAATGAACTTTTTATTGCTTTAAACGCGTTTTCAGCCCCTGATTGTACACTTAAGGTGAAAATGTCAAAATCTTCAAAATGAGCATAAGCACAATGAAATTAATGCTGGAATCATCTTCAGGATGCTAGAATACACTAAATACAGCAAAAATTTTGAGTCTACAACGTTTAGTTTAGGTGTGAGAGCCAAAATGAACTTTTTATTGCTTTAAATGCGTTTTCAGCCTGATTGTGCACTTTAGGTGAAAATGTCAAAATCTTAAAAATGAGCATAAGCACAATGAAATTAATGCTGGAATCATCTTCAGGATGCTAGAATACACTAAATACAGCAAAAATTTTGAGTCTACAACGTTTAGTCTAGGTGTGAGAGCCAAAATTAACTTTTTATTGCTTTAAACGCGTTTTCAGCCCCTTATTGTACACTTAAGGTGAAAATGTCAAAATCTTCAAAATGAGCATAAGCACAATGAAATTAATAATGGAATCATCTTCAGGATGCTAGAATACACTGAATACAGCAAAAATTTTGAGTCTACAACGTTTATTTTAGGTGTGTGAGCCAAAATGAACTTTTTATTGCTTTAAATGCGTTTTCAGCCTGATTGTGCACTTTAGGTTAAAATGTCAAAATCTTCAAAATGAGCATAAGCACGATGAAATTAATGCTGGAATCATCTTCAGGATGCTAGAATACACTAAATACAGCAAAAATTTTGAGTCTACAACGTTTAGTTTAGGTGTGAGAGCCAAAATGAACTTTTTATTGCTTTAAACGCGTTTTCAGCCCCTGATTGTACACTTAAGGTGAAAATGTCAAAATCTTAAAAATGAGCATAAGCACAATGAAATTAATGCTGGAATCATCTTCAGGATGCTAGAATACACTGAATACAGCAAAAATTTTGAGTCTACAACGTTTAGTTTAGGTGTGAGAGCCAAAATGAACTTTTTATTGCTTTAAATGCGTTTTCAGCCCCTGATTGTACACTTAAGGTGAAAATGTCAAAATCTTCAAAATGAGCATAAGCACAATGAAATTAATGCTGGAATCATCTTCAGGATGCTAAAATACACTAAATACAGCAAAAATTTTGAGTCTACAACGTTTAGTTTAGGTGTGAGAGCCAAAATGAACTTTTTATTGCTTTAAATGCGTTTTCAGCCTGATTGTGCACTTTAGGTGAAAATGTCAAAATCTTAAAAATGAGCATAAGCACAATGAAATTAATGCTGGAATCATCTTCAGGATGCTAAAATACACTAAATACAGCAAAAATTTTGAGTCTACAACGTTTAGTTTAGGTGTGAGAGCCAAAATGAACTTTTTATTGCTTTAAATGCGTTTTCAGCCTGATTGTGCACTTTAGGTGAAAATGTCAAAATCTTAAAAATGAGCATAAGCACAATGAAATTAATGCTGGAATCATCTTCAGGATGCTAGAATACACTAAATACAGCAAAAATTTTGAGTCTACAACGTTTAGTTTAGGTGTGAGAGCCAAAATGAACTTTTTATTGCTTTAAATGCGTTTTCAGCCTGATTGTGCACTTTAGGTGAAAATGTCAAAATCTTAAAAATGAGCATAAGCACAATGAAATTAATGCTGGAATCATCTTCAGGATGCTAAAATACACTAAATACAGCAAAAATTTTGAGTCTACAACGTTTAGTTTAGGTGTGAGAGCCAAAATGAACTTTTTATTGCTTTAAATGCGTTTTCAGCCTGATTGTGCACTTTAGGTGAAAATGTCAAAATCTTAAAAATGAGCATAAGCAGCACAATGAAATTAATGCTGGAATCATCTTCAGGATGCTAGAATACACTAAATACAGCAAAAATTTTGAGTCTACAACGTTTAGTCTAGGTGTGAGAGCCAAAATGAACTTTTTATTGCTTTAAACGCGTTTTCAGCCCCTTATTGTACACTTAAGGTGAAAATGTCAAAATCTTCAAAATGAGCATAAGCACAATGAAATTAATGCTGGAATCATCTTCAGGATGCTAGAATACACTGAATACAGCAAAAATTTTGAGTCTACAACGTTTATTTTAGGTGTGTGAGCCAAAATGAACTTTTTATTGCTTTAAATGCGTTTTCAGCCTGATTGTGCACTTTAGGTTAAAATGTCAAAATCTTCAAAATGAGCATAAGCACGATGAAATTAATGCTGGAATCATCTTCAGGATGCTAGAATACACTAAATACAGCAAAAATTTTGAGTCTACAACGTTTAGTTTAGGTGTGAGAGCCAAAATGAACTTTTTATTGCTTTAAACGCGTTTTCAGCCCCTGATTGTACACTTAAGGTGAAAATGTCAAAATCTTAAAAATGAGCATAAGCACAATGAAATTAATGCTGGAATCATCTTCAGGATGCTAAAATACACTAAATACAGCAAAAATTTTGAGTCTACAACGTTTAGTTTAGGTGTGAGAGCCAAAATGAACTTTTTATTGCTTTAAATGCGTTTTCAGCCTGATTGTGCACTTTAGGTGAAAATGTCAAAATCTTAAAAATGAGCATAAGCACAATGAAATTAATGCTGGAATCATCTTCAGGATGCTAGAATACACTAAATACAGCAAAAATTTTGAGTCTACAACGTTTAGTTTAGGTGTGAGAGCCAAAATGAACTTTTTATTGCTTTAAACGCGTTTTCAGCCCCTGATTGTACACTTAAGGTGAAAATGTCAAAATCTTCAAAATGAGCATAAGCACAATGAAATTAATGCTGGAATCATCTTCAGGATGCTAGAATACACTAAATACAGCAAAAATTTTGAGTCTACAACGTTTAGTTTAGGTGTGAGAGCCAAAATGAACTTTTTATTGCTTTAAACGCGTTTTCAGCCCCTGATTGTACACTTAAGGTGAAAATGTCAAAATCTTCAAAATGAGCATAAGCACAATGAAATTAATGCTGGAATCATCTTCAGGATGCTAGAATACACTAAATACAGCAAAAATTTTGAGTCTACAACGTTTAGTTTAGGTGTGAGAGCCAAAATGAACTTTTTATTGCTTTAAATGCGTTTTCAGCCTGATTGTGCACTTTAGGTGAAAATGTCAAAATCTTAAAAATGAGCATAAGCACAATGAAATTAATGCTGGAATCATCTTCAGGATGCTAGAATACACTAAATACAGCAAAAATTTTGAGTCTACAACGTTTAGTCTAGGTGTGAGAGCCAAAATGAACTTTTTATTGCTTTAAACGCGTTTTCAGCCCCTTATTGTACACTTAAGGTGAAAATGTCAAAATCTTCAAAATGAGCATAAGCACAATGAAATTAATGCTGGAATCATCTTCAGGATGCTAGAATACACTGAATACAGCAAAAATTTTGAGTCTACAACGTTTATTTTAGGTGTGTGAGCCAAAATGAACTTTTTATTGCTTTAAATGCGTTTTCAGCCTGATTGTGCACTTTAGGTTAAAATGTCAAAATCTTCAAAATGAGCATAAGCACGATGAAATTAATGCTGGAATCATCTTCAGGATGCTAGAATACACTAAATACAGCAAAAATTTTGAGTCTACAACGTTTAGTTTAGGTGTGAGAGCCAAAATGAACTTTTTATTGCTTTAAACGCGTTTTCAGCCCCTGATTGTACACTTAAGGTGAAAATGTCAAAATCTTAAAAATGAGCATAAGCACAATGAAATTAATGCTGGAATCATCTTCAGGATGCTAGAATACACTGAATACAGCAAAAATTTTGAGTCTACAACGTTTAGTTTAGGTGTGAGAGCCAAAATGAACTTTTTATTGCTTTAAATGCGTTTTCAGCCCCTGATTGTACACTTAAGGTGAAAATGTCAAAATCTTCAAAATGAGCATAAGCACAATGAAATTAATGCTGAAATCATCTTCAGGATGCTAAAATACACTAAATACAGCAAAAATTTTGAGTCTACAACGTTTAGTTTAGGTGTGAGAGCCAAAATGAACTTTTTATTGCTTTAAATGCGTTTTCAGCCTGATTGTGCACTTTAGGTGAAAATGTCAAAATCTTAAAAATGAGCATAAGAACAATGAAATTAATGCTGGAATCATCTTCAGGATGCTAGAATACACTAAATACAGCAAAAATTTTGAGTCTACAACGTTTAGTTTAGGTGTGAGAGCCAAAATGAACTTTTTATTGCTTTAAATGCGTTTTCAGCCCCTGATTGTACACTTAAGGTGAAAATGTCAAAATCTTCAAAATGAGCATAAGCACAATGAAATTAATGCTGGAATCATCTTCAGGATGCTAGAATACACTAAATACAGCAAAAATTTTGAGTCTACAACGTTTAGTTTAGGTGTGAGAGCCAAAATGAACTTTTTATTGCTTTAAATGCGTTTTCAGCCTGATTGTGCACTTTAGGTGAAAATGTCAAAATCTTAAAAATGAGCATAAGCACAATGAAATTAATGCTGGAATCATCTTCAGGATGCTAGAATACACTAAATACAGCAAAAATTTTGAGTCTACAACGTTTAGTCTAGGTGTGAGAGCCAAAATGAACTTTTTATTGCTTTAAACGCGTTTTCAGCCCCTTATTGTACACTTAAGGTGAAAATGTCAAAATCTTCAAAATGAGCATAAGCACAATGAAATTAATGCTGGAATCATCTTCAGGATGCTAGAATACACTGAATACAGCAAAAATTTTGAGTCTACAACGTTTATTTTAGGTGTGTGAGCCAAAATGAACTTTTTATTGCTTTAAATGCGTTTTCAGCCTGATTGTGCACTTTAGGTTAAAATTTCAAAATCTTCAAAATGAGCATAAGCACGATGAAATTAATGCTGGAATCATCTTCAGGATGCTAGAATACACTAAATACAGCAAAAATTTTGAGTCTACAACGTTTAGTTTAGGTGTGAGAGCCAAAATGAACTTTTTATTGCTTTAAACGCGTTTTCAGCCCCTGATTGTACACTTAAGGTGAAAATGTCAAAATCTTAAAAATGAGCATAAGCACAATGAAATTAATGCTGGAATCATCTTCAGGATGCTAAAATACACTAAATACAGCAAAAATTTTGAGTCTACAACGTTTAGTTTAGGTGTGAGAGCCAAAATGAACTTTTTATTGCTTTAAATGCGTTTTCAGCCTGATTGTGCACTTTAGGTGAAAATGTCAAAATCTTAAAAATGAGCATAAGCACAATGAAATTAATGCTGGAATCATCTTCAGGATGCTAGAATACACTAAATACAGCAAAAATTTTGAGTCTACAACGTTTAGTTTAGGTGTGAGAGCCAAAATGAACTTTTTATTGCTTTAAATGCGTTTTCAGCCCCTGATTGTACACTTAAGGTGAAAATGTCAAAATCTTCAAAATGAGCATAAGCACAATGAAATTAATGCTGGAATCATCTTCAGGATGCTAGAATACACTAAATACAGCAAAAATTTTGAGTCTACAACGTTTAGTTTAGGTGTGAGAGCCAAAATGAACTTTTTATTGCTTTAAATGCGTTTTCAGCCTGATTGTGCACTTTAGGTGAAAATGTCAAAATCTTAAAAATGAGCATAAGCACAATGAAATTAATGCTGGAATCATCTTCAGGATGCTAGAATACACTAAATACAGCAAAAATTTTGAGTCTACAACGTTTAGTTTAGGTGTGAGAGCCAAAATGAACTTTTTATTGCTTTAAACGCGTTTTCAGCCCCTGATTGTACACTTAAGGTGAAAATGTCAAAATCTTCAAAATGAGCATAAGCACAATGAAATTAATGCTGGAATCATCTTCAGGATGCTAGAATACACTGAATACAGCAAAAATTTTGAGTCTACAACGTTTATTTTAGGTGTGTGAGCCAAAATGAACTTTTTATTGCTTTAAATGCGTTTTCAGCCTGATTGTGCACTTTAGGTTAAAATGTCAAAATCTTCAAAATGAGCATAAGCACGATGAAATTAATGCTGGAATCATCTTCAGGATGCTAGAATACACTAAATACAGCAAAAATTTTGAGTCTACAACGTTTAGTTTAGGTGTGAGAGCCAAAATGAACTTTTTATTGCTTTAATTGCGTTTTCAGCCCCTGATTGTACACTTAAGGTGAAAATGTCAAAATCTTAAAAATGAGCATAAGCACAATGAAATTAATGCTGGAATCATCTTCAGGATGCTAAAATACACTAAATACAGCAAAAATTTTGAGTCTACAACGTTTAGTTTAGGTGTGAGAGCCAAAATGAACTTTTTATTGCTTTAAATGCGTTTTCAGCCTGATTGTGCACTTTAGGTGAAAATGTCAAAATCTTAAAAATGAGCATAAGCACAATGAAATTAATGCTGGAATCATCTTCAGGATGCTAGAATACACTAAATACAGCAAAAATTTTGAGTCTACAACGTTTAGTTTAGGTGTGAGAGCCAAAATGAACTTTTTATTGCTTTAAACGCGTTTTCAGCCCCTGATTGTACACTTAAGGTGAAAATGTCAAAATCTTCAAAATGAGCATAAGCACAATGAAATTAATGCTGGAATCATCTTCAGGATGCTAGAATACACTAAATACAGCAAAAATTTTGAGTCTACAACGTTTAGTTTAGGTGTGAGAGCCAAAATGAACTTTTTATTGCTTTAAATGCGTTTTCAGCCTGATTGTGCACTTTAGGTGAAAATGTCAAAATCTTAAAAATGAGCATAAGCACAATGTAATTAATGCTGGAATCATCTTCAGGATGCTAGAATACACTAAATACAGCAAAAATTTTGAGTCTACAACGTTTAGTTTAGGTGTGAGAGCCAAAATGAACTTTTTATTGCTTTAAACGCGTTTTCAGCCCCTGATTGTACACTTTAGGTGAAAATGTCAAAATCTTCAAAATTAGCATAAGCACAATGAAATTAATGCTGGAATCATCTTCAGGATGCTAGAATGCACTGAATACAGCAAAAATTTTGAGTCTACAACGTTTATTTTAGGTGTGTGAGCCAAAATGAACTTTTTATTGCTTTAAATGCGTTTTCAGCCTGAATGTGCACTTTAGGTTAAAATGTCAAAATCTTCAAAATGAGCATAAGCACGATGAAATTAATGCTGGAATCATCTTCAGGATGCTAGAATACACTAAATACAGCAAAAATTTTGAGTCTACAACGTTTAGTTTAGGTGTGAGAGCCAAAATGAACTTTTTATTGCTTTAAACGCGTTTTCAGCCCCTGATTGTACACTTAAGGTGAAAATGTCAAAATCTTAAAAATGAGCATAAGCACAATGAAATTAATGCTGGAATCCTCTTCAGGATGCTAAAATACACTAAATACAGCAAAAATTTTGAGTCTACAACGTTTAGTTTAGGTGTGAGAGCCAAAATGAACTTTTTATTGCTTTAAATGCGTTTTCAGCCTGATTGTGCACTTTAGGTGAAAATGTCAAAATCTTAAAAATGAGCATAAGCACAATGAAATTAATGCTGGAATCATCTTCAGGATGCTAGAATACACTAAATACAGCAAAAATTTTGAGTCTACAACGTTTAGTTTAGGTGTGAGAGCCAAAATGAACTTTTTATTGCTTTAAACGCGTTTTCAGCCCCTGATTGTACACTCAAGGTGAAAATGTCAAAATCTTCAAAATGAGCATAAGCACAATGAAATTAATGCTGGAATCATCTTCAGGATGCTAGAATACACTGAATACAGCAAAAATTTTGAGTCTACAACGTTTATTTTAGGTGTGTGAGCCAAAATGAACTTTTTATTGCTTTAAATGCGTTTTCAGCCTGATTGTGCACTTTAGGTTAAAATGTCAAAATCTTCAAAATGAGCATAAGCACGATGAAATTAATGCTGGAATCATCTTCAGGATGCTAGAATACACTAAATACAGCAAAATTTTTGAGTCTACAACGTTTAGTTTAGGTGTGAGAGCCAAAATGAACTTTTTATTGCTTTAAACGCGTTTTCAGCCCCTGATTGTACACTTAAGGTGAAAATGTCAAAATCTTAAAAATGAGCATAAGCACAATGAAATTAATGCTGGAATCATCTTCAGGATGCTAAAATACACTAAATACAGCAAAAATTTTGAGTCTACAACGTTTAGTTTAGGTGTGAGAGCCAAAATGAACTTTTTATTGCTTTAAATGCGTTTTCAGCCTGATTGTGCACTTTAGGTGAAAATGTCAAAATCTTAAAAATGAGCATAAGCACAATGAAATTAATGCTGGAATCATCTTCAGGATGCTAGAATACACTAAATACAGCAAAAATTTTGAGTCTACAACGTTTATTTTAGGTGTGAGAGCCAAAATTAACTTTTTATTGCTTTAAATGCGTTTTCAGCCTGATTGTGCACTTTAGGTGAAAATATCAAAATCTTAAAAATGAGCATAAGCACAATGAAATTAATGCTGGAATCATCTTCAGGATGCTAGAATACACTAAATACAGCAAAATTTTTGAGTCTACAACGTTTAGTTTAGGTGTGAGAGCCAAAATGAACTTTTTATTGCTTTAAACGCGTTTTCAGCCCCTGATTGTGCACTTTAGGTGAAAATGTCAAAATCTTAAAAATGAGCATAAGCACAATGAAATTAATGCTGGAATCATCTTCAGGATGCTAGAATACACTGAATACAGCAAAATTTTTGAGTCTACAACGTTTAGTTTAGGTGTGAGAGCCAAAATGAACTTTTTATTGCTTTAAACGCGTTTTCAGCCCCTGATTGTACACTTAAGGTGAAAATGTCAAAATCTTCAAAATGAGCATAAGCACAATGAAATTAATGCTGGAATCATCTTCAGGATGCTAGAATACACTAAATACAGCAAAAATTTTGAGTCTACAACGTTTAGTTTAGGTGTGAGAGCCAAAATGAACTTTTTATTGCTTTAAATGCGTTTTCAGCCTGATTGTGCACTTTAGGTGAAAATGTCAAAATCTTAAAAATGAGCATAAGCACAATGAAATTAATGCTGGAATCATCTTCAGGATGCTAGAATACACTAAATACAGCAAAAATTTTGAGTCTACAACGTTTAGTTTAGGTGTGAGAGCCAAAATGAACTTTTTATTGCTTTAAACGCGTTTTCAGCCCCTGATTGTACACTTAAGGTGAAAATGTCAAAATCTTCAAAATGAGCATAAGCACAATGAAATTAATGCTGGAATCATCTTCAGGATGCTAGAATACACTAAATACAGCAAAAATTTTGAGTCTACAACGTTTAGTTTAGGTGTGAGAGCCAAAATGAACTTTTTATTGCTTTAAACTCGTTTTCAGCCCCTGATTGTGCACTTTAGGTGAAAATGTCAAAATCTTAAAAATGAGCATAAGCACAATGAAATTAATGCTGGAATCATCTTCAGGATGCTAGAATACACTAAATACAGCAAAAATTTTGAGTCTACAACGTTTAGTTTAGGTGTGAGAGCCAAAATGAACTTTTTATTGCTTTAAACGCGTTTTCAGCCCCTGATTGTACACTTAAGGTGAAAATGTCAAAATCTTCAAAATGAGCATAAGCACAATGAAATTAATGCTGGAATCATCTTCAGGATGCTAGAATACACTGAATACAGCAAAAATTTTGAGTCTACAACGTTTATTTTAGGTGTGTGAGCCAAAATGAACTTTTTATTGCTTTAAACGCGTTTTCAGCCCCTGATTGTACACTTAAGGTGAAAATGTCAAAATCTTCAAAATGAGCATAAGCACAATGAAATTAATGCTGGAATCATCTTCAGGATGCTAGAATACACTAAATACAGCAAAAATTTTGAGTCTACAACGTTTATTTTAGGTGTGTGAGCCAAAATGAACTTTTTATTGCTTTAAATGCGTTTTCAGCCTGATTGTGCACTTTAGGTGAAAATGTCAAAATCTTAAAAATGAGCATAAGCACAATGAAATTAATGCTGGAATCATCTTCAGGATGCTAGAATACACTAAAAACAGCAAAAATTTTGAGTCTACAACGTTTAGTTTAGGTGTGAGAGCCAAAATGAACTTTTTATTGCTTTAAACGCGTTTTCAGCCCCTGATTGTACACTTAAGGTGAAAATGTCAAAATCTTCAAAATGAGCATAAGCACAATGAAATTAATGCTGGAATCATCTTCAGGATGCTAGAATACACTAAATACAGCAAAAATTTTGAGTCTACAACGTTTAGTTTAGGTGTGAGAGCCAAAATGAACTTTTTATTGCTTTAAATGCGTTTTCAGCCTGATTGTGCACTTTAGGTGAAAATGTCAAAATCTTAAAAATGAGCATAAGCACAATGAAATTAATGCTGGAATCATCTTCAGGATGCTAGAATACACTAAATACAGGAAAAATTTTGAGTCTACAACGTTTAGTTTAGGTGTGAGAGCCAAAATGAACTTTTTATTGCTTTAAACGCGTTTTCAGCCCCTGATTGTACACTTAAGGTGAAAATGTCAAAATCTTCAAAATGAGCATAAGCACAATGAAATTAATGCTGGAATCATCTTCAGGATGCTAGAATACACTGAATACAGCAAAAATTTTGAGTCTACAACGTTTATTTTAGGTGTGTGAGCCAAAATGAACTTTTTATTGCTTTAAATGCGTTTTCAGCCTGATTGTGCACTTTAGGTTAAAATGTCAAAATCTTCAAAATGAGCATAAGCACAATGAAATTAATGCTGGAATCATCTTCAGGATGCTAGAATACACTAAATACAGCAAAAATTTTGAGTCTACAACGTTTAGTTTAGGTGCGAGAGCCAAAATGAACTTTTTATTGCTTTAAACGCGTTTTCAGCCCCTGATTGTACACTTAAGGTGAAAATGTCAAAATCTTAAAAATGAGCATAAGCACAATGAAATTAATGCTGGAATCATCTTCAGGATGCTAAAATACACTAAATACAGCAAAAATTTTGAGTCTACAACGTTTAGTTTAGGTGTGAGAGCCAAAATGAACTTTTTATTGCTTTAAATGCGTTTTCAGCCTGATTGTGCACTTTAGGTGAAAATGTCAAAATCTTAAAAATGAGCATAAGCACAATGAAATTAATGCTGGAATCATCTTCAGGATGCTAGAATACACTAAATACAGCAAAAATTTTGAGTCTACAACGTTTAGTTTAGGTGTGAGAGCCAAAATGAACTTTTTATTGCTTTAAACGCGTTTTCAGCCCCTGATTGTACACTTAAGGTGAAAATGTCAAAATCTTCAAAATGAGCATAAGCACAATGAAATTAATGCTGGAATCATCTTCAGGATGCTAGAATACACTAAATACAGCAAAAATTTTGAGTCTACAACGTTTAGTTTAGGTGTGAGAGCCAAAATGAACTTTTTATTGCTTTAAATGCGTTTTCAGCCTGATTGTGCACTTTAGGTGAAAATGTCAAAATCTTAAAAATGAGCATAAGCACAATGAAATTAATGCTGGAATCATCTTCAGGATGCTAGAATACACTAAATACAGCAAAAATTTTGAGTCTACAACGTTTAGTTTAGGTGTGAGAGCCAAAATGAACTTTTTATTGCTTTAAACGCGTATTCAGCCCCTGATTGTGCACTTTAGGTGAAAATGTCAAAATCTTAAAAATGAGCATAAGCACAATGAAATTAATGCTGGAATCATCTTCAGGATGCTAGAATACACTAAATACAGCAAAAATTTTGAGTCTACAACGTTTAGTTTAGGTGTGAGAGCCAAAATGAACTTTTTATTGCTTTAAACGCGTTTTCAGCCCCTGATTGTACACTTAAGGTGAAAATGTCAAAATCTTCAAAATGAGCATAAGCACAATGAAATTAATGCTGGAATCATCTTCAGGATGCTAGAATACACTAAATACAGCAAAAATTTTGAGTCTACAACGTTTATTTTAGGTGTGAGAGCCAAAATTAACTTTTTATTGCTTTAAATGCGTTTTCAGCCTGATTGTGCACTTTAGGTGAAAATATCAAAATCTTAAAAATGAGCATAAGCACAATGAAATTAATGCTGGAATCATCTTCAGGATGCTAGAATACACTAAATACAGCAAAAATTTTGAGTCTACAACGTTTAGTTTAGGTGTGAGAGCCAAAATGAACTTTTTATTGCTTTAAACGCGTTTTCAGCCCCTGATTGTGCACTTTAGGTGAAAATGTCAAAATCTTAAAAATGAGCATAAGCACAATGAAATTAATGCTGGAATCATCTTCAGGATGCTAGAATACACTGAATACAGCAAAAATTTTGAGTCTACAACGTTTAGTTTAGGTGTGAGAGCCAAAATGAACTTTTTATTGCTTTAAATGCGTTTTCAGCCCCTGATTGTACACTTAAGGTGAAAATGTCAAAATCTTAAAAATGAGCATAAGCACAATGAAATTAATGCTGGAATCATCTTCAGGATGCTAAAATACACTAAATACAGCAAAAATTTTGAGTCTACAACCTTTAGTTTAGGTGTGAGAGCCAAAATGAACTTTTTATTGCTTTAAATGCGTTTTCAGCCTGATTGTGCACTTTAGGTGAAAATGTCAAAATCTTAAAAATGAGCATAAGCACAATGAAATTAATGCTGGAATAATCTTCAGGATGCTAGAATACACTAAATACAGCAAAAATTTTGAGTCTACAACGTTTAGTTTAGGTGTGAGAGCCAAAATGAACTTTTTATTGCTTTAAACGCGTTTTCAGCCCCTGATTGTACACTTAAGGTGAAAATGTCAAAATCTTCAAAATGAGCATAAGCACAATGAAATTAATGCTGGAATCATCTTCAGGATGCTAAAATACACTAAATACAGCAAAAATTTTGAGTCTACAACGTTTAGTTTAGGTGTGAGAGCCAAAATGAACTTTTTATTGCTTTAAATGCGTTTTCAGCCTGATTGTGCACTTTAGGTGAAAATGTCAAAATCTTAAAAAATGAGCATAAGCACAATGAAATTAATGCTGGAATCATCTTCAGGATGCTAGAATACACTAAATACAGCAAAAATTTTGAGTCTACAACGTTTAGTTTAGGTGTGAGAGCCAAAATGAACTTTTTATTGCTTTAAACGCGTTTTCAGCCCCTGATTGTACACTTAAGATGAAAATGTCAAAATCTTCAAAATGAGCATAAGCACAATGAAATTAATGCTGGAATCATCTTCAGGATGCTAAAATACACTAAATACAGCAAAAATTTTGAGTCTACAACGTTTAGTTTAGGTTTGAGAGCCAAAATGAACTTTTTATTGCTTTAAATGCGTTTTCAGCCTGATTGTGCACTTTAGGTGAAAATGTCAAAATCTTAAAAATGAGCATAAGCACAATGAAATTAATGCTGGAATCATCTTCAGGATGCTAGAATACACTAAATACAGCAAAAATTTTGAGTCTACAACGTTTAGTTTAGGTGTGAGAGCCAAAATGAACTTTTTATTGCTTTAATTGCGTTTTCAGCCCCTGATTGTACACTTAAGGTGAAAATGTCAAAATCTTAAAAATGAGCATAAGCACAATGAAATTAATGCTGGAATCATCTTCAGGATGCTAAAATACACTAAATACAGCAAAAATTTTGAGTCTACAACGTTTAGTTTAGGTGTGAGAGCCAAAATGAACTTTTTATTGCTTTAAATGCGTTTTCAGCCTGATTGTGCACTTTAGGTGAAAATGTCAAAATCTTAAAAATGAGCATAAGCACAATGAAATTAATGCTGGAATCATCTTCAGGATGCTAGAATACACTAAATACAGCAAAAATTTTGAGTCTACAACGTTTAGTTTAGGTGTGAGAGCCAAAATGAACTTTTTATTGCTTTAAACGCGTTTTCAGCCCCTGATTGTACACTTAAGGTGAAAATGTCAAAATCTTCAAAATGAGCATAAGCACAATGAAATTAATGCTGGAATCATCTTCAGGATGCTAGAATACACTAAATACAGCAAAAATTTTGAGTCTACAACGTTTAGTTTAGGTGTGAGAGCCAAAATGAACTTTTTATTGCTTTAAACGCGTTTTCAGCCCCTGATTGTACACTTAAGGTGAAAATGTCAAAATCTTAAAAATGAGCATAAGCACAATGAAATTAATGCTGGAATCATCTTCAGGATGCTAGAATGCACTGAATGCAGCAAAAATTTTGAGTCTACAACGTTTATTTTAGGTGTGTGAGCCAAAATGAACTTTTTATTGCTTTAAATGCGTTTTCAGCCTGATTGTGCACTTTAGGTTAAAATGTCAAAATCTTCAAAATGAGCATAAGCACGATGAAATTAATGCTGGAATCATCTTCAGGATGCTAGAATACACTAAATACAGCAAAAATTTTGAGTCTACAACGTTTAGTTTAGGTGTGAGAGCCAAAATGAACTTTTTAGTGCTTTAAACGCGTTTTCAGCCCCTGATTGTACACTTAAGGTGAAAATGTCAAAATCTTAAAAATGAGCATAAGCACAATGAAATTAATGCTGGAATCATCTTCAGGATGCTAAAATACACTAAATAGAGCAAAAATTTTGAGTCTACAACGTTTAGTTTAGGTGTGAGAGCCAAAATGAACTTTTTATTGCTTTAAACGCGTTTTCAGCCCCTGATTGTACACTTAAGGTGAAAATGTCAAAATCTTAAAAATGAGCATAAGCACAATGAAATTAATGCTGGAATCATCTTCAGGATGCTAAAATACACTAAATACAGCAAAAATTTTGAGTCTACAACGTTTAGTTTAGGTGTGAGAGCCAAAATGAACTTTTTATTGCTTTAAATGCGTTTTCAGCCTGATTGTGCACTTTAGGCGAAAATGTCAAAATCTTAAAAATGAGCATAAGCACAATGAAATTAATGCTGGAATCATCTTCAGGATGCTAGAATACACTAAATACAGCAAAAATTTTGAGTCTACAACGTTTAGTTTAGGTGTGAGAGCCAAAATGAACTTTTTATTGCTTTAAACGCGTTTTCAGCCCCTGATTGTACACTCAAGGTGAAAATGTCAAAATCTTCAAAATGAGCATAAGCACAATGAAATTAATGCTGGAATCATCTTCAGGATGCTAGAATACACTGAATACAGCAAAAATTTTGAGTCTACAACGTTTATTTTAGGTGTGTGAGCCAAAATGAACTTTTTATTGCTTTAAATGCGTTTTCAGCCTGATTGTGCACTTTAGGTTAAAATGTCAAAATCTTCAAAATGAGCATAAACACGATGAAATTAATGCTGGAATCATCTTCAGGATGCTAGAATACACTAAATACAGCAAAAATTTTGAGTCTACAACGTTTAGTTTAGGTGTGAGAGCCAAAATGAACTTTTTATTGCTTTAAACGCGTTTTCAGCCCCTGATTGTACACTTAAGGTGAAAATGTCAAAATCTTAAAAATGAGCATAAGCACAATGAAATTAATGCTGGAATCATCTTCAGGATGCTAAAATACACTAAATACAGCAAAAATTTTGAGTCTACAACGTTTAGTTTAGGTGTGAGAGCCAAAATGAACTTTTTATTGCTTTAAATGCGTTTTCAGCCTGATTGTGCACTTTAGGTGAAAATGTCAAAATCTTAAAAATGAGCATAAGCACAATGAAATTAATGCTGGAATCATCTTCAGGATGCTAGAATACACTAAATACAGCAAAAATTTTGAGTCTACAACGTTTAGTTTAGGTGTGAGAGCCAAAATGAACTTTTTATTGCTTTAAACGCGTTTTCAGCCCCTGATTGTACACTTAAGGTGAAAATGTCAAAATCTTCAAAATGAGCATAAGCACAATGAAATTAATGCTGGAATCATCTTCAGGATGCTAGAATACACTAAATACAGCAAAAATTTTGAGTCTACAACGTTTAGTTTAGGTGTGAGAGCCAAAATGAACTTTTTATTGCTTTAAACGCGTTTTCAGCCCCTGATTGTACACTTAAGGTGAAAATGTCAAAATCTTCAAAATGAGCATAAGCACAATGAAATTAATGCTGGAATCATCTTCAGGATGCTAGAATACACTAAATACAGCAAAAATTTTGAGTCTACAACGTTTAGTTTAGGTGTGAGAGCCAAAATGAACTTTTTATTGCTTGAAATGCGTTTTCAGCCTGATTGTGCACTTTAGGTGAAAATGTCAAAATCTTAAAAATGAGCATAAGCACAATGAAATTAATGCTGGAATCATCTTCAGGATGCTAGAATACACTAAATACAGCAAAAATTTTGAGTCTACAACGTTTAGTCTAGGTGTGAGAGCCAAAATGAACTTTTTATTGCTTTAAACGCGTTTTCAGCCCCTTATTGTACACTTAAGGTGAAAATGTCAAAATCTTCAAAATGAGCATAAGCACAATGAAATTAATGCTGGAATCATCTTCAGGATGCTAGAATACACTGAATACAGCAAAAATTTTGAGTCTACAACGTTTATTTTAGGTGTGTGAGCCAAAATGAACTTTTTATTGCTTTAAATGCGTTTTCAGCCTGATTGTGCACTTTAGGTTAAAATGTCAAAATCTTCAAAATGAGCATAAGCACGATGAAATTAATGCTGGAATCATCTTCAGGATGCTAGAATACACTAAATACAGCAAAAATTTTGAGTCTACAACGTTTAGTTTAGGTGTGAGAGCCAAAATGAACTTTTTATTGCTTTAAACGCGTTTTCAGCCCCTGATTGTACACTTAAGGTGAAAATGTCAAAATCTTAAAAATGAGCATAAGCACAATGAAATTAATGCTGGAATCATCTTCAGGATGCTAAAATACACTAAATACAGCAAAAATTTTGAGTCTACAACGTTTAGTTTAGGTGTGAGAGCCAAAATGAACTTTTTATTGCTTTAAACGCGTTTTCAGCCCCTGATTGTACACTTAAGGTGAAAATGTCAAAATCTTCAAAATGAGCATAAGCACAATGAAATTAATGCTGGAATCATCTTCAGGATGCTAGAATACACTAAATACAGCAAAATTTTGAGTCTACAACGTTTATTTTAGGTGTGAGAGCCAAAATTAACTTTTTATTGCTTTAAATGCGTTTTCAGCCTGATTGTGCACTTTAGGTGAAAATATCAAAATCTTAAAAATGAGCATAAGCACAAAGAAATTAATGCTGGAATCATCTTCAGGATGCTAGAATACACTGAATACAGCAAAAATTTTGAGTCTACAACGTTTAGTTTAGGTGTGAGAGCCAAAATGAACTTTTTATTGCTTTAAACGCGTTTTCAGCCCCTGATTGTACACTTAAGGTGAAAATGTCAAAATCTTAAAAATGAGCATAAGCACAATGAAATTAATGCTGGAATCATCTTCAGGATGCTAAAATACATTAAATACAGCAAAAATTTTGAGTCTACAACGTTTAGTTTAGGTGTGAGAGCCAAAATGAACTTTTTATTGCTTTAAATGCGTTTTCAGCCTGATTGTGCACTTTAGGTGAAAATGTCAAAATCTTAAAAATGAGCATAAGCACAATGAAATTAATGCTGGAATCATCTTCAGGATGCTAGAATACACTAAATACAGCAAAAATTTTGAGTCTACAACGTTTAGTTTAGGTGTGAGAGCCAAAATGAACTTTTTATTGCTTTAAACGCGTTTTCAGCCCCTGATTGTACACTTAAGGTAAAAATGTCAAAATCTTCAAAATGAGCATAAGCACAATGAAATTAATGCTGGAATCATCTTCAGGATGCTAGAATACACTAAATACAGCAAAAATTTTGAGTCTACAACGTTTAGTTTAGGTGTGAGAGCCAAAATTAACTTTTTATTGCTTTAAATGCGTTTTCAGCCTGATTGTGCACTTTAGGTGAAAATGTCAAAATCTTAAAAATGAGCATAAGCACAATGAAATTAATGCTGGAATCATCTTCAGGATGCTAGAATACACTAAATACAGCAAAAATTTTGAGTCTACAACGTTTAGTTTAGGTGTGAGAGCCAAAATGAACTTTTTATTGCTTTAAACGCGTTTTCAGCCCCTGATTGTACACTTTAGGTGAAAATGTCAAAATCTTCAAAATGAGCATAAGCACAATGAAATTAATGCTGGAATCATCTTCAGGATGCTAGAATACACTGAATACAGCAAAAATTTTGAGTCTACAACGTTTATTTTAGGTGTGTGAGCCAAAATGAACTTTTTATTGCTTTAAATGCGTTTTCAGCCTGATTGTGCACTTTAGGTTAAAATGTCAAAATCTTCAAAATGAGCATAAGCACGATGAAATTAATGCTGGAATCATCTTCAGGATGCTAGAATACACTAAATACAGCAAAAATTTTGAGTCTACAACGTTTAGTTTAGGTGTGAGAGCCAAAATGAACTTTTTATTGCTTTAAACGCGTTTTCAGCCCCTGATTGTACACTTAAGGTGAAAATGTCAAAATCTTCAAAATGAGCATAAGCACAATGAAATTAATGCTGGAATCATCTTCAGGATGCTAGAATACACTAAATACAGCAAAAATTTTGAGTCTACAACGTTTAGTTTAGGTGTGAGTGCCAAAATGAACTTTTTATTGCTTTAAACGCGTTTTCAGCCCCTGATTGTACACTTAAGGTGAAAATGTCAAAATCTTAAAAATGAGCATAAGCACAATGAAATTAATGCTGGAATCATCTTCAGGATGCTAAAATACACTAAATACAGCAAAAATGTTGAGTCTACAACGTTTAGTTTAGGTGTGAGAGCCAAAATGAACTTTTTATTGCTTTAAATGCGTTTTCAGCCTGATTGTGCACTTTAGGTGAAAATGTCAAAATCTTAAAAATGAGCATAAGCACAATGAAATTAATGCTGGAATCATCTTCAGGATGCTAGAATACACTAAATACAGCAAAAATTTTGAGTCTACAACGTTTAGTTTAGGTGTGAGAGCCAAAATGAACTTTTTATTGCTTTAAACGCGTTTTCAGCCCCTGATTGTACACTTAAGGTGAAAATGTCAAAATCTTCAAAATGAGCATAAGCACAATGAAATTAATGCTGGAATCATCTTCAGGATGCTAGAATACACTAAATACAGCAAAAATTTTGAGTCTACAACGTTTAGTTTAGGTGTGAGAGCCAAAATGAACTTTTTATTGCTTTAAACGCGTTTTCAGCCCCTGATTGTGCACTTTAGGTGAAAATGTCAAAATCTTAAAAATGAGCATAAGCACAATGAAATTAATGCTGGAATCATCTTCAGGATGCTAGAATACACTAAATACAGCAAAAATTTTGAGTCTACAACGTTTAGTTTAGGTGTGAGAGCCAAAATGAACTTTTTATTGCTTTAAACGCGTTTTCAGCCCCTGATTGTACACTTAAGGTGAAAATGTCAAAATCTTCAAAATGAGCATAAGCACAATGAAATTAATGCTGGAATCATCTTCAGGATGCTAGAATACACTGAATACAGCAAAAATTTTGAGTCTACAACGTTTATTTTAGGTGTGAGAGCCAAAATTAACTTTTTATTGCTTTAAATGCGTTTTCAGCCTGATTGTGCACTTTAGGTGAAAATATCAAAATCTTAAAAATGAGCATAAGCACAATGAAATTAATGCTGGAATCATCTTCAGGATGCTAGAATACACTAAATACAGCAAAAATTTTGAGTCTACAACGTTTAGTTTAGGTGTGAGAGCCAAAATGAACTTTTTATTGCTTTAAATGCGTTTTCAGCCTGATTGTGCACTTTAGGTGAAAATGTCAAAATCTTAAAAATGAGCATAAGCACAATGTAATTAATGCTGGAATCATCTTCAGGATGCTAGAATACACTAAATACAGCAAAAATTTTGAGTCTACAACGTTTAGTTTAGGTGTGAGAGCCAAAATGAACTTTTTATTGCTTTAAACGCGTTTTCAGCCCCTGATTGTACACTTTAGGTGAAAATGTCAAAATCTTCAAAATTAGCATAAGCACAATGAAATTAATGCTGGAATCATCTTCAGGATGCTAGAATACACTAAATACAGCAAAAATTTTGAGTCTACAACGTTTAGTTTAGGTGTGAGAGCCAAAATGAACTTTTTATTGCTTTAAACGCGTTTTCAGCCCCTGATTGTACACTTAAGGTGAAAATGTCAAAATCTTCAAAATGAGCATAAGCACAATGAAATTAATGCTGGAATCATCTTCAGGATGCTAGAATACACTAAATACAGCAAAAATTTTGAGTCTACAACGTTTAGTTTAGGTGTGAGAGCCAAAATGAACTTTTTATTGCTTTAAACGCGTTTTCAGCCCCTGATTGTGCACTTTAGGTGAAAATGTCAAAATCTTAAAAATGAGCATAAGCACAATGAAATTAATGCTGGAATCATCTTCAGGATGCTAGAATACACTAAATACAGCAAAAATTTTGAGTCTACAACGTTTAGTTTAGGTGTGAGAGCCAAAATGAACTTTTTATTGCTTTAAACGCGTTTTCAGCCCCTGATTGTACACTTAAGGTGAAAATGTCAAAATCTTCAAAATGAGCATAAGCACAATGAAATTAATGCTGGAATCATCTTCAGGATGCTAGAATACACTGAATACAGCAAAAATTTTGAGTCTACAACGTTTATTTTAGGTGTGTGAGCCAAAATGAACTTTTTATTGCTTTAAATGCGTTTTCAGCCTGATTGTGCACTTTAGGTTAAAATGTCAAAATCTTCAAAATGAGCATAAGCACGATGAAATTAATGCTGGAATCATCTTCAGGATGCTAGAATACACTAAATACAGCAAAAATTTTGAGTCTACAACGTTTAGTTTAGGTGTGAGAGCCAAAATGAACTTTTTATTGCTTTAAACGCGTTTTCAGCCCCTGATTGTACACTTAAGGTGAAAATGTCAAAATCTTAAAAATGAGCATAAGCACAATGAAATTAATGCTGGAATCATCTTCAGGATGCTAAAATACACTAAATACAGCAAAAATTTTGAGTCTACAACGTTTAGTTTAGGTGTGAGAGCCAAAATGAACTTTTTATTGCTTTAAACGCGTTTTCAGCCCCTGATTGTACACTTAAGGTGAAAATGTCAAAATCTTCAAAATGAGCATAAGCACAATGAAATTAATGCTGGAATCATCTTCAGGATGCTAGAATACACTAAATACAGCAAAATTTTGAGTCTACAACGTTTATTTTAGGTGTGAGAGCCAAAATTAACTTTTTATTGCTTTAAATGCGTTTTCAGCCTGATTGTGCACTTTAGGTGAAAATATCAAAATCTTAAAAATGAGCATAAGCACAAAGAAATTAATGCTGGAATCATCTTCAGGATGCTAGAATACACTGAATACAGCAAAAATTTTGAGTCTACAACGTTTAGTTTAGGTGTGAGAGCCAAAATGAACTTTTTATTGCTTTAAACGCGTTTTCAGCCCCTGATTGTACACTTAAGGTGAAAATGTCAAAATCTTAAAAATGAGCATAAGCACAATGAAATTAATGCTGGAATCATCTTCAGGATGCTAAAATACATTAAATACAGCAAAAATTTTGAGTCTACAACGTTTAGTTTAGGTGTGAGAGCCAAAATGAACTTTTTATTGCTTTAAATGCGTTTTCAGCCTGATTGTGCACTTTAGGTGAAAATGTCAAAATCTTAAAAATGAGCATAAGCACAATGAAATTAATGCTGGAATCATCTTCAGGATGCTAGAATACACTAAATACAGCAAAAATTTTGAGTCTACAACGTTTAGTTTAGGTGTGAGAGCCAAAATGAACTTTTTATTGCTTTAAACGCGTTTTCAGCCCCTGATTGTACACTTAAGGTAAAAATGTCAAAATCTTCAAAATGAGCATAAGCACAATGAAATTAATGCTGGAATCATCTTCAGGATGCTAGAATACACTAAATACAGCAAAAATTTTGAGTCTACAACGTTTAGTTTAGGTGTGAGAGCCAAAATGAACTTTTTATTGCTTTAAATGCGTTTTCAGCCTGATTGTGCACTTTAGGTGAAAATGTCAAAATCTTAAAAATGAGCATAAGCACAATGAAATTAATGCTGGAATCATCTTCAGGATGCTAGAATACACTAAATACAGCAAAAATTTTGAGTCTACAACGTTTAGTTTAGGTGTGAGAGCCAAAATGAACTTTTTATTGCTTTAAACGCGTTTTCAGCCCCTGATTGTACACTTTAGGTGAAAATGTCAAAATCTTCAAAATGAGCATAAGCACAATGAAATTAATGCTGGAATCATCTTCAGGATGCTAGAATACACTGAATACAGCAAAAATTTTGAGTCTACAACGTTTATTTTAGGTGTGTGAGCCAAAATGAACTTTTTATTGCTTTAAATGCGTTTTCAGCCTGATTGTGCACTTTAGGTTAAAATGTCAAAATCTTCAAAATGAGCATAAGCACGATGAAATTAATGCTGGAATCATCTTCAGGATGCTAGAATACACTAAATACAGCAAAAATTTTGAGTCTACAACGTTTAGTTTAGGTGTGAGAGCCAAAATGAACTTTTTATTGCTTTAAACGCGTTTTCAGCCCCTGATTGTACACTTAAGGTGAAAATGTCAAAATCTTCAAAATGAGCATAAGCACAATGAAATTAATGCTGGAATCATCTTCAGGATGCTAGAATACACTAAATACAGCAAAAATTTTGAGTCTACAACGTTTAGTTTAGGTGTGAGTGCCAAAATGAACTTTTTATTGCTTTAAACGCGTTTTCAGCCCCTGATTGTACACTTAAGGTGAAAATGTCAAAATCTTAAAAATGAGCATAAGCACAATGAAATTAATGCTGGAATCATCTTCAGGATGCTAAAATACACTAAATACAGCAAAAATGTTGAGTCTACAACGTTTAGTTTAGGTGTGAGAGCCAAAATGAACTTTTTATTGCTTTAAATGCGTTTTCAGCCTGATTGTGCACTTTAGGTGAAAATGTCAAAATCTTAAAAATGAGCATAAGCACAATGAAATTAATGCTGGAATCATCTTCAGGATGCTAGAATACACTAAATACAGCAAAAATTTTGAGTCTACAACGTTTAGTTTAGGTGTGAGAGCCAAAATGAACTTTTTATTGCTTTAAACGCGTTTTCAGCCCCTGATTGTACACTTAAGGTGAAAATGTCAAAATCTTCAAAATGAGCATAAGCACAATGAAATTAATGCTGGAATCATCTTCAGGATGCTAGAATACACTAAATACAGCAAAAATTTTGAGTCTACAACGTTTAGTTTAGGTGTGAGAGCCAAAATGAACTTTTTATTGCTTTAAACGCGTTTTCAGCCCCTGATTGTGCACTTTAGGTGAAAATGTCAAAATCTTAAAAATGAGCATAAGCACAATGAAATTAATGCTGGAATCATCTTCAGGATGCTAGAATACACTAAATACAGCAAAAATTTTGAGTCTACAACGTTTAGTTTAGGTGTGAGAGCCAAAATAAACTTTTTATTGCTTTAAACGCGTTTTCAGCCCCTGATTGTACACTTAAGGTGAAAATGTCAAAATCTTCAAAATGAGCATAAGCACAATGAAATTAATGCTGGAATCATCTTCAGGATGCTAGAATACACTGAATACAGCAAAAATTTTGAGTCTACAACGTTTATTTTAGGTGTGTGAGCCAAAATGAACTTTTTATTGCTTTAAACGCGTTTTCAGCCCCTGATTGTACACTTAAGGTGAAAATGTCAAAATCTTCAAAATGAGCATAAGCACAATGAAATTAATGCTGGAATCATCTTCAGGATGCTAGAATACACTAAATACAGCAAAAAATTTGAGTCTACAACGTTTATTTTAGGTGTGAGAGCCAAAATTAACTTTTTATTGCTTTAAATGCGTTTTCAGCCTGATTGTGCACTTTAGGTGAAAATATCAAAATCTTAAAAATGAGCATAAGCACAATGAAATTAATGCTGGAATCATCTTCAGGATGCTAGAATACACTAAATACAGCAAAAATTTTGAGTCTACAACGTTTAGTTTAGGTGTGAGAGCCAAAATGAACTTTTTATTGCTTTAAATGCGTTTTCAGCCTGATTGTGCACTTTAGGTGAAAATGTCAAAATCTTAAAAATGAGCATAAGCACAATGTAATTAATGCTGGAATCATCTTCAGGATGCTAGAATACACTAAATACAGCAAAAATTTTGAGTCTACAACGTTTAGTTTAGGTGTGAGAGCCAAAATGAACTTTTTATTGCTTTAAACGCGTTTTCAGCCCCTGATTGTACACTTTAGGTGAAAATGTCAAAATCTTCAAAATTAGCATAAGCACAATGAAATTAATGCTGGAATCATCTTCAGGATGCTAGAATGCACTGAATGCAGCAAAAATTTTGAGTCTACAACGTTTATTTTAGGTGTGTGAGCCAAAATGAACTTTTTATTGCTTTAAATGCGTTTTCAGCCTGATTGTGCACTTTAGGTTAAAATGTCAAAATCTTCAAAATGAGCATAAGCACGATGAAATTAATGCTGGAATCATCTTCAGGATGCTAGAATACACTAAATACAGCAAAAATTTTGAGTCTACAACGTTTAGTTTAGGTGTGAGAGCCAAAATGAACTTTTTAGTGCTTTAAACGCGTTTTCAGCCCCTGATTGTACACTTAAGGTGAAAATGTCAAAATCTTAAAAATGAGCATAAGCACAATGAAATTAATGCTGGAATCATCTTCAGGATGCTAAAATACACTAAATAGAGCAAAAATTTTGAGTCTACAACGTTTAGTTTAGGTGTAAGAGCCAAAATGAACTTTTTATTGCTTTAAACGCGTTTTCAGCCCCTGATTGTACACTTAAGGTGAAAATGTCAAAATCTTAAAAATGAGCATAAGCACAATGAAATTAATGCTGGAATCATCTTCAGGATGCTAAAATACACTAAATACAGCAAAAATTTTGAGTCTACAACGTTTAGTTTAGGTGTGAGAGCCAAAATGAACTTTTTATTGCTTTAAATGCGTTTTCAGCCTGATTGTGCACTTTAGGTGAAAATGTCAAAATCTTAAAAATGAGCATAAGCACAATGAAATTAATGCTGGAATCATCTTCAGGATGCTAGAATACACTAAATACAGCAAAAATTTTGAGTCTACAACGTTTAGTTTAGGTGTGAGAGCCAAAATGAACTTTTTATTGCTTTAAACGCGTTTTCAGCCCCTGATTGTACACTCAAGGTGAAAATGTCAAAATCTTCAAAATGAGCATAAGCACAATGAAATTAATGCTGGAATCATCTTCAGGATGCTAGAATACACTGAATACAGCAAAAATTTTGAGTCTACAACGTTTATTTTAGGTGTGTGAGCCAAAATGAACTTTTTATTGCTTTAAATGCGTTTTCAGCCTGATTGTGCAATTTAGGTTAAAATGTCAAAATCTTCAAAATGAGCATAAGCACGATGAAATTAATGCTGGAATCATCTTCAGGATGCTAGAATACACTAAATACAGCAAAAATTTTGAGTCTACAACGTTTAGTTTAGGTGTGAGAGCCAAAATGAACTTTTTATTGCTTTAAACGCGTTTTCAGCCCCTGATTGTACACTTAAGGTGAAAATGTCAAAATCTTAAAAATGAGCATAAGCACAATGAAATTAATGCTGGAATCATCTTCAGGATGCTAAAATACACTAAATACAGCAAAAATTTTGAGTCTACAACGTTTAGTTTAGGTGTGAGAGCCAAAATGAACTTTTTATTGCTTTAAATGCGTTTTCAGCCTGATTGTGCACTTTAGGTGAAAATGTCAAAATCTTAAAAATGAGCATAAGCACAATGAAATTAATGCTGGAATCATCTTCAGGATGCTAGAATACACTAAATACAGCAAAAATTTTGAGTCTACAACGTTTAGTTTAGGTGTGAGAGCCAAAATGAACTTTTTATTGCTTTAAACGCGTTTTCAGCCCCTGATTGTACACTTAAGGTGAAAATGTCAAAATCTTCAAAATGAGCATAAGCACAATGAAATTAATGCTGGAATCATCTTCAGGATGCTAGAATACACTAAATACAGCAAAAATTTTGAGTCTACAACGTTTAGTTTAGGTGTGAGAGCCAAAATGAACTTTTTATTGCTTTAAACGCGTTTTCAGCCCCTGATTGTACACTTAAGGTGAAAATGTCAAAATCTTAAAAATGAGCATAAGCACAATGAAATTAATGCTGGAATCATCTTCAGGATGCTAGAATACACTAAATACAGCAAAAATTTTGAGTCTACAACGTTTAGTTTAGGTGTGAGAGCCAAAATGAACTTTTTATTGCTTTAAATGCGTTTTCAGCCTGATTGTGCACTTTAGGTGAAAATGTCAAAATCTTAAAAATGAGCATAAGCACAATGAAATTAATGCTGGAATCATCTACAGGATGCTAGAATACACTAAATACAGCAAAAATTTTGAGTCTACAACGTTTAGTTTAGGTGTGAGAGCCAAAATGAACTTTTTATTGCTTTAAACGCGTTTTCAGCCCCTGATTGTACACTTAAGGTGAAAATGTCAAAATCTTCAAAATGAGCATAAGCACAATGAAATTAATGCTGGAATCATCTTCAGGATGCTAGAATACACTAAATACAGCAAAAATTTTGAGTCTACAACGTTTAGTTTAGGTGTGAGAGCCAAAATGAACTTTTTATTGCTTTAAATGCGTTTTCAGCCTGATTGTGCACTTTAGGTGAAAATGTCAAAATCTTAAAAATGAGCATAAGCACAATGAAATTAATGCTGGAATCATCTTCAGGATGCTAGAATACACTAAATACAGCAAAAATTTTGAGTCTACAACGTTTAGTTTAGGTGTGAGAGCCAAAATGAACTTTTTATTGCTTTAAACGCGTATTCAGCCCCTGATTGTGCACTTTAGGTGAAAATGTCAAAATCTTAAAAATGAGCATAAGCACAATGAAATTAATGCTGGAATCATCTTCAGGATGCTAGAATACACTAAATACAGCAAAAATTTTGAGTCTACAACGTTTAGTTTAGGTGTGAGAGCCAAAATGAACTTTTTATTGCTTTAAACGCGTTTTCAGCCCCTGATTGTACACTTAAGGTGAAAATGTCAAAATCTTCAAAATGAGCATAAGCACAATGAAATTAATGCTGGAATCATCTTCAGGATGCTAGAATACACTAAATACAGCAAAAATTTTGAGTCTACAACGTTTATTTTAGGTGTGAGAGCCAAAATTAACTTTTTATTGCTTTAAATGCGTTTTCAGCCTGATTGTGCACTTTAGGTGAAAATATCAAAATCTTAAAAATGAGCATAAGCACAATGAAATTAATGCTGGAATCATCTTCAGGATGCTAGAATACACTAAATACAGCAAAAATTTTGAGTCTACAACGTTTAGTTTAGGTGTGAGAGCCAAAATGAACTTTTTATTGCTTTAAACGCGTTTTCAGCCCCTGATTGTGCACTTTAGGTGAAAATGTCAAAATCTTAAAAATGAGCATAAGCACAATGAAATTAATGCTGGAATCATCTTCAGGATGCTAGAATACACTGAATACAGCAAAAATTTTGAGTCTACAACGTTTAGTTTAGGTGTGAGAGCCAAAATGAACTTTTTATTGCTTTAAATGCGTTTTCAGCCCCTGATTGTACACTTAAGGTGAAAATGTCAAAATCTTAAAAATGAGCATAAGCACAATGAAATTAATGCTGGAATCATCTTCAGGATGCTAAAATACACTAAATACAGCAAAAATTTTGAGTCTACAACCTTTAGTTTAGGTGTGAGAGCCAAAATGAACTTTTTATTGCTTTAAATGCGTTTTCAGCCTGATTGTGCACTTTAGGTGAAAATGTCAAAATCTTAAAAATGAGCATAAGCACAATGAAATTAATGCTGGAATCATCTTCAGGATGCTAGAATACACTAAATACAGCAAAAATTTTGAGTCTACAACGTTTAGTTTAGGTGTGAGAGCCAAAATGAACTTTTTATTGCTTTAAACGCGTTTTCAGCCCCTGATTGTACACTTAAGGTGAAAATGTCAAAATCTTCAAAATGAGCATAAGCACAATGAAATTAATGCTGGAATCATCTTCAGGATGCTAAAATACACTAAATACAGCAAAAATTTTGAGTCTACAACGTTTAGTTTAGGTGTGAGAGCCAAAATGAACTTTTTATTGCTTTAAATGCGTTTTCAGCCTGATTGTGCACTTTAGGTGAAAATGTCAAAATCTTAAAAAATGAGCATAAGCACAATGAAATTAATGCTGGAATCATCTTCAGGATGCTAGAATACACTAAATACAGCAAAAATTTTGAGTCTACAACGTTTAGTTTAGGTGTGAGAGCCAAAATGAACTTTTTATTGCTTTAAACGCGTTTTCAGCCCCTGATTGTACACTTAAGATGAAAATGTCAAAATCTTCAAAATGAGCATAAGCACAATGAAATTAATGCTGGAATCATCTTCAGGATGCTAAAATACACTAAATACAGCAAAAATTTTGAGTCTACAACGTTTAGTTTAGGTTTGAGAGCCAAAATGAACTTTTTATTGCTTTAAATGCGTTTTCAGCCTGATTGTGCACTTTAGGTGAAAATGTCAAAATCTTAAAAATGAGCATAAGCACAATGAAATTAATGCTGGAATCATCTTCAGGATGCTAGAATACACTAAATACAGCAAAAATTTTGAGTCTACAACGTTTAGTTTAGGTGTGAGAGCCAAAATGAACTTTTTATTGCTTTAATTGCGTTTTCAGCCCCTGATTGTACACTTAAGGTGAAAATGTCAAAATCTTAAAAATGAGCATAAGCACAATGAAATTAATGCTGGAATCATCTTCAGGATGCTAAAATACACTAAATACAGCAAAAATTTTGAGTCTACAACGTTTAGTTTAGGTGTGAGAGCCAAAATGAACTTTTTATTGCTTTAAATGCGTTTTCAGCCTGATTGTGCACTTTAGGTGAAAATGTCAAAATCTTAAAAATGAGCATAAGCACAATGAAATTAATGCTGGAATCATCTTCAGGATGCTAGAATACACTAAATACAGCAAAAATTTTGAGTCTACAACGTTTAGTTTAGGTGTGAGAGCCAAAATGAACTTTTTATTGCTTTAAACGCGTTTTCAGCCCCTGATTGTACACTTAAGGTGAAAATGTCAAAATCTTCAAAATGAGCATAAGCACAATGAAATTAATGCTGGAATCATCTTCAGGATGCTAGAATACACTAAATACAGCAAAAATTTTGAGTCTACAACGTTTAGTTTAGGTGTGAGAGCCAAAATGAACTTTTTATTGCTTTAAACGCGTTTTCAGCCCCTGATTGTACACTTAAGGTGAAAATGTCAAAATCTTAAAAATGAGCATAAGCACAATGAAATTAATGCTGGAATCATCTTCAGGATGCTAAAATACACTAAATACAGCAAAAATTTTGAGTCTACAACGTTTAGTTTAGGTGTGAGAGCCAAAATGAACTTTTTATTGCTTTAAATGCGTTTTCAGCCTGATTGTGCACTTTAGGTGAAAATGTCAAAATCTTAAAAATGAGCATAAGCACAATGAAATTAATGCTGGAATCATCTTCAGGATGCTAGAATACACTAAATACAGCAAAAATGTTGAGTCTACAACGTTTAGTTTAGGTGTGAGAGCCAAAATGAACTTTTTATTGCTTTAAACGCGTTTTCAGCCCCTGATTGTACACTTAAGGTGAAAATGTCAAAATCTTCAAAATGAGCATAAGCACAATGAAATTAATGCTGGAATCATCTTCAGGATGCTAGAATACACTAAATACAGCAAAAATTTTGAGTCTACAACGTTTAGTTTAGGTGTGAGAGCCAAAATGAACTTTTTATTGCTTTAAATGCGTTTTCAGCCTGATTGTGCACTTTAGGTGAAAATGTCAAAATCTTAAAAATGAGCATAAGCACAATGTAATTAATGCTGGAATCATCTTCAGGATGCTAGAATACACTAAATACAGCAAAAATTTTGAGTCTACAACGTTTAGTTTAGGTGTGAGAGCCAAAATGAACTTTTTATTGCTTTAAACGCGTTTTCAGCCCCTGATTGTACACTTTAGGTGAAAATGTCAAAATCTTCAAAATTAGCATAAGCACAATGAAATTAATGCTGGAATCATCTTCAGGATGCTAGAATGCACTGAATGCAGCAAAAATTTTGAGTCTACAACGTTTATTTTAGGTGTGTGAGCCAAAATGAACTTTTTATTGCTTTAAATGCGTTTTCAGCCTGATTGTGCACTTTAGGTGAAAATGTCAAAATCTTAAAAATGAGCATAAGCACAATGAAATTAATGCTGGAATCATCTTCAGGATGCTAGAATACACTAAATACAGCAAAAATTTTGAGTCTACAACGTTTAGTTTAGGTGTGAGAGCCAAAATGAACTTTTTATTGCTTTAAACGCGTTTTCAGCCCCTGATTGTACACTCAAGGTGAAAATGTCAAAATCTTCAAAATGAGCATAAGCACAATGAAATTAATGCTGGAATCATCTTCAGGATGCTAGAATACACTGAATACAGCAAAAATTTTGAGTCTACAACGTTTATTTTAGGTGTGTGAGCCAAAATGAACTTTTTATTGCTTTAAATGCGTTTTCAGCCTGATTGTGCAATTTAGGTTAAAATGTCAAAATCTTCAAAATGAGCATAAGCACGATGAAATTAATGCTGGAATCATCTTCAGGATGCTAGAATACACTAAATACAGCAAAAATTTTGAGTCTACAACGTTTAGTTTAGGTGTGAGAGCCAAAATGAACTTTTTATTGCTTTAAACGCGTTTTCAGCCCCTGATTGTACACTTAAGGTGAAAATGTCAAAATCTTAAAAATGAGCATAAGCACAATGAAATTAATGCTGGAATCATCTTCAGGATGCTAAAATACACTAAATACAGCAAAAATTTTGAGTCTACAACGTTTAGTTTAGGTGTGAGAGCCAAAATGAACTTTTTATTGCTTTAAATGCGTTTTCAGCCTGATTGTGCACTTTAGGTGAAAATGTCAAAATCTTAAAAATGAGCATAAGCACAATGAAATTAATGCTGGAATCATCTTCAGGATGCTAGAATACACTAAATACAGCAAAAATTTTGAGTCTACAACGTTTAGTTTAGGTGTGAGAGCCAAAATGAACTTTTTATTGCTTTAAACGCGTTTTCAGCCCCTGATTGTACACTTAAGGTGAAAATGTCAAAATCTTCAAAATGAGCATAAGCACAATGAAATTAATGCTGGAATCATCTTCAGGATGCTAGAATACACTAAATACAGCAAAAATTTTGAGTCTACAACGTTTAGTTTAGGTGTGAGAGCCAAAATGAACTTTTTATTGCTTTAAACGCGTTTTCAGCCCCTGATTGTACACTTAAGGTGAAAATGTCAAAATCTTAAAAATGAGCATAAGCACAATGAAATTAATGCTGGAATCATCTTCAGGATGCTAGAATACACTAAATACAGCAAAAATTTTGAGTCTACAACGTTTAGTTTAGGTGTGAGAGCCAAAATGAACTTTTTATTGCTTTAAATGCGTTTTCAGCCTGATTGTGCACTTTAGGTGAAAATGTCAAAATCTTAAAAATGAGCATAAGCACAATGAAATTAATGCTGGAATCATCTACAGGATGCTAGAATACACTAAATACAGCAAAAATTTTGAGTCTACAACGTTTAGTTTAGGTGTGAGAGCCAAAATGAACTTTTTATTGCTTTAAACGCGTTTTCAGCCCCTGATTGTACACTTAAGGTGAAAATGTCAAAATCTTCAAAATGAGCATAAGCACAATGAAATTAATGCTGGAATCATCTTCAGGATGCTAGAATACACTAAATACAGCAAAAATTTTGAGTCTACAACGTTTAGTTTAGGTGTGAGAGCCAAAATGAACTTTTTATTGCTTTAAATGCGTTTTCAGCCTGATTGTGCACTTTAGGTGAAAATGTCAAAATCTTAAAAATGAGCATAAGCACAATGAAATTAATGCTGGAATCATCTTCAGGATGCTAGAATACACTAAATACAGCAAAAATTTTGAGTCTACAACGTTTAGTTTAGGTGTGAGAGCCAAAATGAACTTTTTATTGCTTTAAACGCGTATTCAGCCCCTGATTGTGCACTTTAGGTGAAAATGTCAAAATCTTAAAAATGAGCATAAGCACAATGAAATTAATGCTGGAATCATCTTCAGGATGCTAGAATACACTAAATACAGCAAAAATTTTGAGTCTACAACGTTTAGTTTAGGTGTGAGAGCCAAAATGAACTTTTTATTGCTTTAAACGCGTTTTCAGCCCCTGATTGTACACTTAAGGTGAAAATGTCAAAATCTTCAAAATGAGCATAAGCACAATGAAATTAATGCTGGAATCATCTTCAGGATGCTAGAATACACTAAATACAGCAAAAATTTTGAGTCTACAACGTTTATTTTAGGTGTGAGAGCCAAAATTAACTTTTTATTGCTTTAAATGCGTTTTCAGCCTGATTGTGCACTTTAGGTGAAAATATCAAAATCTTAAAAATGAGCATAAGCACAATGAAATTAATGCTGGAATCATCTTCAGGATGCTAGAATACACTAAATACAGCAAAAATTTTGAGTCTACAACGTTTAGTTTAGGTGTGAGAGCCAAAATGAACTTTTTATTGCTTTAAACGCGTTTTCAGCCCCTGATTGTGCACTTTAGGTGAAAATGTCAAAATCTTAAAAATGAGCATAAGCACAATGAAATTAATGCTGGAATCATCTTCAGGATGCTAGAATACACTGAATACAGCAAAAATTTTGAGTCTACAACGTTTAGTTTAGGTGTGAGAGCCAAAATGAACTTTTTATTGCTTTAAATGCGTTTTCAGCCCCTGATTGTACACTTAAGGTGAAAATGTCAAAATCTTAAAAATGAGCATAAGCACAATGAAATTAATGCTGGAATCATCTTCAGGATGCTAAAATACACTAAATACAGCAAAAATTTTGAGTCTACAACCTTTAGTTTAGGTGTGAGAGCCAAAATGAACTTTTTATTGCTTTAAATGCGTTTTCAGCCTGATTGTGCACTTTAGGTGAAAATGTCAAAATCTTAAAAATGAGCATAAGCACAATGAAATTAATGCTGGAATCATCTTCAGGATGCTAGAATACACTAAATACAGCAAAAATTTTGAGTCTACAACGTTTAGTTTAGGTGTGAGAGCCAAAATGAACTTTTTATTGCTTTAAACGCGTTTTCAGCCCCTGATTGTACACTTAAGGTGAAAATGTCAAAATCTTCAAAATGAGCATAAGCACAATGAAATTAATGCTGGAATCATCTTCAGGATGCTAAAATACACTAAATACAGCAAAAATTTTGAGTCTACAACGTTTAGTTTAGGTGTGAGAGCCAAAATGAACTTTTTATTGCTTTAAATGCGTTTTCAGCCTGATTGTGCACTTTAGGTGAAAATGTCAAAATCTTAAAAAATGAGCATAAGCACAATGAAATTAATGCTGGAATCATCTTCAGGATGCTAGAATACACTAAATACAGCAAAAATTTTGAGTCTACAACGTTTAGTTTAGGTGTGAGAGCCAAAATGAACTTTTTATTGCTTTAAACGCGTTTTCAGCCCCTGATTGTACACTTAAGATGAAAATGTCAAAATCTTCAAAATGAGCATAAGCACAATGAAATTAATGCTGGAATCATCTTCAGGATGCTAAAATACACTAAATACAGCAAAAATTTTGAGTCTACAACGTTTAGTTTAGGTTTGAGAGCCAAAATGAACTTTTTATTGCTTTAAATGCGTTTTCAGCCTGATTGTGCACTTTAGGTGAAAATGTCAAAATCTTAAAAATGAGCATAAGCACAATGAAATTAATGCTGGAATCATCTTCAGGATGCTAGAATACACTAAATACAGCAAAAATTTTGAGTCTACAACGTTTAGTTTAGGTGTGAGAGCCAAAATGAACTTTTTATTGCTTTAATTGCGTTTTCAGCCCCTGATTGTACACTTAAGGTGAAAATGTCAAAATCTTAAAAATGAGCATAAGCACAATGAAATTAATGCTGGAATCATCTTCAGGATGCTAAAATACACTAAATACAGCAAAAATTTTGAGTCTACAACGTTTAGTTTAGGTGTGAGAGCCAAAATGAACTTTTTATTGCTTTAAATGCGTTTTCAGCCTGATTGTGCACTTTAGGTGAAAATGTCAAAATCTTAAAAATGAGCATAAGCACAATGAAATTAATGCTGGAATCATCTTCAGGATGCTAGAATACACTAAATACAGCAAAAATTTTGAGTCTACAACGTTTAGTTTAGGTGTGAGAGCCAAAATGAACTTTTTATTGCTTTAAACGCGTTTTCAGCCCCTGATTGTACACTTAAGGTGAAAATGTCAAAATCTTCAAAATGAGCATAAGCACAATGAAATTAATGCTGGAATCATCTTCAGGATGCTAGAATACACTAAATACAGCAAAAATTTTGAGTCTACAACGTTTAGTTTAGGTGTGAGAGCCAAAATGAACTTTTTATTGCTTTAAATGCGTTTTCAGCCTGATTGTGCACTTTAGGTGAAAATGTCAAAATCTTAAAAATGAGCATAAGCACAATGTAATTAATGCTGGAATCATCTTCAGGATGCTAGAATACACTAAATACAGCAAAAATTTTGAGTCTACAACGTTTAGTTTAGGTGTGAGAGCCAAAATGAACTTTTTATTGCTTTAAACGCGTTTTCAGCCCCTGATTGTACACTTTAGGTGAAAATGTCAAAATCTTCAAAATTAGCATAAGCACAATGAAATTAATGCTGGAATCATCTTCAGGATGCTAGAATGCACTGAATGCAGCAAAAATTTTGAGTCTACAACGTTTATTTTAGGTGTGTGAGCCAAAATGAACTTTTTATTGCTTTAAATGCGTTTTCAGCCTGATTGTGCACTTTAGGTTAAAATGTCAAAATCTTCAAAATGAGCATAAGCACGATGAAATTAATGCTGGAATCATCTTCAGGATGCTAGAATACACTAAATACAGCAAAAATTTTGAGTCTACAACGTTTAGTTTAGGTGTGAGAGCCAAAATGAACTTTTTAGTGCTTTAAACGCGTTTTCAGCCCCTGATTGTACACTTAAGGTGAAAATGTCAAAATCTTAAAAATGAGCATAAGCACAATGAAATTAATGCTGGAATCATCTTCAGGATGCTAAAATACACTAAATAGAGCAAAAATTTTGAGTCTACAACGTTTAGTTTAGGTGTGAGAGCCAAAATGAACTTTTTATTGCTTTAAACGCGTTTTCAGCCCCTGATTGTACACTTAAGGTGAAAATGTCAAAATCTTAAAAATGAGCATAAGCACAATGAAATTAATGCTGGAATCATCTTCAGGATGCTAAAATACACTAAATACAGCAAAAATTTTGAGTCTACAACGTTTAGTTTAGGTGTGAGAGCCAAAATGAACTTTTTATTGCTTTAAATGCGTTTTCAGCCTGATTGTGCACTTTAGGCGAAAATGTCAAAATCTTAAAAATGAGCATAAGCACAATGAAATTAATGCTGGAATCATCTTCAGGATGCTAGAATACACTAAATACAGCAAAAATTTTGAGTCTACAACGTTTAGTTTAGGTGTGAGAGCCAAAATGAACTTTTTATTGCTTTAAACGCGTTTTCAGCCCCTGATTGTACACTCAAGGTGAAAATGTCAAAATCTTCAAAATGAGCATAAGCACAATGAAATTAATGCTGGAATCATCTTCAGGATGCTAGAATACACTGAATACAGCAAAAATTTTGAGTCTACAACGTTTATTTTAGGTGTGTGAGCCAAAATGAACTTTTTATTGCTTTAAATGCGTTTTCAGCCTGATTGTGCACTTTAGGTTAAAATGTCAAAATCTTCAAAATGAGCATAAACACGATGAAATTAATGCTGGAATCATCTTCAGGATGCTAGAATACACTAAATACAGCAAAAATTTTGAGTCTACAACGTTTAGTTTAGGTGTGAGAGCCAAAATGAACTTTTTATTGCTTTAAACGCGTTTTCAGCCCCTGATTGTACACTTAAGGTGAAAATGTCAAAATCTTAAAAATGAGCATAAGCACAATGAAATTAATGCTGGAATCATCTTCAGGATGCTAAAATACACTAAATACAGCAAAAATTTTGAGTCTACAACGTTTAGTTTAGGTGTGAGAGCCAAAATGAACTTTTTATTGCTTTAAATGCGTTTTCAGCCTGATTGTGCACTTTAGGTGAAAATGTCAAAATCTTAAAAATGAGCATAAGCACAATGAAATTAATGCTGGAATCATCTTCAGGATGCTAGAATACACTAAATACAGCAAAAATTTTGAGTCTACAACGTTTAGTTTAGGTGTGAGAGCCAAAATGAACTTTTTATTGCTTTAAACGCGTTTTCAGCCCCTGATTGTACACTTAAGGTGAAAATGTCAAAATCTTCAAAATGAGCATAAGCACAATGAAATTAATGCTGGAATCATCTTCAGGATGCTAGAATACACTAAATACAGCAAAAATTTTGAGTCTACAACGTTTAGTTTAGGTGTGAGAGCCAAAATGAACTTTTTATTGCTTTAAACGCGTTTTCAGCCCCTGATTGTACACTTAAGGTGAAAATGTCAAAATCTTCAAAATGAGCATAAGCACAATGAAATTAATGCTGGAATCATCTTCAGGATGCTAGAATACACTAAATACAGCAAAAATTTTGAGTCTACAACGTTTAGTTTAGGTGTGAGAGCCAAAATGAACTTTTTATTGCTTTAAATGCGTTTTCAGCCTGATTGTGCACTTTAGGTGAAAATGTCAAAATCTTAAAAATGAGCATAAGCACAATGAAATTAATGCTGGAATCATCTTCAGGATGCTAGAATACACTAAATACAGCAAAAATTTTGAGTCTACAACGTTTAGTCTAGGTGTGAGAGCCAAAATGAACTTTTTATTGCTTTAAACGCGTTTTCAGCCCCTTATTGTACACTTAAGGTGAAAATGTCAAAATCTTCAAAATGAGCATAAGCACAATGAAATTAATGCTGGAATCATCTTCAGGATGCTAGAATACACTGAATACAGCAAAAATTTTGAGTCTACAACGTTTATTTTAGGTGTGTGAGCCAAAATGAACTTTTTATTGCTTTAAATGCGTTTTCAGCCTGATTGTGCACTTTAGGTTAAAATGTCAAAATCTTCAAAATGAGCATAAGCACGATGAAATTAATGCTGGAATCATCTTCAGGATGCTAGAATACACTAAATACAGCAAAAATTTTGAGTCTACAACGTTTAGTTTAGGTGTGAGAGCCAAAATGAACTTTTTATTGCTTTAAACGCGTTTTCAGCCCCTGATTGTACACTTAAGGTGAAAATGTCAAAATCTTAAAAATGAGCATAAGCACAATGAAATTAATGCTGGAATCATCTTCAGGATGCTAAAATACACTAAATACAGCAAAAATTTTGAGTCTACAACGTTTAGTTTAGGTGTGAGAGCCAAAATGAACTTTTTATTGCTTTAAACGCGTTTTCAGCCCCTGATTGTACACTTAAGGTGAAAATGTCAAAATCTTCAAAATGAGCATAAGCACAATGAAATTAATGCTGGAATCATCTTCAGGATGCTAGAATACACTAAATACAGCAAAATTTTGAGTCTACAACGTTTATTTTAGGTGTGAGAGCCAAAATTAACTTTTTATTGCTTTAAATGCGTTTTCAGCCTGATTGTGCACTTTAGGTGAAAATATCAAAATCTTAAAAATGAGCATAAGCACAAAGAAATTAATGCTGGAATCATCTTCAGGATGCTAGAATACACTGAATACAGCAAAAATTTTGAGTCTACAACGTTTAGTTTAGGTGTGAGAGCCAAAATGAACTTTTTATTGCTTTAAACGCGTTTTCAGCCCCTGATTGTACACTTAAGGTGAAAATGTCAAAATCTTAAAAATGAGCATAAGCACAATGAAATTAATGCTGGAATCATCTTCAGGATGCTAAAATACATTAAATACAGCAAAAATTTTGAGTCTACAACGTTTAGTTTAGGTGTGAGAGCCAAAATGAACTTTTTATTGCTTTAAATGCGTTTTCAGCCTGATTGTGCACTTTAGGTGAAAATGTCAAAATCTTAAAAATGAGCATAAGCACAATGAAATTAATGCTGGAATCATCTTCAGGATGCTAGAATACACTAAATACAGCAAAAATTTTGAGTCTACAACGTTTAGTTTAGGTGTGAGAGCCAAAATGAACTTTTTATTGCTTTAAACGCGTTTTCAGCCCCTGATTGTACACTTAAGGTAAAAATGTCAAAATCTTCAAAATGAGCATAAGCACAATGAAATTAATGCTGGAATCATCTTCAGGATGCTAGAATACACTAAATACAGCAAAAATTTTGAGTCTACAACGTTTAGTTTAGGTGTGAGAGCCAAAATGAACTTTTTATTGCTTTAAATGCGTTTTCAGCCTGATTGTGCACTTTAGGTGAAAATGTCAAAATCTTAAAAATGAGCATAAGCACAATGAAATTAATGCTGGAATCATCTTCAGGATGCTAGAATACACTAAATACAGCAAAAATTTTGAGTCTACAACGTTTAGTTTAGGTGTGAGAGCCAAAATGAACTTTTTATTGCTTTAAACGCGTTTTCAGCCCCTGATTGTACACTTTAGGTGAAAATGTCAAAATCTTCAAAATGAGCATAAGCACAATGAAATTAATGCTGGAATCATCTTCAGGATGCTAGAATACACTGAATACAGCAAAAATTTTGAGTCTACAACGTTTATTTTAGGTGTGTGAGCCAAAATGAACTTTTTATTGCTTTAAATGCGTTTTCAGCCTGATTGTGCACTTTAGGTTAAAATGTCAAAATCTTCAAAATGAGCATAAGCACGATGAAATTAATGCTGGAATCATCTTCAGGATGCTAGAATACACTAAATACAGCAAAAATTTTGAGTCTACAACGTTTAGTTTAGGTGTGAGAGCCAAAATGAACTTTTTATTGCTTTAAACGCGTTTTCAGCCCCTGATTGTACACTTAAGGTGAAAATGTCAAAATCTTCAAAATGAGCATAAGCACAATGAAATTAATGCTGGAATCATCTTCAGGATGCTAGAATACACTAAATACAGCAAAAATTTTGAGTCTACAACGTTTAGTTTAGGTGTGAGTGCCAAAATGAACTTTTTATTGCTTTAAACGCGTTTTCAGCCCCTGATTGTACACTTAAGGTGAAAATGTCAAAATCTTAAAAATGAGCATAAGCACAATGAAATTAATGCTGGAATCATCTTCAGGATGCTAAAATACACTAAATACAGCAAAAATGTTGAGTCTACAACGTTTAGTTTAGGTGTGAGAGCCAAAATGAACTTTTTATTGCTTTAAATGCGTTTTCAGCCTGATTGTGCACTTTAGGTGAAAATGTCAAAATCTTAAAAATGAGCATAAGCACAATGAAATTAATGCTGGAATCATCTTCAGGATGCTAGAATACACTAAATACAGCAAAAATTTTGAGTCTACAACGTTTAGTTTAGGTGTGAGAGCCAAAATGAACTTTTTATTGCTTTAAACGCGTTTTCAGCCCCTGATTGTACACTTAAGGTGAAAATGTCAAAATCTTCAAAATGAGCATAAGCACAATGAAATTAATGCTGGAATCATCTTCAGGATGCTAGAATACACTAAATACAGCAAAAATTTTGAGTCTACAACGTTTAGTTTAGGTGTGAGAGCCAAAATGAACTTTTTATTGCTTTAAACGCGTTTTCAGCCCCTGATTGTGCACTTTAGGTGAAAATGTCAAAATCTTAAAAATGAGCATAAGCACAATGAAATTAATGCTGGAATCATCTTCAGGATGCTAGAATACACTAAATACAGCAAAAATTTTGAGTCTACAACGTTTAGTTTAGGTGTGAGAGCCAAAATGAACTTTTTATTGCTTTAAACGCGTTTTCAGCCCCTGATTGTACACTTAAGGTGAAAATGTCAAAATCTTCAAAATGAGCATAAGCACAATGAAATTAATGCTGGAATCATCTTCAGGATGCTAGAATACACTGAATACAGCAAAAATTTTGAGTCTACAACGTTTATTTTAGGTGTGTGAGCCAAAATGAACTTTTTATTGCTTTAAACGCGTTTTCAGCCCCTGATTGTACACTTAAGGTGAAAATGTCAAAATCTTCAAAATGAGCATAAGCACAATGAAATTAATGCTGGAATCATCTTCAGGATGCTAGAATACACTAAATACAGCAAAAAATTTGAGTCTACAACGTTTATTTTAGGTGTGAGAGCCAAAATTAACTTTTTATTGCTTTAAATGCGTTTTCAGCCTGATTGTGCACTTTAGGTGAAAATATCAAAATCTTAAAAATGAGCATAAGCACAATGAAATTAATGCTGGAATCATCTTCAGGATGCTAGAATACACTAAATACAGCAAAAATTTTGAGTCTACAACGTTTAGTTTAGGTGTGAGAGCCAAAATGAACTTTTTATTGCTTTAAATGCGTTTTCAGCCTGATTGTGCACTTTAGGTGAAAATGTCAAAATCTTAAAAATGAGCATAAGCACAATGTAATTAATGCTGGAATCATCTTCAGGATGCTAGAATACACTAAATACAGCAAAAATTTTGAGTCTACAACGTTTAGTTTAGGTGTGAGAGCCAAAATGAACTTTTTATTGCTTTAAACGCGTTTTCAGCCCCTGATTGTACACTTTAGGTGAAAATGTCAAAATCTTCAAAATTAGCATAAGCACAATGAAATTAATGCTGGAATCATCTTCAGGATGCTAGAATGCACTGAATGCAGCAAAAATTTTGAGTCTACAACGTTTATTTTAGGTGTGTGAGCCAAAATGAACTTTTTATTGCTTTAAATGCGTTTTCAGCCTGATTGTGCACTTTAGGTTAAAATGTCAAAATCTTCAAAATGAGCATAAGCACGATGAAATTAATGCTGGAATCATCTTCAGGATGCTAGAATACACTAAATACAGCAAAAATTTTGAGTCTACAACGTTTAGTTTAGGTGTGAGAGCCAAAATGAACTTTTTAGTGCTTTAAACGCGTTTTCAGCCCCTGATTGTACACTTAAGGTGAAAATGTCAAAATCTTAAAAATGAGCATAAGCACAATGAAATTAATGCTGGAATCATCTTCAGGATGCTAAAATACACTAAATAGAGCAAAAATTTTGAGTCTACAACGTTTAGTTTAGGTGTGAGAGCCAAAATGAACTTTTTATTGCTTTAAACGCGTTTTCAGCCCCTGATTGTACACTTAAGGTGAAAATGTCAAAATCTTAAAAATGAGCATAAGCACAATGAAATTAATGCTGGAATCATCTTCAGGATGCTAAAATACACTAAATACAGCAAAAATTTTGAGTCTACAACGTTTAGTTTAGGTGTGAGAGCCAAAATGAACTTTTTATTGCTTTAAATGCGTTTTCAGCCTGATTGTGCACTTTAGGTGAAAATGTCAAAATCTTAAAAATGAGCATAAGCACAATGAAATTAATGCTGGAATCATCTTCAGGATGCTAGAATACACTAAATACAGCAAAAATTTTGAGTCTACAACGTTTAGTTTAGGTGTGAGAGCCAAAATGAACTTTTTATTGCTTTAAACGCGTTTTCAGCCCCTGATTGTACACTCAAGGTGAAAATGTCAAAATCTTCAAAATGAGCATAAGCACAATGAAATTAATGCTGGAATCATCTTCAGGATGCTAGAATACACTGAATACAGCAAAAATTTTGAGTCTACAACGTTTATTTTAGGTGTGTGAGCCAAAATGAACTTTTTATTGCTTTAAATGCGTTTTCAGCCTGATTGTGCAATTTAGGTTAAAATGTCAAAATCTTCAAAATGAGCATAAGCACGATGAAATTAATGCTGGAATCATCTTCAGGATGCTAGAATACACTAAATACAGCAAAAATTTTGAGTCTACAACGTTTAGTTTAGGTGTGAGAGCCAAAATGAACTTTTTATTGCTTTAAACGCGTTTTCAGCCCCTGATTGTACACTTAAGGTGAAAATGTCAAAATCTTAAAAATGAGCATAAGCACAATGAAATTAATGCTGGAATCATCTTCAGGATGCTAAAATACACTAAATACAGCAAAAATTTTGAGTCTACAACGTTTAGTTTAGGTGTGAGAGCCAAAATGAACTTTTTATTGCTTTAAATGCGTTTTCAGCCTGATTGTGCACTTTAGGTGAAAATGTCAAAATCTTAAAAATGAGCATAAGCACAATGAAATTAATGCTGGAATCATCTTCAGGATGCTAGAATACACTAAATACAGCAAAAATTTTGAGTCTACAACGTTTAGTTTAGGTGTGAGAGCCAAAATGAACTTTTTATTGCTTTAAACGCGTTTTCAGCCCCTGATTGTACACTTAAGGTGAAAATGTCAAAATCTTCAAAATGAGCATAAGCACAATGAAATTAATGCTGGAATCATCTTCAGGATGCTAGAATACACTAAATACAGCAAAAATTTTGAGTCTACAACGTTTAGTTTAGGTGTGAGAGCCAAAATGAACTTTTTATTGCTTTAAACGCGTTTTCAGCCCCTGATTGTACACTTAAGGTGAAAATGTCAAAATCTTAAAAATGAGCATAAGCACAATGAAATTAATGCTGGAATCATCTTCAGGATGCTAGAATACACTAAATACAGCAAAAATTTTGAGTCTACAACGTTTAGTTTAGGTGTGAGAGCCAAAATGAACTTTTTATTGCTTTAAATGCGTTTTCAGCCTGATTGTGCACTTTAGGTGAAAATGTCAAAATCTTAAAAATGAGCATAAGCACAATGAAATTAATGCTGGAATCATCTACAGGATGCTAGAATACACTAAATACAGCAAAAATTTTGAGTCTACAACGTTTAGTTTAGGTGTGAGAGCCAAAATGAACTTTTTATTGCTTTAAACGCGTTTTCAGCCCCTGATTGTACACTCAAGGTGAAAATGTCAAAATCTTCAAAATGAGCATAAGCACAATGAAATTAATGCTGGAATCATCTTCAGGATGCTAGAATACACTGAATACAGCAAAAATTTTGAGTCTACAACGTTTATTTTAGGTGTGTGAGCCAAAATGAACTTTTTATTGCTTTAAATGCGTTTTCAGCCTGATTGTGCAATTTAGGTTAAAATGTCAAAATCTTCAAAATGAGCATAAGCACGATGAAATTAATGCTGGAATCATCTTCAGGATGCTAGAATACACTAAATACAGCAAAAATTTTGAGTCTACAACGTTTAGTTTAGGTGTGAGAGCCAAAATGAACTTTTTATTGCTTTAAACGCGTTTTCAGCCCCTGATTGTACACTTAAGGTGAAAATGTCAAAATCTTAAAAATGAGCATAAGCACAATGAAATTAATGCTGGAATCATCTTCAGGATGCTAAAATACACTAAATACAGCAAAAATTTTGAGTCTACAACGTTTAGTTTAGGTGTGAGAGCCAAAATGAACTTTTTATTGCTTTAAATGCGTTTTCAGCCTGATTGTGCACTTTAGGTGAAAATGTCAAAATCTTAAAAATGAGCATAAGCACAATGAAATTAATGCTGGAATCATCTACAGGATGCTAGAATACACTAAATACAGCAAAAATTTTGAGTCTACAACGTTTAGTTTAGGTGTGAGAGCCAAAATGAACTTTTTATTGCTTTAAACGCGTTTTCAGCCCCTGATTGTACACTCAAGGTGAAAATGTCAAAATCTTCAAAATGAGCATAAGCACAATGAAATTAATGCTGGAATCATCTTCAGGATGCTAGAATACACTGAATACAGCAAAAATTTTGAGTCTACAACGTTTATTTTAGGTGTGTGAGCCAAAATGAACTTTTTATTGCTTTAAATGCGTTTTCAGCCTGATTGTGCAATTTAGGTTAAAATGTCAAAATCTTCAAAATGAGCATAAGCACGATGAAATTAATGCTGGAATCATCTTCAGGATGCTAGAATACACTAAATACAGCAAAAATTTTGAGTCTACAACGTTTAGTTTAGGTGTGAGAGCCAAAATGAACTTTTTATTGCTTTAAACGCGTTTTCAGCCCCTGATTGTACACTTAAGGTGAAAATGTCAAAATCTTAAAAATGAGCATAAGCACAATGAAATTAATGCTGGAATCATCTTCAGGATGCTAAAATACACTAAATACAGCAAAAATTTTGAGTCTACAACGTTTAGTTTAGGTGTGAGAGCCAAAATGAACTTTTTATTGCTTTAAATGCGTTTTCAGCCTGATTGTGCACTTTAGGTGAAAATGTCAAAATCTTAAAAATGAGCATAAGCACAATGAAATTAATGCTGGAATCATCTTCAGGATGCTAGAATACACTAAATACAGCAAAAATTTTGAGTCTACAACGTTTAGTTTAGGTGTGAGAGCCAAAATGAACTTTTTATTGCTTTAAACGCGTTTTCAGCCCCTGATTGTACACTTAAGGTGAAAATGTCAAAATCTTCAAAATGAGCATAAGCACAATGAAATTAATGCTGGAATCATCTTCAGGATGCTAGAATACACTAAATACAGCAAAAATTTTGAGTCTACAACGTTTAGTTTAGGTGTGAGAGCCAAAATGAACTTTTTATTGCTTTAAACGCGTTTTCAGCCCCTGATTGTACACTTAAGGTGAAAATGTCAAAATCTTAAAAATGAGCATAAGCACAATGAAATTAATGCTGGAATCATCTTCAGGATGCTAGAATACACTAAATACAGCAAAAATTTTGAGTCTACAACGTTTAGTTTAGGTGTGAGAGCCAAAATGAACTTTTTATTGCTTTAAATGCGTTTTCAGCCTGATTGTGCACTTTAGGTGAAAATGTCAAAATCTTAAAAATGAGCATAAGCACAATGAAATTAATGCTGGAATCATCTACAGGATGCTAGAATACACTAAATACAGCAAAAATTTTGAGTCTACAACGTTTAGTCTAGGTGTGAGAGCCAAAATGAACTTTTTATTGCTTTAAACGCGTTTTCAGCCCCTTATTGTACACTTAAGGTGAAAATGTCAAAATCTTCAAAATGAGCATAAGCACAATGAAATTAATGCTGGAATCATCTTCAGGATGCTAGAATACACTGAATACAGCAAAAATTTTGAGTCTACAACGTTTATTTTAGGTGTGTGAGCCAAAATGAACTTTTTATTGCTTTAAATGCGTTTTCAGCCTGATTGTGCACTTTAGGTTAAAATGTCAAAATCTTCAAAATGAGCATAAACACGATGAAATTAATGCTGGAATCATCTTCAGGATGCTAGAATACACTAAATACAGCAAAAATTTTGAGTCTACAACGTTTAGTTTAGGTGTGAGAGCCAAAATGAACTTTTTATTGCTTTAAACGCGTTTTCAGCCCCTGATTGTACACTTAAGGTGAAAATGTCAAAATCTTAAAAATGAGCATAAGCACAATGAAATTAATGCTGGAATCATCTTCAGGATGCTAAAATACACTAAATACAGCAAAAATTTTGAGTCGACAACGTTTAGTTTAGGTGTGAGAGCCAAAATGAACTTTTTATTGCTTTAAACGCGTTTTCAGCCCCTGATTGTACACTTAAGGTGAAAATGTCAAAATCTTCAAAATGAGCATAAGCACAATGAAATTAATGCTGGAATCATCTTCAGGATGCTAGAATACACTAAATACAGCAAAATTTTGAGTCTACAACGTTTATTTTAGGTGTGAGAGCCAAAATTAACTTTTTATTGCTTTAAATGCGTTTTCAGCCTGATTGTGCACTTTAGGTGAAAATATCAAAATCTTAAAAATGAGCATAAGCACAATGAAATTAATGCTGGAATCATCTTCAGGATGCTAGAATACACTAAATACAGCAAAAATTTTGAGTCTACAACGTTTAGTTTAGGTGTGAGAGCCAAAATGAACTTTTTATTGCTTTAAACGCGTTTTCAGCCCCTGATTGTGCACTTTAGGTGAAAATGTCAAAATCTTAAAAATGAGCATAAGCACAATGAAATTAATGCTGGAATCATCTTCAGGATGCTAGAATACACTGAATACAGCAAAAATTTTGAGTCTACAACGTTTAGTTTAGGTGTGAGAGCCAAAATGAACTTTTTATTGCTTTAAATGCGTTTTCAGCCTGATTGTGCACTTAAGGTGAAAATGTCAAAATCTTAAAAATGAGCATAAGCACAATGAAATTAATGCTGGAATCATCTTCAGGATGCTAAAATACACTAAATACAGCAAAAATTTTGAGTCTACAACGTTTAGTTTAGGTGTGAGAGCCAAAATGAACTTTTTATTGCTTTAAATGCGTTGTCAGCCTGATTGTGCACTTTAGGTGAAAATGTCAAAATCTTAAAAATGAGCATAAGCACAATGAAATTAATGCTGGAATCATCTTCAGGATGCTAGAATACACTGAATACAGCAAAAATTTTGAGTCTACAACGTTTATTTTAGGTGTGTGAGCCAAAATGAACTTTTTATTGCTTTAAATGCGTTTTCAGCCTGATTGTGCACTTTAGGTTAAAATGTCAAAATCTTCAAAATGAGCATAAGCACAATGAAATTAATGCTGGAATCATCTTCAGGATGCTAGAATACACTAAATACAGCAAAAATTTTGAGTCTACAACGTTTAGTTTAGGTGTGAGTGCCAAAATGAACTTTTTATTGCTTTAAACGCGTTTTCAGCCCCTGATTGTACACTTAAGGTCAAAATGTCAAAATCTTAAAAATGAGCATAAGCACAATGAAATTAATGCTGGAATCATCTTCAGGATGCTAAAATACACTAAATACAGCAAAAATTTTGAGTCTACAACGTTTATTTTAGGTGTGAGAGCCAAAATGAACTTTTTATTGCTTTAAATGCGTTTTCAGCCCCTGATTGTACACTTAAGGTGAAAATGTCAAAATCTTAAAAATGAGCATAAGCACAATGAAATTAATGCTGGAATCATCTTCAGGATGCTAAAATACACTAAATACAGCAAAAATTTTGAGTCTACAACGTTTAGTTTAGGTGTGAGAGCCAAAATGAACTTTTTATTGCTTTAAATGCGTTTTCAGCCTGATTGTGCACTTAAGGTGAAAATGTCAAAATCTTAAAAATGAGCATAAGCACAATGAAATTAATGCTGGAATCATCTTCAGGATGCTAGAATACACTAAATACAGCAAAAATTTTGAGTCTACAACGTTTAGTTTAGGTGTGAGAGCCAAAATAAACTTTTTATTGCTTTAAAAGCGTTTTCAGCCCCTGATTGTACACTTAAGGTGAAAATGTCAAAATCTTCAAAATGAGCATAAGCACAATGAAATTAATGCTGGAATCATCTTCAGGATGCTAGAATACACTAAATACAGCAAAAATTTCGAGTCTACAACGTTTAGTTTAGGTGTGAGAGCCAAAATGAACTTTTTATTGCTTTAAATGCGTTTTCAGCCTGATTGTGCACTTTAGGTGAAAATGTCAAAATCTTAAAAATGAGCATAAGCACAATGAAATTAATGCTGGAATCATCTTCAGGATGCTAGAATACACTAAATACAGCAAAAATTTTGAGTCTACAACGTTTAGTTTAGGTGTGAGAGCCAAAATGAACTTTTTATTGCTTTAAACGCGTTTTCAGCCCCTGATTGTACACTTAAGGTGAAAATGTCAAAATCTTCAAAATGAGCATAAGCACAATGAAATTAATGCTGGAATCATCTTCAGGATGCTAGAATACACTGAATACAGCAAAAATTTTGAGTCTACAACGTTTATTTTAGGTGTGTGAGCCAAAATGAACTTTTTATTGCTTTAAATGCGTTTTCAGCCTGATTGTGCACTTTAGGTTAAAATGTCAAAATCTTCAAAATGAGCATAAGCACGATGAAATTAATGCTGGAATCATCTTCAGGATGCTAGAATACACTAAATACAGCAAAAATTTTGAGTCTACAACGTTTAGTTTAGGTGTGAGAGCCAAAATGAACTTTTTATTGCTTTAATTGCGTTTTCAGCCCCTGATTGTACACTTAAGGTGAAAATGTCAAAATCTTAAAAATGAGCATAAGCACAATGAAATTAATGCTGGAATCATCTTCAGGATGCTAAAATACACTAAATACAGCAAAAATTTTGAGTCTACAACGTTTAGTTTAGGTGTGAGAGCCAAAATGAACTTTTTATTGCTTTAAATGCGTTTTCAGCCTGATTGTGCACTTTAGGTGAAAATGTCAAAATCTTAAAAATGAGCATAAGCACAATGTAATTAATGCTGGAATCATCTTCAGGATGCTAGAATACACTAAATACAGCAAAAATTTTGAGTCTACAACGTTTAGTTTAGGTGTGAGAGCCAAAATGAACTTTTTATTGCTTTAAACGCGTTTTCAGCCCCTGATTGTACACTTAAGGTGAAAATGTCAAAATCTTCAAAATGAGCATAAGCACAATGAAATTAATGCTGGAATCATCTTCAGGATGCTAGAATACACTAAATACAGCAAAAATTTTGAGTCTACAACGTTTAGTTTAGGTGTGAGAGCCAAAATGAACTTTTTATTGCTTTAAATGCGTTTTCAGCCTGATTGTGCACTTTAGGTGAAAATGTCAAAATCTTAAAAATGAGCATAAGCACAATGTAATTAATGCTGGAATCATCTTCAGGATGCTAGAATACACTAAATACAGCAAAAATTTTGAGTCTACAACGTTTAGTTTAGGTGTGAGAGCCAAAATGAACTTTTTATTGCTTTAAACGCGTTTTCAGCCCCTGATTGTACACTTTAGGTGAAAATGTCAAAATCTTAAAAATGAGCATAAGCACAATGAAATTAATGCTGGAATCATCTTCAGGATGCTAAAATACACTAAATAGAGCAAAAATTTTGAGTCTACAACGTTTAGTTTAGGTGTGAGAGCCAAAATGAACTTTTTATTGCTTTAAACGCGTTTTCAGCCCCTGATTGTACACTTAAGGTGAAAATGTCAAAATCTTAAAAATGAGCATAAGCACAATGAAATTAATGCTGGAATCATCTTCAGGATGCTAGAATACACTAAATACAGCAAAAATTTTGAGTCTACAACGTTTAGTTTAGGTGTGAGAGCCAAAATGAACTTTTTATTGCTTTAAATGCGTTTTCAGCCTGATTGTGCACTTTAGGTGAAAATGTCAAAATCTTAAAAATGAGCATAAGCACAATGTAATTAATGCTGGAATCATCTTCAGGATGCTAGAATACACTAAATACAGCAAAAATTTTGAGTCTACAACGTTTAGTTTAGGTGTGAGAGCCAAAATGAACTTTTTATTGCTTTAAACGCGTTTTCAGCCCCTGATTGTACACTTTAGGTGAAAATGTCAAAATCTTCAAAATTAGCATAAGCACAATGAAATTATTGCTGGAATCATCTTCAGGATGCTAGAATGCACTGAATACAGCAAAAATTTTGAGTCTACAACGTTTATTTTAGGTGTGTGAGCCAAAATGAACTTTTTATTGCTTTAAATGCGTTTTCAGCCTGATTGTGCACTTTAGGTTAAAATGTCAAAATCTTCAAAATGAGCATAAGCACGATGAAATTAATGCTGGAATCATCTTCAGGATGCTAGAATACACTAAATACAGCAAAAATTTTGAGTCTACAACGTTTAGTTTAGGTGTGAGAGCCAAAATGAACTTTTTATTGCTTTAAACGCGTTTTCAGCCCCTGATTGTACACTTAAGGTGAAAATGTCAAAATCTTAAAAATGAGCATAAGCACAATGAAATTAATGCTGGAATCATCTTCAGGATGCTAAAATACACTAAATAGAGCAAAAATTTTGAGTCTACAACGTTTAGTTTAGGTGTGAGAGCCAAAATGAACTTTTTATTGCTTTAAACGCGTTTTCAGCCCCTGATTGTACACTTAAGGTGAAAATGTCAAAATCTTAAAAATGAGCATAAGCACAATGAAATTAATGCTGGAATCATCTTCAGGATGCTAAAATACACTAAATACAGCAAAAATTTTGAGTCTACAACGTTTAGTTTAGGTGTGAGAGCCAAAATGAACTTTTTATTGCTTTAAATGCGTTTTCAGCCTGATTGTGCACTTTAGGTGAAAATGTCAAAATCTTAAAAATGAGCATAAGCACAATGAAATTAATGCTGGAATCATCTTCAGGATGCTAGAATACACTAAATACAGCAAAAATTTTGAGTCTACAACGTTTAGTTTAGGTGTGAGAGCCAAAATGAACTTTTTATTGCTTTAAACGCGTTTTCAGCCCCTGATTGTACACTCAAGGTGAAAATGTCAAAATCTTCAAAATGAGCATAAGCACAATGAAATTAATGCTGGAATCATCTTCAGGATGCTAGAATACACTGAATACAGCAAAAATTTTGAGTCTACAACGTTTATTTTAGGTGTGTGAGCCAAAATGAACTTTTTATTGCTTTAAATGCGTTTTCAGCCTGATTGTGCACTTTAGGTTAAAATGTCAAAATCTTCAAAATGAGCATAAGCACGATGAAATTAATGCTGGAATCATCTTCAGGATGCTAGAATACACTAAATACAGCAAAAATTTTGAGTCTACAACGTTTAGTTTAGGTGTGAGAGCCAAAATGAACTTTTTATTGCTTTAAACGCGTTTTCAGCCCCTGATTGTACACTTAAGGTGAAAATGTCAAAATCTTAAAAATGAGCATAAGCACAATGAAATTAATGCTGGAATCATCTTCAGGATGCTAAAATACACTAAATACAGCAAAAATTTTGAGTCTACAACGTTTAGTTTAGGTGTGAGAGCCAAAATGAACTTTTTATTGCTTTAAATGCGTTTTCAGCCTGATTGTGCACTTTAGGTGAAAATGTCAAAATCTTAAAAATGAGCATAAGCACAATGAAATTAATGCTGGAATCATCTTCAGGATGCTAGAATACACTGAATACAGCAAAAATTTTGAGTCTACAACGTTTATTGTAGGTGTGTGAGCCAAAATGAACTTTTTATTGCTTTAAATGCGTTTTCAGCCTGATTGTGCACTTTAGAATAAAATGTCAAAATCTTCAAAATGAGCATAAGCACGATGAAATTAATGCTGGAATCATCTTCAGGATGCTAGAATACACTAAATACAGCAAAAATTTTGAGTCTTCAACGTTTAGTTTAGGTGTGAGAGCCAAAATGAACTTTTTATTGCTTTAAACGCGTTTTCAGCCCCTGATTGTACACTTAAGGTGAAAATGTCAAAATCTTAAAAATGAGCATAAGCACAATGAAATTAATGCTGGAATCATCTTCAGGATGCTAAAATACACTAAATACAGCAAAAAATTTTAGTCTACAACGTTTAGTTTAGGTGTGAGAGCCAAAATGAACTTTTTATTGCTTTAAATGCGTTTTCAGCCTGATTGTGCACTTTAGGTGAAAATGTCAAAATCTTAAAAATGAGCATAAGCACAATGAAATTAATGCTGGAATCATCTTCAGGATGCTAGAATACACTAAATACAGCAAAAATTTTGAGTCTACAACGTTTAGTTTAGGTGTGAGAGCCAAAATGAACTTTTTATTGCTTTAAACGCGTTTTCAGCCCCTGATTGTACACTTAAGGTGAAAATGTCAAAATCTTAAAAATGAGCATAAGCACAATGAAATTAATGCTGGAATCATCTTCAGGATGCTAAAATACACTAAATAAAGCAAAAATTTTGAGTCTACAACGTTTAGTTTAGGTGTGAGAGCCAAAATGAACTTTTTATTGCTTTAAATGCGTTTTCAGCCTGATTGTGCACTTTAGGTGAAAATGTCAAAATCTTAAAAATGAGCATAAGCACAATGTAATTAATGCTGGAATCATCTTCAGGATGCTAGAATACACTAAATACAGCAAAAATTTTGAGTCTACAACGTTTAGTTTAGGTGTGAGAGCCAAAATGAACTTTTTATTGCTTTAAACGCGTTTTCAGCCCCTGATTGTACACTTAAGGTGAAAATGTCAAAATCTTCAAAATGAGCATAAGCACAATGAAATTAATGCTGGAATCATCTTCAGGATGCTAGAATACACTAAATACAGCAAAAATTTTGAGTCTACAACGTTTAGTTTAGGTGTGAGAGCCAAAATGAACTTTTTATTGCTTTAAATGCGTTTTCAGCCTGATTGTGCACTTTAGGTGAAAATGTCAAAATCTTAAAAATGAGCATAAGCACAATGTAATTAATGCTGGAATCATCTTCAGGATGCTAGAATACACTAAATACAGCAAAAATTTTGAGTCTACAACGTTTAGTTTAGGTGTGAGAGCCAAAATGAACTTTTTATTGCTTTAAACGCGTTTTCAGCCCCTGATTGTACACTTTAGGTGAAAATGTCAAAATCTTCAAAATTAGCATAAGCACAATGAAATTAATGCTGGAATCATCTTCAGGATGCTAGAATGCACTGAATACACAAAATTTTTGAGTCTACAACGTTTATTTTAGGTGTGTGAGCCAAAATGAACTTTTTATTGCTTTAAATGCGTTTTCAGCCTGATTGTGCACTTTAGGTTAAAATGTCAAAATCTTCAAAATGAGCATAAGCACGATGAAATTAATGCTGGAATCATCTTCAGGATGCTAGAATACACTAAATACAGCAAAAATTTTGAGTCTACAACGTTTAGTTTAGGTGTGAGAGCCAAAATGAACTTTTTATTGCTTTAAACGCGTTTTCAGCCCCTGATTGTACACTTAAGGTGAAAATGTCAAAATCTTAAAAATGAGCATAAGCACAATGAAATTAATGCTGGAATCATCTTCAGGATGCTAAAATACACTAAATACAGCAAAAATTTTGAGTCTACAACGTTTAGTTTAGGTGTGCGAGCCAAAATGAACTTTTTATTGCTTTAAATGCGTTTTCAGCCTGATTGTGCACTTTAGGTGAAAATGTCAAAATCTTAAAAATGAGCATAAGCACAATGTAATTAATGCTGGAATCATCTTCAGGATGCTAGAATACACTAAATACAGCAAAAATTTTGAGTCTACAACGTTTAGTTTAGGTGTGAGAGCCAAAATGAACTTTTTATTGCTTTAAACGCGTTTTCAGCCCCTGATTGTACACTTAAGGTGAAAATGTCAAAATCTTCAAAATGAGCATAAGCACAATGAAATTAATGCTGGAATCATCTTCAGGATGCTAGAATACACTAAATACAGCAAAAATTTTGAGTCTACAACGTTTAGTTTAGGTGTGAGAGCCAAAATGAACTTTTTATTGCTTTAAATGCGTTTTCAGCCTGATTGTGCACTTTAGGTGAAAATGTCAAAATCTTAAAAATGAGCATAAGCACAATGTAATTAATGCTGGAATCATCTTCAGGATGCTAGAATACACTAAATACAGCAAAAATTTTGAGTCTACAACGTTTAGTTTAGGTGTGAGAGCCAAAATGAACTTTTTATTGCTTTAAACGCGTTTTCAGCCCCTGATTGTACACTTAAGGTGAAAATGTCAAAATCTTAAAAATGAGCATAAGCACAATGAAATTAATGCTGGAATCATCTTCAGGATGCTAAAATACACTAAATACAGCAAAAATTTTGAGTCTACAACGTTTAGTTTAGGTGTGAGAGCCAAAATGAACTTTTTATTGCTTTAAATGCGTTTTCAGCCTGATTGTGCACTTTAGGTGAAAATGTCAAAATCTTAAAAATGAGCATAAGCACAATGAAATTAATGCTGGAATCATCTTCAGGATGCTAGAATACACTGAATACAGCAAAAATTTTGAGTCTACAACGTTTATTGTAGGTGTGTGAGCCAAAATGAACTTTTTATTGCTTTAAATGCGTTTTCAGCCTGATTGTGCACTTTAGAATAAAATGTCAAAATCTTCAAAATGAGCATAAGCACGATGAAATTAATGCTGGAATCATCTTCAGGATGCTAGAATACACTAAATACAGCAACAATTTTGAGTCTACAACGTTTAGTTTAGGTGTGAGAGCCAAAATGAACTTTTTATTGCTTTAAACGCGTTTTCAGCCCCTGATTGTACACTTAAGGTGAAAATGTCAAAATCTTAAAAATGAGCATAAGCACAATGAAATTAATGCTGGAATCATCTTCAGGATGCTAAAATACACTAAATACAGCAAAAAATTTTAGTCTACAACGTTTAGTTTAGGTGTGAGAGCCAAAATGAACTTTTTATTGCTTTAAATGCGTTTTCAGCCTGATTGTGCACTTTAGGTGAAAATGTCAAAATCTTAAAAATGAGCATAAGCACAATGAAATTAATGCTGGAATCATCTTCAGGATGCTAGAATACACTAAATACAGCAAAAATTTTGAGTCTACAACGTTTAGTTTAGGTGTGAGAGCCAAAATGAACTTTTTATTGCTTTAAACGCGTTTTCAGCCCCTGATTGTACACTTAAGGTGAAAATGTCAAAATCTTAAAAATGAGCATAAGCACAATGAAATTAATGCTGGAATCATCTTCAGGATGCTAAAATACACTAAATAAAGCAAAAATTTTGAGTCTACAACGTTTAGTTTAGGTGTGAGAGCCAAAATGAACTTTTTATTGCTTTAAATGCGTTTTCAGCCTGATTGTGCACTTTAGGTGAAAATGTCAAAATCTTAAAAATGAGCATAAGCACAATGTAATTAATGCTGGAATCATCTTCAGGATGCTAGAATACACTAAATACAGCAAAAATTTTGAGTCTACAACGTTTAGTTTAGGTGTGAGAGCCAAAATGAACTTTTTATTGCTTTAAACGCGTTTTCAGCCCCTGATTGTACACTTAAGGTGAAAATGTCAAAATCTTCAAAATGAGCATAAGCACAATGAAATTAATGCTGGAATCATCTTCAGGATGCTAGAATACACTAAATACAGCAAAAATTTTGAGTCTACAACGTTTAGTTTAGGTGTGAGAGCCAAAATGAACTTTTTATTGCTTTAAATGCGTTTTCAGCCTGATTGTGCACTTTAGGTGAAAATGTCAAAATCTTAAAAATGAGCATAAGCACAATGTAATTAATGCTGGAATCATCTTCAGGATGCTAGAATACACTAAATACAGCAAAAATTTTGAGTCTACAACGTTTAGTTTAGGTGTGAGAGCCAAAATGAACTTTTTATTGCTTTAAACGCGTTTTCAGCCCCTGATTGTACACTTTAGGTGAAAATGTCAAAATCTTCAAAATTAGCATAAGCACAATGAAATTAATGCTGGAATCATCTTCAGGATGCTAGAATGCACTGAATACACAAAATTTTTGAGTCTACAACGTTTATTTTAGGTGTGTGAGCCAAAATGAACTTTTTATTGCTTTAAATGCGTTTTCAGCCTGATTGTGCACTTTAGAATAAAATGTCAAAATCTTCAAAATGAGCATAAGCACGATGAAATTAATGCTGGAATCATCTTCAGGATGCTAGAATACACTAAATACAGCAAAAATTTTGAGTCTACAACGTTTAGTTTAGGTGTGAGAGCCAAAATGAACTTTTTATTGCTTTAAACGCGTTTTCAGCCCCTGATTGTACACTTAAGGTGAAAATGTCAAAATCTTAAAAATGAGCATAAGCACAATGAAATTAATGCTGGAATCATCTTCAGGATGCTAAAATACACTAAATACAGCAAAAAATTTTAGTCTACAACGTTTAGTTTAGGTGTGAGAGCCAAAATGAACTTTTTATTGCTTTAAATGCGTTTTCAGCCTGATTGTGCACTTTAGGTGAAAATGTCAAAATCTTAAAAATGAGCATAAGCACAATGAAATTAATGCTGGAATCATCTTCAGGATGCTAGAATACACTAAATACAGCAAAAATTTTGAGTCTACAACGTTTAGTTTAGGTGTGAGAGCCAAAATGAACTTTTTATTGCTTTAAACGCGTTTTCAGCCCCTGATTGTACACTTAAGGTGAAAATGTCAAAATCTTAAAAATGAGCATAAGCACAATGAAATTAATGCTGGAATCATCTTCAGGATGCTAAAATACACTAAATAAAGCAAAAATTTTGAGTCTACAACGTTTAGTTTAGGTGTGAGAGCCAAAATGAACTTTTTATTGCTTTAAATGCGTTTTCAGCCTGATTGTGCACTTTAGGTGAAAATGTCAAAATCTTAAAAATGAGCATAAGCACAATGTAATTAATGCTGGAATCATCTTCAGGATGCTAGAATACACTAAATACAGCAAAAATTTTGAGTCTACAACGTTTAGTTTAGGTGTGAGAGCCAAAATGAACTTTTTATTGCTTTAAACGCGTTTTCAGCCCCTGATTGTACACTTAAGGTGAAAATGTCAAAATCTTCAAAATGAGCATAAGCACAATGAAATTAATGCTGGAATCATCTTCAGGATGCTAGAATACACTAAATACAGCAAAAATTTTGAGTCTACAACGTTTAGTTTAGGTGTGAGAGCCAAAATGAACTTTTTATTGCTTTAAATGCGTTTTCAGCCTGATTGTGCACTTTAGGTGAAAATGTCAAAATCTTAAAAATGAGCATAAGCACAATGTAATTAATGCTGGAATCATCTTCAGGATGCTAGAATACACTAAATACAGCAAAAATTTTGAGTCTACAACGTTTAGTTTAGGTGTGAGAGCCAAAATGAACTTTTTATTGCTTTAAACGCGTTTTCAGCCCCTGATTGTACACTTTAGGTGAAAATGTCAAAATCTTCAAAATTAGCATAAGCACAATGAAATTAATGCTGGAATCATCTTCAGGATGCTAGAATGCACTGAATACACAAAATGTTTGAGTCTACAACGTTTATTTTAGGTGTGTGAGCCAAAATGAACTTTTTATTGCTTTAAATGCGTTTTCAGCCTGATTGTGCACTTTAGGTTAAAATGTCAAAATCTTCAAAATGAGCATAAGCACGATGAAATTAATGCTGGAATCATCTTCAGGATGCTAGAATACACTAAATACAGCAAAAATTTTGAGTCTACAACGTTTAGTTTAGGTGTGAGAGCCAAAATGAACTTTTTATTGCTTTAAACGCGTTTTCAGCCCCTGATTGTACACTTAAGGTGAAAATGTCAAAATCTTAAAAATGAGCATAAGCACAATGAAATTAATGCTGGAATCATCTTCAGGATGCTAAAATACACTAAATACAGCAAAAATTTTGAGTCTACAACGTTTAGTTTAGGTGTGCGAGCCAAAATGAACTTTTTATTGCTTTAAATGCGTTTTCAGCCTGATTGTGCACTTTAGGTGAAAATGTCAAAATCTTAAAAATGAGCATAAGCACAATGTAATTAATGCTGGAATCATCTTCAGGATGCTAGAATACACTAAATACAGCAAAAATTTTGAGTCTACAACGTTTAGTTTAGGTGTGAGAGCCAAAATGAACTTTTTATTGCTTTAAACGCGTTTTCAGCCCCTGATTGTACACTTAAGGTGAAAATGTCAAAATCTTCAAAATGAGCATAAGCACAATGAAATTAATGCTGGAATCATCTTCAGGATGCTAGAATACACTAAATACAGCAAAAATTTTGAGTCTACAACGTTTAGTTTAGGTGTGAGAGCCAAAATGAACTTTTTATTGCTTTAAATGCGTTTTCAGCCTGATTGTGCACTTTAGGTGAAAATGTCAAAATCTTAAAAATGAGCATAAGCACAATGTAATTAATGCTGGAATCATCTTCAGGATGCTAGAATACACTAAATACAGCAAAAATTTTGAGTCTACAACGTTTAGTTTAGGTGTGAGAGCCAAAATGAACTTTTTATTGCTTTAAACGCGTTTTCAGCCCCTGATTGTACACTTAAGGTGAAAATGTCAAAATCTTAAAAATGAGCATAAGCACAATGAAATTAATGCTGGAATCATCTTCAGGATGCTAAAATACACTAAATACAGCAAAAATTTTGAGTCTACAACGTTTAGTTTAGGTGTGAGAGCCAAAATGAACTTTTTATTGCTTTAAATGCGTTTTCAGCCTGATTGTGCACTTTAGGTGAAAATGTCAAAATCTTAAAAATGAGCATAAGCACAATGAAATTAATGCTGGAATCATCTTCAGGATGCTAGAATACACTGAATACAGCAAAAATTTTGAGTCTACAACGTTTATTGTAGGTGTGTGAGCCAAAATGAACTTTTTATTGCTTTAAATGCGTTTTCAGCCTGATTGTGCACTTTAGAATAAAATGTCAAAATCTTCAAAATGAGCATAAGCACGATGAAATTAATGCTGGAATCATCTTCAGGATGCTAGAATACACTAAATACAGCAACAATTTTGAGTCTACAACGTTTAGTTTAGGTGTGAGAGCCAAAATGAACTTTTTATTGCTTTAAACGCGTTTTCAGCCCCTGATTGTACACTTAAGGTGAAAATGTCAAAATCTTAAAAATGAGCATAAGCACAATGAAATTAATGCTGGAATCATCTTCAGGATGCTAAAATACACTAAATACAGCAAAAAATTTTAGTCTACAACGTTTAGTTTAGGTGTGAGAGCCAAAATGAACTTTTTATTGCTTTAAATGCGTTTTCAGCCTGATTGTGCACTTTAGGTGAAAATGTCAAAATCTTAAAAATGAGCATAAGCACAATGAAATTAATGCTGGAATCATCTTCAGGATGCTAGAATACACTAAATACAGCAAAAATTTTGAGTCTACAACGTTTAGTTTAGGTGTGAGAGCCAAAATGAACTTTTTATTGCTTTAAACGCGTTTTCAGCCCCTGATTGTACACTTAAGGTGAAAATGTCAAAATCTTAAAAATGAGCATAAGCACAATGAAATTAATGCTGGAATCATCTTCAGGATGCTAAAATACACTAAATAAAGCAAAAATTTTGAGTCTACAACGTTTAGTTTAGGTGTGAGAGCCAAAATGAACTTTTTATTGCTTTAAATGCGTTTTCAGCCTGATTGTGCACTTTAGGTGAAAATGTCAAAATCTTAAAAATGAGCATAAGCACAATGTAATTAATGCTGGAATCATCTTCAGGATGCTAGAATACACTAAATACAGCAAAAATTTTGAGTCTACAACGTTTAGTTTAGGTGTGAGAGCCAAAATGAACTTTTTATTGCTTTAAACGCGTTTTCAGCCCCTGATTGTACACTTAAGGTGAAAATGTCAAAATCTTCAAAATGAGCATAAGCACAATGAAATTAATGCTGGAATCATCTTCAGGATGCTAGAATACACTAAATACAGCAAAAATTTTGAGTCTACAACGTTTAGTTTAGGTGTGAGAGCCAAAATGAACTTTTTATTGCTTTAAATGCGTTTTCAGCCTGATTGTGCACTTTAGGTGAAAATGTCAAAATCTTAAAAATGAGCATAAGCACAATGTAATTAATGCTGGAATCATCTTCAGGATGCTAGAATACACTAAATACAGCAAAAATTTTGAGTCTACAACGTTTAGTTTAGGTGTGAGAGCCAAAATGAACTTTTTATTGCTTTAAACGCGTTTTCAGCCCCTGATTGTACACTTTAGGTGAAAATGTCAAAATCTTCAAAATTAGCATAAGCACAATGAAATTAATGCTGGAATCATCTTCAGGATGCTAGAATGCACTGAATACACAAAATTTTTGAGTCTACAACGTTTATTTTAGGTGTGTGAGCCAAAATGAACTTTTTATTGCTTTAAATGCGTTTTCAGCCTGATTGTGCACTTTAGGTTAAAATGTCAAAATCTTCAAAATGAGCATAAGCACGATGAAATTAATGCTGGAATCATCTTCAGGATGCTAGAATACACTAAATACAGCAAAAATTTTGAGTCTACAACGTTTAGTTTAGGTGTGAGAGCCAAAATGAACTTTTTATTGCTTTAAACGCGTTTTCAGCCCCTGATTGTACACTTAAGGTGAAAATGTCAAAATCTTAAAAATGAGCATAAGCACAATGAAATTAATGCTGGAATCATCTTCAGGATGCTAAAATACACTAAATACAGCAAAAATTTTGAGTCTACAACGTTTAGTTTAGGTGTGCGAGCCAAAATGAACTTTTTATTGCTTTAAATGCGTTTTCAGCATGATTGTGCACTTTAGGTGAAAATGTCAAAATCTTAAAAATGAGCATAAGCACAATGTAATTAATGCTGGAATCATCTTCAGGATGCTAGAATACACTAAATACAGCAAAAATTTTGAGTCTACAACGTTTAGTTTAGGTGTGAGAGCCAAAATGAACTTTTTATTGCTTTAAACGCGTTTTCAGCCCCTGATTGTACACTTTAGGTGAAAATGTCAAAATCTTCAAAATTAGCATAAGCACAATGAAATTATTGCTGGAATCATCTTCAGGATGCTAGAATGCACTGAATACAGCAAAAATTTTGAGTCTACAACGTTTATTTTAGGTGTGTGAGCCAAAATGAACTTTTTATTGCTTTAAATGCGTTTTCAGCCTGATTGTGCACTTTAGGTTAAAATGTCAAAATCTTCAAAATGAGCATAAGCACGATGAAATTAATGCTGGAATCATCTTCAGGATGCTAGAATACACTAAATACAGCAAAAAGTTTGAGTCTACAACGTTTAGTTTAGGTGTGAGAGCCAAAATGAACTTTTTATTGCTTTAAACGCATTTTCAGCCCCTGATTGTACACTTAAGGTGAAAATGTCAAAATCTTAAAAATGAGCATAAGCACAATGAAATTAATGCTGGAATCATCTTCAGGATGCTAAAATACACTATATAGAGCAAAAATTTTGAGTCTACAACGTTTAGTTTAGGTGTGAGAGCCAAAATGAACTTTTTATTGCTTTAAACGCGTTTTCAGCCCCTGATTGTACACTTAAGGTGAAAATGTCAAAATCTTAAAAATGAGCATAAGCACAATGAAATTAATGCTGGAATCATCTTCAGGATGCTAAAATACACTAAATACAGCAAAAATTTTGAGTCTACAACGTTTAGTTTAGGTGTGAGAGCCAAAATGAACTTTTTATTGCTTTAAATGCGTTTTCAGCCTGATTGTGCACTTTAGGTGAAAATGTCAAAATCTTAAAAATGAGCATAAGCACAATGAAATTAATGCTGGAATCATCTTCAGGATGCTAGAATACACTAAATACAGCAAAAATTTTGAGTCTACAACGTTTAGTTTAGGTGTGAGAGCCAAAATGAACTTTTTATTGCTTTAAACGCGTTTTCAGCCCCTGATTGTACACTCAAGGTGAAAATGTCAAAATCTTCAAAATGAGCATAAGCACAATGAAATTAATGCTGGAATCATCTTCAGGATGCTAGAATACACTGAATACAGCAAAAATTTTGAGTCTACAACGTTTATTTTAGGTGTGTGAGCCAAAATGAACTTTTTATTGCTTTAAATGCGTTTTCAGCCTGATTGTGCACTTTAGAATAAAATGTCAAAATCTTCAAAATGAGCATAAGCACGATGAAATTAATGCTGGAATCATCTTCAGGATGCTAGAATACACTAAATACAGCAAAAATTTTGAGTCTACAACGTTTAGTTTAGGTGTGAGAGCCAAAATGAACTTTTTATTGCTTTAAACGCGTTTTCAGCCCCTGATTGTACACTTAAGGTGAAAATGTCAAAATCTTAAAAATGAGCATAAGCACAATGAAATTAATGCTGGAATCATCTTCAGGATGCTAAAATACACTAAATACAGCAAAAATTTTTAGTCTACAACGTTTAGTTTAGGTGTGAGAGCCAAAATGAACTTTTTATTGCTTTAAATGCGTTTTCAGCCTGATTGTGCACTTTAGGTGAAAATGTCAAAATCTTAAAAATGAGCATAAGCACAATGAAATTAATGCTGGAATCATCTTCAGGATGCTAGAATACACTAAATACAGCAAAAATTTTGAGTCTACAACGTTTAGTTTAGGTGTGAGAGCCAAAATGAACTTTTTATTGCTTTAAACGCGTTTTCAGCCCCTGATTGTACACTTAAGGTGAAAATGTCAAAATCTTCAAAATGAGCATAAGCACAATGAAATTAATGCTGGAATCATCTTCAGGATGCTAGAATACACTAAATACAGCAAAAATTTTGAGTCTACAACGTTTAGTTTAGGTGTGAGAGCCAAAATGAACTTTTTATTGCTTTAAATGCGTTTTCAGCCTGATTGTGCACTTTAGGTGAAAATGTCAAAATCTTAAAAATGAGCATAAGCACAATGTAATTAATGCTGGAATCATCTTCAGGATGCTAGAATACACTAAATACAGCAAAAATTTTGAGTCTACAACGTTTAGTTTAGGTGTGAGAGCCAAAATGAACTTTTTATTGCTTTAAACGCGTTTTCAGCCCCTGATTGTACACTTAAGGTGAAAATGTCAAAATCTTAAAAATGAGCATAAGCACAATGAAATTAATGCTGGAATCATCTTCAGGATGCTAAAATACACTAAATACAGCAAAAATTTTGAGTCTACAACGTTTAGTTTAGGTGTGAGAGCCAAAATGAACTTTTTATTGCTTTAAATGCGTTTTCAGCCTGATTGTGCACTTTAGGTGAAAATGTCAAAATCTTAAAAATGAGCATAAGCACAATGAAATTAATGCTGGAATCATCTTCAGGATGCTAGAATACACTGAATACAGCAAAAATTTTGAGTCTACAACGTTTATTGTAGGTGTGTGAGCCAAAATGAACTTTTTATTGCTTTAAATGCGTTTTCAGCCTGATTGTGCACTTTAGAATAAAATGTCAAAATCTTCAAAATGAGCATAAGCACGATGAAATTAATGCTGGAATCATCTTCAGGATGCTAGAATACACTAAATACAGCAAAAATTTTGAGTCTACAACGTTTAGTTTAGGTGTGAGAGCCAAAATGAACTTTTTATTGCTTTAAACGCGTTTTCAGCCCCTGATTGTACACTTAAGGTGAAAATGTCAAAATCTTAAAAATGAGCATAAGCACAATGAAATTAATGCTGGAATCATCTTCAGGATGCTAAAATACACTAAATACAGCAAAAAATTTTAGTCTACAACGTTTAGTTTAGGTGTGAGAGCCAAAATGAACTTTTTATTGCTTTAAATGCGTTTTCAGCCTGATTGTGCACTTTAGGTGAAAATGTCAAAATCTTAAAAATGAGCATAAGCACAATGAAATTAATGCTGGAATCATCTTCAGGATGCTAGAATACACTAAATACAGCAAAAATTTTGAGTCTACAACGTTTAGTTTAGGTGTGAGAGCCAAAATGAACTTTTTATTGCTTTAAACGCGTTTTCAGCCCCTGATTGTACACTTAAGGTGAAAATGTCAAAATCTTAAAAATGAGCATAAGCACAATGAAATTAATGCTGGAATCATCTTCAGGATGCTAAAATACACTAAATAAAGCAAAAATTTTGAGTCTACAACGTTTAGTTTAGGTGTGAGAGCCAAAATGAACTTTTTATTGCTTTAAATGCGTTTTCAGCCTGATTGTGCACTTTAGGTGAAAATGTCAAAATCTTAAAAATGAGCATAAGCACAATGTAATTAATGCTGGAATCATCTTCAGGATGCTAGAATACACTAAATACAGCAAAAATTTTGAGTCTACAACGTTTAGTTTAGGTGTGAGAGCCAAAATGAACTTTTTATTGCTTTAAACGCGTTTTCAGCCCCTGATTGTACACTTAAGGTGAAAATGTCAAAATCTTCAAAATGAGCATAAGCACAATGAAATTAATGCTGGAATCATCTTCAGGATGCTAGAATACACTAAATACAGCAAAAATTTTGAGTCTACAACGTTTAGTTTAGGTGTGAGAGCCAAAATGAACTTTTTATTGCTTTAAATGCGTTTTCAGCCTGATTGTGCACTTTAGGTGAAAATGTCAAAATCTTAAAAATGAGCATAAGCACAATGTAATTAATGCTGGAATCATCTTCAGGATGCTAGAATACACTAAATACAGCAAAAATTTTGAGTCTACAACGTTTAGTTTAGGTGTGAGAGCCAAAATGAACTTTTTATTGCTTTAAACGCGTTTTCAGCCCCTGATTGTACACTTTAGGTGAAAATGTCAAAATCTTCAAAATTAGCATAAGCACAATGAAATTAATGCTGGAATCATCTTCAGGATGCTAGAATGCACTGAATACACAAAATTTTTGAGTCTACAACGTTTATTTTAGGTGTGTGAGCCAAAATGAACTTTTTATTGCTTTAAATGCGTTTTCAGCCTGATTGTGCACTTTAGGTTAAAATGTCAAAATCTTCAAAATGAGCATAAGCACGATGAAATTAATGCTGGAATCATCTTCAGGATGCTAGAATACACTAAATACAGCAAAAATTTTGAGTCTACAACGTTTAGTTTAGGTGTGAGAGCCAAAATGAACTTTTTATTGCTTTAAACGCGTTTTCAGCCCCTGATTGTACACTTAAGGTGAAAATGTCAAAATCTTAAAAATGAGCATAAGCACAATGAAATTAATGCTGGAATCATCTTCAGGATGCTAAAATACACTAAATACAGCAAAAATTTTGAGTCTACAACGTTTAGTTTAGGTGTGCGAGCCAAAATGAACTTTTTATTGCTTTAAATGCGTTTTCAGCCTGATTGTGCACTTTAGGTGAAAATGTCAAAATCTTAAAAATGAGCATAAGCACAATGTAATTAATGCTGGAATCATCTTCAGGATGCTAGAATACACTAAATACAGCAAAAATTTTGAGTCTACAACGTTTAGTTTAGGTGTGAGAGCCAAAATGAACTTTTTATTGCTTTAAACGCGTTTTCAGCCCCTGATTGTACACTTTAGGTGAAAATGTCAAAATCTTCAAAATTAGCATAAGCACAATGAAATTATTGCTGGAATCATCTTCAGGATGCTAGAATGCACTGAATACAGCAAAAATTTTGAGTCTACAACGTTTATTTTAGGTGTGTGAGCCAAAATGAACTTTTTATTGCTTTAAATGCGTTTTCAGCCTGATTGTGCACTTTAGGTTAAAATGTCAAAATCTTCAAAATGAGCATAAGCACGATGAAATTAATGCTGGAATCATCTTCAGGATGCTAGAATACACTAAATACAGCAAAAAGTTTGAGTCTACAACGTTTAGTTTAGGTGTGAGAGCCAAAATGAACTTTTTATTGCTTTAAACGCATTTTCAGCCCCTGATTGTACACTTAAGGTGAAAATGTCAAAATCTTAAAAATGAGCATAAGCACAATGAAATTAATGCTGGAATCATCTTCAGGATGCTAAAATACACTATATAGAGCAAAAATTTTGAGTCTACAACGTTTAGTTTAGGTGTGAGAGCCAAAATGAACTTTTTATTGCTTTAAACGCGTTTTCAGCCCCTGATTGTACACTTAAGGTGAAAATGTCAAAATCTTAAAAATGAGCATAAGCACAATGAAATTAATGCTGGAATCATCTTCAGGATGCTAAAATACACTAAATACAGCAAAAATTTTGAGTCTACAACGTTTAGTTTAGGTGTGAGAGCCAAAATGAACTTTTTATTGCTTTAAATGCGTTTTCAGCCTGATTGTGCACTTTAGGTGAAAATGTCAAAATCTTAAAAATGAGCATAAGCACAATGAAATTAATGCTGGAATCATCTTCAGGATGCTAGAATACACTAAATACAGCAAAAATTTTGAGTCTACAACGTTTAGTTTAGGTGTGAGAGCCAAAATGAACTTTTTATTGCTTTAAACGCGTTTTCAGCCCCTGATTGTACACTCAAGGTGAAAATGTCAAAATCTTCAAAATGAGCATAAGCACAATGAAATTAATGCTGGAATCATCTTCAGGATGCTAGAATACACTGAATACAGCAAAAATTTTGAGTCTACAACGTTTATTTTAGGTGTGTGAGCCAAAATGAACTTTTTATTGCTTTAAATGCGTTTTCAGCCTGATTGTGCACTTTAGAATAAAATGTCAAAATCTTCAAAATGAGCATAAGCACGATGAAATTAATGCTGGAATCATCTTCAGGATGCTAGAATACACTAAATACAGCAAAAATTTTGAGTCTACAACGTTTAGTTTAGGTGTGAGAGCCAAAATGAACTTTTTATTGCTTTAAACGCGTTTTCAGCCCCTGATTGTACACTTAAGGTGAAAATGTCAAAATCTTAAAAATGAGCATAAGCACAATGAAATTAATGCTGGAATCATCTTCAGGATGCTAAAATACACTAAATACAGCAAAAATTTTTAGTCTACAACGTTTAGTTTAGGTGTGAGAGCCAAAATGAACTTTTTATTGCTTTAAATGCGTTTTCAGCCTGATTGTGCACTTTAGGTGAAAATGTCAAAATCTTAAAAATGAGCATAAGCACAATGAAATTAATGCTGGAATCATCTTCAGGATGCTAGAATACACTAAATACAGCAAAAATTTTGAGTCTACAACGTTTAGTTTAGGTGTGAGAGCCAAAATGAACTTTTTATTGCTTTAAACGCGTTTTCAGCCCCTGATTGTACACTTAAGGTGAAAATGTCAAAATCTTAAAAATGAGCATAAGCACAATGAAATTAATGCTGGAATCATCTTCAGGATGCTAAAATACACTAAATAAAGCAAAAATTTTGAGTCTACAACGTTTAGTTTAGGTGTGAGAGCCAAAATGAACTTTTTATTGCTTTAAATGCGTTTTCAGCCTGATTGTGCACTTTAGGTGAAAATGTCAAAATCTTAAAAATGAGCATAAGCACAATGTAATTAATGCTGGAATCATCTTCAGGATGCTAGAATACACTAAATACAGCAAAAATTTTGAGTCTACAACGTTTAGTTTAGGTGTGAGAGCCAAAATGAACTTTTTATTGCTTTAAACGCGTTTTCAGCCCCTGATTGTACACTTAAGGTGAAAATGTCAAAATCTTCAAAATGAGCATAAGCACAATGAAATTAATGCTGGAATCATCTTCAGGATGCTAGAATACACTAAATACAGCAAAAATTTTGAGTCTACAACGTTTAGTTTAGGTGTGAGAGCCAAAATGAACTTTTTATTGCTTTAAATGCGTTTTCAGCCTGATTGTGCACTTTAGGTGAAAATGTCAAAATCTTAAAAATGAGCATAAGCACAATGTAATTAATGCTGGAATCATCTTCAGGATGCTAGAATACACTAAATACAGCAAAAATTTTGAGTCTACAACGTTTAGTTTAGGTGTGAGAGCCAAAATGAACTTTTTATTGCTTTAAACGCGTTTTCAGCCCCTGATTGTACACTTTAGGTGAAAATGTCAAAATCTTCAAAATTAGCATAAGCACAATGAAATTAATGCTGGAATCATCTTCAGGATGCTAGAATGCACTGAATACAGCAAAATTTTTGAGTCTACAACGTTTATTTTAGGTGTGTGAGCCAAAATGAACTTTTTATTGCTTTAAATGTGTTTTCAGCCTGATTGTGCACTTTAGGTTAAAATGTCAAAATCTTCAAAATGAGCATAAGCACGATGAAATTAATGCTGGAATCATCTTCAGGATGCTAGAATACACTAAATACAGCAAAAATTTTGAGTCTACAACGTTTAGTTTAGGTGTGAGAGCCAAAATGAACTTTTTATTGCTTTAAACGCGTTTTCAGCCCCTGATTGTACACTTAAGGTGAAAATGTCAAAATCTTAAAAATGAGCATAAGCACAATGAAATTAATGCTGGAATCATCTTCAGGATGCTAAAATACACTAAATAGAGCAAAAATTTTGAGTCTACAACGTTTAGTTTAGGTGTGAGAGCCAAAATGAACTTTTTATTGCTTTAAACGCGTTTTCAGCCCCTGATTGTACACTTAAGGTGAAAATGTCAAAATCTTAAAAATGAGCATAAGCACAATGAAATTAATGCTGGAATCATCTTCAGGATGCTAGAATACACTAAATACAGCAAAAATTTTGAGTCTACAACATTTAGTTTAGGTGTGAGAGCCAAAATGAACTTTTTATTGCTTTAAACGCGTTTTCAGCCCCTGATTGTACACTCAAGGTGAAAATGTCAAAATCTTCAAAATGAGCATAAGCACAATGAAATTAATGCTGGAATCATCTTCAGGATGCTAGAATACACTGAATACAGCAAAAATTTTGAGTCTACAACGTTTATTTTAGGTGTGTGAGCCAAAATGAACTTTTTATTGCTTTAAATGCGTTTTCAGCCTGATTGTGCACTTTAGGTTAAAATGTCAAAATCTTCAAAATGAGCATAAGCACGATGAAATTAATGCTGGAATCATCTTCAGGATGCTAGAATACACTAAATACAGCAAAAATTTTGAGTCTACAACGTTTAGTTTAGGTGTGAGAGCCAAAATGAACTTTTTATTGCTTTAAACGCGTTTTCAGCCCCTGATTATACACTTAAGGTGAAAATGTCAAAATCTTAAAAATGAGCATAAGCACAATGAAATTAATGCTGGAATCATCTTCAGGATGCTAAAATACACTAAATACAGCAAAAATTTTGAGTCTACAACGTTTAGTTTAGGTGTGAGAGCCAAAATGAACTTTTTATTGCTTTAAATGCGTTTTCAGCCTGATTGTGCACTTTAGGTGAAAATGTCAAAATCTTAAAAATGAGCATAAGCACAATGAAATTAATGCTGGAATCATCTTCAGGATGCTAGAATACACTAAATACAGCAAAAATTTTGAGTCTACAACGTTTATTTTAGGTGTGAGAGCCAAAATTAACTTTTTATTGCTTTAAATGCGTTTTCAGCCTGATTGTGCACTTTAGGTGAAAATATCAAAATCTTAAAAATGAGCATAAGCACAATGAAATTAATGCTGGAATCATCTTCAGGATGCTAGAATACACTAAATACAGCAAAAATTTTGAGTCTACAACGTTTAGTTTAGGTGTGAGAGCCAAAATGATCTTTTTATTGCTTTAAACGCGTTTTCAGCCCCTGATTGTACACTTAAGGTGAAAATATCAAAATCTTAAAAATGAGCATAAGCACAATGAAATTAATGCTGGAATCATCTTCAGGATGCTAGAATACACTAAATACAGCAAAAATTTTGAGTCTACAACGTTTAGTTTAGGTGTGAGAGCCAAAATGAACTTTTTATTGCTTTAAACGCGTTTTCAGCCCCTGATTGTACACTTTAGGTGAAAATGTCAAAATCTTCAAAATGAGCATAAGCACAATGAAATTAATGCTGGAATCATCTTCAGGATGCTAGAATACACTGAATACAGCAAAAATTTTGAGTCTACAACGTTTATTTTAGGTGTGTGAGCCAAAATGAACTTTTTATTGCTTTAAACGCGTTTTCAGCCCCTGATTGTACACTTAAGGTGAAAATGTCAAAATCTTAAAAATGAGCATAAGCACAATGAAATTAATGCTGGAATCATCTTCAGGATGCTAAAATACACTAAATACAGCAAAAATTTTTAGTCTACAACGTTTAGTTTAGGTGTGAGAGCCAAAATGAACTTTTTATTGCTTTAAATGCGTTTTCAGCCTGATTGTGCACTTTAGGTGAAAATGTCAAAATCTTAAAAATGAGCATAAGCACAATGAAATTAATGCTGGAATCATCTTCAGGATGCTAGAATACACTAAATACAGCAAAAATTTTGAGTCTACAACGTTTAGTTTAGGTGTGAGAGCCAAAATGAACTTTTTATTGCTTTAAACGCGTTTTCAGCCCCTGATTGTACACTTAAGGTGAAAATGTCAAAATCTTAAAAATGAGCATAAGCACAATGAAATTAATGCTGGAATCATCTTCAGGATGCTAAAATACACTAAATAAAGCAAAAATTTTGAGTCTACAACGTTTAGTTTAGGTGTGAGAGCCAAAATGAACTTTTTATTGCTTTAAATGCGTTTTCAGCCTGATTGTGCACTTTAGGTGAAAATGTCAAAATCTTAAAAATGAGCATAAGCACAATGTAATTAATGCTGGAATCATCTTCAGGATGCTAGAATACACTAAATACAGCAAAAATTTTGAGTCTACAACGTTTAGTTTAGGTGTGAGAGCCAAAATGAACTTTTTATTGCTTTAAACGCGTTTTCAGCCCCTGATTGTACACTTAAGGTGAAAATGTCAAAATCTTCAAAATGAGCATAAGCACAATGAAATTAATGCTGGAATCATCTTCAGGATGCTAGAATACACTAAATACAGCAAAAATTTTGAGTCTACAACGTTAGGTGTGAGAGCCAAAATGAACTTTTTATTGCTTTAAATGCGTTTTCAGCCTGATTGTGCACTTTAGGTGAAAATGTCAAAATCTTAAAAATGAGCATAAGCACAATATGTAATTAATGCTGGAATCATCTTCAGGATGCTAGAATACACTAAATACAGCAAAAATTTTGAGTCTACAACGTTTAGTTTAGGTGTGAGAGCCAAAATGAACTTTTTATTGCTTTAAACGCGTTTTCAGCCCCTGATTGTACACTTCAGGTGAAAATGTCAAAATCTTCAAAATTAGCATAAGCACAATGAAATTAATGCTGGAATCATCTTCAGGATGCTAGAATGCACTGAATACAGCAAAATTTTTGAGTCTACAACGTTTATTTTAGGTGTGTGAGCCAAAATGAACTTTTTATTGCTTTAAATGCGTTTTCAGCCTGATTGTGCACTTTAGGTTAAAATGTCAAAATCTTCAAAATGAGCATAAGCACGATGAAATTAATGCTGGAATCATCTTCAGGATGCTAGAATACACTAAATACAGCAAAAATTTTGAGTCTACAACGTTTAGTTTAGGTGTGAGAGCCAAAATGAACTTTTTATTGCTTTAAACGCGTTTTCAGCCCCTGATTGTACACTTAAGGTGAAAATGTCAAAATCTTAAAAATGAGCATAAGCACAATGAAATTAATGCTGGAATCATCTTCAGGATGCTAAAATACACTAAATAGAGCAAAAATTTTGAGTCTACAACGTTTAGTTTAGGTGTGAGAGCCAAAATGAACTTTTTATTGCTTTAAACGCGTTTTCAGCCCCTGATTGTACACTTAAGGTGAAAATGTCAAAATCTTAAAAATGAGCATAAGCACAATGAAATTAATGCTGGAATCATCTTCAGGATGCTAGAATACACTAAATACAGCAAAAATTTTGAGTCTACAACGTTTAGTTTAGGTGTGAGAGCCAAAATGAACTTTTTATTGCTTTAAACGCGTTTTCAGCCCCTGATTGTACACTCAAGGTGAAAATGTCAAAATCTTCAAAATGAGCATAAGCACAATGAAATTAATGCTGGAATCATCTTCAGGATGCTAGAATACACTGAATACAGCAAAAATTTTGAGTCTACAACGTTTATTTTAGGTGTGTGAGCCAAAATGAACTTTTTATTGCTTTAAATGCGTTTTCAGCCTGATTGTGCACTTTAGGTTAAAATGTCAAAATCTTCAAAATGAGCATAAGCACGATGAAATTAATGCTGGAATCATCTTCAGGATGCTAGAATACACTAAATACAGCAAAAATTTTGAGTCTACAACGTTTAGTTTAGGTGTGAGAGCCAAAATGAACTTTTTATTGCTTTAAACGCGTTTTCAGCCCCTGATTATACACTTAAGGTGAAAATGTCAAAATCTTAAAAATGAGCATAAGCACAATGAAATTAATGCTGGAATCATCTTCAGGATGCTAAAATACACTAAATACAGCAAAAATTTTGAGTCTACAACGTTTAGTTTAGGTGTGAGAGCCAAAATGAACTTTTTATTGCTTTAAATGCGTTTTCAGCCTGATTGTGCACTTTAGGTGAAAATGTCAAAATCTTAAAAATGAGCATAAGCACAATGAAATTAATGCTGGAATCATCTTCAGGATGCTAGAATACACTAAATACAGCAAAAATTTTGAGTCTACAACGTTTATTTTAGGTGTGAGAGCCAAAATTAACTTTTTATTGCTTTAAATGCGTTTTCAGCCTGATTGTGCACTTTAGGTGAAAATATCAAAATCTTAAAAATGAGCATAAGCACAATGAAATTAATGCTGGAATCATCTTCAGGATGCTAGAATACACTAAATACAGCAAAAATTTTGAGTCTACAACGTTTAGTTTAGGTGTGAGAGCCAAAATGAACTTTTTATTGCTTTAAACGCGTTTTCAGCCCCTGATTGTGCACTTTAGGTGAAAATGTCAAAATCTTAAAAATGAGCATAAGCACAATGAAATTAATGCTGGAATCATCTTCAGGATGCTAGAATACACTGAATACAGCAAAAATTTTGAGTCTACAACGTTTAGTTTAGGTGTGAGAGCCAAAATGATCTTTTTATTGCTTTAAACGCGTTTTCAGCCCCTGATTGTACACTTAAGGTGAAAATGTCAAAATCTTAAAAATGAGCATAAGCACAATGAAATTAATGCTGGAATCATCTTCAGGATGCTAAAATACACTAAATAAAGCAAAAATTTTGAGTCTACAACGTTTAGTTTAGGTGTGAGAGCCAAAATGAACTTTTTATTGCTTTAAATGCGTTTTCAGCCTGATTGTGCACTTTAGGTGAAAATGTCAAAATCTTAAAAATGAGCATAAGCACAATGTAATTAATGCTGGAATCATCTTCAGGATGCTAGAATACACTAAATACAGCAAAAATTTTGAGTCTACAACGTTTAGTTTAGGTGTGAGAGCCAAAATGAACTTTTTATTGCTTTAAACGCGTTTTCAGCCCCTGATTGTACACTTAAGGTGAAAATGTCAAAATCTTCAAAATGAGCATAAGCACAATGAAATTAATGCTGGAATCATCTTCAGGATGCTAGAATACACTAAATACAGCAAAAATTTTGAGTCTACAACGTTTAGTTTAGGTGTGAGAGCCAAAATGAACTTTTTATTGCTTTAAATGCGTTTTCAGCCTGATTGTGCACTTTAGGTGAAAATGTCAAAATCTTAAAAATGAGCATAAGCACAATGTAATTAATGCTGGAATCATCTTCAGGATGCTAGAATACACTAAATACAGCAAAAATTTTGAGTCTACAACGTTTAGTTTAGGTGTGAGAGCCAAAATGAACTTTTTATTGCTTTAAACGCGTTTTCAGCCCCTGATTGTACACTTTAGGTGAAAATGTCAAAATCTTCAAAATTAGCATAAGCACAATGAAATTAATGCTGGAATCATCTTCAGGATGCTAGAATGCACTGAATACACAAAATTTTTGAGTCTACAACGTTTATTTTAGGTGTGTGAGCCAAAATGAACTTTTTATTGCTTTAAATGCGTTTTCAGCCTGATTGTGCACTTTAGGTTAAAATGTCAAAATCTTCAAAATGAGCATAAGCACGATGAAATTAATGCTGGAATCATCTTCAGGATGCTAGAATACACTAAATACAGCAAAAATTTTGAGTCTACAACGTTTAGTTTAGGTGTGAGAGCCAAAATGAACTTTTTATTGCTTTAAACGCGTTTTCAGCCCCTGATTGTACACTTAAGGTGAAAATGTCAAAATCTTAAAAATGAGCATAAGCACAATGAAATTAATGCTGGAATCATCTTCAGGATGCTAGAATACACTGAATACAGCAAAAATTTTGAGTCTACAACGTTTATTTTAGGTGTGTGAGCCAAAATGAACTTTTTATTGCTTTAAACGCGTTTTCAGCCCCTGATTGTACACTTAAGGTGAAAATGTCAAAATCTTAAAAATGAGCATAAGCACAATGAAATTAATGCTGGAATCATCTTCAGGATGCTAAAATACACTAAATACAGCAAAAATTTTTAGTCTACAACGTTTAGTTTAGGTGTGAGAGCCAAAATGAACTTTTTATTGCTTTAAATGCGTTTTCAGCCTGATTGTGCACTTTAGGTGAAAATGTCAAAATCTTAAAAATGAGCATAAGCACAATGAAATTAATGCTGGAATCATCTTCAGGATGCTAGAATACACTAAATACAGCAAAAATTTTGAGTCTACAACGTTTAGTTTAGGTGTGAGAGCCAAAATGAACTTTTTATTGCTTTAAACGCGTTTTCAGCCCCTGATTGTACACTTAAGGTGAAAATGTCAAAATCTTAAAAATGAGCATAAGCACAATGAAATTAATGCTGGAATCATCTTCAGGATGCTAAAATACACTAAATAGAGCAAAAATTTTGAGTCTACAACGTTTAGTTTAGGTGTGAGAGCCAAAATGAACTTTTTATTGCTTTAAACGCGTTTTCAGCCCCTGATTGTACACTTAAGGTGAAAATGTCAAAATCTTAAAAATGAGCATAAGCACAATGAAATTAATGCTGGAATCATCTTCAGGATGCTAGAATACACTAAATACAGCAAAAATTTTGAGTCTACAACGTTTAGTTTAGGTGTGAGAGCCAAAATGAACTTTTTATTGCTTTAAACGCGTTTTCAGCCCCTGATTGTACACTCAAGGTGAAAATGTCAAAATCTTCAAAATGAGCATAAGCACAATGAAATTAATGCTGGAATCATCTTCAGGATGCTAGAATACACTGAATACAGCAAAAATTTTGAGTCTACAACGTTTATTTTAGGTGTGTGAGCCAAAATGAACTTTTTATTGCTTTAAATGCGTTTTCAGCCTGATTGTGCACTTTAGGTTAAAATGTCAAAATCTTCAAAATGAGCATAAGCACGATGAAATTAATGCTGGAATCATCTTCAGGATGCTAGAATACACTAAATACAGCAAAAATTTTGAGTCTACAACGTTTAGTTTAGGTGTGAGAGCCAAAATGAACTTTTTATTGCTTTAAACGCGTTTTCAGCCCCTGATTATACACTTAAGGTGAAAATGTCAAAATCTTAAAAATGAGCATAAGCACAATGAAATTAATGCTGGAATCATCTTCAGGATGCTAAAATACACTAAATACAGCAAAAATTTTGAGTCTACAACGTTTAGTTTAGGTGTGAGAGCCAAAATGAACTTTTTATTGCTTTAAATGCGTTTTCAGCCTGATTGTGCACTTTAGGTGAAAATGTCAAAATCTTAAAAATGAGCATAAGCACAATGAAATTAATGCTGGAATCATCTTCAGGATGCTAGAATACACTAAATACAGCAAAAATTTTGAGTCTACAACGTTTATTTTAGGTGTGAGAGCCAAAATTAACTTTTTATTGCTTTAAATGCGTTTTCAGCCTGATTGTGCACTTTAGGTGAAAATATCAAAATCTTAAAAATGAGCATAAGCACAATGAAATTAATGCTGGAATCATCTTCAGGATGCTAGAATACACTAAATACAGCAAAAATTTTGAGTCTACAACGTTTAGTTTAGGTGTGAGAGCCAAAATGAACTTTTTATTGCTTTAAACGCGTTTTCAGCCCCTGATTGTGCACTTTAGGTGAAAATGTCAAAATCTTAAAAATGAGCATAAGCACAATGAAATTAATGCTGGAATCATCTTCAGGATGCTAGAATACACTGAATACAGCAAAAATTTTGAGTCTACAACGTTTAGTTTAGGTGTGAGAGCCAAAATGATCTTTTTATTGCTTTAAACGCGTTTTCAGCCCCTGATTGTACACTTAAGGTGAAAATGTCAAAATCTTAAAAATGAGCATAAGCACAATGAAATTAATGCTGGAATCATCTTCAGGATGCTAAAATACACTAAATAAAGCAAAAATTTTGAGTCTACAACGTTTAGTTTAGGTGTGAGAGCCAAAATGAACTTTTTATTGCTTTAAATGCGTTTTCAGCCTGATTGTGCACTTTAGGTGAAAATGTCAAAATCTTAAAAATGAGCATAAGCACAATGTAATTAATGCTGGAATCATCTTCAGGATGCTAGAATACACTAAATACAGCAAAAATTTTGAGTCTACAATGTTTAGTTTAGGTGTGAGAGCCAAAATGAACTTTTTATTGCTTTAAACGCGTTTTCAGCCCCTGATTGTACACTTAAGGTGAAAATGTCAAAATCTTCAAAATGAGCATAAGCACAATGAAATTAATGCTGGAATCATCTTCAGGATGCTAGAATACACTAAATACAGCAAAAATTTTGAGTCTACAACGTTTAGTTTAGGTGTGAGAGCCAAAATGAACTTTTTATTGCTTTAAATGCGTTTTCAGCCTGATTGTGCACTTTAGGTGAAAATGTCAAAATCTTAAAAATGAGCATAAGCACAATGTAATTAATGCTGGAATCATCTTCAGGATGCTAGAATACACTAAATACAGCAAAAATTTTGAGTCTACAACGTTTAGTTTAGGTGTGAGAGCCAAAATGAACTTTTTATTGCTTTAAACGCGTTTTCAGCCCCTGATTGTACACTTTAGGTGAAAATGTCAAAATCTTCAAAATTAGCATAAGCACAATGAAATTAATGCTGGAATCATCTTCAGGATGCTAGAATGCACTGAATACACAAAATTTTTGAGTCTACAACGTTTATTTTAGGTGTGTGAGCCAAAATGAACTTTTTATTGCTTTAAATGCGTTTTCAGCCTGATTGTGCACTTTAGGTTAAAATGTCAAAATCTTCAAAATGAGCATAAGCACGATGAAATTAATGCTGGAATCATCTTCAGGATGCTAGAATACACTAAATACAGCAAAAATTTTGAGTCTACAACGTTTAGTTTAGGTGTGAGAGCCAAAATGAACTTTTTATTGCTTTAAACGCGTTTTCAGCCCCTGATTGTACACTTAAGGTGAAAATGTCAAAATCTTAAAAATGAGCATAAGCACAATGAAATTAATGCTGGAATCATCTTCAGGATGCTAGAATACACTGAATACAGCAAAAATTTTGAGTCTACAACGTTTATTTTAGGTGTGTGAGCCAAAATGAACTTTTTATTGCTTTAAACGCGTTTTCAGCCCCTGATTGTACACTTAAGGTGAAAATGTCAAAATCTTAAAAATGAGCATAAGCACAATGAAATTAATGCTGGAATCATCTTCAGGATGCTAAAATACACTAAATACAGCAAAAATTTTTAGTCTACAACGTTTAGTTTAGGTGTGAGAGCCAAAATGAACTTTTTATTGCTTTAAATGCGTTTTCAGCCTGATTGTGCACTTTAGGTGAAAATGTCAAAATCTTAAAAATGAGCATAAGCACAATGAAATTAATGCTGGAATCATCTTCAGGATGCTAGAATACACTAAATACAGCAAAAATTTTGAGTCTACAACGTTTAGTTTAGGTGTGAGAGCCAAAATGAACTTTTTATTGCTTTAAACGCGTTTTCAGCCCCTGATTGTACACTTAAGGTGAAAATGTCAAAATCTTAAAAATGAGCATAAGCACAATGAAATTAATGCTGGAATCATCTTCAGGATGCTAAAATACACTAAATAAAGCAAAAATTTTGAGTCTACAACGTTTAGTTTAGGTGTGAGAGCCAAAATGAACTTTTTATTGCTTTAAATGCGTTTTCAGCCTGATTGTGCACTTTAGGTGAAAATGTCAAAATCTTAAAAATGAGCATAAGCACAATGTAATTAATGCTGGAATCATCTTCAGGATGCTAGAATACACTAAATACAGCAAAAATTTTGAGTCTACAACGTTTAGTTTAGGTGTGAGAGCCAAAATGAACTTTTTATTGCTTTAAACGCGTTTTCAGCCCCTGATTGTACACTTAAGGTGAAAATGTCAAAATCTTCAAAATGAGCATAAGCACAATGAAATTAATGCTGGAATCATCTTCAGGATGCTAGAATACACTAAATACAGCAAAAATTTTGAGTCTACAACGTTAGGTGTGAGAGCCAAAATGAACTTTTTATTGCTTTAAATGCGTTTTCAGCCTGATTGTGCACTTTAGGTGAAAATGTCAAAATCTTAAAAATGAGCATAAGCACAATATGTAATTAATGCTGGAATCATCTTCAGGATGCTAGAATACACTAAATACAGCAAAAATTTTGAGTCTACAACGTTTAGTTTAGGTGTGAGAGCCAAAATGAACTTTTTATTGCTTTAAACGCGTTTTCAGCCCCTGATTGTACACTTCAGGTGAAAATGTCAAAATCTTCAAAATTAGCATAAGCACAATGAAATTAATGCTGGAATCATCTTCAGGATGCTAGAATGCACTGAATACAGCAAAATTTTTGAGTCTACAACGTTTATTTTAGGTGTGTGAGCCAAAATGAACTTTTTATTGCTTTAAATGCGTTTTCAGCCTGATTGTGCACTTTAGGTTAAAATGTCAAAATCTTCAAAATGAGCATAAGCACGATGAAATTAATGCTGGAATCATCTTCAGGATGCTAGAATACACTAAATACAGCAAAAATTTTGAGTCTACAACGTTTAGTTTAGGTGTGAGAGCCAAAATGAACTTTTTATTGCTTTAAACGCGTTTTCAGCCCCTGATTGTACACTTAAGGTGAAAATGTCAAAATCTTAAAAATGAGCATAAGCACAATGAAATTAATGCTGGAATCATCTTCAGGATGCTAAAATACACTAAATAGAGCAAAAATTTTGAGTCTACAACGTTTAGTTTAGGTGTGAGAGCCAAAATGAACTTTTTATTGCTTTAAACGCGTTTTCAGCCCCTGATTGTACACTTAAGGTGAAAATGTCAAAATCTTAAAAATGAGCATAAGCACAATGAAATTAATGCTGGAATCATCTTCAGGATGCTAGAATACACTAAATACAGCAAAAATTTTGAGTCTACAACGTTTAGTTTAGGTGTGAGAGCCAAAATGAACTTTTTATTGCTTTAAACGCGTTTTCAGCCCCTGATTGTACACTCAAGGTGAAAATGTCAAAATCTTCAAAATGAGCATAAGCACAATGAAATTAATGCTGGAATCATCTTCAGGATGCTAGAATACACTGAATACAGCAAAAATTTTGAGTCTACAACGTTTATTTTAGGTGTGTGAGCCAAAATGAACTTTTTATTGCTTTAAATGCGTTTTCAGCCTGATTGTGCACTTTAGGTTAAAATGTCAAAATCTTCAAAATGAGCATAAGCACGATGAAATTAATGCTGGAATCATCTTCAGGATGCTAGAATACACTAAATACAGCAAAAATTTTGAGTCTACAACGTTTAGTTTAGGTGTGAGAGCCAAAATGAACTTTTTATTGCTTTAAACGCGTTTTCAGCCCCTGATTATACACTTAAGGTGAAAATGTCAAAATCTTAAAAATGAGCATAAGCACAATGAAATTAATGCTGGAATCATCTTCAGGATGCTAAAATACACTAAATACAGCAAAAATTTTGAGTCTACAACGTTTAGTTTAGGTGTGAGAGCCAAAATGAACTTTTTATTGCTTTAAATGCGTTTTCAGCCTGATTGTGCACTTTAGGTGAAAATGTCAAAATCTTAAAAATGAGCATAAGCACAATGAAATTAATGCTGGAATCATCTTCAGGATGCTAGAATACACTAAATACAGCAAAAATTTTGAGTCTACAACGTTTATTTTAGGTGTGAGAGCCAAAATTAACTTTTTATTGCTTTAAATGCGTTTTCAGCCTGATTGTGCACTTTAGGTGAAAATATCAAAATCTTAAAAATGAGCATAAGCACAATGAAATTAATGCTGGAATCATCTTCAGGATGCTAGAATACACTAAATACAGCAAAAATTTTGAGTCTACAACGTTTAGTTTAGGTGTGAGAGCCAAAATGAACTTTTTATTGCTTTAAACGCGTTTTCAGCCCCTGATTGTGCACTTTAGGTGAAAATGTCAAAATCTTAAAAATGAGCATAAGCACAATGAAATTAATGCTGGAATCATCTTCAGGATGCTAGAATACACTGAATACAGCAAAAATTTTGAGTCTACAACGTTTAGTTTAGGTGTGAGAGCCAAAATGATCTTTTTATTGCTTTAAACGCGTTTTCAGCCCCTGATTGTACACTTAAGGTGAAAATGTCAAAATCTTAAAAATGAGCATAAGCACAATGAAATTAATGCTGGAATCATCTTCAGGATGCTAAAATACACTAAATAAAGCAAAAATTTTGAGTCTACAACGTTTAGTTTAGGTGTGAGAGCCAAAATGAACTTTTTATTGCTTTAAATGCGTTTTCAGCCTGATTGTGCACTTTAGGTGAAAATGTCAAAATCTTAAAAATGAGCATAAGCACAATGTAATTAATGCTGGAATCATCTTCAGGATGCTAGAATACACTAAATACATTAAAAATTTTGAGTCTACAACGTTTAGTTTAGGTGTGAGAGCCAAAATGAACTTTTTATTGCTTTAAACGCGTTTTCAGCCCCTGATTGTACACTTAAGGTGAAAATGTCAAAATCTTCAAAATGAGCATAAGCACAATGAAATTAATGCTGGAATCATCTTCAGGATGCTAGAATACACTAAATACAGCAAAAATTTTGAGTCTACAACGTTTAGTTTAGGTGTGAGAGCCAAAATGAACTTTTTATTGCTTTAAATGCGTTTTCAGCCTGATTGTGCACTTTAGGTGAAAATGTCAAAATCTTAAAAATGAGCATAAGCACAATGTAATTAATGCTGGAATCATCTTCAGGATGCTAGAATACACTAAATACAGCAAAAATTTTGAGTCTACAACGTTTAGTTTAGGTGTGAGAGCCAAAATGAACTTTTTATTGCTTTAAACGCGTTTTCAGCCCCTGATTGTACACTTTAGGTGAAAATGTCAAAATCTTCAAAATTAGCATAAGCACAATGAAATTAATGCTGGAATCATCTTCAGGATGCTAGAATGCACTGAATACACAAAATTTTTGAGTCTACAACGTTTATTTTAGGTGTGTGAGCCAAAATGAACTTTTTATTGCTTTAAATGCGTTTTCAGCCTGATTGTGCACTTTAGGTTAAAATGTCAAAATCTTCAAAATGAGCATAAGCACGATGAAATTAATGCTGGAATCATCTTCAGGATGCTAGAATACACTAAATACAGCAAAAATTTTGAGTCTACAACGTTTAGTTTAGGTGTGAGAGCCAAAATGAACTTTTTATTGCTTTAAACGCGTTTTCAGCCCCTGATTGTACACTTAAGGTGAAAATGTCAAAATCTTAAAAATGAGCATAAGCACAATGAAATTAATGCTGGAATCATCTTCAGGATGCTAGAATACACTAAATACAGCAAAAATTTTGAGTCTACAACGTTTAGTTTAGGTGTGAGAGCCAAAATGAACTTTTTATTGCTTTAAACGCGTTTTCAGCCCCTGATTGTACACTTTAGGTGAAAATGTCAAAATCTTCAAAATTAGCATAAGCACAATGAAATTATTGCTGGAATCATCTTCAGGATGCTAGAATGCACTGAATACAGCAAAAATTTTGAGTCTACAACGTTTATTTTAGGTGTGTGAGCCAAAATGAACTTTTTATTGCTTTAAATGCGTTTTCAGCCTGATTGTGCACTTTAGGTTAAAATGTCAAAATCTTCAAAATGAGCATAAGCACGATGAAATTAATGCTGGAATCATCTTCAGGATGCTAGAATACACTAAATACAGCAAAAATTTTGAGTCTACAACGTTTAGTTTAGGTGTGAGAGCCAAAATGAACTTTTTATTGCTTTAAACGCGTTTTCAGCCCCTGATTGTACACTTAAGGTGAAAATGTCAAAATCTTAAAAATGAGCATAAGCACAATGAAATTAATGCTGGAATCATCTTCAGGATGCTAAAATACACTAAATACAGCAAAAATTTTGAGTCTACAACGTTTAGTTTAGGTGTGAGAGCCAAAATGAACTTTTTATTGCTTTAAATGCGTTTTCAGCCTGATTGTGCACTTTAGGTGAAAATGTCAAAATCTTAAAAATGAGCATAAGCACAATGAAATTAATGCTGGAATCATCTTCAGGATGCTAGAATACACTAAATACAGCAAAAATTTTGAGTCTACAACGTTTAGTTTAGGTGTGAGAGCCAAAATGAACTTTTTATTGCTTTAAACGCGTTTTCAGCCCCTGATTGTACACTCAAGGTGAAAATGTCAAAATCTTCAAAATGAGCATAAGCACAATGAAATTAATGCTGGAATCATCTTCAGGATGCTAGAATACCCTGAATACAGCAAAAATTTTGAGTCTACAACGTTTATTTTAGGTGTGTGAGCCAAAATGAACTTTTTATTGCTTTAAATGCGTTTTCAGCCTGATTGTGCACTTTAGAATAAAATGTCAAAATCTTCAAAATGAGCATAAGCACGATGAAATTAATGCTGGAATCATCTTCAGGATGCTAGAATACACTAAATACAGCAAAAATTTTGAGTCTACAACGTTTAGTTTAGGTGTGAGAGCCAAAATGAACTTTTTATTGCTTTAAACGCGTTTTCAGCCCCTGATTGTACACTTAAGGTGAAAATGTCAAAATCTTAAAAATGAGCATAAGCACAATGAAATTAATGCTGGAATCATCTTCAGGATGCTAAAATACACTAAATACAGCAAAAATTTTGAGTCTACAACGTTTAGTTTAGGTGTGAGAGCCAAAATGAACTTTTTATTGCTTTAAACGCGTTTTCAGCCCCTGATTGTACACTTAAGGTGAAAATGTCAAAATCTTCAAAATGAGCATAAGCACAATGAAATTAATGCTGGAATCATCTTCAGGATGCTAGAATACACTAAATACAGCAAAAATTTTGAGTCTACAACGTTTAGTTTAGGTGTGAGAGCCAAAATGAACTTTTTATTGCTTTAAATGCGTTTTCAGCCTGATTGTGCACTTTAGGTGAAAATGTCAAAATCTTAAAAATGAGCATAAGCACAATGTAATTAATGCTGGAATCATCTTCAGGATGCTAGAATACACTAAATACAGCAAAAATTTTGAGTCTACAACGTTTAGTTTAGGTGTGAGAGCCAAAATGAACTTTTTATTGCTTTAAACGCGTTTTCAGCCCCTGATTGTACACTTTAGGTGAAAATGTCAAAATCTTCAAAATTAGCATAAGCACAATGAAATTAATGCTGGAATCATCTTCAGGATGCTAGAATGCACTGAATACAGCAAAATTTTTGAGTCTACAACGTTTATTTTAGGTGTGTGAGCCAAAATGAACTTTTTATTGCTTTAAATGCGTTTTCAGCCTGATTGTGCACTTTAGGTTAAAATGTCAAAATCTTCAAAATGAGCATAAGCACGATGAAATTAATGCTGGAATCATCTTCAGGATGCTAGAATACACTAAATACAGCAAAAATTTTGAGTCTACAACGTTTAGTTTAGGTGTGAGAGCCAAAATGAACTTTTTATTGCTTTAAACGCGTTTTCAGCCCCTGATTGTACACTTAAGGTGAAAATGTCAAAATCTTAAAAATGAGCATAAGCACAATGAAATTAATGCTGGAATCATCTTCAGGATGCTAAAATACACTAAATAGAGCAAAAATTTTGAGTCTACAACGTTTAGTTTAGGTGTGAGAGCCAAAATGAACTTTTTATTGCTTTAAACGCGTTTTCAGCCCCTGATTGTACACTTAAGGTGAAAATGTCAAAATCTTAAAAATGAGCATAAGCACAATGAAATTAATGCTGGAATCATCTTCAGGATGCTAGAATACACTAAATACAGCAAAAATTTTGAGTCTACAACGTTTAGTTTAGGTGTGAGAGCCAAAATGAACTTTTTATTGCTTTAAACGCGTTTTCAGCCCCTGATTGTACACTCAAGGTGAAAATGTCAAAATCTTCAAAATGAGCATAAGCACAATGAAATTAATGCTGGAATCATCTTCAGGATGCTAGAATACACTGAATACAGCAAAAATTTTGAGTCTACAACGTTTATTTTAGGTGTGTGAGCCAAAATGAACTTTTTATTGCTTTAAATGCGTTTTCAGCCTGATTGTGCACTTCAGGTTAAAATGTCAAAATCTTCAAAATGAGCATAAGCACGATGAAATTAATGCTGGAATCATCTTCAGGATGCTAGAATACACTAAATACAGCAAAAATTTTGAGTCTACAACGTTTAGTTTAGGTGTGAGAGCCAAAATGAACTTTTTATTGCTTTAAACGCGTTTTCAGCCCCTGATTATACACTTAAGGTGAAAATGTCAAAATCTTAAAAATGAGCATAAGCACAATGAAATTAATGCTGGAATCATCTTCAGGATGCTAAAATACACTAAATACAGCAAAAATTTTGAGTCTACAACGTTTAGTTTAGGTGTGAGAGCCAAAATGAACTTTTTATTGCTTTAAATGCGTTTTCAGCCTGATTGTGCACTTTAGGTGAAAATGTCAAAATCTTAAAAATGAGCATAAGCACAATGAAATTAATGCTGGAATCATCTTCAGGATGCTAGAATACGCTAAATACAGCAAAAATTTTGAGTCTACAACGTTTATTTTAGGTGTGAGAGCCAAAATTAACTTTTTATTGCTTTAAATGCGTTTTCAGCCTGATTGTGCACTTTAGGTGAAAATATCAAAATCTTAAAAATGAGCATAAGCACAATGAAATTAATGCTGGAATCATCTTCAGGATGCTAGAATACACTAAATACAGCAAAAATTTTGAGTCTACAACGTTTAGTTTAGGTGTGAGAGCCAAAATGAACTTTTTATTGCTTTAAACGCGTTTTCAGCCCCTGATTGTGCACTTTAGGTGAAAATGTCAAAATCTTAAAAATGAGCATAAGCACAATGAAATTAATGCTGGAATCATCTTCAGGATGCTAGAATACACTGAATACAGCAAAAATTTTGAGTCTACAACGTTTAGTTTAGGTGTGAGAGCCAAAATGATCTTTTTATTGCTTTAAACGCGTTTTCAGCCCCTGATTGTACACTTAAGGTGAAAATGTCAAAATCTTAAAAATGAGCATAAGCACAATGAAATTAATGCTGGAATCATCTTCAGGATGCTAGAATACACTAAATACAGCAAAAATTTTGAGTCTACAACGTTTAGTTTAGGTGTGAGAGCCAAAATGAACTTTTTATTGCTTTAAACGCGTTTTCAGCCCCTGATTGTACACTTTAGGTGAAAATGTCAAAATCTTCAAAATGAGCATAAGCACAATGAAATTAATGCTGGAATCATCTTCAGGATGCTAGAATACACTGAATACAGCAAAAATTTTGAGTCTACAACGTTTATTTTAGGTGTGTGAGCCAAAATGAACTTTTTATTGCTTTAAACGCGTTTTCAGCCCCTGATTGTACACTTAAGGTGAAAATGTCAAAATCTTAAAAATGAGCATAAGCACAATGAAATTAATGCTGGAATCATCTTCAGGATGCTAAAATACACTAAATACAGCAAAAATTTTTAGTCTACAACGTTTAGTTTAGGTGTGAGAGCCAAAATGAACTTTTTATTGCTTTAAATGCGTTTTCAGCCTGATTGTGCACTTTAGGTGAAAATGTCAAAATCTTAAAAATGAGCATAAGCACAATGAAATTAATGCTGGAATCATCTTCAGGATGCTAGAATACACTAAATACAGCAAAAATTTTGAGTCTACAACGTTTAGTTTAGGTGTGAGAGCCAAAATGAACTTTTTATTGCTTTAAACGCGTTTTCAGCCCCTGATTGTACACTTAAGGTGAAAATGTCAAAATCTTAAAAATGAGCATAAGCACAATGAAATTAATGCTGGAATCATCTTCAGGATGCTAAAATACACTAAATAAAGCAAAAATTTTGAGTCTACAACGTTTAGTTTAGGTGTGAGAGCCAAAATGAACTTTTTATTGCTTTAAATGCGTTTTAAGCCTGATTGTGCACTTTAGGTGAAAATGTCAAAATCTTAAAAATGAGCATAAGCACAATGTAATTAATGCTGGAATCATCTTCAGGATGCTAGAATACACTAAATACAGCAAAAATTTTGAGTCTACAACGTTTAGTTTAGGTGTGAGAGCCAAAATGAACTTTTTATTGCTTTAAACGCGTTTTCAGCCCCTGATTGTACACTTAAGGTGAAAATGTCAAAATCTTCAAAATGAGCATAAGCACAATGAAATTAATGCTGGAATCATCTTCAGGATGCTAGAATACACTAAATACAGCAAAAATTTTGAGTCTACAACGTTTAGTTTAGGTGTGAGAGCCAAAATGAACTTTTTATTGCTTTAAATGCGTTTTCAGCCTGATTGTGCACTTTAGGTGAAAATGTCAAAATCTTAAAAATGAGCATAAGCACAATGTAATTAATGCTGGAATCATCTTCAGGATGCTAGAATACACTAAATACAGCAAAAATTTTGAGTCTACAACGTTTAGTTTAGGTGTGAGAGCCAAAATGAACTTTTTATTGCTTTAAACGCGTTTTCAGCCCCTGATTGTACACTTCAGGTGAAAATGTCAAAATCTTCAAAATTAGCATAAGCACGATGAAATTAATGCTGGAATCATCTTCAGGATGCTAGAATGCACTGAATACAGCAAAATTTTTGAGTCTACAACGTTTATTTTAGGTGTGTGAGCCAAAATGAACTTTTTATTGCTTTAAATGCGTTTTCAGCCTGATTGTGCACTTTAGGTTAAAATGTCAAAATCTTCAAAATGAGCATAAGCACGATGAAATTAATGCTGGAATCATCTTCAGGATGCTAGAATACACTAAATACAGCAAAAATTTTGAGTCTACAACGTTTAGTTTAGGTGTGAGAGCCAAAATGAACTTTTTATTGCTTTAAACGCGTTTTCAGCCCCTGATTGTACACTTAAGGTGAAAATGTCAAAATCTTAAAAATGAGCATAAGCACAATGAAATTAATGCTGGAATCATCTTCAGGATGCTAAAATACACTAAATAGAGCAAAAATTTTGAGTCTACAACGTTTAGTTTAGGTGTGAGAGCCAAAATGAACTTTTTATTGCTTTAAACGCGTTTTCAGCCCCTGATTGTACACTTAAGGTGAAAATGTCAAAATCTTAAAAATGAGCATAAGCACAATGAAATTAATGCTGGAATCATCTTCAGGATGCTAGAATACACTAAATACAGCAAAAATTTTGAGTCTACAACGTTTAGTTTAGGTGTGAGAGCCAAAATGAACTTTTTATTGCTTTAAACGCGTTTTCAGCCCCTGATTGTACACTCAAGGTGAAAATGTCAAAATCTTCAAAATGAGCATAAGCACAATGAAATTAATGCTGGAATCATCTTCAGGATGCTAGAATACACTGAATACAGCAAAAATTTTGAGTCTACAACGTTTATTTTAGGTGTGTGAGCCAAAATGAACTTTTTATTGCTTTAAATGCGTTTTCAGCCTGATTGTGCACTTTAGGTTAAAATGTCAAAATCTTCAAAATGAGCATAAGCACGATGAAATTAATGCTGGAATCATCTTCAGGATGCTAGAATACACTAAATACAGCAAAAATTTTGAGTCTACAACGTTTAGTTTAGGTGTGAGAGCCAAAATGAACTTTTTATTGCTTTAAACGCGTTTTCAGCCCCTGATTATACACTTAAGGTGAAAATGTCAAAATCTTAAAAATGAGCATAAGCACAATGAAATTAATGCTGGAATCATCTTCAGGATGCTAAAATACACTAAATACAGCAAAAATTTTGAGTCTACAACGTTTAGTTTAGGTGTGAGAGCCAAAATGAACTTTTTATTGCTTTAAATGCGTTTTCAGCCTGATTGTGCACTTTAGGTGAAAATGTCAAAATCTTAAAAATGAGCATAAGCACAATGAAATTAATGCTGGAATCATCTTCAGGATGCTAGAATACACTAAATACAGCAAAAATTTTGAGTCTACAACGTTTATTTTAGGTGTGAGAGCCAAAATTAACTTTTTATTGCTTTAAATGCGTTTTCAGCCTGATTGTGCACTTTAGGTGAAAATATCAAAATCTTAAAAATGAGCATAAGCACAATGAAATTAATGCTGGAATCATCTTCAGGATGCTAGAATACACTAAATACAGCAAAAATTTTGAGTCTACAACGTTTAGTTTAGGTGTGAGAGCCAAAATGAACTTTTTATTGCTTTAAACGCGTTTTCAGCCCCTGATTGTGCACTTTAGGTGAAAATGTCAAAATCTTAAAAATGAGCATAAGCACAATGAAATTAATGCTGGAATCATCTTCAGGATGCTAGAATACACTGAATACAGCAAAAATTTTGAGTCTACAACGTTTAGTTTAGGTGTGAGAGCCAAAATGATCTTTTTATTGCTTTAAACGCGTTTTCAGCCCCTGATTGTACACTTAAGGTGAAAATGTCAAAATCTTAAAAATGAGCATAAGCACAATGAAATTAATGCTGGAATCATCTTCAGGATGCTAAAATACACTAAATAGAGCAAAAATTTTGAGTCTACAACGTTTAGTTTAGGTGTGAGAGCCAAAATGAACTTTTTATTGCTTTAAACGCGTTTTCAGCCCCTGATTGTACACTTAAGGTGAAAATGTCAAAATCTTAAAAATGAGCATAAGCACAATGAAATTAATGCTGGAATCATCTTCAGGATGCTAGAATACACTAAATACAGCAAAAATTTTGAGTCTACAACGTTTAGTTTAGGTGTGAGAGCCAAAATGAACTTTTTATTGCTTTAAACGCGTTTTCAGCCCCTGATTGTACACTCAAGGTGAAAATGTCAAAATCTTCAAAATGAGCATAAGCACAATGAAATTAATGCTGGAATCATCTTCAGGATGCTAGAATACACTGAATACAGCAAAAATTTTGAGTCTACAACGTTTATTTTAGGTGTGTGAGCCAAAATGAACTTTTTATTGCTTTAAATGCGTTTTCAGCCTGATTGTGCACTTTAGGTTAAAATGTCAAAATCTTCAAAATGAGCATAAGCACGATGAAATTAATGCTGGAATCATCTTCAGGATGCTAGAATACACTAAATACAGCAAAAATTTTGAGTCTACAACGTTTAGTTTAGGTGTGAGAGCCAAAATGAACTTTTTATTGCTTTAAACGCGTTTTCAGCCCCTGATTATACACTTAAGGTGAAAATGTCAAAATCTTAAAAATGAGCATAAGCACAATGAAATTAATGCTGGAATCATCTTCAGGATGCTAAAATACACTAAATACAGCAAAAATTTTGAGTCTACAACGTTTAGTTTAGGTGTGAGAGCCAAAATGAACTTTTTATTGCTTTAAATGCGTTTTCAGCCTGATTGTGCACTTTAGGTGAAAATGTCAAAATCTTAAAAATGAGCATAAGCACAATGAAATTAATGCTGGAATCATCTTCAGGATGCTAGAATACACTAAATACAGCAAAAATTTTGAGTCTACAACGTTTATTTTAGGTGTGAGAGCCAAAATTAACTTTTTATTGCTTTAAATGCGTTTTCAGCCTAATTGTGCACTTTAGGTGAAAATATCAAAATCTTAAAAATGAGCATAAGCACAATGAAATTAATGCTGGAATCATCTTCAGGATGCTAGAATACACTAAATACAGCAAAAATTTTGAGTCTACAACGTTTAGTTTAGGTGTGAGAGCCAAAATGAACTTTTTATTGCTTTAAACGCGTTTTCAGCCCCTGATTGTGCACTTTAGGTGAAAATGTCAAAATCTTAAAAATGAGCATAAGCACAATGAAATTAATGCTGGAATCATCTTCAGGATGCTAGAATACACTGAATACAGCAAAAATTTTGAGTCTACAACGTTTAGTTTAGGTGTGAGAGCCAAAATGATCTTTTTATTGCTTTAAACGCGTTTTCAGCCCCTGATTGTACACTTAAGGTGAAAATGTCAAAATCTTAAAAATGAGCATAAGCACAATGAAATTAATGCTGGAATCATCTTCAGGATGCTAGAATACACTAAATACAGCAAAAAGTTTGAGTCTACAACGTTTAGTTTAGGTGTGAGAGCCAAAATGAACTTTTTATTGCTTTAAACGCGTTTTCAGCCCCTGATTGTACACTTTAGGTGAAAATGTCAAAATCTTCAAAATGAGCATAAGCACAATGAAATTAATGCTGGAATCATCTTCAGGATGCTAGAATACACTGAATACAGCAAAAATTTTGAGTCTACAACGTTTATTTTAGGTGTGTGAGCCAAAATGAACTTTTTATTGCTTTAAATGCGTTTTCAGCCTGATTGTGCACTTTAGGTTAAAATGTCAAAATCTTCAAAATGAGCATAAGCACGATGAAATTAATGCTGGAATCATCTTCAGGATGCTAGAATACACTAAATACAGCAAAAATTTTGAGTCTACAACGTTTAGTTTAGGTGTGAGAGCCAAAATGAACTTTTTATTGCTTTAAACGCGTTTTCAGCCCCTGATTGTACACTTAAGGTGAAAATGTCAAAATCTTAAAAATGAGCATAAGCACAATGAAATTAATGCTGGAATCATCTTCAGGATGCTAAAATACACTAAATACAGCAAAAAATTTTGAGTCTACAACGTTTAGTTTAGGTGTGAGAGCCAAAATGAACTTTTTATTGCTTTAAATGCGTTTTCAGCCTGATTGTGCACTTTAGGTGAAAATGTCAAAATCTTAAAAATGAGCATAAGCACAATGAAATTAATGCTGGAATCATCTTCAGGATGCTAGAATACACTAAATACAGCAAAAATTTTGAGTCTACAACGTTTAGTTTAGGTGTGAGAGCCAAAATGAACTTTTTATTGCTTTAAACGCGTTTTCAGCCCCTGATTGTACACTTAAGGTGAAAATGTCAAAATCTTAAAAATGAGCATAAGCACAATGAAATTAATGCTGGAATCATCTTCAGGATGCTAAAATACACTAAATACAGCAAAAATTTTGAGTCTACAACGTTTAGTTTAGGTGTGAGAGCCAAAATGAACTTTTTATTGCTTTAAATGCGTTTTCAGCCTGATTGTGCACTTTAGGTGAAAATGTCAAAATCTTAAAAATGAGCATAAGCACAATGAAATTAATGCTGGAATCATCTTCAGGATGCTAGAATACACTAAATACAGCAAAAATTTTGAGTCTACAACGTTTAGTTTAGGTGTGAGAGCCAAAATGAACTTTTTATTGCTTTAAACGCGTTTTCAGCCCCTGATTGTACACTTAAGGTGAAAATGTCAAAATCTTCAAAATGAGCATAAGCACAATGAAATTAATGCTGGAATCATCTTCAGGATGCTAGAATACACTAAATACAGCAAAAATTTTGAGTCTACAACGTTTAGTTTAGGTGTGAGAGCCAAAATGAACTTTTTATTGCTTTAAACGCGTTTTCAGCCCCTGATTGTGCACTTTAGGTGAAAATGTCAAAATCTTAAAAATGAGCATAAGCACAATGAAATTAATGCTGGAATCATCTTCAGGATGCTAGAATACACTAAATACAGCAAAAATTTTGAGTCTACAACGTTTAGTTTAGGTGTGAGAGCCAAAATGAACTTTTTATTGCTTTAAACGCGTTTTCAGCCCCTGATTGTACACTTAAGGTGAAAATGTCAAAATCTTCAAAATGAGCATAAGCACAATGAAATTAATGCTGGAATCATCTTCAGGATGCTAGAATACACTGAATACAGCAAAAATTTTGAGTCTACAACGTTTATTTTAGGTGTGTGAGCCAAAATGAACTTTTTATTGCTTTAAACGCGTTTTCAGCCCCTGATTGTACACTTAAGGTGAAAATGTCAAAATCTTCAAAATGAGCATAAGCACAATGAAATTAATGCTGGAATCATCTTCAGGATGCTAGAATACACTAAATACAGCAAAAATTTTGAGTCTACAACGTTTATTTTAGGTGTGAGAGCCAAAATTAACTTTTTATTGCTTTAAATGCGTTTTCAGCCTGATTGTGCACTTTAGGTGAAAATATCAAAATCTTAAAAATGAGCATAAGCACAATGAAATTAATGCTGGAATCATCTTCAGGATGCTAGAATACACTAAATACAGCAAAAATTTTGAGTCTACAACGTTTAGTTTAGGTGTGAGAGCCAAAATGAACTTTTTATTGCTTTAAACGCGTTTTCAGCCCCTGATTGTGCACTTTAGGTGAAAATGTCAAAATCTTAAAAATGAGCATAAGCACAATGAAATTAATGCTGGAATCATCTTCAGGATGCTAGAATACACTGAATACAGCAAAAATTTTGAGTCTACAACGTTTAGTTTAGGTGTGAGAGCCAAAATGATCTTTTTATTGCTTTAAACGCGTTTTCAGCCCCTGATTGTACACTTTAGGTGAAAATGTCAAAATCTTCAAAATGAGCATAAGCACAATGAAATTAATGCTGGAATCATCTTCAGGATGCTAGAATACACTGAATACAGCAAAAATTTTGAGTCTACAACGTTTATTTTAGGTGTGTGAGCCAAAATGAACTTTTTATTGCTTTAAACGCGTTTTCAGCCCCTGATTGTACACTTAAGGTGAAAATGTCAAAATCTTAAAAATGAGCATAAGCACAATGAAATTAATGCTGGAATCATCTTCAGGATGCTAAAATACACTAAATACAGCAAAAATTTTTAGTCTACAACGTTTAGTTTAGGTGTGAGAGCCAAAATGAACTTTTTATTGCTTTAAATGCGTTTTCAGCCTGATTGTGCACTTTAGGTGAAAATGTCAAAATCTTAAAAATGAGCATAAGCACAATGAAATTAATGCTGGAATCATCTTCAGGATGCTAGAATACACTAAATACAGCAAAAATTTTGAGTCTACAACGTTTAGTTTAGGTGTGAGAGCCAAAATGAACTTTTTATTGCTTTAAACGCGTTTTCAGCCCCTGATTGTACACTTAAGGTGAAAATGTCAAAATCTTAAAAATGAGCATAAGCACAATGAAATTAATGCTGGAATCATCTTCAGGATGCTAAAATACACTAAATAAAGCAAAAATTTTGAGTCTACAACGTTTAGTTTAGGTGTGAGAGCCAAAATGAACTTTTTATTGCTTTAAATGCGTTTTCAGCCTGATTGTGCACTTTAGGTGAAAATGTCAAAATCTTAAAAATGAGCATAAGCACAATGAAATTAATGCTGGAATCATCTTCAGGATGCTAGAATACACTAAATACAGCAAAAATTTTGAGTCTACAACGTTTAGTTTAGGTGTGAGAGCCAAAATGAACTTTTTATTGCTTTAAACGCGTTTTCAGCCCCTGATTGTACACTTAAGGTGAAAATGTCAAAATCTTAAAAATGAGCATAAGCACAATGAAATTAATGCTGGAATCATCTTCAGGATGCTAGAATACACTGAATACAGCAAAAATTTTGAGTCTACAACGTTTAGTTTAGGTGTGAGAGCCAAAATGAACTTTTTATTGCTTTAAACGCGTTTTCAGCCCCTGATTGTACACTTAAGGTGAAAATGTCAAAATCTTAAAAATGAGCATAAGCACAATGAAATTAATGCTGGAATCATCTTCAGGATGCTAAAATACACTAAATAAAGCAAAAATTTTGAGTCTACAACGTTTAGTTTAGGTGTGAGAGCCAAAATGAACTTTTTATTGCTTTAAATGCGTTTTCAGCCTGATTGTGCACTTTAGGTGAAAATGTCAAAATCTTAAAAATGAGCATAAGCACAATGAAATTAATGCTGGAATCATCTTCAGGATGCTAGAATACACTAAATACAGCAAAAATTTTGAGTCTACAACGTTTAGTTTAGGTGTGAGAGCCAAAATGAACTTTTTATTGCTTTAAACGCGTTTTCAGCCCCTGATTGTACACTTAAGGTGAAAATGTCAAAATCTTAAAAATGAGCATAAGCACAATGAAATTAATGCTGGAATCATCTTCAGGATGCTAGAATACACTGAATACAGCAAAAATTTTGAGTCTACAACGTTTAGTTTAGGTGTGAGAGCCAAAATGAACTTTTTATTGCTTTAAACGCGTTTTCAGCCCCTGATTGTACACTTTAGGTGAAAATGTCAAAATCTTCAAAATGAGCATAAGCACAATGAAATTAATGCTGGAATCATCTTCAGGATGCTAGAATACACTGAATACAGCAAAAATTTTGAGTCTACAACGTTTATTTTAGGTGTGTGAGCCAAAATGAACTTTTTATTGCTTTAAACGCGTTTTCAGCCCCTGATTGTACACTTAAGGTGAAAATGTCAAAATCTTAAAAATGAGCATAAGCACAATGAAATTAATGCTGGAATCATCTTCAGGATGCTAAAATACACTAAATACAGCAAAATTTTTTAGTCTACAACGTTTAGTTTAGGTGTGAGAGCCAAAATGAACTTTTTATTGCTTTAAATGCGTTTTCAGCCTGATTGTGCACTTTAGGTGAAAATGTCAAAATCTTAAAAATGAGCATAAGCACAATGAAATTAATGCTGGAATCATCTTCAGGATGCTAGAATACACTAAATACAGCAAAAATTTTGAGTCTACAACGTTTAGTTTAGGTGTGAGAGCCAAAATGAACTTTTTATTGCTTTAAACGCGTTTTCAGCCCCTGATTGTACACTTAAGGTGAAAATGTCAAAATCTTAAAAATGAGCATAAGCACAATGAAATTAATGCTGGAATCATCTTCAGGATGCTAAAATACACTAAATAAAGCAAAAATTTTGAGTCTACAACGTTTAGTTTAGGTGTGAGAGCCAAAATGAACTTTTTATTGCTTTAAATGCGTTTTCAGCCTGATTGTGCACTTTAGGTGAAAATGTCAAAATCTTAAAAATGAGCATAAGCACAATGTAATTAATGCTGGAATCATCTTCAGGATGCTAGAATACACTAAATACAGCAAAAATTTTGAGTCTACAACGTTTAGTTTAGGTGTGAGAGCCAAAATGAACTTTTTATTGCTTTAAACGCGTTTTCAGCCCCTGATTGTACACTTAAGGTGAAAATGTCAAAATCTTCAAAATGAGCATAAGCACAATGAAATTAATGCTGGAATCATCTTCAGGATGCTAGAATACACTAAATACAGCAAAAATTTTGAGTCTACAACGTTTAGTTTAGGTGTGAGAGCCAAAATGAACTTTTTATTGCTTTAAATGCGTTTTCAGCCTGATTGTGCACTTTAGGTGAAAATGTCAAAATCTTAAAAATGAGCATAAGCACAATGTAATTAATGCTGGAATCATCTTCAGGATGCTAGAATACACTAAATACAGCAAAAATTTTGAGTCTACAACGTTTAGTTTAGGTGTGAGAGCCAAAATGAACTTTTTATTGCTTTAAACGCGTTTTCAGCCCCTGATTGTACACTTCAGGTGAAAATGTCAAAATCTTCAAAATTAGCATAAGCACAATGAAATTAATGCTGGAATCATCTTCAGGATGCTAGAATGCACTGAATACAGCAAAATTTTTGAGTCTACAACGTTTATTTTAGGTGTGTGAGCCAAAATGAACTTTTTATTGCTTTAAATGCGTTTTCAGCCTGATTGTGCACTTTAGGTTAAAATGTCAAAATCTTCAAAATGAGCATAAGCACGATGAAATTAATGCTGGAATCATCTTCAGGATGCTAGAATACACTAAATACAGCAAAAATTTTGAGTCTACAACGTTTAGTTTAGGTGTGAGAGCCAAAATGAACTTTTTATTGCTTTAAACGCGTTTTCAGCCCCTGATTGTACACTTAAGGTGAAAATGTCAAAATCTTAAAAATGAGCATAAGCACAATGAAATTAATGCTGGAATCATCTTCAGGATGCTAAAATACACTAAATAGAGCAAAAATTTTGAGTCTACAACGTTTAGTTTAGGTGTGAGAGCCAAAATGAACTTTTTATTGCTTTAAACGCGTTTTCAGCCCCTGATTGTACACTTAAGGTGAAAATGTCAAAATCTTAAAAATGAGCATAAGCACAATGAAATTAATGCTGGAATCATCTTCAGGATGCTAGAATACACTAAATACAGCAAAAAATTTGAGTCTACAACGTTTAGTTTAGGTGTGAGAGCCAAAATGAACTTTTTATTGCTTTAAACGCGTTTTCAGCCCCTGATTGTACACTCAAGGTGAAAATGTCAAAATCTTCAAAATGAGCATAAGCACAATGAAATTAATGCTGGAATCATCTTCAGGATGCTAGAATACACTGAATACAGCAAAAATTTTGAGTCTACAACGTTTATTTTAGGTGTGTGAGCCAAAATGAACTTTTTATTGCTTTAAATGCGTTTTCAGCCTGATTGTGCACTTTAGGTTAAAATGTCAAAATCTTCAAAATGAGCATAAGCACGATGAAATTAATGCTGGAATCATCTTCAGGATGCTAGAATACACTAAATACGGCAAAATTTTTGAGTCTACAACGTTTAGTTTAGGTGTGAGAGCCAAAATGAACTTTTTATTGCTTTAAACGCGTTTTCAGCCCCTGATTATACACTTAAGGTGAAAATGTCAAAATCTTAAAAATGAGCATAAGCACAATGAAATTAATGCTGGAATCATCTTCAGGATGCTAAAATACACTAAATACAGCAAAAATTTTGAGTCTACAACGTTTAGTTTAGGTGTGAGAGCCAAAATGAACTTTTTATTGCTTTAAATGCGTTTTCAGCCTGATTGTGCACTTTAGGTGAAAATGTCAAAATCTTAAAAATGAGCATAAGCACAATGAAATTAATGCTGGAATCATCTTCAGGATGCTAGAATACACTAAATACAGCAAAAATTTTGAGTCTACAACGTTTATTTTAGGTGTGAGAGCCAAAATTAACTTTTTATTGCTTTAAATGCGTTTTCAGCCTGATTGTGCACTTTAGGTGAAAATGTCAAAATCTTAAAAATGAGCATAAGCACAATGAAATTAATGCTGGAATCATCTTCAGGATGCTAGAATACACTAAATACAGCAAAAATTTTGAGTCTACAACGTTTAGTTTAGGTGTGAGAGCCAAAATGAACTTTTTATTGCTTTAAACGCGTTTTCAGCCCCTGATTGTACACTTTAGGTGAAAATGTCAAAATCTTCAAAATGAGCATAAGCACAATGAAATTAATGCTGGAATCATCTTCAGGATGCTAGAATACACTGAATACAGCAAAAATTTTGAGTCTACAACGTTTATTTTAGGTGTGTGAGCCAAAATGAACTTTTTATTGCTTTAAATGCGTTTTCAGCCTGATTGTGCACTTTAGGTTAAAATGTCAAAATCTTCAAAATGAGCATAAGCACGATGAAATTAATGCTGGAATCATCTTCAGGATGCTAGAATACACTAAATACAGCAAAAATTTTGAGTCTACAACGTTTAGTTTAGGTGTGAGAGCCAAAATGAACTTTTTATTGCTTTAAACGCGTTTTCAGCCCCTGATTGTACACTTAAGGTGAAAATGTCAAAATCTTAAAAATGAGCATAAGCACAATGAAATTAATGCTGGAATCATCTTCAGGATGCTAAAATACACTAAATACAGCAAAAAATTTTGAGTCTACAACGTTTAGTTTAGGTGTGAGAGCCAAAATGAACTTTTTATTGCTTTAAATGCGTTTTCAGCCTGATTGTGCACTTTAGGTGAAAATGTCAAAATCTTAAAAATGAGCATAAGCACAATGAAATTAATGCTGGAATCATCTTCAGGATGCTAGAATACACTAAATACAGCAAAAATTTTGAGTCTACAACGTTTAGTTTAGGTGTGAGAGCCAAAATGAACTTTTTATTGCTTTAAACGCGTTTTCAGCCCCTGATTGTACACTTAAGGTGAAAATGTCAAAATCTTCAAAATGAGCATAAGCACAATGAAATTAATGCTGGAATCATCTTCAGGATGCTAGAATACACTAAATACAGCAAAAATTTTGAGTCTACAACGTTTATTTACGGTGTGAGTGCCAAAATGAACTTTTTATTGCTTTAAACGCGTTTTCAGCCCCTGATTGTACACTTAAGGTGAAAATGTCAAAATCTTAAAAATGAGCATAAGCACAATGAAATTAATGCTGGAATCATCTTCAGGATGCTAAAATACACTAAATACAGCAAAAATTTTGAGTCTACAACGTTTAGTTTAGGTGTGAGAGCCAAAATGAACTTTTTATTGCTTTAAATGCGTTTTCAGCCTGATTGTGCACTTTAGGTGAAAATGTCAAAATCTTAAAAATGAGCATAAGCACAATGAAATTAATGCTGGAATCATCTTCAGGATGCTAGAATACACTAAATACAGCAAAAATTTTGAGTCTACAACGTTTAGTTTAGGTGTGAGAGCCAAAATGAACTTTTTATTGCTTTAAACGCGTTTTCAGCCCCTGATTGTACACTTAAGGTGAAAATGTCAAAATCTTCAAAATGAGCATAAGCACAATGAAATTAATGCTGGAATCATCTTCAGGATGCTAGAATACACTAAATACAGCAAAAATTTTGAGTCTACAACGTTTAGTTTAGGTGTGAGAGCCAAAATGAACTTTTTATTGCTTTAAACGCGTTTTCAGCCCCTGATTGTGCACTTTAGGTGAAAATGTCAAAATCTTAAAAATGAGCATAAGCACAATGAAATTAATGCTGGAATCATCTTCAGGATGCTAGAATACACTAAATACAGCAAAAATTTTGAGTCTACAACGTTTAGTTTAGGTGTGAGAGCCAAAATGAACTTTTTATTGCTTTAAACGCGTTTTCAGCCCCTGATTGTACACTTAAGGTGAAAATGTCAAAATCTTCAAAATGAGCATAAGCACAATGAAATTAATGCTGGAATCATCTTCAGGATGCTAGAATACACTGAATACAGCAAAAATTTTGAGTCTACAACGTTTATTTTAGGTGTGTGAGCCAAAATGAACTTTTTATTGCTTTAAACGCGTTTTCAGCCCCTGATTGTACACTTAAGGTGAAAATGTCAAAATCTTCAAAATGAGCATAAGCACAATGAAATTAATGCTGGAATCATCTTCAGGATGCTAGAATACACTAAATACAGCAAAAATTTTGAGTCTACAACGTTTAGTTTAGGTGTGAGAGCCAAAATGAACTTTTTATTGCTTTAAACGCGTTTTCAGCCCCTGATTGTACACTTAAGGTGAAAATGTCAAAATCTTCAAAATGAGCATAAGCACAATGAAATTAATGCTGGAATCATCTTCAGGATGCTAGAATACACTAAATACAGCAAAATTTTTGAGTCTACAACGTTTAGTTTAGGTGTGAGAGCCAAAATGAACTTTTTATTGCTTTAAATGCGTTTTCAGCCTGATTGTGCACTTTAGGTGAAAATGTCAAAATCTTAAAAATGAGCATAAGCACAATGAAATTAATGCTGGAATCATCTTCAGGATGCTAGAATACACTAAATACAGCAAAAATTTTGAGTCTACAACGTTTAGTTTAGGTGTGAGAGCCAAAATAAACTTTTTATTGCTTTAAACGCGTTTTCAGCCCCTGATTGTGCACTTTAGGTGAAAATGTCAAAATCTTAAAAATGAGCATAAGCACAATGAAATTAATGCTGGAATCATCTTCAGGATGCTAGAATACACTAAATACAGCAAAAATTTTGAGTCTACAACGTTTAGTTTAGGTGTGAGAGCCAAAATGAACTTTTTATTGCTTTAAACGCGTTTTCAGCCCCTGATTGTACACTTAAGGTGAAAATGTCAAAATCTTCAAAATGAGCATAAGCACAATGAAATTAATGCTGGAATCATCTTCAGGATGCTAGAATACACTAAATACAGCAAAAATTTTGAGTCTACAACGTTTATTTTAGGTGTGAGAGCCAAAATTAACTTTTTATTGCTTTAAATGCGTTTTCAGCCTGATTGTGCACTTTAGGTGAAAATATCAAAATCTTAAAAATGAGCATAAGCACAATGAAATTAATGCTGGAATCATCTTCAGGATGCTAGAATACACTAAATACAGCAAAAATTTTGAGTCTACAACGTTTAGTTTAGGTGTGAGAGCCAAAATGAACTTTTTATTGCTTTAAACGTGTTTTCAGCCCCTGATTGTGCACTTTAGGTGAAAATGTCAAAATCTTAAAAATGAGCATAAGCACAATGAAATTAATGCTGGAATCATCTTCAGGATGCTAGAATACACTGAATACAGCAAAAAATTTGAGTCTACAACGTTTAGTTTAGGTGTGAGAGCCAAAATGAACTTTTTATTGCTTTAAATGCGTTTTCAGCCCCTGATTGTACACTTAAGGTGAAAATGTCAAAATCTTAAAAATGAGCATAAGCACAATGAAATTAATGCTGGAATCATCTTCAGGATGCTAAAATACACTAAATACAGCAAAAATTTTGAGTCTACAACGTTTAGTTTAGGTGTGAGAGCCAAAATGAACTTTTTATTGCTTTAAATGCGTTTTCAGCCTGATTGTGCACTTTAGGTGAAAATGTCAAAATCTTAAAAATGAGCATAAGCACAATGAAATTAATGCTGGAATCATCTTCAGGATGCTAGAATACACTAAATACAGCAAAAATTTTGAGTCTACAACGTTTAGTTTAGGTGTGAGAGCCAAAATGAACTTTTTATTGCTTTAAACGCGTTTTCAGCCCCTGATTGTACACTTAAGGTGAAAATGTCAAAATCTTCAAAATGAGCATAAGCACAATGAAATTAATGCTGGAATCATCTTCAGGATGCTAGAATACACTAAATACAGCAAAAATTTTGAGTCTACAACGTTTAGTTTAGGTGTGAGAGCCAAAATGAACTTTTTATTGCTTTAAATGCGTTTTCAGCCTGATTGTGCACTTTAGGTGAAAATGTCAAAATCTTAAAAATGAGCATAAGCACAATGAAATTAATGCTGGAATCATCTTCAGGATGCTAGAATACACTAAATACAGCAAAAATTTTGAGTCTACAACGTTTAGTTTAGGTGTGAGAGCCAAAATGAACTTTTTATTGCTTTAAACGCGTTTTCAGCCCCTGATTGTACACTTAAGGTGAAAATGTCAAAATCTTCAAAATGAGCATAAGCACAATGAAATTAATGCTGGAATCATCTTCAGGATGCTAGAATACACTGAATACAGCAAAAATTTTGAGTCTACAACGTTTATTTTAGGTGTGTGAGCCAAAATGAACTTTTTATTGCTTTAAATGCGTTTTCAGCCTGATTGTGCACTTTAGGTTAAAATGTCAAAATCTTCAAAATGAGCATAAGCACGATGAAATTAATGCTGGAATCATCTTCAGGATGCTAGAATACACTAAATACAGCAAAAATTTTGAGTCTACAACGTTTAGTTTAGGTGTGAGAGCCAAAATGAACTTTTTATTGCTTTAATTGCGTTTTCAGCCCCTGATTGTACACTTAAGGTGAAAATGTCAAAATCTTAAAAATGAGCATAAGCACAATGAAATTAATGCTGGAATCATCTTCAGGATGCTAAAATACACTAAATACAGCAAAAATTTTGAGTCTACAACGTTTAGTTTAGGTGTGAGAGCCAAAATGAACTTTTTATTGCTTTAAACGCGTTTTCAGCCCCTGATTGTACACTTAAGGTGAAAATGTCAAAATCTTCAAAATGAGCATAAGCACAATGAAATTAATGCTGGAATCATCTTCAGGATGCTAGAATACACTAAATACAGCAAAAATTTTGAGTCTACAACGTTTAGTTTAGGTGTGAGAGCCAAAATGAACTTTTTATTGCTTTAAACGCGTTTTCAGCCCCTGATTGTACACTTAAGGTGAAAATGTCAAAATCTTAAAAATGAGCATAAGCACAATGAAATTAATGCTGGAATCATCTTCAGGATGCTAAAATACACTAAATACAGCAAAAATTTTGAGTCTACAACGTTTAGTTTAGGTGTGAGAGCCAAAATGAACTTTTTATTGCTTTAAATGCGTTTTCAGCCTGATTGTGCACTTTAGGTGAAAATGTCAAAATCTTAAAAATGAGCATAAGCACAATGAAATTAATGCTGGAATCATCTTCAGGATGCTAGAATACACTAAATACAGCAAAAATTTTGAGTCTACAACGTTTAGTTTAGGTGTGAGAGCCAAAATGAACTTTTTATTGCTTTAAACGCGTTTTCAGCCCCTGATTGTACACTTAAGGTGAAAATGTCAAAATCTTCAAAATGAGCATAAGCACAATGAAATTAATGCTGGAATCATCTTCAGGATGCTAGAATACACTAAATACAGCAAAAATTTTGAGTCTACAACGTTTATTTACGGTGTGAGTGCCAAAATGAACTTTTTATTGCTTTAAACGCGTTTTCAGCCCCTGATTGTACACTTAAGGTGAAAATGTCAAAATCTTAAAAATGAGCATAAGCACAATGAAATTAATGCTGGAATCATCTTCAGGATGCTAAAATACACTAAATACAGCAAAAATTTTGAGTCTACAACGTTTAGTTTAGGTGTGAGAGCCAAAATGAACTTTTTATTGCTTTAAATGCGTTTTCAGCCTGATTGTGCACTTTAGGTGAAAATGTCAAAATCTTAAAAATGAGCATAAGCACAATGAAATTAATGCTGGAATCATCTTCAGGATGCTAGAATACACTAAATACAGCAAAAATTTTGAGTCTACAACGTTTAGTTTAGGTGTGAGAGCCAAAATGAACTTTTTATTGCTTTAAACGCGTTTTCAGCCCCTGATTGTACACTTAAGGTGAAAATGTCAAAATCTTCAAAATGAGCATAAGCACAATGAAATTAATGCTGGAATCATCTTCAGGATGCTAGAATACACTAAATACAGCAAAAATTTTGAGTCTACAACGTTTAGTTTAGGTGTGAGAGCCAAAATGAACTTTTTATTGCTTTAAACGCGTTTTCAGCCCCTGATTGTGCACTTTAGGTGAAAATGTCAAAATCTTAAAAATGAGCATAAGCACAATGAAATTAATGCTGGAATCATCTTCAGGATGCTAGAATACACTAAATACAGCAAAAATTTTGAGTCTACAACGTTTAGTTTAGGTGTGAGAGCCAAAATGAACTTTTTATTGCTTTAAACGCGTTTTCAGCCCCTGATTGTACACTTAAGGTGAAAATGTCAAAATCTTCAAAATGAGCATAAGCACAATGAAATTAATGCTGGAATCATCTTCAGGATGCTAGAATACACTGAATACAGCAAAAATTTTGAGTCTACAACGTTTATTTTAGGTGTGTGAGCCAAAATGAACTTTTTATTGCTTTAAACGCGTTTTCAGCCCCTGATTGTACACTTAAGGTGAAAATGTCAAAATCTTCAAAATGAGCATAAGCACAATGAAATTAATGCTGGAATCATCTTCAGGATGCTAGAATACACTAAATACAGCAAAAATTTTGAGTCTACAACGTTTAGTTTAGGTGTGAGAGCCAAAATGAACTTTTTATTGCTTTAAACGCGTTTTCAGCCCCTGATTGTACACTTAAGGTGAAAATGTCAAAATCTTAAAAATGAGCATAAGCACAATGAAATTAATGCTGGAATCATCTTCAGGATGCTAAAATACATTAAATACAGCAAAAATTTTGAGTCTACAACGTTTAGTTTAGGTGTGAGAGCCAAAATGAACTTTTTATTGCTTTAAATGCGTTTTCAGCCTGATTGTGCACTTTAGGTGAAAATGTCAAAATCTTAAAAATGAGCATAAGCACAATGAAATTAATGCTGGAATCATCTTCAGGATGCTAGAATACACTAAATACAGCAAAAATTTTGAGTCTACAACGTTTAGTTTAGGTGTGAGAGCCAAAATGAACTTTTTATTGCTTTAAACGCGTTTTCAGCCCCTGATTGTACACTTAAGGTGAAAATGTCAAAATCTTCAAAATGAGCATAAGCACAATGAAATTAATGCTGGAATCATCTTCAGGATGCTAGAATACACTAAATACAGCAAAAATTTTGAGTCTACAACGTTTAGTTTAGGTGTGAGAGCCAAAATGAACTTTTTATTGCTTTAAACGCGTTTTCAGCCCCTGATTGTACACTTAAGGTGAAAATGTCAAAATCTTCAAAATGAGCATAAGCACAATGAAATTAATGCTGGAATCATCTTCAGGATGCTAGAATACACTAAATACAGCAAAATTTTTGAGTCTACAACGTTTAGTTTAGGTGTGAGAGCCAAAATGAACTTTTTATTGCTTTAAATGCGTTTTCAGCCTGATTGTGCACTTTAGGTGAAAATGTCAAAATCTTAAAAATGAGCATAAGCACAATGAAATTAATGCTGGAATCATCTTCAGGATGCTAGAATACACTAAATACAGCAAAAATTTTGAGTCTACAACGTTTAGTTTAGGTGTGAGAGCCAAAATAAACTTTTTATTGCTTTAAACGCGTTTTCAGCCCCTGATTGTGCACTTTAGGTGAAAATGTCAAAATCTTAAAAATGAGCATAAGCACAATGAAATTAATGCTGGAATCATCTTCAGGATGCTAGAATACACTAAATACAGCAAAAATTTTGAGTCTACAACGTTTAGTTTAGGTGTGAGAGCCAAAATGAACTTTTTATTGCTTTAAACGCGTTTTCAGCCCCTGATTGTACACTTAAGGTGAAAATGTCAAAATCTTCAAAATGAGCATAAGCACAATGAAATTAATGCTGGAATCATCTTCAGGATGCTAGAATACACTAAATACAGCAAAAATTTTGAGTCTACAACGTTTATTTTAGGTGTGAGAGCCAAAATTAACTTTTTATTGCTTTAAATGCGTTTTCAGCCTGATTGTGCACTTTAGGTGAAAATATCAAAATCTTAAAAATGAGCATAAGCACAATGAAATTAATGCTGGAATCATCTTCAGGATGCTAGAATACACTAAATACAGCAAAAATTTTGAGTCTACAACGTTTAGTTTAGGTGTGAGAGCCAAAATGAACTTTTTATTGCTTTAAACGTGTTTTCAGCCCCTGATTGTGCACTTTAGGTGAAAATGTCAAAATCTTAAAAATGAGCATAAGCACAATGAAATTAATGCTGGAATCATCTTCAGGATGCTAGAATACACTGAATACAGCAAAAAATTTGAGTCTACAACGTTTAGTTTAGGTGTGAGAGCCAAAATGAACTTTTTATTGCTTTAAATGCGTTTTCAGCCCCTGATTGTACACTTAAGGTGAAAATGTCAAAATCTTAAAAATGAGCATAAGCACAATGAAATTAATGCTGGAATCATCTTCAGGATGCTAAAATACACTAAATACAGCAAAAATTTTGAGTCTACAACGTTTAGTTTAGGTGTGAGAGCCAAAATGAACTTTTTATTGCTTTAAATGCGTTTTCAGCCTGATTGTGCACTTTAGGTGAAAATGTCAAAATCTTAAAAATGAGCATAAGCACAATGAAATTAATGCTGGAATCATCTTCAGGATGCTAGAATACACTAAATACAGCAAAAATTTTGAGTCTACAACGTTTAGTTTAGGTGTGAGAGCCAAAATGAACTTTTTATTGCTTTAAACGCGTTTTCAGCCCCTGATTGTACACTTAAGGTGAAAATGTCAAAATCTTCAAAATGAGCATAAGCACAATGAAATTAATGCTGGAATCATCTTCAGGATGCTAGAATACACTAAATACAGCAAAAATTTTGAGTCTACAACGTTTAGTTTAGGTGTGAGAGCCAAAATGAACTTTTTATTGCTTTAAATGCGTTTTCAGCCTGATTGTGCACTTTAGGTGAAAATGTCAAAATCTTAAAAATGAGCATAAGCACAATGAAATTAATGCTGGAATCATCTTCAGGATGCTAGAATACACTAAATACAGCAAAAATTTTGAGTCTACAACGTTTAGTTTAGGTGTGAGAGCCAAAATGAACTTTTTATTGCTTTAAACGCGTTTTCAGCCCCTGATTGTACACTTAAGGTGAAAATGTCAAAATCTTCAAAATGAGCATAAGCACAATGAAATTAATGCTGGAATCATCTTCAGGATGCTAGAATACACTGAATACAGCAAAAATTTTGAGTCTACAACGTTTATTTTAGGTGTGTGAGCCAAAATGAACTTTTTATTGCTTTAAATGCGTTTTCAGCCTGATTGTGCACTTTAGGTTAAAATGTCAAAATCTTCAAAATGAGCATAAGCACGATGAAATTAATGCTGGAATCATCTTCAGGATGCTAGAATACACTAAATACAGCAAAAATTTTGAGTCTACAACGTTTAGTTTAGGTGTGAGAGCCAAAATGAACTTTTTATTGCTTTAATTGCGTTTTCAGCCCCTGATTGTACACTTAAGGTGAAAATGTCAAAATCTTAAAAATGAGCATAAGCACAATGAAATTAATGCTGGAATCATCTTCAGGATGCTAAAATACACTAAATACAGCAAAAATTTTGAGTCTACAACGTTTAGTTTAGGTGTGAGAGCCAAAATGAACTTTTTATTGCTTTAAACGCGTTTTCAGCCCCTGATTGTACACTTAAGGTGAAAATGTCAAAATCTTCAAAATGAGCATAAGCACAATGAAATTAATGCTGGAATCATCTTCAGGATGCTAGAATACACTAAATACAGCAAAAATTTTGAGTCTACAACGTTTAGTTTAGGTGTGAGAGCCAAAATGAACTTTTTATTGCTTTAAACGCGTTTTCAGCCCCTGATTGTACACTTAAGGTGAAAATGTCAAAATCTTAAAAATGAGCATAAGCACAATGAAATTAATGCTGGAATCATCTTCAGGATGCTAAAATACACTAAATACAGCAAAAATTTTGAGTCTACAACGTTTAGTTTAGGTGTGAGAGCCAAAATGAACTTTTTATTGCTTTAAATGCGTTTTCAGCCTGATTGTGCACTTTAGGTGAAAATGTCAAAATCTTAAAAATGAGCATAAGCACAATGAAATTAATGCTGGAATCATCTTCAGGATGCTAGAATACACTAAATACAGCAAAAATTTTGAGTCTACAACGTTTAGTTTAGGTGTGAGAGCCAAAATGAACTTTTTATTGCTTTAAACGCGTTTTCAGCCCCTGATTGTACACTTAAGGTGAAAATGTCAAAATCTTCAAAATGAGCATAAGCACAATGAAATTAATGCTGGAATCATCTTCAGGATGCTAGAATACACTAAATACAGCAAAAATTTTGAGTCTACAACGTTTAGTTTAGGTGTGAGAGCCAAAATGAACTTTTTATTGCTTTAAATGCGTTTTCAGCCTGATTGTGCACTTTAGGTGAAAATGTCAAAATCTTAAAAATGAGCATAAGCACAATGTAATTAATGCTGGAATCATCTTCAGGATGCTAGAATACACTAAATACAGCAAAAATTTTGAGTCTACAACGTTTAGTTTAGGTGTGAGAGCCAAAATGAACTTTTTATTGCTTTAAACGCGTTTTCAGCCCCTGATTGTACACTTTAGGTGAAAATGTCAAAATCTTCAAAATTAGCATAAGCACAATGAAATTAATGCTGGAATCATCTTCAGGATGCTAGAATGCACTGAATACAGCAAAAATTTTGAGTCTACAACGTTTATTTTAGGTGTGTGAGCCAAAATGAACTTTTTATTGCTTTAAATGCGTTTTCAGCCTGATTGTGCACTTTAGGTTAAAATGTCAAAATCTTCAAAATGAGCATAAGCACGATGAAATTAATGCTGGAATCATCTTCAGGATGCTAGAATACACTAAATACAGCAAAAATTTTGAGTCTACAACGTTTAGTTTAGGTGTGAGAGCCAAAATGAACTTTTTATTGCTTTAAACGCGTTTTCAGCCCCTGATTGTACACTTAAGGTGAAAATGTCAAAATCTTAAAAATGAGCATAAGCACAATGAAATTAATGCTGGAATCATCTTCAGGATGCTAAAATACACTAAATAGAGCAAAAATTTTGAGTCTACAACGTTTAGTTTAGGTGTGAGAGCCAAAATGAACTTTTTATTGCTTTAAACGCGTTTTCAGCCCCTGATTGTACACTTAAGGTGAAAATGTCAAAATCTTAAAAATGAGCATAAGCACAATGAAATTAATGCTGGAATCATCTTCAGGATGCTAAAATACACTAAATACAGCAAAAATTTTGAGTCTACAACGTTTAGTTTAGGTGTGAGAGCCAAAATGAACTTTTTATTGCTTTAAATGCGTTTTCAGCCTGATTGTGCACTTTAGGTGAAAATGTCAAAATCTTAAAAATGAGCATAAGCACAATGAAATTAATGCTGGAATCATCTTCAGGATGCTAGAATACACTAAATACAGCAAAAATTTTGAGTCTACAACGTTTAGTTTAGGTGTGAGAGCCAAAATGAACTTTTTATTGCTTTAAACGCGTTTTCAGCCCCTGATTGTACACTTAAGGTGAAAATGTCAAAATCTTCAAAATGAGCATAAGCACAATGAAATTAATGCTGGAATCATCTTCAGGATGCTAGAATACACTAAATACAGCAAAAATTTTGAGTCTACAACGTTTAGTTTAGGTGTGAGAGCCAAAATGAACTTTTTATTGCTTTAAATGCGTTTTCAGCCTGATTGTGCACTTTAGGTGAAAATGTCAAAATCTTAAAAATGAGCATAAGCACAATGAAATTAATGCTGGAATCATCTTCAGGATGCTAGAATACACTAAATACAGCAAAAATTTTGAGTCTACAACGTTTAGTTTAGGTGTGAGAGCCAAAATGAACTTTTTATTGCTTTAAACGCGTTTTCAGCCCCTGATTGTACACTTAAGGTGAAAATGTCAAAATCTTAAAAATGAGCATAAGCACAATGAAATTAATGCTGGAATCATCTTCAGGATGCTAGAATACACTGAATACAGCAAAAATTTTGAGTCTACAACGTTTAGTTTAGGTGTGAGAGCCAAAATGAACTTTTTATTGCTTTAAACGCGTTTTCAGCCCCTGATTGTACACTTAAGGTGAAAATGTCAAAATCTTAAAAATGAGCATAAGCACAATGAAATTAATGCTGGAATCATCTTCAGGATGCTAAAATACACTAAATACAGCAAAAATTTTGAGTCTACAACGTTTAGTTTAGGTGTGAGAGCCAAAATGAACTTTTTATTGCTTTAAATGCGTTTTCAGCCTGATTGTGCACTTTAGGTGAAAATGTCAAAATCTTAAAAATGAGCATAAGCACAATGAAATTAATGCTGGAATCATCTTCAGGATGCTAGAATACACTAAATACAGCAAAAATTTTGAGTCTACAACGTTTAGTTTAGGTGTGAGAGCCAAAATGAACTTTTTATTGCTTTAAACGCGTTTTCAGCCCCTGATTGTACACTTAAGGTAAAAATGTCAAAATCTTCAAAATGAGCATAAGCACAATGAAATTAATGCTGGAATCATCTTCAGGATGCTAGAATACACTAAATACAGCAATAATTTTGAGTCTACAACGTTTAGTTTAGGTGTGAGAGCCAAAATGAACTTTTTATTGCTTTAAATGCGTTTTCAGCCTGATTGTGCACTTTAGGTGAAAATGTCAAAATCTTAAAAATGAGCATAAGCACAATGAAATTAATGCTGGAATCATCTTCAGGATGCTAGAATACACTAAATACAGCAAAAATTTTGAGTCTACAACGTTTAGTTTAGGTGTGAGAGCCAAAATGAACTTTTTATTGCTTTAAACGCGTTTTCAGCCCCTGATTGTACACTTAAGGTGAAAATGTCAAAATCTTCAAAATGAGCATAAGCACAATGAAATTAATGCTGGAATCATCTTCAGGATGCTAGAATACACTAAATACAGCAAAAATTTTGAGTCTACAACGTTTAGTTTAGGTGTGAGAGCCAAAATGAACTTTTTATTGCTTTAAACGCGTTTTCAGCCCCTGATTGTGCACTTTAGGTGAAAATGTCAAAATCTTAAAAATGAGCATAAGCACAATGAAATTAATGCTGGAATCATCTTCAGGATGCTAGAATACACTAAATACAGCAAAAATTTTGAGTCTACAACGTTTAGTTTAGGTGTGAGAGCCAAAATGAACTTTTTATTGCTTTAAACGCGTTTTCAGCCCCTGATTGTACACTTAAGGTGAAAATGTCAAAATCTTCAAAATGAGCATAAGCACAATGAAATTAATGCTGGAATCATCTTCAGGATGCTAGAATACACTGAATACAGCAAAAATTTTGAGTCTACAACGTTTATTTTAGGTGTGTGAGCCAAAATGAACTTTTTATTGCTTTAAACGCGTTTTCAGCCCCTGATTGTACACTTAAGGTGAAAATGTCAAAATCTTCAAAATGAGCATAAGCACAATGAAATTAATGCTGGAATCATCTTCAGGATGCTAGAATACACTAAATACAGCAAAAAATTTGAGTCTACAACGTTTATTTTAGGTGTGAGAGCCAAAATTAACTTTTTATTGCTTTAAATGCGTTTTCAGCCTGATTGTGCACTTTAGGTGAAAATATCAAAATCTTAAAAATGAGCATAAGCACAATGAAATTAATGCTGGAATCATCTTCAGGATGCTAGAATACACTAAATACAGCAAAAATTTTGAGTCTACAACGTTTAGTTTAGGTGTGAGAGCCAAAATGAACTTTTTATTGATTTAAACGCGTTTTCAGCCCCTGATTCTACACTTAAGGTGAAAATGTCAAAATCTTCAAAATGAGCATAAGCACAATGAAATTAATGCTGGAATCATCTTCAGGATGCTAGAATACACTAAATACAGCAAAAATTTTGAGTCTACAACGTTTAGTTTAGGTGTGAGAGCCAAAATGAACTTTTTATTGCTTTAAATGCGTTTTCAGCCTGATTGTGCACTTTAGGTGAAAATGTCAAAATCTTAAAAATGAGCATAAGCACAATGAAATTAATGCTGGAATCATCTTCAGGATGCTAGAATACACTAAATACAGCAAAAATTTTGAGTCTACAACGTTTAGTTTAGGTGTGAGAGCCAAAATGAACTTTTTATTGCTTTAAACGCGTTTTCAGCCCCTGATTGTACACTTTAGGTGAAAATGTCAAAATCTTCAAAATGAGCATAAGCACAATGAAATTAATGCTGGAATCATCTTCAGGATGCTAGAATACACTGAATACAGCAAAAATTTTGAGTCTACAACGTTTATTTTAGGTGTGTGAGCCAAAATGAACTTTTTATTGCTTTAAATGCGTTTTCAGCCTGATTGTGCACTTTAGGTTAAAATGTCAAAATCTTCAAAATGAGCATAAGCACGATGAAATTAATGCTGGAATCATCTTCAGGATGCTAGAATACACTAAATACAGCAAAAATTTTGAGTCTACAACGTTTAGTTTAGGTGTGAGAGCCAAAATGAACTTTTTATTGCTTTAAACGCGTTTTCAGCCCCTGATTGTACACTTAAGGTGAAAATGTCAAAATCTTAAAAATGAGCATAAGCACAATGAAATTAATGCTGGAATCATCTTCAGGATGCTAAAATACACTAAATACAGCAAAAATTTTGAGTCTACAACGTTTAGTTTAGGTGTGAGAGCCAAAATGAACTTTTTATTGCTTTAAATGCGTTTTCAGCCTGATTGTGCACTTTAGGTGAAAATGTCAAAATCTTAAAAATGAGCATAAGCACAATGAAATTAATGCTGGAATCATCTTCAGGATGCTAGAATACACTAAATACAGCAAAAATTTTGAGTCTACAACGTTTAGTTTAGGTGTGAGAGCCAAAATGAACTTTTTATTGCTTTAAACGCGTTTTCAGCCCCTGATTGTACACTTAAGGTGAAAATGTCAAAATCTTCAAAATGAGCATAAGCACAATGAAATTAATGCTGGAATCATCTTCAGGATGCTAGAATACACTAAATACAGCAAAAATTTTGAGTCTACAACGTTTAGTTTAGGTGTGAGTGCCAAAATGAACTTTTTATTGCTTTAAACGCGTTTTCAGCCCCTGATTGTACACTTAAGGTGAAAATGTCAAAATCTTAAAAATGAGCATAAGCACAATGAAATTAATGCTGGAATCATCTTCAGGATGCTAAAATACACTAAATACAGCAAAAATGTTGAGTCTACAACGTTTAGTTTAGGTGTGAGAGCCAAAATGAACTTTTTATTGCTTTAAATGCGTTTTCAGCCTGATTGTGCACTTTAGGTGAAAATGTCAAAATCTTAAAAATGAGCATAAGCACAATGAAATTAATGCTGGAATCATCTTCAGGATGCTAGAATACACTAAATACAGCAAAAATTTTGAGTCTACAACGTTTAGTTTAGGTGTGAGAGCCAAAATGAACTTTTTATTGCTTTAAACGCGTTTTCAGCCCCTGATTGTACACTTAAGGTGAAAATGTCAAAATCTTCAAAATGAGCATAAGCACAATGAAATTAATGCTGGAATCATCTTCAGGATGCTAGAATACACTAAATACAGCAAAAATTTTGAGTCTACAACGTTTAGTTTAGGTGTGAGAGCCAAAATGAACTTTTTATTGCTTTAAACGCGTTTTCAGCCCCTGATTGTGCACTTTAGGTAAAAATGTCAAAATCTTAAAAATGAGCATAAGCACAATGAAATTAATGCTGGAATCATCTTCAGGATGCTAGAATACACTAAATACAGCAAAAATTTTGAGTCTACAACGTTTAGTTTAGGTGTGAGAGCCAAAATGAACTTTTTATTGCTTTAAACACGTTTTCAGCCCCTGATTGTACACTTAAGGTGAAAATGTCAAAATCTTCAAAATGAGCATAAGCACAATGAAATTAATGCTGGAATCATCTTCAGGATGCTAGAATACACTGAATACAGCAAAAATTTTGAGTCTACAACGTTTATTTTAGGTGTGTGAGCCAAAATGAACTTTTTATTGCTTTAAACGCGTTTTCAGCCCCTGATTGTACACTTAAGGTGAAAATGTCAAAATCTTCAAAATGAGCATAAGCACAATGAAATTAATGCTGGAATCATCTTCAGGATGCTAGAATACACTAAATACAGCAAAAAAATTGAGTCTACAACGTTTATTTTAGGTGTGAGAGCCAAAATTAACTTTTTATTGCTTTAAATGCGTTTTCAGCCTGATTGTGCACTTTAGGTGAAAATATCAAAATCTTAAAAATGAGCATAAGCACAATGAAATTAATGCTGGAATCATCTTCAGGATGCTAGAATACACTAAATACAGCAAAAATTTTGAGTCTACAACGTTTAGTTTAGGTGTGAGAGCCAAAATGAACTTTTTATTGCTTTAAACGCGTTTTCAGCCCCTGATTGTGCACTTTAGGTGAAAATGTCAAAATCTTAAAAATGAGCATAAGCACAATGAAATTAATGCTGGAATCATCTTCAGGATGCTAGAATACACTGAATACAGCAAAAATTTTGAGTCTACAACGTTTAGTTTAGGTGTGAGAGCCAAAATGAACTTTTTATTGCTTTAAATGCGTTTTCAGCCCCTGATTGTACACTTAAGGTGAAAATGTCAAAATCTTAAAAATGAGCATAAGCACAATGAAATTAATGCTGGAATCATCTTCAGGATGCTAAAATACACTAAATACAGCAAAAATTTTGAGTCTACAACGTTTAGTTTAGGTGTGAGAGCCAAAATGAACTTTTTATTGCTTTAAATGCGTTTTCAGCCTGATTGTGCACTTTAGGTGAAAATGTCAAAATCTTAAAAATGAGCATAAGCACAATGAAATTAATGCTGGAATCATCTTCAGGATGCTAGAATACACTGAATACAGCAAAAATTTTGAGTCTACAACGTTTATTTTAGGTGTGTGAGCCAAAATGAACTTTTTATTGCTTTAAATGCGTTTTCAGCCTGATTGTGCACTTTAGGTTAAAATGTCAAAATCTTCAAAATGAGCATAAGCACGATGAAATTAATGCTGGAATCATCTTCAGGATGCTAGAATACACTAAATACAGCAAAAATTTTGAGTCTACAACGTTTAGTTTAGGTGTGAGAGCCAAAATGAACTTTTTATTTTTTTAATTGCGTTTTCAGCCCCTGATTGTACACTTAAGGTGAAAATGTCAAAATCTTAAAAATGAGCATAAGCACAATGAAATTAATGCTGGAATCATCTTCAGGATGCTAGAATACACTAAATACAGCAAAAATTTTGAGTCTACAACGTTTAGTTTAGGTGTGAAAGCCAAAATGAACTTTTTATTGCTTTAAATGCGTTTTCAGCCTGATTGTGCACTTTAGGTGAAAATGTCAAAATCTTAAAAATGAGCATAAGCACAATGAAATTAATGCTGGAATCATCTTCAGGATGCTAGAATACACTAAATACAGCAAAAATTTTGAGTCTACAACGTTTAGTTTAGGTGTGAGAGCCAAAATGAACTTTTTATTGCTTTAAACGCGTTTTCAGCCCCTGATTGTACACTTTAGGTGAAAATGTCAAAATCTTCAAAATGAGCATAAGCACAATGAAATTAATGCTGGAATCATCTTCAGGATGCTAGAATACACTAAATACAGCAAAAATTTTGAGTCTACAACGTTTAGTTTAGGTGTGAGAGCCAAAATGAACTTTTTATTGCTTTGTATGCGTTTTCAGCCCCTGATTGTACACTTAAGGTGAAAATGTCAAAATCTTAAAAATGAGCATAAGCACAATGAAATTAATGCTGGAATCATCTTCAGGATGCTAAAATACACTAAATACAGCAAAAAATTTGAGTCTACAACGTTTAGTTTAGGTGTGAGAGCCAAAATGAACTTTTTATTGCTTTAAATGCGTTTTCAGCCTGATTGTGCACTTTAGGTGAAAATGTCAAAATCTTAAAAATGAGCATAAGCACAATGAAATTAATGCTGGAATCATCTTCAGGATGCTAGAATACACTAAATACAGCAAAAATTTTGAGTCTACAACGTTTAGTTTAGGTGTGAGAGCCAAAATGAACTTTTTATTGCTTTAAACGCGTTTTCAGCCCCTGATTGTACACTTAAGGTGAAAATGTCAAAATCTTCAAAATGAGCATAAGCACAATGAAATTAATGCTGGAATCATCTTCAGGATGCTAGAATACACTAAATACAGCAAAAATTTTGAGTCTACAACGTTTAGTTTAGGTGTGAGAGCCAAAATGAACTTTTTATTGCTTTAAATGCGTTTTCAGCCTGATTGTGCACTTTAGGTGAAAATGTCAAAATCTTAAAAATGAGCATAAGCACAATGTAATTAATGCTGGAATCATCTTCAGGATGCTAGAATACACTAAATACAGCAAAAATTTTGAGTCTACAACGTTTAGTTTAGGTGTGAGAGCCAAAATGAACTTTTTATTGCTTTAAACGCGTTTTCAGCCCCTGATTGTACACTTTAGGTGAAAATGTCAAAATCTTCAAAATTAGCATAAGCACAATGAAATTAATGCTGGAATCATCTTCAGGATGCTAGAATGCACTGAATACAGCAAAAATTTTGAGTCTACAACGTTTATTTTAGGTGTGTGAGCCAAAATGAACTTTTTATTGCTTTAAATGCGTTTTCAGCCTGATTGTGCACTTTAGGTTAAAATGTCAAAATCTTCAAAATGAGCATAAGCACGATGAAATTAATGCTGGAATCATCTTCAGGATGCTAGAATACACTAAATACAGCAAAAATTTTGAGTCTACAACGTTTAGTTTAGGTGTGAGAGCCAAAATGAACTTTTTATTGCTTTAAACGCGTTTTCAGCCCCTGATTGTACACTTAAGGTGAAAATGTCAAAATCTTAAAAATGAGCATAAGCACAATGAAATTAATGCTGGAATCATCTTCAGGATGCTAAAATACACTAAATAGAGCAAAAATTTTGAGTCTACAACGTTTAGTTTAGGTGTGAGAACCAAAATGAACTTTTTATTGCTTTAAACGCGTTTTCAGCCCCTGATTGTACACTTAAGGTGAAAATGTCAAAATCTTAAAAATGAGCATAAACACAATGAAATTAATGCTGGAGTCATCTTCAGGATGCTAAAATACACTAAATACAGCAAAAATTTTGAGTCTACAACGTTTAGTTTAGGTGTGAGAGCCAAAATGAACTTTTTATTGCTTTAAATGCGTTTTCAGCCTGATTGTGCACTTTAGGTGAAAATGTCAAAATCTTAAAAATGAGCATAAGCACAATGAAATTAATGCTGGAATCATCTTCAGGATGCTAAAATACACTAAATAGAGCAAAAATTTTGAGTCTACAACGTTTAGTTTAGGTGTGAGAGCCAAAATGAACTTTTTATTGCTTTAAACGCGTTTTCAGCCCCTGATTGTACACTTAAGGTGAAAATGTCAAAATCTTAAAAATGAGCATAAGCACAATGAAATTAATGCTGGAATCATCTTCAGGATGCTAAAATACACTAAATACAGCAAAAATTTTGAGTCTACAACATTTAGTTTAGGTGTGAGAGCCAAAATGAACTTTTTATTGCTTTAAATGCGTTTTCAGCCTGATTGTGCACTTTAGGTGAAAATGTCAAAATCTTAAAAATGAGCATAAGCACAATGAAATTAATGCTGGAATCATCTTCAGGATGCTAGAATACACTAAATACAGCAAAAATTTTGAGTCTACAACGTTTAGTTTAGGTGTGAGAGACAAAATGAACTTTTTATTGCTTTAAACGCGTTTTCAGCCCCTGATTGTACACTTAAGGTGAAAATGTCAAAATCTTCAAAATGAGCATAAGCACGATGAAATTAATGCTGGAATCATCTTCAGGATGTTAGAATACACTGAATACAGCAAAAATTTTGAGTCTACAACGTTTAGTTTAGGTGTGAGAGCCAAAATGAACTTTTTATTGCTTTAAACGCGTTTTCAGCCCCTGATTGTACACTTAAGGTGAAAATGTCAAAATCTTAAAAATGAGCATAAGCACAATGAAATTAATGCTAGAATCATCTTCAGGATGCTAAAATACACTAAATAGAGCAAAAATTTTGAGTCTACAACGTTTAGTTTAGGTGTGAGAGCCAAAATGAACTTTTTATTGCTTTAAACGCGTTTTCAGCCCCTGATTGTACACTTAAGGTGAAAATGTCAAAATCTTAAAAATGAGCATAAGCACAATGAAATTAATGCTGGAATCATCTTCAGGATGCTAAAATACACTAAATACAGCAAAAATTTTGAGTCTACAACGTTTAGTTTAGGTGTGAGAGCCAAAATGAACTTTTTATTGCTTTAAACGCGTTTTCAGCCCCTGATTGTACACTTAAGGTGAAAATGTCAAAATCTTAAAAATTAGCATAAGCACAATGAAATTAATGCTGGAATCATCTTCAGGATGCTAGAATACACAATATACTGCAAAAATTTTGAGTCTACAACGTTTATTTTAGGTGTGTGAGCCAAAATGAACTTTTTATTGCTTTAAATGCGTTTTCAGCCTGATTGTGCACTTTAGGGGAAATTGTCAAAATCTTCAAAATGAGCATAAGCACGATGAAATTAATGCTGGAATCATCTTCAGGATGCTAGAATACACTGAATACAGAAAAAATTTTGAGTCTACAACGTTTAGTTTAGGTGTGAGAGCCAAAATGAACTTTTTATTGCTTTAAATGCGTTTTCAGCCTGATTGTGCACTTTAGGTGAAAATGTCAAAATCTTAAAAATGAGCATAAGCACAATGAAATTAATGCTGGAATCATCTTCAGGATGCTAGAATACACTAAATACAGCAAAAATTTTGAGTCTACAACGTTTAGTTTAGGTGTGAGAGCCAAAGTGAACTTTTTATTGCTTTAAACGCGTTTTCAGCCCCTGATTGTACACTTAAGGTGAAAATGTCAAAATCTTAAAAATGAGCAAAAGCACAATGAAATTAATGCTGGAATCATCTTCAGGATGCTAGAATACACTGAATACAGCAAAAATTTTGAGTCTCCAATGTTTAGTTTAGGTGTGAGAGCCAAAATGAACTTTTTATTGCTTTAAACGCGTTTTCAGCCCCTGATTGTACACTTAAGGTGAAAATGTCAAATTCTTCAAACTGAGCATAAGCACAATGAAATTAATGCTGGAATCATCTTCAGGATGCTAGAATACACTGAATACAGCAAAAATTTTGAGTCTACAACGTTTATTTTAGGTGTGTGAGCCAAAATGAACTTTTTATTGCTTTAAATGCGTTTTCAGCCTGATTGTGCACTTTAGGTGAAAATGTCAAAATCTTCAAAATGAGCATAAGCACGATGAAATTAATGCTGGAATCATCTTCAGGATGCTAGAATACACTAAATACAGCAAAAAATTTGAGTCTACAACGTTTAGTTTAGGTGTGAGAGCCAAAATGAACTTTTTATTGCTTTAAACGCGTTTTCAGCCCCTGATTGTACACTTAAGGTGAAAATGTCAAAATCTTCAAAATGAGCATAAGCACAATGAAATTAATGCTGGAATCATCTTTAGGATGCTAGAATACACTAAATACAGCAAAAATTTTGAGTCTACAACGTTTATTTTAGGTGTGAGAGCCAAAATGAACTTTTTATTGCTTTAAATTTGTTTTCAGCCTGATTGTGCACTTTAGGTGAAAATGTCAAAATCTTAAAAATGAGCATAAGCACAATGAAATTAATGCTGGAATCATCTTCAGGATGCTAGAATACACTAAATACAGCAAAAATTTTGAGTCTACAACGTTTAGTTTAGGTGTGAGAGCCAAAATGAACTTTTTATTGCTTTAAACGCGTTTTCAGCCCCTGATTGTACACTTAAGGTGAAAATGTCAAAATCTTAAAAATGAGCATAAGCACAATGAAATTAATGCAGGAATCATCTTCAGGATGCTAGAATACACTGAATACAGCAAAAATTTTGAGTCTACAACGTTTAGTTTAGGTGTGAGAGCCAAAATGAACTTTTTATTGCTTTAAACGCGTTTTCAGCCCCTGATTGTACACTTAAGGTGAAAATGTCAAAATCTTAAAAATGAGCATAAGCACAATGAAATTAATGCTGGAATCATCTTCAGGATGCTAAAATACACAAAATACAGCAAAAATTTTGAGTCTACAACGTTTAGTTTAGGTGTGAGAGCCAAAATTAACTTTTTATTGCTTTAAATGCGTTTTCAGCCTGATTGTGCACTTTAGGTGAAAATGTCAAAATCTTAAAAATGAGCATAAGCACAATGAAATTAATGCTGGAATCATCTTCAGGATGCTAGAATACACTAAATACAGCAAAAATTTTGAGTCTACAACGTTTAGTTTAGGTGTGAGAGCCAAAATGAACTTTTTATTGCTTTAAAAGCGTTTTCAGCCCCTGATTGTACACTTAAGGTGAAAATGTCAAAATCTTCAAAATGAGCATAAGCACAATGAAATTAATGCTGGAATCATCTTCAGGATGCTAGAATACACTAAATACAGCAAAAATTTTGAGTCTACAACGTTTAGTTTAGGTGTGAGAGCCAAAATGAACTTTTTATTGCTTTAAATGCGTTTTCAGCCTGATTGTGCACTTTAGGTGAAAATGTCAAAATCTTAAAAATGAGCATAAGCACAATGAAATTAATGCTGGAATCATCTTCAGGATGCTAGAATACACTAAATACAGCAAAAATTTTGAGTCTACAACGTTTAGTTTAGGTGTGAGAGCCAAAATGAACTTTTTATTGCTTTAAACGCGTTTTCAGCCCCTGATTGTACACTTAAGGTGAAAATGTCAAAATCTTCAAAATGAGCATAAGTACAATGAAATTAATGCTGGAATCATCTTCAGGATGCTAGAATACACTGAATACAGCAAAAATTTTGAGTCTACAACGTTTATTTTAGGTGTGTGAGCCAAAATGAACTTTTTATTGCTTTAAATGCGTTTTCAGCCTGATCGTGCACTTTAGGTTAAAATGTCAAAATCTTCAAAATGAGCATAAGCACGATGAAATTAATGCTGGAATCATCTTCAGGATGCTAGAATACACTAAATACAGCAAAAATTTTGAGTCTACAACGTTTATTTTAGGTGTGAGAGCCAAAATTAACTTTTTATTGCTTTAAATGCGTTTTCAGCCTGATTGTGCACTTTAGGTGAAAATATCAAAATCTTAAAAATGAGCATAAGCACAATGAAATTAATGCTGGAATCATCTTCAGGATGCTAGAATACACTAAATACAGCAAAAATTTTGAGTCTACAAAGTTTAGTTTAGGTGTGAGAGCCAAAATGAACTTTTTATTGCTTTAAACGCGTTTTCAGCCCCTGATTGTGCACTTTAGGTGAAAATGTCAAAATCTTAAAAATGAGCATAAGCACAATGAAATTAATGCTGGAATCATCTTCAGGATGCTAAAATACACTAAATACAGCAAAAATTTTGAGTCTACAATGTTTAGTTTAGGTGTGAGAGCCAAAATGAACTTTTTATTGCTTTAAATGCATTTTCAGCCTGATTGTGCACTTTAGGTGAAAATGTCAAAATCTTAAAAATGAGCATAAGCACAATGAAATTAATGCTGGAATCATCTTCAGGATGCTAGAATACACTGATTACAGCAAAAATTTTGAGTCTACAACGTTTATTTTAGGTGTGTGAGCCAAAATGAACTTTTTATTGCTTTAAATGCGTTTTCAGCCTGATTGTGCACTTTAGGTTAAAATGTCAAAATCTTCAAAATGAGCATAAGCACGATGAAATTAATGCTGGAATCATCTTCAGGATGCTAGAATACACTAAATACAGCAAAAATTTTGAGTCTACAACGTTTAGTTTAGGTGTGAGAGCCAAAATGAACTTTTTATTGCTTTAATTGCGTTTTCAGCCCCTGATTGTACACTTAAGGTGAAAATGTCAAAATCTTAAAAATGAGCATAAGCACAATGAAATTAATGCTGGAATCATCTTCAGGATGCTAAAATACACTAAATACAGCAAAAATTTTGAGTCTACAATGTTTAGTTTAGGTGTGAGAGCCAAAATGAACTTTTTATTGCTTTAAACGCGTTTTCAGCCCCTGATTGTACACTTAAGGTGAAAATGTCAAAATCTTCAAAATGAGCATAAGCACAATGAAATTAATGCTGGAATCATCTTCAGGATGCTAGAATACACTAAATACAGCAAAAATTTTGAGTCTACAACGTTTAGTTTAGGTGTGAGAGCCAAAATGAACTTTTTATTGCTTTAAACGCGTTTTCAGCCCCTGATTGTACACTTAAGGTGAAAATGTCAAAATCTTCAAAATGAGCATAAGCACAATGAAATTAATGCTGGAATCATCTTCAGGATGCTAGAATACTCTAAATACAGCAAAAATTTTGAGTCTACAACGTTTAGTTTAGGTGTGAGAGCCAAAATGAACTTTTTATTGCTTTGTACGCGTTTTCAGCCCCTGATTGTACACTTAAGGTGAAAATGTCAAAATCTTAAAAATGAGCATAAGCACAATGAAATTAATGCTGGAATCATCTTCAGGATGCTAAAATACACTAAATACAGCAAAAAATTTGAGTCTACAACGTTTAGTTTAGGTGTGAGAGCCAAAATGAACTTTTTATTGCTTTAAATGCGTTTTCAGCCTGATTGTGCACTTTAGGTGAAAATGTCAAAATCTTAAAAATGAGCATATGCACAATGAAATTAATGCTGGAATCATCTTCAGGATGCTAGAATACACTAAATACAGCAAAAATTTTGAGTCTACAACGTTTAGTTTAGGTGTGAGAGCCAAAATGAACTTTTTATTGCTTTAAACGCGTTTTCAGCCCCTGATTGTACACTTAAGGTGAAAATGTCAAAATCTTCAAAATGAGCATAAGCACAATGAAATTAATGCTGGAATCATCTTCAGGATGCTAGAATACACTAAATACAGCAAAAATTTTGAGTCTACAACGTTTAGTTTAGGTGTGAGAGCCAAAATGAACTTTTTATTGCTTTAAATGCGTTTTCAGCCTGATTGTGCACTTTAGGTGAAAATGTCAAAATCTTAAAAATGAGCATAAGCACAATGTAATTAATGCTGGAATCATCTTCAGGATGCTAGAATACACTAAATACAGCAAAAATTTTGAGTCTACAACGTTTAGTTTAGGTGTGAGAGCCAAAATGAACTTTTTATTGCTTTAAACGCGTTTTCAGCCCCTGATTGTACACTTTAGGTGAAAATGTCAAAATCTTCAAAATTAGCATAAGCACAATGAAATTAATGCTGGAATCATCTTCAGGATGCTAGAATACACTGAATACAGCAAAAATTTTGAGTCTACAACGTTTATTTTAGGTGTGTGAGCCAAAATGAACTTTTTATTGCTTTAAATGCGTTTTCAGCCTGATTGTGCACTTTAGGTTAAAATGTCAAAATCTTCAAAATGAGCATAAGCACGATGAAATTAATGCTGGAATCATCTTCAGGATGCTAGAATACACTAAATAAAGCAAAAATTTTGAGTCTACAACGTTTAGTTTAGGTGTGAGAGCCAAAATGAACTTTTTATTGCTTTAAACGCGTTTTCAGCCCCTGATTGTGCACTTTAGGTGAAAATGTCAAAATCTTAAAAATGAGCATAAGCACAATGAAATTAATGCTGGAATCATCTTCAGGATGCTAAAATACACTAAATACAGCAAAAATTTTGAGTCTACAACGTTTAGTTTAGGTGTGAGAGCCAAAATGAACTTTTTATTGCTTTAAATGCGTTTTCAGCCTGATTGTGCACTTTAGGTGAAAATGTCAAAATCTTAAAAATGAGCATAAGCACAATGAAATTAATGCTGGAATCATCTTCAGGATGCTAGAATACACTGATTACAGCAAAAATTTTGAGTCTACAACGTTTATTTTAGGTGTGTGAGCCAAAATGAACTTTTTATTGCTTTAAATGCGTTTTCAGCCTGATTGTGCACTTTAGGTTAAAATGTCAAAATCTTCAAAATGAGCATAAGCACGATGAAATTAATGCTGGAATCATCTTCAGGATGCTAGAATACACTAAATACAGCAAAAATTTTGAGTCTACAACGTTTAGTTTAGGTGTGAGAGCCAAAATGAACTTTTTATTGCTTTAATTGCGTTTTCAGCCCCTGATTGTACACTTAAGGTGAAAATGTCAAAATCTTAAAAATGAGCATAAGCACAATGAAATTAATGCTGGAATCATCTTCAGGATGCTAAAATACACTAAATACAGCAAAAATTTTGAGTCTACAACGTTTAGTTTAGGTGTGAGAGCCAAAATGAACTTTTTATTGCTTTAAACGCGTTTTCAGCCCCTGATTGTACACTTAAGGTGAAAATGTCAAAATCTTCAAAATGAGCATAAGCACAATGAAATTAATGCTGGAATCATCTTCAGGATGCTAGAATACACTAAATACAGCAAAAATTTTGAGTCTACAACGTTTAGTTTAGGTGTGAGAGCCAAAATGAACTTTTTATTGCTTTAAACGCGTTTTCAGCCCCTGATTGTACACTTAAGGTGAAAATGTCAAAATCTTCAAAATGAGCATAAGCACAATGAAATTAATGCTGGAATCATCTTCAGGATGCTAGAATACACTAAATACAGCAAAAATTTTGAGTCTACAACGTTTAGTTTAGGTGTGAGAGCCAAAATGAACTTTTTATTGCTTTGTACGCGTTTTCAGCCCCTGATTGTACACTTAAGGTGAAAATGTCAAAATCTTAAAAATGAGCATAAGCACAATGAAATTAATGCTGGAATCATCTTCAGGATGCTAAAATACACTAAATACAGCAAAAAATTTGAGTCTACAACGTTTAGTTTAGGTGTGAGAGCCAAAATGAACTTTTTATTGCTTTAAATGCGTTTTCAGCCTGATTGTGCACTTTAGGTGAAAATGTCAAAATCTTAAAAATGAGCATATGCACAATGAAATTAATGCTGGAATCATCTTCAGGATGCTAGAATACACTAAATACAGCAAAAATTTTGAGTCTACAACGTTTAGTTTAGGTGTGAGAGCCAAAATGAACTTTTTATTGCTTTAAACGCGTTTTCAGCCCCTGATTGTACACTTAAGGTGAAAATGTCAAAATCTTCAAAATGAGCATAAGCACAATGAAATTAATGCTGGAATCATCTTCAGGATGCTAGAATACACTAAATACAGCAAAAATTTTGAGTCTACAACGTTTAGTTTAGGTGTGAGAGCCAAAATGAACTTTTTATTGCTTTAAATGCGTTTTCAGCCTGATTGTGCACTTTAGGTGAAAATGTCAAAATCTTAAAAATGAGCATAAGCACAATGTAATTAATGCTGGAATCATCTTCAGGATGCTAGAATACACTAAATACAGCAAAAATTTTGAGTCTACAACGTTTAGTTTAGGTGTGAGAGCCAAAATGAACTTTTTATTGCTTTAAACGCGTTTTCAGCCCCTGATTGTACACTTTAGGTGAAAATGTCAAAATCTTCAAAATTAGCATAAGCACAATGAAATTAATGCTGGAATCATCTTCAGGATGCTAGAATACACTGAATACAGCAAAAATTTTGAGTCTACAACGTTTATTTTAGGTGTGTGAGCCAAAATGAACTTTTTATTGCTTTAAATGCGTTTTCAGCCTGATTGTGCACTTTAGGTTAAAATGTCAAAATCTTCAAAATGAGCATAAGCACGATGAAATTAATGCTGGAATCATCTTCAGGATGCTAGAATACACTAAATAAAGCAAAAATTTTGAGTCTACAACGTTTAGTTTAGGTGTGAGAGCCAAAATGAACTTTTTATTGCTTTAAACGCGTTTTCAGCCCCTGATTGTACACTTAAGGTGAAAATGTCAAAATCTTAAAAATGAGCATAAGCACAATGAAATTAATGCTGGAATCATCTTCAGGATGCTAAAATACACTAAATAGAGCAAAAATTTTGAGTCTACAACGTTTAGTTTAGGTGTGAGAGCCAAAATGAACTTTTTATTGCTTTAAACGCGTTTTCAGCCCCTGATTGTACACTTAAGGTGAAAATGTCAAAATCTTCAAAATGAGCATAAGCACGATGAAATTAATGCTGGAATCATCTTCAGGATGCTAGAATACACTAAATACAGCAAAAATTTTGAGTCTACAACGTTTAGTTTAGGTGTGAGAGCCAAAATGAACTTTTTATTGCTTTAAACGCGTTTTCAGCCCCTGATTGTACACTTAAGGTGAAAATGTCAAAATCTTAAAAATGAGCATAAGCACAATGAAATTAATGCTGGAATCATCTTCAGGATGCTAAAATACACTAAATAGAGCAAAAATTTTGAGTCTACAACGTTTAGTTTAGGTGTGAGAGCCAAAATGAACTTTTTATTGCTTTAAACGCGTTTTCAGCCCCTGATTGTACACTTAAGGTGAAAATGTCAAAATCTTAAAAATGAGCATAAGCACAATGAAATTAATGCTGGAATCATCTTCAGGATGCTAAAATACACTAAATACAGCAAAAATTTTGAGTCTACAACATTTAGTTTAGGTGTGAGAGCCAAAATGAACTTTTTATTGCTTTAAATGCGTTTTCAGCCTGATTGTGCACTTTAGGTGAAAATGTCAAAATCTTAAAAATGAGCATAAGCACAATGAAATTAATGCTGGAATCATCTTCAGGATGCTAGAATACACTAAATACAGCAAAAATTTTGAGTCTACAACGTTTAGTTTAGGTGTGAGAGACAAAATGAACTTTTTATTGCTTTAAACGCGTTTTCAGCCCCTGATTGTACACTTAAGGTGAAAATGTCAAAATCTTCAAAATGAGCATAAGCACGATGAAATTAATGCTGGAATCATCTTCAGGATGCTAGAATACACTGAATACAGCAAAAATTTTGAGTCTACAACGTTTAGTTTAGGTGTGAGAGCCAAAATGAACTTTTTATTGCTTTAAACGCGTTTTCAGCCCCTGATTGTACACTTAAGGTGAAAATGTCAAAATCTTAAAAATGCGCATAAGCACAATGAAATTAATGCTGGAATCATCTTCAGGATGCTAAAATACACTAAATACAGCAAAAATTTTGAGTCTACAACGTTTAGTTTAGGTGTGAGAGCCAAAATGAACTTTTTATTGCTTTAAACGCGTTTTCAGCCCCTGATTGTACACTTAAGGTGAAAATGTCAAAATCTTAAAAATTAGCATAAGCACAATGAAATTAATGCTGGAATCATCTTCAGGATGCTAGAATACACAATATACTGCAAAAATTTTGAGTCTACAACGTTTATTTTAGGTGTGTGAGCCAAAATGAACTTTTTATTGCTTTAAATGCGTTTTCAGCCTGATTGTGCACTTTAGGGGAAATTGTCAAAATCTTCAAAATGAGCATAAGCACGATGAAATTAATGCTGGAATCATCTTCAGGATGCTAGAATACACTGAATACAGAAAAAATTTTGAGTCTACAACGTTTAGTTTAGGTGTGAGAGCCAAAATGAACTTTTTATTGCTTTAAATGCGTTTTCAGCCTGATTGTGCACTTTAGGTGAAAATGTCAAAATCTTAAAAATGAGCATAAGCACAATGAAATTAATGCTGGAATCATCTTCAGGATGCTAGAATACACTAAATACAGCAAAAATTTTGAGTCTACAACATTTAGTTTAGGTGTGAGAGCCAAAGTGAACTTTTTATTGCTTTAAACGCGTTTTCAGCCCCTGATTGTACACTTAAGGTGAAAATGTCAAAATCTTAAAAATGAGCAAAAGCACAATGAAATTAATGCTGGAATCATCTTCAGGATGCTAGAATACACTGAATACAGCAAAAATTTTGAGTCTACAACGTTTAGTTTAGGTGTGAGAGCCAAAATGAACTTTTTATTGCTTTAAACGCGTTTTCAGCCCCTGATTGTACACTTAAGGTGAAAATGTCAAATTCTTCAAACTGAGCATAAGCACAATGAAATTAATGCTGGAATCATCTTCAGGATGCTAGAATACACTGAATACAGCAAAAATTTTGAGTCTACAACGTTTATTTTAGGTGTGTGAGCCAAAATGAACTTTTTATTGCTTTAAATGCGTTTTCAGCCTGATTGTGCACTTTAGGTGAAAATGTCAAAATCTTCAAAATGAGCATAAGCACGATGAAATTAATGCTGGAATCATCTTCAGGATGCTAGAATACACTAAATACAGCAAAAAATTTGAGTCTACAACGTTTAGTTTAGGTGTGAGAGCCAAAATGAACTTTTTATTGCTTTAAACGCGTTTTCAGCCCCTGATTGTACACTTAAGGTGAAAATGTCAAAATCTTCAAAATAAGCATAAGCACAATGAAATTAATGCTGGAATCATCTTTAGGATGCTAGAATACACTAAATACAGCAAAAATTTTGAGTCTACAACGTTTAGTTTAGGTGTGAGAGCCAAAATGAACTTTTTATTGCTTTAAATTTGTTTTCAGCCTGATTGTGCACTTTAGGTGAAAATGTCAAAATCTTAAAAATGAGCATAAGCACAATGAAATTAATGCTGGAATCATCTTCAGGATGCTAGAATACACTAAATACAGCAAAAATTTTGAGTCTACAACGTTTAGTTTAGGTGTGAGAGCCAAAATGAACTTTTTATTGCTTTAAACGCGTTTTCAGCCCCTGATTGTACACTTAAGGTGAAAATGTCAAAATCTTAAAAATGAGCATAAGCACAATGAAATTAATGCAGGAATCATCTTCAGGATGCTAGAATACACTGAATACAGCAAAAATTTTGAGTCTACAACGTTTAGTTTAGGTGTGAGAGCCAAAATGAACTTTTTATTGCTTTAAACGCGTTTTCAGCCCCTGATTGTACACTTAAGGTGAAAATGTCAAAATCTTAAAAATGAGCATAAGCACAATGAAATTAATGCTGGAATCATCTTCAGGATGCTAAAATACACAAAATACAGCAAAAGTTTTGAGTCTACAACGTTTAGTTTAGGTGTGAGAGCCAAAATTAACTTTTTATTGCTTTAAATGCGTTTTCAGCCTGATTGTGCACTTTAGGTGAAAATGTCAAAATCTTAAAAATGAGCATAAGCACAATGAAATTAATGCTGGAATCATCTTCAGGATGCTAGAATACACTAAATACAGCAAAAATTTTGAGTCTACAACGTTTAGTTTAGGTGTGAGAGCCAAAATGAACTTTTTATTGCTTTAAAAGCGTTTTCAGCCCCTGATTGTACACTTAAGGTGAAAATGTCAAAATCTTCAAAATGAGCATAAGCACAATGAAATTAATGCTGGAATCATCTTCAGGATGCTAGAATACACTAAATACAGCAAAAATTTTGAGTCTACAACGTTTAGTTTAGGTGTGAGAGCCAAAATGAACTTTTTATTGCTTTAAATGTGTTTTCAGCCTGATTGTGCACTTTAGGTGAAAATGTCAAAATCTTAAAAATGAGCATAAGCACAATGAAATTAATGCTGGAATCATCTTCAGGATGCTAGAATACACTAAATACAGCAAAAATTTTGAGTCTACAACGTTTAGTTTAGGTGTGAGAGCCAAAATGAACTTTTTATTGCTTTAAACGCGTTTTCAGCCCCTGATTGTACACTTAAGGTGAAAATGTCAAAATCTTCAAAATGAGCATAAGTACAATGAAATTAATGCTGGAATCATCTTCAGGATGCTAGAATACACTGAATACAGCAAAAATTTTGAGTCTACAACGTTTATTTTAGGTGTGTGAGCCAAAATGAACTTTTTATTGCTTTAAATGCGTTTTCAGCCTGATCGTGCACTTTAGGTTAAAATGTCAAAATCTTCAAAATGAGCATAAGCACGATGAAATTAATGCTGGAATCATCTTCAGGATGCTAGAATACACTAAATACAGCAAAAATTTTGAGTCTACAACGTTTAGTTTAGGTGTGAGAGCCAAAATGAACTTTTTATTGCTTTAAACGCGTTTTCAGCCCCTGATTGTACACTTAAGGTGAAAATGTCAAAATCTTAAAAATGAGCATAAGCACAATGAAATTAATGCTGGAATCATCTTCAGGATGCTAGAATACACTGAATACAGCAAAAATTTTGAGTCTACAACGTTTATTTTAGGTGTGTGAGCCAAAATGAACTTTTTATTGCTTTAAATGCGTTTTCAGCCTGATTGTGCACTTTAGGTTAAAATGTCAAAATCTTCAAAATGAGCATAAGCACGATGAAATTAATGCTGGAATCATCTTCAGGATGCTAGAATACACTAAATACAGCAAAATTTTTGAGTCTACAACGTTTAGTTTAGGTGTGAGAGCCAAAATGAACTTTTTATTGCTTTAAACGCGTTTTCAGCCCCTGATTGTACACTTAAGGTGAAAATGTCAAAATCTTAAAAATGAGCAAAAGCACAATGAAATTAATGCTGGAATCATCTTCAGGATGCTAGAATACACTGAATACAGCAAAAATTTTGAGTCTACAACGTTTAGTTTAGGTGTAAGAGCCAAAATAAACTTTTTATTGCTTTAAACGCGTTTTCAGCCCCTGATTGTACACTTTAGGTGAAAATGTCAAAATCTTCAAAATGAGCATAAGCACGATGAAATTAATGCTGGAATCATCTTCAGGATGCTAGAATACACTGAATACAGCAAAAAATTTGAGTCTACAACGTTTAGTTTAGGTGTGAGAGCCAAAATAACTTTTTATTGCTTTAAACGCGTTTTCAGCCCCTGATTGTACACTTAAGGTGAAAATGTCAAAATCTTCAAAATGAGCATAAGCACAATGAAATTAATGCTGGAATCATCATCAGGATGCTAGAATACACTAAATACAGCAAAAATTTTGAGTCTACAACGTTTAGTTTAGGTGTGAGAGCCAAAATGAACTTTTTATTGCTTTAAATGCGTTTTCAGCCTGATTGTGCACTTTAGGTGAAAATGTCAAAATCTTAAAAATGAGCATAAGCACAATGAAATTAATGCTGGAATTATCTTCAGGATGCTAGAATACACTAAATACAGCAAAAATTTTGAGTCTACAACGTTTAGTTTAGGTGTGAGAGCCAAAATGAACTTTTTATTGCTTTACACGTTTTTTCAGCCCCTGATTGTACACTTAAGGTGAAAATGTCAAAATCTTAAAAATGAGCATAAGCACAATGAAATTAATGCTGGAATCATCTTCAGGATGCTAGAATACACTGAATACAGCAAAAATTTTGAGTCTACAACGTTTAGTTTAGGTGTGAGAGCCAAAATGAACTTTTTATTGCTTTAAACGCGTTTTCAGCCCCTGATTGTACACTTAAGGTGAAAATGTCAAAATCTTAAAAATTAGCATAAGCACAATGAAATTAATGCTGGAATCATCTTCAGGATGCTAAAATACACTAAATACAGCAAAAATTTTGAGTCTACAACGTTTAGTTTAGGTGTGAGAGCCAAAATGAACTTTTTATTGCTTTAAATGCGTTTTCAGCCTGATTGTGCACTTTAGGTGAAAATTTCAAAATCTTAAAAATGAGCATAAGCACAATGAAATTAATGCTGGAATCATCTTCAGGATGCTAGAATACACTAAATACAGCAAAAATTTTGAGTCTACAACGTTTAGTTTAGGTGTGAGAGCCAAAATGAACTTTTTATTGCTTTAAACGCGTTTTCAGCCCCTGATTGTACACTTAAGGTGAAAATGTCAAAATCTTCAAAATGAGCATAAGCACAATGAAATTAATGCTGGAATCATCTTCAGGATGCTAGAATACACTGAATACAGCAAAAATTTTGAGTCTACAACGTTTATTTTAGGTGTGTGAGCCAAAATGAACTTTTTATTGCTTTAAATGCGTTTTCAGCCTGATTGTGCACTTTAGGTTAAAATGTCAAAATCTTCAAAATGAGCATAAGCACGATGAAATTAATGCTGGAATCATCTTCAGGATGCTAGAATACACTAAATACAGCAAAATTTTTGAGTCTACAACGTTTAGTTTAGGTGTGAGAGCCAAAATGAACTTTTTATTGCTTTAAACGCGTTTTCAGCCCCTGATTGTACACTTAAGGTGAAAATGTCAAAATCTTAAAAATGAGCATAAGCACAATGAAATTAATGCTGGAATCATCTTCAGGATGCTAAAATACACTAAATACAGCAAAAATTTTGAGTCTACAACGTTTAGTTTAGGTGTGAGAGCCAAAATGAACTTTTTATTGCTTTAAATGCGTTTTCAGCCTGATTGTGCACTTTAGGTGAAAATGTCAAAATCTTAAAAATGAGCATAAGCACAATGAAATTAATGCTGGAATCATCTTCAGGATGCTAGAATACACTAAATACAGCAAAAATTTTGAGTCTACAACGTTTAGTTTAGGTGTGAGAGCCAAATTGAACTTTTTATTGCTTTAAACGCGTTTTCAGCCCCTGATTGTACACTTAAGGTGAAAATGTCAAAATCTTCAAAATGAGCATAAGCACAATGAAATTAATGCTGGAATCATCTTCAGGATGCTAGAATACACTAAATACAGCAAAAATTTTGAGTCTACAACGTTTAGTTTAGGTGTGAGAGCCAAAATGAACTTTTTATTGCTTTAAACGCGTTTTCAGCCCCTGATTGTACACTTAAGGTGAAAATGTCAAAATCTTCAAAATGAGCATAAGCACATTGAAATTAATGCTGGAATCATCTTCAGGATGCTAGAATACACTAAATACAGCAAAAATTTTGAGTCTACAACGTTTAGTTTAGGTGTGAGAGCCAAAATGAACTTTTTATTGCTTTAAATGCGTTTTCAGCCTGATTGTGCACTTTAGGTTAAAATGTCAAAATCTTCAAAATGAGCATAAGCACGATGAAATTAATGCTGGAATCATCTTCAGGATGCTAGAATACACTAAATACAGCAAAAATTTTGAGTCTACAACGTTTAGTTTAGGTGTGAGAGCCAAAATGAACTTTTTATTGCTTTAAACGCGTTTTCAGCCCCTGATTGTACACTTAAGGTGAAAATGTCAAAATCTTAAAAATGAGCATAAGCACAATGAAATTAATGCTGGAATCATCTTCAGGATGCTAGAATACACTGAATACAGCAAAAATTTTGAGTCTACAACGTTTAGTTTAGGTGTGAGAGCCAAAATGAACTTTTTATTGCTTTAAACGCGTTTTCAGCCCCTGATTGTACACTTAAGGTGAAAATGTCAAAATCTTAAAAATGAGCATAAGCACAATGAAATTAATGCTGGAATCATCTTCAGGATGCTAAAATACACTAAATACAGCAAAAATTTTGAGTCTACAACGTTTAGTTTAGGTGTGAGAGCCAAAATTAACTTTTTATTGCTTTAAATACGTTTTCAGCCTGATTGTGCACTTTAGGTGAAAATGTCAAAATCTTAAAAATGAGCATAAGCACAATGAAATTAATGCTGGAATCATCTTCAGGATGCTAGAATACACTAAATACAGCAAAAATTTTGAGTCTACAACGTTTAGTTTAGGTGTGAGAGCCAAAATGAACTTTTTATTGCTTTAAACGCGTTTTCAGCCCCTGATTGTACACTTAAGGTGAAAATGTCAAAATCTTCAAAATGAGCATAAGCACAATGAAATTAATACTGGAATCATCTTCAGGATGCTAGAATACACTAAATACAGCAAAAATTTTGAGTCTACAACGTTTAGTTTAGGTGTGAGAGCCAAAATGAACTTTTTATTGCTTTAAACGCGTTTTCAGCCCCTGATTGTGCATTTTAGGTGAAAATGTCAAAATCTTAAAAATGAGCATAAGCACAATGAAATTAATGCTGGAATCATCTTCAGGATGCTAGAATACACTGAATACAGCAAAATTTTTGAGTCTACAACGTTTAGTTTAGGTGTGAGAGCCAAAATGAACTTTTTATTGCTTTAAACGCGTTTTCAGCCCCTGATTGTACACTTAAGGTGAAAATGTCAAAATCTTAAAAATGAGCATAAGCACAATGAAATTAATGCTGGAATCATCTTCAGGATGCTAAAATACACTGAATACAGCAAAAATTTTGAGTCTACAACGTTTAGTTTAGGTGTGAGAGCCAAAATGAACTTTTTATTGCTTTAAATGCGTTTTCAGCCTGATTGTGCACTTTAGGTGAAAATGTCAAAATCTTAAAAATGAGCATAAGCACAATGAAATTAATGCTGGAATCATCTTCAGGATGCTAGAATACACTAAATACAGCAACAATTTTGAGTCTACAACGTTTAGTTTAGGTGTGAGAGCCAAAATGAACTTTTTATTGCTTTAAACGCGTTTTCAGCCCCTGATTGTACACTTAAGGTGAAAATGTCAAAATCTTAAAAATGAGCATAAGCACAATGAAATTAATGCTGGAATCATCTTCAGGATGCTAGAATACACTAAATACAGCAAAAATTTTGAGTCTACAACGTTTAGTTTAGGTGTGAGAGCCAAATTGAACTTTTTATTGCTTTAAACGCGTTTTCAGCCCCTGATTGTACACTTAAGGTGAAAATGTCAAAATCTTCAAAATGAGCATAAGCACAATGAAATTAATGCTGGAATCATCTTCAGGATGCTAGACTACACTAAATACAGCAAAAATTTTGAGTCTACAACGTTTAGTTTAGGTGTGAGAGCCAAAATGAACTTTTTATTGCTTTAAACGCGTTTTCAGCCCCTGATTGTACACTTAAGGTGAAAATGTCAAAATCTTCAAAATGAGCATAAGCACATTGAAATTAATGCTGGAATCATCTTCAGGATGCTAGAATACACTAAATACAGCAAAAATTTTGAGTCTACAACGTTTAGTTTAGGTGTGAGAGCCAAAATGAACTTTTTATTGCTTTAAATGCGTTTTCAGCCTGATTGTGCACTTTAGGTTAAAATGTCAAAATCTTCAAAATGAGCATAAGCACGATGAAATTAATGCTGGAATCATCTTCAGGATGCTAGAATACACTAAATACAGCAAAAATTTTGAGTCTACAACGTTTAGTTTAGGTGTGAGAGCCAAAATGAACTTTTTATTGCTTTAAACGCGTTTTCAGCCCCTGATTGTACACTTAAGGTGAAAATGTCAAAATCTTCAAAATGAGCATAAGCACATTGAAATTAATGCTGGAATCATCTTCAGGATGCTAGAATACACTAAATACAGCAAAAATTTTGAGTCTACAACGTTTAGTTTAGGTGTGAGAGCCAAAATGAACTTTTTATTGCTTTAAATGCGTTTTCAGCCTGATTGTGCACTTTAGGTTAAAATGTCAAAATCTTCAAAATGAGCATAAGCACGATGAAATTAATGCTGGAATCATCTTCAGGATGCTAGAATACACTAAATACAGCAAAAATTTTGAGTCTACAACGTTTAGTTTAGGTGTGAGAGCCAAAATGAACTTTTTATTGCTTTAAACGCGTTTTCAGCCCCTGATTGTACACTTAAGGTGAAAATGTCAAAATCTTAAAAATGAGCATAAGCACAATGAAATTAATGCTGGAATCATCTTCAGGATGCTAGAATACACTGAATACAGCAAAAATTTTGAGTCTACAACGTTTAGTTTAGGTGTGAGAGCCAAAATGAACTTTTTATTGCTTTAAACGCGTTTTCAGCCCCTGATTGTACACTTAAGGTGAAAATGTCAAAATCTTAAAAATGAGCATAAGCACAATGAAATTAATGCTGGAATCATCTTCAGGATGCTAAAATACACTAAATACAGCAAAAATTTTGAGTCTACAACGTTTAGTTTAGGTGTGAGAGCCAAAATTAACTTTTTATTGCTTTAAATACGTTTTCAGCCTGATTGTGCACTTTAGGTGAAAATGTCAAAATCTTAAAAATGAGCATAAGCACAATGAAATTAATGCTGGAATCATCTTCAGGATGCTAGAATACACTAAATACAGCAAAAATTTTGAGTCTACAACGTTTAGTTTAGGTGTGAGAGCCAAAATGAACTTTTTATTGCTTTAAACGCGTTTTCAGCCCCTGATTGTACACTTAAGGTGAAAATGTCAAAATCTTCAAAATGAGCATAAGCACAATGAAATTAATACTGGAATCATCTTCAGGATGCTAGAATACACTAAATACAGCAAAAATTTTGAGTCTACAACGTTTAGTTTAGGTGTGAGAGCCAAAATGAACTTTTTATTGCTTTAAACGCGTTTTCAGCCCCTGATTGTGCATTTTAGGTGAAAATGTCAAAATCTTAAAAATGAGCATAAGCACAATGAAATTAATGCTGGAATCATCTTCAGGATGCTAGAATACACTGAATACAGCAAAATTTTTGAGTCTACAACGTTTAGTTTAGGTGTGAGAGCCAAAATGAACTTTTTATTGCTTTAAACGCGTTTTCAGCCCCTGATTGTACACTTAAGGTGAAAATGTCAAAATCTTAAAAATGAGCATAAGCACAATGAAATTAATGCTGGAATCATCTTCAGGATGCTAAAATACACTGAATACAGCAAAAATTTTGAGTCTACAACGTTTAGTTTAGGTGTGAGAGCCAAAATGAACTTTTTATTGCTTTAAATGCGTTTTCAGCCTGATTGTGCACTTTAGGTGAAAATGTCAAAATCTTAAAAATGAGCATAAGCACAATGAAATTAATGCTGGAATCATCTTCAGGATGCTAGAATACACTAAATACAGCAACAATTTTGAGTCTACAACGTTTAGTTTAGGTGTGAGAGCCAAAATGAACTTTTTATTGCTTTAAACGCGTTTTCAGCCCCTGATTGTACACTTAAGGTGAAAATGTCAAAATCTTAAAAATGAGCATAAGCACAATGAAATTAATGCTGGAATCATCTTCAGGATGCTAGAATACACTAAATACAGCAAAAATTTTGAGTCTACAACGTTTAGTTTAGGTGTGAGAGCCAAATTGAACTTTTTATTGCTTTAAACGCGTTTTCAGCCCCTGATTGTACACTTAAGGTGAAAATGTCAAAATCTTCAAAATGAGCATAAGCACAATGAAATTAATGCTGGAATCATCTTCAGGATGCTAGAATACACTAAATACAGCAAAAATTTTGAGTCTACAACGTTTAGTTTAGGTGTGAGAGCCAAAATGAACTTTTTATTGCTTTAAACGCGTTTTCAGCCCCTGATTGTACACTTAAGGTGAAAATGTCAAAATCTTCAAAATGAGCATAAGCACATTGAAATTAATGCTGGAATCATCTTCAGGATGCTAGAATACACTAAATACAGCAAAAATTTTGAGTCTACAACGTTTAGTTTAGGTGTGAGAGCCAAAATGAACTTTTTATTGCTTTAAATGCGTTTTCAGCCTGATTGTGCACTTTAGGTTAAAATGTCAAAATCTTCAAAATGAGCATAAGCACGATGAAATTAATGCTGGAATCATCTTCAGGATGCTAGAATACACTAAATACAGCAAAAATTTTGAGTCTACAACGTTTAGTTTAGGTGTGAGAGCCAAAATGAACTTTTTATTGCTTTAAACGCGTTTTCAGCCCCTGATTGTACACTTAAGGTGAAAATGTCAAAATCTTAAAAATGAGCATAAGCACAATGAAATTAATGCTGGAATCATCTTCAGGATGCTAGAATACACTGAATACAGCAAAAATTTTGAGTCTACAACGTTTAGTTTAGGTGTGAGAGCCAAAATGAACTTTTTATTGCTTTAAACGCGTTTTCAGCCCCTGATTGTACACTTAAGGTGAAAATGTCAAAATCTTAAAAATGAGCATAAGCACAATGAAATTAATGCTGGAATCATCTTCAGGATGCTAAAATACACTAAATACAGCAAAAATTTTGAGTCTACAACGTTTAGTTTAGGTGTGAGAGCCAAAATTAACTTTTTATTGCTTTAAATACGTTTTCAGCCTGATTGTGCACTTTAGGTGAAAATGTCAAAATCTTAAAAATGAGCATAAGCACAATGAAATTAATGCTGGAATCATCTTCAGGATGCTAGAATACACTAAATACAGCAAAAATTTTGAGTCTACAACGTTTAGTTTAGGTGTGAGAGCCAAAATGAACTTTTTATTGCTTTAAACGCGTTTTCAGCCCCTGATTGTACACTTAAGGTGAAAATGTCAAAATCTTCAAAATGAGCATAAGCACAATGAAATTAATACTGGAATCATCTTCAGGATGCTAGAATACACTAAATACAGCAAAAATTTTGAGTCTACAACGTTTAGTTTAGGTGTGAGAGCCAAAATGAACTTTTTATTGCTTTAAACGCGTTTTCAGCCCCTGATTGTGCATTTTAGGTGAAAATGTCAAAATCTTAAAAATGAGCATAAGCACAATGAAATTAATGCTGGAATCATCTTCAGGATGCTAGAATACACTGAATACAGCAAAATTTTTGAGTCTACAACGTTTAGTTTAGGTGTGAGAGCCAAAATGAACTTTTTATTGCTTTAAACGCGTTTTCAGCCCCTGATTGTACACTTAAGGTGAAAATGTCAAAATCTTAAAAATGAGCATAAGCACAATGAAATTAATGCTGGAATCATCTTCAGGATGCTAAAATACACTGAATACAGCAAAAATTTTGAGTCTACAACGTTTAGTTTAGGTGTGAGAGCCAAAATGAACTTTTTATTGCTTTAAATGCGTTTTCAGCCTGATTGTGCACTTTAGGTGAAAATGTCAAAATCTTAAAAATGAGCATAAGCACAATGAAATTAATGCTGGAATCATCTTCAGGATGCTAGAATACACTAAATACAGCAACAATTTTGAGTCTACAACGTTTAGTTTAGGTGTGAGAGCCAAAATGAACTTTTTATTGCTTTAAACGCGTTTTCAGCCCCTGATTGTACACTTAAGGTGAAAATGTCAAAATCTTCAAAATGAGCATAAGCACAATGAAATTAATGCTGGAATCATCTTCAGGATGCTAGAATACACTAAATACAGCAAAAATTTTGAGTCTACAACGTTTAGTTTAGGTGTGAGAGCCAAAATGAACTTTTTATTGCTTTAAACGCGTTTTCAGCCCCTGATTGTACACTTAAGGTGAAAATGTCAAAATCTTCAAAATGAGCATAAGCACAATGAAATTAATGCTGGAATCATCTTCAGGATGCTAGAATACACTGAATACAGCAAAAATTTTGAGTCTACAACGTTTATTTTAGGTGTGTGAGCCAAAATGAACTTTTTATTGCTTTAAATGCGTTTTCAGCCTGATTGTGCACTTTAGGTTAAAATGTCAAAATCTTCAAATTGAGCATAAGCACGATGAAATTAATGCTGGAATCATCTTCAGGATGCTAGAATACACTAAATACAGCAAAAATTTTGAGTCTACAACGTTTAGTTTAGGTGTGAGAGCCAAAATGAACTTTTTATTGCTTTAAACGCGTTTTCAGCCCCTGATTGTGCACTTTAGATGAAAATGTCAAAATCTTAAAAATGAGCATAAGCACAATGAAATAAATGCTGGAATCATCTTCAGGATGCTAGAATACACTGAATACAGCAAAAATTTTGAGTCTACAACGTTTAGTTTAGGTGTGAGAGCCAAAATGAACTTTTTATTGCTTTAAACGCGTTTTCAGCCCCTGATTGTACACTTAAGGTGAAAATGTCAAAATCTTCAAAATGAGCATAAGCACAATGAAATTAATGCTGGAATCATCTTCAGGATGCTAGAATACACTAAATACAGCAAAAATTTTGAGTCTACAACGTTTAGTTTGGGTGTGAGAGCCAAAATGAACTTTTTATTGCTTTAAATGCGTTTTCAGCCTGATTGTGCACTTTAGGTGAAAATGTCAAAATCTTAAAAATGAGCATAAGCACAATGAAATTAATGCTGGAATCATCTTCAGGATGCTAGAATACACTAAATACAGCAAAAATTTTGAGTCTACAACGTTTAGTTTAGGTGTGAGAGCCAAAATGAACTTTTTATTGCTTTAAACGCGTTTTCAGCCCCTGATTGTACACTTAAGGTGAAAATGTCAAAATCTTCAAAATGAGCATAAGCACAATGAAATTAATGCTGGAATCATCTTCAGGATGCTAGAATACACTAAATACAGCAAAAATTTTGAGTCTACAACGTTTAGTTTAGGTGTGAGAGCCAAAATGAACTTTTTATTGCTTTAAATGCGTTTTCAGCCTGATTGTGCACTTTAGGTGAAAATGTCAAAATCTTAAAAATGAGCATAAGCACAATGAAATTAATGCTGGAATCATCTTCAGGATGCTAGAATACACTGAATACAGCAAAAATTTTGAGTCTACAACGTTTATTTTAGGTGTGTGAGCCAAAATGAACTTTTTATTGCTTTAAATGCGTTTTCAGCCTGATTGTGCACTTTAGGTGAAAATGTCAAAATCTTCAAAATGAGCATAAGCACGATGAAATTAATGCTGGAATCATCTTCAGGATGCTAGAATACACTAAATACAGCCAAAATTTTGAGTCTACAACGTTTAGTTTAGGTGTGAGAGCCAAAATGAACTTTTTATTGCTTTAAACGCGTTTTCAGCCCCTGATTGTACACTTAAGGTGAAAATGTCAAAATCTTCAAAATGAGCATAAGCACAATGAAATCAATGCTGGAATCATCTTCAGGATGCTAGAATACACTAAATACAGCAAAAATTTTGAGTCTACAACGTTTAGTTTAGGTGTGAGAGCCAAAATGAACTTTTAATTGCTTTAAACGCGTTTTCAGCCCCTGATTGTACACTTAAGGTGAAAATGTCAAAATCTTCAAAATGAGCATAAGCACAATGAAATTAATGCTGGAATCATCTTCAGGATGCTAGAATACACTGAATACAGCAAAAAATTTTGAGTCTACAACGTTTATTTTAGGTGTGTGAGCCAAAATGAACTTTTTATTGCTTTAAATGCGTTTTCAGCCTGATTGTGCACTTAAGGTTAAAATGTCAAAATCTTCAAAATGAGCATAAGCACGATGAAATTAATGCTGGAATCATCTTCAGGATGCTAGAATACACTGAATACAGCAAAAATTTTGAGTCTACAACGTTTATTTTAGGTGTTTGAGCCAAAATGAACTTTTTATTGCTTTAAATGCGTTTTCAGCCTGATTGTGCACTTTAGGTGAAAATGTCAAAATCTTCAAAATGAGCATAGGCACGATGAAATAAATTCTGGAATCATCTTCAGGATGCTAGAATACACTAAATACAGCAAAAAATTTGAGTCTACAACGTTTAGTTTAGGTGTGAGAGCCAAAATGAACTTTTTATTGCTTTAAACGCGTTTTCAGCCCCTGATTGTACACTTAAGGTGAAAATGTCAAAATCTTAAAAATGAGCATAAGCACAATGAAATTAATGCTGGAATCATCTTCAGGATGCTAGAATACACTAATTACAGCAAAAATTTTGAGTCTACAACGTTTAGTTTAGGTGTGAGAGCCAAAATGAACTTTTTATTGCTTTAAACGCGTTTTCAGCCCCTGATTGTACTCTTAAGGTGAAAATGTCAAAATCTTAAAAATGAGCATAAGCACAATGAAATTAATGCTGGAATCATCTTCAGGATGCTAAAATACACTAAATACAGCAAAAATTTTGAGTCTACAACGTTTAGTTTAGGTGTGAGAGCCAAAATTAACTTTTTATTGCTTTAAATGCGTTTTCAGCCTGATTGTGCACTTTAGGTGAAAATGTCAAAATCTTAAAAATGAGCATAAGCACAATGAAATTAATGCTGGAATCATCTTCAGGATGCTAGAATACACTAAATACAGCAAAAATTTTGAGTCTACAACGTTTAGTTTAGGTGTGAGAGCCAAAATTAACTTTTTATTGCTTTAAACGCGTTTTCAGCCCCTGATTGTACACTTAAGGTGAAAATGTCAAAATCTTCAAAATGAGCATAAGCACAATGAAATTAATACTGGAATCATCTTCAGGATGCTAGAATACACTAAATACAGCAAAAATTTTGAGTCTACAACGTTTAGTTTAGGTGTGAGAGCCAAAATGAACTTTTTATTGCTTTAAACGCGTTTTCAGCCCCTGATTGTGCATTTTAGGTGAAAATGTCAAAATCTTAAAAATGAGCATAAGCACAATGAAATTAATGCTGGAATCATCTTCAGGATGCTAGAATACACTGAATACAGCAAAATTTTTGAGTCTACAACATTTAGTTTAGGTGTGAGAGCCAAAATGAACTTTTTATTGCTTTAAACGCGTTTTCAGCCCCTGATTGTACACTTAAGGTGAAAATGTCAAAATCTTAAAAATGAGCATAAGCACAATGAAATTAATGCTGGAATCATCTTCAGGATGCTAGAATACACTGAATACAGCAAAAATTTTGAGTCTACAACGTTTAGTTTAGGTGTGAGAGCCAAAATGAACTTTTTATTGCTTTAAACGCGTTTTCAGCCCCTGATTGTACACTTAAGGTGAAAATGTCAAAATCTTAAAAATGAGCATAAGCACAATGAAATTAATGCTGGAATCATCTTCAGGATGCTAAAATACACTAAATACAGCAAAAATTTTGAGTCTACAACGTTTAGTTTAGGTGTGAGAGCCAAAATTAACTTTTTATTGCTTTAAATGCGTTTTCAGCCTGATTGTGCACTTTAGGTGAAAATGTCAAAATCTTAAAAATGAGCATAAGCACAATGAAATTAATGCTGGAATCATCTTCAGGATGCTAGAATACACTAAATACAGCAAAAATTTTGAGTCTACAACGTTTAGTTTAGGTGTGAGAGCCAAAATGAACTTTTTATTGCTTTAAACGCGTTTTCAGCCCCTGATTGTACACTTAAGGTGAAAATGTCAAAATCTTCAAAATGAGCATAAGCACAATGAAATTAATACTGGAATCATCTTCAGGATGCTAGAATACACTAAATACAGCAAAAATTTTGAGTCTACAACGTTTAGTTTAGGTGTGAGAGCCAAAATGAACTTTTTATTGCTTTAAACGCGTTTTCAGCCCCTGATTGTGCATTTTAGGTGAAAATGTCAAAATCTTAAAAATGAGCATAAGCACAATGAAATTAATGCTGGAATCATCTTCAGGATGCTAGAATACACTGAATACAGCAAAATTTTTGAGTCTACAACGTTTAGTTTAGGTGTGAGAGCCAAAATGAACTTTTTATTGCTTTAAACGCGTTTTCAGCCCCTGATTGTACACTTAAGGTGAAAATGTCAAAATCTTAAAAATGAGCATAAGCACAATGAAATTAATGCTGGAATCATCTTCAGGATGCTAAAATACACTGAATACAGCAAAAATTTTGAGTCTACAACGTTTAGTTTAGGTGTGAGAGCCAAATTGAACTTTTTATTGCTTTAAACGCGTTTTCAGCCCCTGATTGTACACTTAAGGTGAAAATGTCAAAATCTTCAAAATGAGCATAAGCACAATGAAATTAATGCTGGAATCATCTTCAGGATGCTAGAATACACTGAATACAGCAAAAAATTTTGAGTCTACAACGTTTATTTTAGGTGTGTGAGCCAAAATGAACTTTTTATTGCTTTAAATGCGTTTTCAGCCTGATTGTGCACTTAAGGTTAAAATGTCAAAATCTTCAAAATGAGCATAAGCACGATGAAATTAATGCTGGAATCATCTTCAGGATGCTAGAATACACTGAATACAGCAAAAATTTTGAGTCTACAACGTTTATTTTAGGTGTGTGAGCCAAAATGAACTTTTTATTGCTTTAAATGCGTTTTCAGCCTGATTGTGCACTTTAGGTGAAAATGTCAAAATCTTCAAAATGAGCATAGGCACGATGAAATAAATTCTGGAATCATCTTCAGGATGCTAGAATACACTAAATACAGCAAAAAATTTGAGTCTACAACGTTTAGTTTAGGTGTGAGAGCCAAAATGAACTTTTTATTGCTTTAAACGCGTTTTCAGCCCCTGATTGTACACTTAAGGTGAAAATGTCAAAATCTTAAAAATGAGCATAAGCACAATGAAATTAATGCTGGAATCATCTTCAGGATGCTAGAATACACTGAATACAGCAAAAATTTTGAGTCTACAACGTTTAGTTTAGGTGTGAGAGCCAAAATGAACTTTTTATTGCTTTAAACGCGTTTTCAGCCCCTGATTGTACACTTAAGGTGAAAATGTCAAAATCTTAAAAATGAGCATAAGCACAATGAAATTAATGCTGGAATCATCTTCAGGATGCTAAAATACACTAAATACAGCAAAAATTTTGAGTCTACAACGTTTAGTTTAGGTGTGAGAGCCAAAATTAACTTTTTATTGCTTTAAATGCGTTTTCAGCCTGATTGTGCACTTTAGGTGAAAATGTCAAAATCTTAAAAATGAGCATAAGCACAATGAAATTAATGCTGGAATCATCTTCAGGATGCTAGAATACACTGAATACAGCAAAATTTTTGAGTCTACAACGTTTAGTTTAGGTGTGAGAGCCAAAATGAACTTTTTATTGCTTTAAACGCGTTTTCAGCCCCTGATTGTACACTTAAGGTGAAAATGTCAAAATCTTAAAAATGAGCATAAGCACAATGAAATTAATGCTGGAATCATCTTCAGGATGCTAAAATACACTGAATACAGCAAAAATTTTGAGTCTACAACGTTTAGTTTAGGTGTGAGAGCCAAAATGAACTTTTTATTGCTTTAAATGCGTTTTCAGCCTGATTGTGCACTTTAGGTGAAAATGTCAAAATCTTAAAAATGAGCATAAGCACAATGAAATTAATGCTGGAATCATCTTCAGGATGCTAGAATACACTAAATACAGCAAGAATTTTGAGTCTACAACGTTTAGTTTAGGTGTGAGAGCCAAAATGAACTTTTTATTGCTTTAAACGCGTTTTCAGCCCCTGATTGTACACTTAAGGTGAAAATGTCAAAATCTTCAAAATGAGCATAAGCACAATGAAATTAATGCTGGAATCATCTTCAGGATGCTAGAATACACTAAATACAGCAAAAATTTTGAGTCTACAACGTTTAGTTTAGGTGTGAGAGCCAAAATGAACTTTTTATTGCTTTAAATGCGTTTTCAGCCTGATTGTGCACTTTAGGTGAAAATGTCAAAATCTTAAAAATGAGCATAAGCACAATGAAATTAATGCTGGAATCATCTTCAGGATGCTAGAATACACTAAATACAGCAAAAATTTTGAGTCTACAACGTTTAGTTTAGGTGTGAGAGCCAAAATGAACTTTTTATTGCTTTAAACGCGTTTTCAGCCCCTGATTGTACACTTAAGGTGAAAATGTCAAAATCTTCAAAATGAGCATAAGCACAATGAAATTAATGCTGGAATCATCTTCAGGATGCTAGAATACACTAAATACAGCAAAAATTTTGAGTCTACAACGTTTAGTTTAGGTGTGAGAGCCAAAATGAACTTTTTATTGCTTTAAATGCGTTTTCAGCCCCTGATTGTACACTTAAGGTGAAAATGTCAAAATCTTCAAAATGAGCATAAGCACAATGAAATTAATGCTGGAATCATCTTCAGGATGCTAGAATACACTGAATACAGCAAAAATTTTGAGTCTACAACGTTTATTTTAGGTGTGTGAGCCAAAATGAACTTTTTATTGCTTTAAATGCGTTTTCAGCCTGATTGTGCACTTTAGGTTAAAATGTCAAAATCTTCAAATTGAGCATAAGCACGATGAAATTAATGCTGGAATCATCTTCAGGATGCTAGAATACACTAAATACAGCAAAAATTTTGAGTCTACAACGTTTAGTTTAGGTGTGAGAGCCAAAATGAACTTTTTATTGCTTTAAACGCGTTTTCAGCCCCTGATTGTGCACTTTAGATGAAAATGTCAAAATCTTAAAAATGAGCATAAGCACAATGAAATAAATGCTGGAATCATCTTCAGGATGCTAGAATACACTGAATACAGCAAAAATTTTGAGTCTACAACGTTTAGTTTAGGTGTGAGAGCCAAAATGAACTTTTTATTGCTTTAAACGCGTTTTCAGCCCCTGATTGTACACTTAAGGTGAAAATGTCAAAATCTTCAAAATGAGCATAAGCACAATGAAATTAATGCTGGAATCATCTTCAGGATGCTAGAATACACTAAATACAGCAAAAATTTTGAGTCTACAACGTTTAGTTTGGGTGTGAGAGCCAAAATGAACTTTTTATTGCTTTAAATGCGTTTTCAGCCTGATTGTGCACTTTAGGTGAAAATGTCAAAATCTTAAAAATGAGCATAAGCACAATGAAATTAATGCTGGAATCATCTTCAGGATGCTAGAATACACTAAATACAGCAAAAATTTTGAGTCTACAACGTTTAGTTTAGGTGTGAGAGCCAAAATGAACTTTTTATTGCTTTAAACGCGTTTTCAGCCCCTGATTGTACACTTAAGGTGAAAATGTCAAAATCTTCAAAATGAGCATAAGCACAATGAAATTAATGCTGGAATCATCTTCAGGATGCTAGAATACACTAAATACAGCAAAAATTTTGAGTCTACAACGTTTAGTTTAGGTGTGAGAGCCAAAATGAACTTTTTATTGCTTTAAATGCGTTTTCAGCCTGATTGTGCACTTTAGGTGAAAATGTCAAAATCTTAAAAATGAGCATAAGCACAATGAAATTAATGCTGGAATCATCTTCAGGATGCTAGAATACACTGAATACAGCAAAAATTTTGAGTCTACAACGTTTATTTTAGGTGTGTGAGCCAAAATGAACTTTTTATTGCTTTAAATGCGTTTTCAGCCTGATTGTGCACTTTAGGTGAAAATGTCAAAATCTTCAAAATGAGCATAAGCACGATGAAATTAATGCTGGAATCATCTTCAGGATGCTAGAATACACTAAATACAGCAAAAATTTTGAGTCTACAACGTTTAGTTTAGGTGTGAGAGCCAAAATGAACTTTTTATTGCTTTAAACGCGTTTTCAGCCCCTGATTGTACACTTAAGGTGAAAATGTCAAAATCTTCAAAATGAGCATAAGCACAATGAAATCAATGCTGGAATCATCTTCAGGATGCTAGAATACACTAAATACAGCAAAAATTTTGAGTCTACAACGTTTAGTTTAGGTGTGAGAGCCAAAATGAACTTTTTATTGCTTTAAACGCGTTTTCAGCCCCTGATTGTACACTTAAGGTGAAAATGTCAAAATCTTCAAAATGAGCATAAGCACAATGAAATTAATGCTGGAATCATCTTCAGGATGCTAGAATACACTGAATACAGCAAAAAATTTTGAGTCTACAACGTTTATTTTAGGTGTGTGAGCCAAAATGAACTTTTTATTGCTTTAAATGCGTTTTCAGCGTGATTGTGCACTTAAGGTTAAAATGTCAAAATCTTCAAAATGAGCATAAGCACGATGAAATTAATGCTGGAATCATCTTCAGGATGCTAGAATACACTGAATACAGCAAAAATTTTGAGTCTACAACGTTTATTTTAGGTGTGTGAGCCAAAATGAACTTTTTATTGCTTTAAATGCGTTTTCAGCCTGATTGTGCACTTTAGGTGAAAATGTCAAAATCTTCAAAATGAGCATAGGCACGATGAAATAAATTCTGGAATCATCTTCAGGATGCTAGAATACACTAAATACAGCAAAAAATTTGAGTCTACAACGTTTAGTTTAGGTGTGAGAGCCAAAATGAACTTTTTATTGCTTTAAACGCGTTTTCAGCCCCTGATTGTACACTTAAGGTGAAAATGTCAAAATCTTCAAAATGAGCATAAGCACAATGAAATTAATGCTGGAATCATCTTCAGGATGCTAGAATACACTAAATACAGCAAAAATTTTGAGTCTACAACGTTTAGTTTAGGTGTGAGAGCCAAAATGAACTTTTTATTGCTTTAAATGCGTTTTCAGCCTGATTGTGCACTTTAGGTGAAAATGTCAAAATCTTAAAAATGAGCATAAGCACAATGAAATTAATGCTGGAATCATCTTCAGGATGCTAGAATACACTAAATACAGCAAAAATTTTGAGTCTACAACGTTTAGTTTAGGTGTGAGAGCCAAAATGAACTTTTTATTGCTTTAAACGCGTTTTCAGCCCCTGATTGTACACTTAAGGTGAAAATGTCAAAATCTTAAAAATGAGCATAAGCACAATGAAATTAATGCTGGAATCATCTTCAGGATGCTAGAATACACTGAATACAGCAAAAATTTTGAGTCTACAACGTTTAGTTTAGGTGTGAGAGCCAAAATGAACTTTTTATTGCTTTAAAGGCGTTTTCAGCCCCTGATTGTACACTTAAGGTGAAAATGTCAAAATCTTAAAAATGAGCATAAGCACAATGAAATTAATGCTGGAATCATCTTCAGGATGCTAAAATACACTAAATACAGCAAAAATTTTGAGTCTACAACGTTTAGTTTAGGTGTGAGAGCCAAAATGAACTTTTTATTGCTTTAAATGCGTTTTCAGCCTGATTGTGCACTTTAGGTGAAAATGTCAAAATCTTAAAAATGAGCATAAGCACAATGAAATTAATGCTGGAATCATCTTCAGGATGCTAGAATACACTGAATACAGCAAAAATTTTGAGTCTACAACGTTTAGTTTAGGTGTTAGAGCCAAAATGAACTTTTTATTGCTTTAAACGCGTTTTCAGCCCCTGATTGTACACTTAAGGTGAAAATGTCAAAATCTTCAAAATGAGCATAAGCACAATGAAATTAATGCTGGAATCATCTTTAGGATGCTAGAATACACTGAATACAGCAAAAATTTTGAGTCTACAACGTTTATTTTAGGTGTGTGAGCCAAAATGAACTTTTTATTGCTTTAAATGCGTTTTCAGCCTGATTGTGCACTTTAGATGAAAATGTCAAAATCTTAAAAATGAGCATAAGCACAATGAAATAAATGCTGGAATCATCTTCAGGATGCTAGAATACACTGAATACAGCAAAAATTTTGAGTCTACAACGTTTAGTTTAGGTGTGAGAGCCAAAATGAACTTTTTATTGCTTTAAACGCGTTTTCAGCCCCTGATTGTACACTTAAGGTGAAAATGTCAAAATCTTCAAAATGAGCATAAGCACAATGAAATTAATGCTGGAATCATCTTCAGGATGCTAGAATACACTAAATACAGCAAAAATTTTGAGTCTACAACGTTTAGTTTGGGTGTGAGAGCCAAAATGAACTTTTTATTGCTTTAAATGCGTTTTCAGCCTGATTGTGCACTTTAGGTGAAAATGTCAAAATCTTAAAAATGAGCATAAGCACAATGAAATTAATGCTGGAATCATCTTCAGGATGCTAGAATACACTAAATACAGCAAAAATTTTGAGTCTACAACGTTTAGTTTAGGTGTGAGAGCCAAAATGAACTTTTTATTGCTTTAAACGCGTTTTCAGCCCCTGATTGTACACTTAAGGTGAAAATGTCAAAATCTTCAAAATGAGCATAAGCACAATGAAATTAATGCTGGAATCATCTTCAGGATGCTAGAATACACTAAATACAGCAAAAATTTTGAGTCTACAACGTTTAGTTTAGGTGTGAGAGCCAAAATGAACTTTTTATTGCTTTAAATGCGTTTTCAGCCTGATTGTGCACTTTAGGTGAAAATGTCAAAATCTTAAAAATGAGCATAAGCACAATGAAATTAATGCTGGAATCATCTTCAGGATGCTAGAATACACTGAATACAGCAAAAATTTTGAGTCTACAACGTTTATTTTAGGTGTGTGAGCCAAAATGAACTTTTTATTGCTTTAAATGCGTTTTCAGCCTGATTGTGCACTTTAGGTGAATATGTCAAAATCTTCAAAATGAGCATAAGCACGATGAAATTAATGCTGGAATCATCTTCAGGATGCTAGAATACACTAAATACAGCAAAAATTTTGAGTCTACAACGTTTAGTTTAGGTGTGAGAGCCAAAATGAACTTTTTATTGCTTTAAACGCGTTTTCAGCCCCTGATTGTACACTTAAGGTGAAAATGTCAAAATCTTCAAAATGAGCATAAGCACAATGAAATCAATGCTGGAATCATCTTCAGGATGCTAGAATACACTAAATACAGCAAAAATTTTGAGTCTACAACGTTTAGTTTAGGTGTGAGAGCCAAAATGAACTTTTTATTGCTTTAAACGCGTTTTCAGCCCCTGATTGTACACTTAAGGTGAAAATGTCAAAATCTTCAAAATGAGCATAAGCACAATGAAATTAATGCTGGAATCATCTTCAGGATGCTAGAATACACTGAATACAGCAAAAAATTTTGAGTCTACAACGTTTATTTTAGGTGTGTGAGCCAAAATGAACTTTTTATTGCTTTAAATGCGTTTTCAGCCTGATTGTGCACTTAAGGTTAAAATGTCAAAATCTTCAAAATGAGCATAAGCACGATGAAATTAATGCTGGAATCATCTTCAGGATGCTAGAATACACTGAATACAGCAAAAATTTTGAGTCTACAACGTTTATTTTAGGTGTGTGAGCCAAAATGAACTTTTTATTGCTTTAAATGCGTTTTCAGCCTGATTGTGCACTTTAGGTGAAAATGTCAAAATCTTCAAAATGAGCATAGGCACGATGAAATAAATTCTGGAATCATCTTCAGGATGCTAGAATACACTAAATACAGCAAAAAATTTGAGTCTACAACGTTTAGTTTAGGTGTGAGAGCCAAAATGAACTTTTTATTGCTTTAAACGCGTTTTCAGCCCCTGATTGTACACTTAAGGTGAAAATGTCAAAATCTTCAAAATGAGCATAAGCACAATGAAATTAATGCTGGAATCATCTTCAGGATGCTAGAATACACTAAATACAGCAAAAATTTTGAGTCTACAACGTTTAGTTTAGGTGTGAGAGCCAAAATGAACTTTTTATTGCTTTAAATGCGTTTTCAGCCTGATTGTGCACTTTAGGTGAAAATGTCAAAATCTTAAAAATGAGCATAAGCACAATGAAATTAATGCTGGAATCATCTTCAGGATGCTAGAATACACTAAATACAGCAAAAATTTTGAGTCTACAACGTTTAGTTTAGGTGTGAGAGCCAAAATGAACTTTTTATTGCTTTAAACGCGTTTTCAGCCCCTGATTGTACACTTAAGGTGAAAATGTCAAAATCTTAAAAATGAGCATAAGCACAATGAAATTAATGCTGGAATCATCTTCAGGATGCTAGAATACACTGAATACAGCAAAAATTTTGAGTCTACAACGTTTAGTTTAGGTGTGAGAGCCAAAATGAACTTTTTATTGCTTTAAAGGCGTTTTCAGCCCCTGATTGTACACTTAAGGTGAAAATGTCAAAATCTTAAAAATGAGCATAAGCACAATGAAATTAATGCTGGAATCATCTTCAGGATGCTAAAATACACTAAATACAGCAAAAATTTTGAGTCTACAACGTTTAGTTTAGGTGTGAGAGCCAAAATGAACTTTTTATTGCTTTAAATGCGTTTTCAGCCTGATTGTGCACTTTAGGTGAAAATGTCAAAATCTTAAAAATGAGCATAAGCACAATGAAATTAATGCTGGAATCATCTTCAGGATGCTAGAATACACTGAATACAGCAAAAATTTTGAGTCTACAATGTTTAGTTTAGGTGTGAGAGCCAAAATGAACTTTTTATTGCTTTAAACGCGTTTTCAGCCCCTGATTGTACACTTAAGGTGAAAATGTCAAAATCTTCAAAATGAGCATAAGCACAATGAAATTAATGCTGGAATCATCTTTAGGATGCTAGAATACACTGAATACAGCAAAAATTTTGAGTCTACAACGTTTATTTTAGGTGTGTGAGCCAAAATGAACTTTTTATTGCTTTAAATGCGTTTTCAGCCTGATTGTGCACTTTAGGTTAAAATGTCAAAATCTTCAAAATGAGCATAAGCACGATGAAATTAATGCTGGAATCATCTTCAGGATGCTAGAATACACTAAATACAGCAAAAATTTTGAGTCTACAACGTTTAGTTTAGGTGTGAGAGCCAAAATGAACTTTTTATTGCTTTAAACGCGTTTTCAGCCCCTGATTGTACACTTAAGGTGAAAATGTCAAAATCTTAAAAATGAGCATAAGCACAATGAAATTAATGCTGGAATCATCTTCAGGATGCTAGAATACACTGAATACAGCAAAAATTTTGAGTCTACAACGTTTAGTTTAGGTGTGAGAGCCAAAATGAACTTTTTATTGCTTTAAACGCGTTTTCAGCCCCTGATTGTACACTTAAGGTGAAAATGTCAAAATCTTAAAAATGAGCATAAGCACAATGAAATTAATGCTGGAATCATCTTCAGGATGCTAGAATACACTAAATACAGCAAAAATTTTGAGTCTACAACGTTTAGTTTAGGTGTGAGAGCCAAAATGAACTTTTTATTGCTTTAAACGCGTTTTCAGCCCCTGATTGTACACTTAAGGTGAAAATGTCAAAATCTTCAATATGAGCATAAGCACGATGAAATTAATGCTGGAATCATCTTCAGGATGCTAGAATACACTAAATACAGCAAAAATTTTGAGTCTACAACGTTTAGTTTAGGTGTGAGAGCCAAAATGAACTTTTTATTGCTTTAAACGCGTTTTCAGCCCCTGATTGTACACTTAAGGTGAAAATGTCAAAATCTTCAAAATGAGCATAAGCACAATGAAATTAATGCTGGAATCATCTTCAGGATGCTAGAATACACTAAATACAGCAAAAATTTTGAGTCTACAACGTTTAGTTTAGGTGTGAGAGCCAAAATGAACTTTTTATTGCTTTAAATGCGTTTTCAGCCTGATTGTGCACTTTAGGTGAAAATGTCAAAATCTTCAAAATGAGCATAAGCACAATGAAATTAATGCTGGAATCATCTTCAGGATGCTAGAATACACTAAATACAGCAAAAATTTTGAGTCTACAACGTTTAGTTTAGGTGTGAGAGCCAAAATGAACTTTTTATTGCTTTAAATGCGTTTTCAGCCTGATTGTGCACTTTAGGTGAAAATGTCAAAATCTTAAAAATGAGCATAAGCACAATGAAATTAATGCTGGAATCATCTTCAGGATGCTAGAATACACTAAATACAGCAAAAATTTTGAGTCTACAACGTTTAGTTTAGGTGTGAGAGCCAAAATGAACTTTTTATTGCTTTAAACGCGTTTTCAGCCCCTGATTGTACACTTAAGGTGAAAATGTCAAAATCTTCCAAATGAGCATAAGCACAATGAAATTAATGCTGGAATCATCTTCAGGATGCTAGAATACACTGAATACAGCAAAAATTTTGAGTCTACAACGTTTATTTTAGGTGTGTGAGCCAAAATGAACTTTTTATTGCTTTAAAAGCGTTTTCAGCCTGATTGTGCACTTTAGGTTAAAATGTCAAAATCTTCAAAATGAGCATAAGCACGATGAAATTAATGCTGGAATCATCTTCAGGATGCTAGAATACACTAAATACAGCAAAAATTTTGAGTCTACAACGTTTAGTTTAGGTGTGAGAGCCAAAATGAACTTTTTATTGCTTTAAACGCGTTTTCAGCCCCTGATTGTACACTTAAGGTGAAAATGTCAAAATCTTAAAAATGAGCATAAGCACGATGAAATTAATGCTGGAATCATCTTCAGGATGCTAGAATACACTGAATACAGCAAAAATTTTGAGTCTACAACGTTTAGTTTAGGTGTGATAGCCAAAATGAACTTTTTATTCCTTTAAACGCGATTTCAGCCCCTGATTGTACACTTAAGGTGAAAATGTCAAAATCTTCAAAATGAGCATAAGCACAATGAAATTAATGCTGGAATCATCTTCAGGATGCTAGAATACACTAAATACAGGAAAAATTTTGAGTCTACAACGTTTAGTTTAGGTGTGAGAGCCAAAATGAACTTTTTATTGCTTTAAACGCGTTTTCAGCCCCTGATTGTACACTTAAGGTGAAAATGTCAAAATCTTCAAAATGAGCATAAGCACAATGAAATTAATGCTGGAATCATCTTCAGGATGCTAGAATACACTGAATACAGCAAAAATTTTGAGTCTACAACGTTTATTTTAGGTGTGTGAGCCAAAATGAACTTTTTATTGCTTTAAATCCGTTTTCAGCCTGATTGTGCACTTAAGGTTAAAATGTCAAAATCTTCAAAATGAGCATAAGCACGATGAAATTAATGCTGGAATCATCTTCAGGATGCTAGAATACACTAAATACAGCAAAATTTTGAGTCTACAACGTTTTTTTTAGGTGTGAGAGCCAAAATGAACTTTTTATTGCTTTAAATGCGTTTTCAGCCCCTGATTGTACACTTAAGGTGAAAATGTCAAAATCTTAAAAATGAGCAAAAGCACAATGAAATTAATGCTGGAATCATCTTCAGGATGCTAGAATACACTGAATACAGCAAAATTTTTGAGTCTACAACGTTTAGTTTAGGTGTGAGAGCCAAAATAAACTTTTTATTGCTTTAAACGCGTTTTCAGCCCCTGATTGTACACTTAAGGTGAAAATGTCAAAATCTTAAAAATGAGCAAAAGCACAATGAAATTAATGCTGGAATCATCTTCAGGATGCTAGAATACACTGAATACAGCAAAAATTTTGAGTCTACAACGTTTAGTTTAGGTGTGAGAGCCAAAATGAACTTTTTATTGCTTTAAACGCGTTTTCAGCCCCTGATTGTACACTTAAGGTGAAAATGTCAAATTCTTCAAACTGAGCATAAGCACAATGAAATTAATGCTGGAATCATCTTCAGGATGCTAGAATACACTGAATACAGCAAAAATTTTGAGTCTACAACGTTTATTTTAGGTGTGTGAGCCAAAATGAACTTTTTATTGCTTTAAATGCGTTTTCAGCCTGATTGTGCACTTTAGGTGAAAATGTCAAAATCTTCAAAATGAGCATAGGCACGATGAAATAAATGCTGGAATCATCTTCAGGATGCTAGAATACACTAAATACAGCAAAAAAATTGAGTCTACAACGTTTAGTTTAGGTGTGAGAGCCAAAATGAACTTTTTATTGCTTTAAACGCGTTTTCAGCCCCTGATTGTACACTTAAGGTGAAAATGTCAAAATCTTCAAAATGAGCATAAGCACAATGAAATTAATGCTGGAATCATCTTCAGGATGCTAGAATACACTGAATACAGCAAAAATTTTGAGTCTACAACGTTTAGTTTAGGTGTGAGAGCCAAAATGAACTTTTTATTGCTTTAAACGCGTTTTCAGCCCCTGATTGTACACTTAAGGTGAAAATGTCAAAATCTTAAAAATGAGCATAAGCACAATGAAATTAATGCTGGAATCATCTTCAGGATGCTAAAATACACTAAATACAGCAAAAATTTTGAGTCTACAACGTTTAGTTTAGGTGTGAGAGCCAAAATGAACTTTTTATTGCTTTAAATGCGTTTTCAGCCTGATTGTGCACTTTAGGTTAAAATGTCAAAATCTTCAAAATGAGCATAAGCACGATGAAATTAATGCTGGAATCATCTTCAGGATGCTAGAATACACTAAATACAGCAAAATTTTGAGTCTACAACGTTTTTTTTAGGTGTGAGAGCCAAAATGAACTTTTTATTGCTTTAAATGCGTTTTCAGCCCCTGATTGTACACTTAAGGTGAAAATGTCAAAATCTTAAAAATGAGCAAAAGCACAATGAAATTAATGCTGGAATCATCTTCAGGATGCTAGAATACACTGAATACAGCAAAATTTTTGAGTCTACAACGTTTAGTTTAGGTGTGAGAGCCAAAATAAACTTTTTATTGCTTTAAACGCGTTTTCAGCCCCTGATTGTACACTTAAGGTGAAAATGTCAAATTCTTCAAACTGAGCATAAGCACAATGAAATTAATGCTGGAATCATCTTCAGGATGCTAGAATACACTGAATACAGCAAAAATTTTGAGTCTACAACGTTTAGTTTAGGTGTGAGAGCCAAAATGAACTTTTTATTGCTTTAAACGCGTTTTCAGCCCCTGATTGTACACTTAAGGTGAAAATGTCAAAATCTTAAAAATGAGCATAAGCACAATGAAATTAATGCTGGAATCATCTTCAGGATGCTAGAATACACTAAATACAGCAAAAATTTTGAGTCTACAACGTTTAGTTTAGGTGTGAGAGCCAAAATGAACTTTTTATTGCTTTAAACGCGTTTTCAGCCCCTGATTGTACACTTAAGGTGAAAATGTCAAAATCTTCAAAATGAGCATAAGCACGATGAAATTAATGCTGGAATCATCTTCAGGATGCTAGAATACACTAAATACAGCAAAATTTTGAGTCTACAACGTTTATTTTAGGTGTGACAGCCAAAATGAACTTTTTATTGCTTTAAATGCGTTTTCAGCCTGATTGTGCACTTTAGGTTAAAATATCAAAATCTTAAAATGAGCATAAGCACAATGAAATTAATGCTGGAATCATCTTCAGGATGCTAGAATACACTAAATACAGCAAAAATTTTGAGTCTACAACGTTTAGTTTAGGTGTGAGAGCCAAAATGAACTTTTTATTGCTTTAAATGCGTTTTCAGCCTGATTGTGCACTTTAGGTGAAAATATCAAAATCTTAAAAATGAGCATAAGCACAATGAAATGAATGCTGGAATCATCTTCAGGATGCTAAAATACACTAAATACAGCAAAAATTTTGAGTCTACAACGTTTAGTTTAGGTGTGAGAGCCAAAATGAACTTTTTATTGCTTTAAATGCGTTTTCAGCCTGATTGTGCACTTTAGGTGAAAATGTCAAAATCTTAAAAATGAGCATAAGCACAATGAAATTAATGCTGGAATCATCTTCAGGATGCTAGAATACACTAAATACAGCAAAAATTTTGAGTCTACAACGTTTAGTTTAGGTGTGAGAGCCAAAATGAACTTTTTATTGCTTTAAACGCGTTTTCAGCCCCTGATTGTACACTTAAGGTGAAAATGTCAAAATCTTCAAAATGAGCATAAGCACAATGAAATTAATGCTGGAATCATCTTCAGGATGCTAGAATACACTGAATACAGCAAAATTTTTGAGTCTACAACGTTTAGTTTAGGTGTGAGAGCCAAAATAAACTTTTTATTGCTTTAAACGCGTTTTCAGCCCCTGATTGTACACTTAAGGTGAAAATGTCAAAATCTTAAAAATGAGCAAAAGCACAATGAAATTAATGCTGGAATCATCTTCAGGATGCTAGAATACACTGAATACAGCAAAAATTTTGAGTCTACAACGTTTAGTTTAGGTGTGAGAGCCAAAATGAACTTTTTATTGCTTTAAACGCGTTTTCAGCCCCTGATTGTACACTTAAGGTGAAAATGTCAAATTCTTCAAACTGAGCATAAGCACAATGAAATTAATGCTGGAATCATCTTCAGGATGCTAGAATACACTGAATACAGCAAAAATTTTGAGTCTACAACGTTTATTTTAGGTGTGTGAGCCAAAATGAACTTTTTATTGCTTTAAATGCGTTTTCAGCCTGATTGTGCACTTTAGGTGAAAATGTCAAAATCTTCAAAATGAGCATAGGCACGATGAAATAAATGCTGGAATCATCTTCAGGATGCTAGAATACACTAAATACAGCAAAAAAATTGAGTCTACAACGTTTAGTTTAGGTGTGAGAGCCAAAATGAACTTTTTATTGCTTTAAACGCGTTTTCAGCCCCTGATTGTACACTTAAGGTGAAAATGTCAAAATCTTCAAAATGAGCATAAGCACAATGAAATTAATGCTGGAATCATCTTCAGGATGCTAGAATACACTAAATACAGCAAAAATTTGGAGTCTACAACGTTTAGTTTAGGTGTGAGAGCCAAAATGAACTTTTTATTGCTTTAAATGCGTTTTCAGCCTGATTGTGCACTTTAGGTGAAAATGTCAAAATCTTAAAAATGAGCATAAGCACAATGAAATTAATGCTGGAATCATCTTCAGGATGCTAGAATACACTAAATACAGCAAAAATTTTGAGTCTACAACGTTTAGTTTAGGTGTGAGATTCAAAATGAACTTTTTATTGCTTTAAACGCGTTTTCAGCCCCTGATTGTACACTTAAGGTGAAAATGTCAAAATCTTAAAAATGAGCATAAGCACAATGAAATTAATGCTGGAATCATCTTCAGGATGCTAGAATACACTGAATACAGCAAAAATTTTGAGTCTACAACGTTTAGTTTAGGTGTGAGAGCCAAAATGAACTTTTTATTGCTTTAAACGCGTTTTCAGCCCCTGATTGTACACTTAAGGTGAAAATGTCAAAATCTTAAAAATGAGCATAAGCACAATGAAATTAATGCTGGAATCATCTTCAGGATGCTAAAATACACTAAATACAGCAAAAATTTTGAGTCTACAACGTTTAGTTTAGGTGTGAGAGCCAAAATGAACTTTTTATTGCTTTAAATGCGTTTTCAGCCTGACTGTGCACTTTAGGTTAAAATGTCAAAATCTTCAAAATGAGCATAAGCACGATGAAATTAATGCTGGAATCATCTTCAGGATGCTAGAATACACTAAATACAGCAAAATTTTGAGTCTACAACGTTTTTTTTAGGTGTGAGAGCCAAAATGAACTTTTTATTGCTTTAAATGCGTTTTCAGCCCCTGATTGTACACTTAAGGTGAAAATGTCAAAATCTTAAAAATGAGCAAAAGCACAATGAAATTAATGCTGGAATCATCTTCAGGATGCTAGAATACACTGAATACAGCAAAAATTTTGAGTCTACAACGTTTAGTTTAGGTGTGAGAGCCAAAATGAACTTTTTATTGCTTTAAACGCGTTTTCAGCCCCTGATTGTACACTTAAGGTGAAAATGTCAAAATCTTCAAAATGAGCATAAGCACAATGAAATTAATGCTGGAATCATCTTCAGGATGCTAGAATACACTAAATACAGCAAAAATTTTGAGTCTACAACGTTTAGTTTGGGTGTGAGAGCCAAAATGAACTTTTTATTGCTTTAAATGCGTTTTCAGCCTGATTGTGCACTTTAGGTGAAAATGTCAAAATCTTAAAAATGAGCATAAGCACAATGAAATTAATGCTGGAATCATCTTCAGGATGCTAGAATACACTAAATACAGCAAAAATTTTGAGTCTACAACGTTTAGTTTAGGTGTGAGAGCCAAAATGAACTTTTTATTGCTTTAAACGCGTTTTCAGCCCCTGATTGTACACTTAAGGTGAAAATGTCAAAATCTTCAAAATGAGCATAAGCACAATGAAATTAATGCTGGAATCATCTTCAGGATGCTAGAATACACTAAATACAGCAAAAATTTTGAGTCTACAACGTTTAGTTTAGGTGTGAGAGCCAAAATGAACTTTTTATTGCTTTAAATGCGTTTTCAGCCTGATTGTGCACTTTAGGTGAAAATGTCAAAATCTTAAAAATGAGCATAAGCACAATGAAATTAATGCTGGAATCATCTTCAGGATGCTAGAATACACTGAATACAGCAAAAATTTTGAGTCTACAACGTTTATTTTAGGTGTGTGAGCCAAAATGAACTTTTTATTGCTTTAAATGCGTTTTCAGCCTGATTGTGCACTTTAGGTGAAAATGTCAAAATCTTCAAAATGAGCATAAGCACGATGAAATTAATGCTGGAATCATCTTCAGGATGCTAGAATACACTAAATACAGCCAAAATTTTGAGTCTACAACGTTTAGTTTAGGTGTGAGAGCCAAAATGAACTTTTTATTGCTTTAAACGCGTTTTCAGCCCCTGATTGTACACTTAAGGTGAAAATGTCAAAATCTTCAAAATGAGCATAAGCACAATGAAATCAATGCTGGAATCATCTTCAGGATGCTAGAATACACTAAATACAGCAAAAATTTTGAGTCTACAACGTTTAGTTTAGGTGTGAGAGCCAAAATGAACTTTTAATTGCTTTAAACGCGTTTTCAGCCCCTGATTGTACACTTAAGGTGAAAATGTCAAAATCTTCAAAATGAGCATAAGCACAGTGAAATTAATGCTGGAATCATCTTCAGGATGCTAGAATACACTGAATACAGCAAAAAATTTTGAGTCTACAACGTTTATTTTAGGTGTGTGAGCCAAAATGAACTTTTTATTGCTTTAAATGCGTTTTCAGCCTGATTGTGCACTTAAGGTTAAAATGTCAAAATCTTCAAAATGAGCATAAGCACGATGAAATTAATGCTGGAATCATCTTCAGGATGCTAGAATACACTGAATACAGCAAAAATTTTGAGTCTACAACGTTTATTTTAGGTGTTTGAGCCAAAATGAACTTTTTATTGCTTTAAATGCGTTTTCAGCCTGATTGTGCACTTTAGGTGAAAATGTCAAAATCTTCAAAATGAGCATAGGCACGATGAAATAAATTCTGGAATCATCTTCAGGATGCTAGAATACACTAAATACAGCAAAAAATTTGAGTCTACAACGTTTAGTTTAGGTGTGAGAGCCAAAATGAACTTTTTATTGCTTTAAACGCGTTTTCAGCCCCTGATTGTACACTTAAGGTGAAAATGTCAAAATCTTAAAAATGAGCATAAGCACAATGAAATTAATGCTGGAATCATCTTCAGGATGCTAGAATACACTAATTACAGCAAAAATTTTGAGTCTACAACGTTTAGTTTAGGTGTGAGAGCCAAAATGAACTTTTTATTGCTTTAAACGCGTTTTCAGCCCCTGATTGTACTCTTAAGGTGAAAATGTCAAAATCTTAAAAATGAGCATAAGCACAATGAAATTAATGCTGGAATCATCTTCAGGATGCTAAAATACACTAAATACAGCAAAAATTTTGAGTCTACAACGTTTAGTTTAGGTGTGAGAGCCAAAATTAACTTTTTATTGCTTTAAATGCGTTTTCAGCCTGATTGTGCACTTTAGGTGAAAATGTCAAAATCTTAAAAATGAGCATAAGCACAATGAAATTAATGCTGGAATCATCTTCAGGATGCTAGAATACACTAAATACAGCAAAAATTTTGAGTCTACAACGTTTAGTTTAGGTGTGAGAGCCAAAATGAACTTTTTATTGCTTTAAACGCGTTTTCAGCCCCTGATTGTACACTTAAGGTGAAAATGTCAAAATCTTCAAAATGAGCATAAGCACAATGAAATTAATACTGGAATCATCTTCAGGATGCTAGAATACACTAAATACAGCAAAAATTTTGAGTCTACAACGTTTAGTTTAGGTGTGAGAGCCAAAATGAACTTTTTATTGCTTTAAACGCGTTTTCAGCCCCTGATTGTGCATTTTAGGTGAAAATGTCAAAATCTTAAAAATGAGCATAAGCACAATGAAATTAATGCTGGAATCATCTTCAGGATGCTAGAATACACTGAATACAGCAAAATTTTTGAGTCTACAACATTTAGTTTAGGTGTGAGAGCCAAAATGAACTTTTTATTGCTTTAAACGCGTTTTCAGCCCCTGATTGTACACTTAAGGTGAAAATGTCAAAATCTTAAAAATGAGCATAAGCACAATGAAATTAATGCTGGAATCATCTTCAGGATGCTAGAATACACTGAATACAGCAAAAATTTTGAGTCTACAACGTTTAGTTTAGGTGTGAGAGCCAAAATGAACTTTTTATTGCTTTAAACGCGTTTTCAGCCCCTGATTGTACACTTAAGGTGAAAATGTCAAAATCTTAAAAATGAGCATAAGCACAATGAAATTAATGCTGGAATCATCTTCAGGATGCTAAAATACACTAAATACAGCAAAAATTTTGAGTCTACAACGTTTAGTTTAGGTGTGAGAGCCAAAATTAACTTTTTATTGCTTTAAATGCGTTTTCAGCCTGATTGTGCACTTTAGGTGAAAATGTCAAAATCTTAAAAATGAGCATAAGCACAATGAAATTAATGCTGGAATCATCTTCAGGATGCTAGAATACACTAAATACAGCAAAAATTTTGAGTCTACAACGTTTAGTTTAGGTGTGAGAGCCAAAATGAACTTTTTATTGCTTTAAACGCGTTTTCAGCCCCTGATTGTACACTTAAGGTGAAAATGTCAAAATCTTCAAAATGAGCATAAGCACAATGAAATTAATACTGGAATCATCTTCAGGATGCTAGAATACACTAAATACAGCAAAAATTTTGAGTCTACAACGTTTAGTTTAGGTGTGAGAGCCAAAATGAACTTTTTATTGCTTTAAACGCGTTTTCAGCCCCTGATTGTGCATTTTAGGTGAAAATGTCAAAATCTTAAAAATGAGCATAAGCACAATGAAATTAATGCTGGAATCATCTTCAGGATGCTAGAATACACTGAATACAGCAAAATTTTTGAGTCTACAACGTTTAGTTTAGGTGTGAGAGCCAAAATGAACTTTTTATTGCTTTAAACGCGTTTTCAGCCCCTGATTGTACACTTAAGGTGAAAATGTCAAAATCTTAAAAATGAGCATAAGCACAATGAAATTAATGCTGGAATCATCTTCAGGATGCTAAAATACACTGAATACAGCAAAAATTTTGAGTCTACAACGTTTAGTTTAGGTGTGAGAGCCAAATTGAACTTTTTATTGCTTTAAACGCGTTTTCAGCCCCTGATTGTACACTTAAGGTGAAAATGTCAAAATCTTCAAAATGAGCATAAGCACAATGAAATTAATGCTGGAATCATCTTCAGGATGCTAGAATACACTGAATACAGCAAAAAATTTTGAGTCTACAACGTTTATTTTAGGTGTGTGAGCCAAAATGAACTTTTTATTGCTTTAAATGCGTTTTCAGCCTGATTGTGCACTTAAGGTTAAAATGTCAAAATCTTCAAAATGAGCATAAGCACGATGAAATTAATGCTGGAATCATCTTCAGGATGCTAGAATACACTGAATACAGCAAAAATTTTGAGTCTACAACGTTTATTTTAGGTGTGTGAGCCAAAATGAACTTTTTATTGCTTTAAATGCGTTTTCAGCCTGATTGTGCACTTTAGGTGAAAATGTCAAAATCTTCAAAATGAGCATAGGCACGATGAAATAAATTCTGGAATCATCTTCAGGATGCTAGAATACACTAAATACAGCAAAAAATTTGAGTCTACAACGTTTAGTTTAGGTGTGAGAGCCAAAATGAACTTTTTATTGCTTTAAACGCGTTTTCAGCCCCTGATTGTACACTTAAGGTGAAAATGTCAAAATCTTAAAAATGAGCATAAGCACAATGAAATTAATGCTGGAATCATCTTCAGGATGCTAGAATACACTGAATACAGCAAAAATTTTGAGTCTACAACGTTTAGTTTAGGTGTGAGAGCCAAAATGAACTTTTTATTGCTTTAAACGCGTTTTCAGCCCCTGATTGTACACTTAAGGTGAAAATGTCAAAATCTTAAAAATGAGCATAAGCACAATGAAATTAATGCTGGAATCATCTTCAGGATGCTAAAATACACTAAATACAGCAAAAATTTTGAGTCTACAACGTTTAGTTTAGGTGTGAGAGCCAAAATTAACTTTTTATTGCTTTAAATGCGTTTTCAGCCTGATTGTGCACTTTAGGTGAAAATGTCAAAATCTTAAAAATGAGCATAAGCACAATGAAATTAATGCTGGAATCATCTTCAGGATGCTAGAATACACTGAATACAGCAAAATTTTTGAGTCTACAACGTTTAGTTTAGGTGTGAGAGCCAAAATGAACTTTTTATTGCTTTAAACGCGTTTTCAGCCCCTGATTGTACACTTAAGGTGAAAATGTCAAAATCTTAAAAATGAGCATAAGCACAATGAAATTAATGCTGGAATCATCTTCAGGATGCTAAAATACACTGAATACAGCAAAAATTTTGAGTCTACAACGTTTAGTTTAGGTGTGAGAGCCAAAATGAACTTTTTATTGCTTTAAATGCGTTTTCAGCCTGATTGTGCACTTTAGGTGAAAATGTCAAAATCTTAAAAATGAGCATAAGCACAATGAAATTAATGCTGGAATCATCTTCAGGATGCTAGAATACACTAAATACAGCAAGAATTTTGAGTCTACAACGTTTAGTTTAGGTGTGAGAGCCAAAATGAACTTTTTATTGCTTTAAACGCGTTTTCAGCCCCTGATTGTACACTTAAGGTGAAAATGTCAAAATCTTCAAAATGAGCATAAGCACAATGAAATTAATGCTGGAATCATCTTCAGGATGCTAGAATACATTAAATACAGCAAAAATTTTGAGTCTACAACGTTTAGTTTAGGTGTGAGAGCCAAAATGAACTTTTTATTGCTTTAAATGCGTTTTCAGCCTGATTGTGCACTTTAGGTGAAAATGTCAAAATCTTAAAAATGAGCATAAGCACAATGAAATTAATGCTGGAATCATCTTCAGGATGCTAGAATACACTAAATACAGCAAAAATTTTGAGTCTACAACGTTTAGTTTAGGTGTGAGAGCCAAAATGAACTTTTTATTGCTTTAAACGCGTTTTCAGCCCCTGATTGTACACTTAAGGTGAAAATGTCAAAATCTTCAAAATGAGCATAAGCACAATGAAATTAATGCTGGAATCATCTTCAGGATGCTAGAATACACTAAATACAGCAAAAATTTTGAGTCTACAACGTTTAGTTTAGGTGTGAGAGCCAAAATGAACTTTTTATTGCTTTAAACGCGTTTTCAGCCCCTGATTGTACACTTAAGGTGAAAATGTCAAAATCTTCAAAATGAGCATAAGCACAATGAAATTAATGCTGGAATCATCTTCAGGATGCTAGAATACACTGAATACAGCAAAAATTTTGAGTCTACAACGTTTATTTTAGGTGTGTGAGCCAAAATGAACTTTTTATTGCTTTAAATGCGTTTTCAGCCTGATTGTGCACTTTAGGTTAAAATGTCAAAATCTTCAAATTGAGCATAAGCACGATGAAATTAATGCTGGAATCATCTTCAGGATGCTAGAATACACTAAATACAGCAAAAATTTTGAGTCTACAACGTTTAGTTTAGGTGTGAGAGCCAAAATGAACTTTTTATTGCTTTAAACGCGTTTTCAGCCCCTGATTGTGCACTTTAGATGAAAATGTCAAAATCTTAAAAATGAGCATAAGCACAATGAAATAAATGCTGGAATCATCTTCAGGATGCTAGAATACACTGAATACAGCAAAAATTTTGAGTCTACAACGTTTAGTTTAGGTGTGAGAGCCAAAATGAACTTTTTATTGCTTTAAACGCGTTTTCAGCCCCTGATTGTACACTTAAGGTGAAAATGTCAAAATCTTCAAAATGAGCATAAGCACAATGAAATTAATGCTGGAATCATCTTCAGGATGCTAGAATACACTAAATACAGCAAAAATTTTGAGTCTACAACGTTTAGTTTGGGTGTGAGAGCCAAAATGAACTTTTTATTGCTTTAAATGCGTTTTCAGCCTGATTGTGCACTTTAGGTGAAAATGTCAAAATCTTAAAAATGAGCATAAGCACAATGAAATTAATGCTGGAATCATCTTCAGGATGCTAGAATACACTAAATACAGCAAAAATTTTGAGTCTACAACGTTTAGTTTAGGTGTGAGAGCCAAAATGAACTTTTTATTGCTTTAAACGCGTTTTCAGCCCCTGATTGTACACTTAAGGTGAAAATGTCAAAATCTTCAAAATGAGCATAAGCACAATGAAATTAATGCTGGAATCATCTTCAGGATGCTAGAATACACTAAATACAGCAAAAATTTTGAGTCTACAACGTTTAGTTTAGGTGTGAGAGCCAAAATGAACTTTTTATTGCTTTAAATGCGTTTTCAGCCTGATTGTGCACTTTAGGTGAAAATGTCAAAATCTTAAAAATGAGCATAAGCACAATGAAATTAATGCTGGAATCATCTTCAGGATGCTAGAATACACTGAATACAGCAAAAATTTTGAGTCTACAACGTTTATTTTAGGTGTGTGAGCCAAAATGAACTTTTTATTGCTTTAAATGCGTTTTCAGCCTGATTGTGCACTTTAGGTGAAAATGTCAAAATCTTCAAAATGAGCATAAGCACGATGAAATTAATGCTGGAATCATCTTCAGGATGCTAGAATACACTAAATACAGCAAAAATTTTGAGTCTACAACGTTTAGTTTAGGTGTGAGAGCCAAAATGAACTTTTTATTGCTTTAAACGCGTTTTCAGCCCCTGATTGTACACTTAAGGTGAAAATGTCAAAATCTTCAAAATGAGCATAAGCACAATGAAATCAATGCTGGAATCATCTTCAGGATGCTAGAATACACTAAATACAGCAAAAATTTTGAGTCTACAACGTTTAGTTTAGGTGTGAGAGCCAAAATGAACTTTTTATTGCTTTAAACGCGTTTTCAGCCCCTGATTGTACACTTAAGGTGAAAATGTCAAAATCTTCAAAATGAGCATAAGCACAATGAAATTAATGCTGGAATCATCTTCAGGATGCTAGAATACACTGAATACAGCAAAAAATTTTGAGTCTACAACGTTTATTTTAGGTGTGTGAGCCAAAATGAACTTTTTATTGCTTTAAATGCGTTTTCAGCCTGATTGTGCACTTAAGGTTAAAATGTCAAAATCTTCAAAATGAGCATAAGCACGATGAAATTAATGCTGGAATCATCTTCAGGATGCTAGAATACACTGAATACAGCAAAAATTTTGAGTCTACAACGTTTATTTTAGGTGTGTGAGCCAAAATGAACTTTTTATTGCTTTAAATGCGTTTTCAGCCTGATTGTGCACTTTAGGTGAAAATGTCAAAATCTTCAAAATGAGCATAGGCACGATGAAATAAATTCTGGAATCATCTTCAGGATGCTAGAATACACTAAATACAGCAAAAAATTTGAGTCTACAACGTTTAGTTTAGGTGTGAGAGCCAAAATGAACTTTTTATTGCTTTAAACGCGTTTTCAGCCCCTGATTGTACACTTAAGGTGAAAATGTCAAAATCTTCAAAATGAGCATAAGCACAATGAAATTAATGCTGGAATCATCTTCAGGATGCTAGAATACACTAAATACAGCAAAAATTTTGAGTCTACAACGTTTAGTTTAGGTGTGAGAGCCAAAATGAACTTTTTATTGCTTTAAATGCGTTTTCAGCCTGATTGTGCACTTTAGGTGAAAATGTCAAAATCTTAAAAATGAGCATAAGCACAATGAAATTAATGCTGGAATCATCTTCAGGATGCTAGAATACACTAAATACAGCAAAAATTTTGAGTCTACAACGTTTAGTTTAGGTGTGAGAGCGAAAATGAACTTTTTATTGCTTTAAACGCGTTTTCAGCCCCTGATTGTACACTTAAGGTGAAAATGTCAAAATCTTAAAAATGAGCATAAGCACAATGAAATTAATGCTGGAATCATCTTCAGGATGCTAGAATACACTGAATACAGCAAAAATTTTGAGTCTACAACGTTTAGTTTAGGTGTGAGAGCCAAAATGAACTTTTTATTGCTTTAAAGGCGTTTTCAGCCCCTGATTGTACACTTAAGGTGAAAATGTCAAAATCTTAAAAATGAGCATAAGCACAATGAAATTAATGCTGGAATCATCTTCAGGATGCTAAAATACACTAAATACAGCAAAAATTTTGAGTCTACAACGTTTAGTTTAGGTGTGAGAGCCAAAATGAACTTTTTATTGCTTTAAATGCGTTTTCAGCCTGATTGTGCACTTTAGGTGAAAATGTCAAAATCTTAAAAATGAGCATAAGCACAATGAAATTAATGCTGGAATCATCTTCAGGATGCTAGAATACACTGAATACAGCAAAAATTTTGAGTCTACAATGTTTAGTTTAGGTGTGAGAGCCAAAATGAACTTTTTATTGCTTTAAACGCGTTTTCAGCCCCTGATTGTACACTTAAGGTGAAAATGTCAAAATCTTCAAAATGAGCATAAGCACAATGAAATTAATGCTGGAATCATCTTTAGGATGCTAGAATACACTGAATACAGCAAAAATTTTGAGTCTACAACGTTTATTTTAGGTGTGTGAGCCAAAATGAACTTTTTATTGCTTTAAATGCGTTTTCAGCCTGATTGTGCACTTTAGATGAAAATGTCAAAATCTTAAAAATGAGCATAAGCACAATGAAATAAATGCTGGAATCATCTTCAGGATGCTAGAATACACTGAATACAGCAAAAATTTTGAGTCTACAACGTTTAGTTTAGGTGTGAGAGCCAAAATGAACTTTTTATTGCTTTAAACGCGTTTTCAGCCCCTGATTGTACACTTAAGGTGAAAATGTCAAAATCTTCAAAATGAGCATAAGCACAATGAAATTAATGCTGGAATCATCTTCAGGATGCTAGAATACACTAAATACAGCAAAAATTTTGAGTCTACAACGTTTAGTTTGGGTGTGAGAGCCAAAATGAACTTTTTATTGCTTTAAATGCGTTTTCAGCCTGATTGTGCACTTTAGGTGAAAATGTCAAAATCTTAAAAATGAGCATAAGCACAATGAAATTAATGCTGGAATCATCTTCAGGATGCTAGAATACACTAAATACAGCAAAAATTTTGAGTCTACAACGTTTAGTTTAGGTGTGAGAGCCAAAATGAACTTTTTATTGCTTTAAACGCGTTTTCAGCCCCTGATTGTACACTTAAGGTGAAAATGTCAAAATCTTCAAAATGAGCATAAGCACAATGAAATTAATGCTGGAATCATCTTCAGGATGCTAGAATACACTAAATACAGCAAAAATTTTGAGTCTACAACGTTTAGTTTAGGTGTGAGAGCCAAAATGAACTTTTTATTGCTTTAAATGCGTTTTCAGCCTGATTGTGCACTTTAGGTGAAAATGTCAAAATCTTAAAAATGAGCATAAGCACAATGAAATTAATGCTGGAATCATCTTCAGGATGCTAGAATACACTGAATACAGCAAAAATTTTGAGTCTACAACGTTTATTTTAGGTGTGTGAGCCAAAATGAACTTTTTATTGCTTTAAATGCGTTTTCAGCCTGATTGTGCACTTTAGGTGAAAATGTCAAAATCTTCAAAATGAGCATAAGCACGATGAAATTAATGCTGGAATCATCTTCAGGATGCTAGAATACACTAAATACAGCAAAAATTTTGAGTCTACAACGTTTAGTTTAGGTGTGAGAGCCAAAATGAACTTTTTATTGCTTTAAACGCGTTTTCAGCCCCTGATTGTACACTTAAGGTGAAAATGTCAAAATCTTCAAAATGAGCATAAGCACAATGAAATCAATGCTGGAATCATCTTCAGGATGCTAGAATACACTAAATACAGCAAAAATTTTGAGTCTACAACGTTTAGTTTAGGTGTGAGAGCCAAAATGAACTTTTTATTGCTTTAAACGCGTTTTCAGCCCCTGATTGTACACTTAAGGTGAAAATGTCAAAATCTTCAAAATGAGCATAAGCACAATGAAATTAATGCTGGAATCATCTTCAGGATGCTAGAATACACTGAATACAGCAAAAAATTTTGAGTCTACAACGTTTATTTTAGGTGTGTGAGCCAAAATGAACTTTTTATTGCTTTAAATGCGTTTTCAGCCTGATTGTGCACTTAAGGTTAAAATGTCAAAATCTTCAAAATGAGCATAAGCACGATGAAATTAATGCTGGAATCATCTTCAGGATGCTAGAATACACTGAATACAGCAAAAATTTTGAGTCTACAACGTTTATTTTAGGTGTGTGAGCCAAAATGAACTTTTTATTGCTTTAAATGCGTTTTCAGCCTGATCGTGCACTTTAGGTGAAAATGTCAAAATCTTCAAAATGAGCATAGGCACGATGAAATAAATTCTGGAATCATCTTCAGGATGCTAGAATACACTAAATACAGCAAAAAATTTGAGTCTACAACGTTTAGTTTAGGTGTGAGAGCCAAAATGAACTTTTTATTGCTTTAAACGCGTTTTCAGCCCCTGATTGTACACTTAAGGTGAAAATGTCAAAATCTTCAAAATGAGCATAAGCACAATGAAATTAATGCTGGAATCATCTTCAGGATGCTAGAATACACTAAATACAGCAAAAATTTTGAGTCTACAACGTTTAGTTTAGGTGTGAGAGCCAAAATGAACTTTTTATTGCTTTAAATGCGTTTTCAGCCTGATTGTGCACTTTAGGTGAAAATGTCAAAATCTTAAAAATGAGCATAAGCACAATGAAATTAATGCTGGAATCATCTTCAGGATGCTAGAATACACTAAATACAGCAAAAATTTTGAGTCTACAACGTTTAGTTTAGGTGTGAGAGCCAAAATGAACTTTTTATTGCTTTAAACGCGTTTTCAGCCCCTGATTGTACACTTAAGGTGAAAATGTCAAAATCTTAAAAATGAGCATAAGCACAATGAAATTAATGCTGGAATCATCTTCAGGATGCTAGAATACACTGAATACAGCAAAAATTTTGAGTCTACAACGTTTAGTTTAGGTGTGAGAGCCAAAATGAACTTTTTATTGCTTTAAAGGCGTTTTCAGCCCCTGATTGTACACTTAAGGTGAAAATGTCAAAATCTTAAAAATGAGCATAAGCACAATGAAATTAATGCTGGAATCATCTTCAGGATGCTAAAATACACTAAATACAGCAAAAATTTTGAGTCTACAACGTTTAGTTTAGGTGTGAGAGCCAAAATGAACTTTTTATTGCTTTAAATGCGTTTTCAGCCTGATTGTGCACTTTAGGTGAAAATGTCAAAATCTTAAAAATGAGCATAAGCACAATGAAATTAATGCTGGAATCATCTTCAGGATGCTAGAATACACTGAATACAGCAAAAATTTTGAGTCTACAATGTTTAGTTTAGGTGTGAGAGCCAAAATGAACTTTTTATTGCTTTAAACGCGTTTTCAGCCCCTGATTGTACACTTAAGGTGAAAATGTCAAAATCTTCAAAATGAGCATAAGCACAATGAAATTAATGCTGGAATCATCTTTAGGATGCTAGAATACACTGAATACAGCAAAAATTTTGAGTCTACAACGTTTATTTTAGGTGTGTGAGCCAAAATGAACTTTTTATTGCTTTAAATGCGTTTTCAGCCTGATTGTGCACTTTAGGTTAAAATGTCAAAATCTTCAAAATGAGCATAAGCACGATGAAATTAATGCTGGAATCATCTTCAGGATGCTAGAATACACTAAATACAGCAAAAATTTTGAGTCTACAACGTTTAGTTTAGGTGTGAGAGCCAAAATGAACTTTTTATTGCTTTAAACGCGTTTTCAGCCCCTGATTGTACACTTAAGGTGAAAATGTCAAAATCTTAAAAATGAGCATAAGCACAATGAAATTAATGCTGGAATCATCTTCAGGATGCTAGAATACACTGAATACAGCAAAAATTTTGAGTCTACAACGTTTAGTTTAGGTGTGAGAGCCAAAATGAACTTTTTATTGCTTTAAACGCGTTTTCAGCCCCTGATTGTACACTTAAGGTGAAAATGTCAAAATCTTAAAAATGAGCATAAGCACAATGAAATTAATGCTGGAATCATCTTCAGGATGCTAGAATACACTAAATACAGCAAAAATTTTGAGTCTACAACGTTTAGTTTAGGTGTGAGAGCCAAAATGAACTTTTTATTGCTTTAAACGCGTTTTCAGCCCTGATTGTACACTTAAGGTGAAAATGTCAAAATCTTCAATATGAGCATAAGCACGATGAAATTAATGCTGGAATCATCTTCAGGATGCTAGAATACACTAAATACAGCAAAAATTTTGAGTCTACAACGTTTAGTTTAGGTGTGAGAGCCAAAATGAACTTTTTATTGCTTTAAACGCGTTTTCAGCCCCTGATTGTACACTTAAGGTGAAAATGTCAAAATCTTCAAAATGAGCATAAGCACAATGAAATTAATGCTGGAATCATCTTCAGGATGCTAGAATACACTAAATACAGCAAAAATTTTGAGTCTACAACGTTTAGTTTAGGTGTGAGAGCCAAAATGAACTTTTTATTGCTTTAAATGCGTTTTCAGCCTGATTGTGCACTTTAGGTGAAAATGTCAAAATCTTCAAAATGAGCATAAGCACAATGAAATTAATGCTGGAATCATCTTCAGGATGCTAGAATACACTAAATACAGCAAAAATTTTGAGTCTACAACGTTTAGTTTAGGTGTGAGAGCCAAAATGAACTTTTTATTGCTTTAAATGCGTTTTCAGCCTGATTGTGCACTTTAGGTGAAAATGTCAAAATCTTAAAAATGAGCATAAGCACAATGAAATTAATGCTGGAATCATCTTCAGGATGCTAGAATACACTAAATACAGCAAAAATTTTGAGTCTACAACGTTTAGTTTAGGTGTGAGAGCCAAAATGAACTTTTTATTGCTTTAAACGCGTTTTCAGCCCCTGATTGTACACTTAAGGTGAAAATGTCAAAATCTTCCAAATGAGCATAAGCACAATGAAATTAATGCTGGAATCATCTTCAGGATGCTAGAATACACTGAATACAGCAAAAATTTTGAGTCTACAACGTTTATTTTAGGTGTGTGAGCCAAAATGAACTTTTTATTGCTTTAAAAGCGTTTTCAGCCTGATTGTGCACTTTAGGTTAAAATGTCAAAATCTTCAAAATGAGCATAAGCACGATGAAATTAATGCTGGAATCATCTTCAGGATGCTAGAATACACTAAATACAGCAAAAATTTTGAGTCTACAACGTTTAGTTTAGGTGTGAGAGCCAAAATGAACTTTTTATTGCTTTAAACGCGTTTTCAGCCCCTGATTGTACACTTAAGGTGAAAATGTCAAAATCTTAAAAATGAGCATAAGCACGATGAAATTAATGCTGGAATCATCTTCAGGATGCTAGAATACACTGAATACAGCAAAAATTTTGAGTCTACAACGTTTAGTTTAGGTGTGAGAGCCAAAATGAACTTTTTATTGCTTTAAACGCGTTTTCAGCCCCTGATTGTACACTTAAGGTGAAAATGTCAAAATCTTCAAAATGAGCATAAGCACAATGAAATTAATGCTGGAATCATCTTCAGGATGCTAGAATACACTGAATACAGCAAAAATTTTGAGTCTACAACGTTTATTTTAGGTGTGTGAGCCAAAATGAACTTTTTATTGCTTTAAATCCGTTTTCAGCCTGATTGTGCACTTAAGGTTAAAATGTCAAAATCTTCAAAATGAGCATAAGCACGATGAAATTAATGCTGGAATCATCTTCAGGATGCTAGAATACACTAAATACAGCAAAATTTTGAGTCTACAACGTTTTTTTTAGGTGTGAGAGCCAAAATGAACTTTTTATTGCTTTAAATGCGTTTTCAGCCCCTGATTGTACACTTAAGGTGAAAATGTCAAAATCTTAAAAATGAGCAAAAGCACAATGAAATTAATGCTGGAATCATCTTCAGGATGCTAGAATACACTGAATACAGCAAAATTTTTGAGTCTACAACGTTTAGTTTAGGTGTGAGAGCCAAAATAAACTTTTTATTGCTTTAAACGCGTTTTCAGCCCCTGATTGTACACTTAAGGTGAAAATGTCAAAATCTTAAAAATGAGCAAAAGCACAATGAAATTAATGCTGGAATCATCTTCAGGATGCTAGAATACACTGAATACAGCAAAAATTTTGAGTCTACAACGTTTAGTTTAGGTGTGAGAGCCAAAATGAACTTTTTATTGCTTTAAACGCGTTTTCAGCCCCTGATTGTACACTTAAGGTGAAAATGTCAAATTCTTCAAACTGAGCATAAGCACAATGAAATTAATGCTGGAATCATCTTCAGGATGCTAGAATACACTGAATACAGCAAAAATTTTGAGTCTACAACGTTTATTTTAGGTGTGTGAGCCAAAATGAACTTTTTATTGCTTTAAATGCGTTTTCAGCCTGATTGTGCACTTTAGGTGAAAATGTCAAAATCTTCAAAATGAGCATAGGCACGATGAAATAAATGCTGGAATCATCTTCAGGATGCTAGAATACACTAAATACAGCAAAAAAATTGAGTCTACAACGTTTAGTTTAGGTGTGAGAGCCAAAATGAACTTTTTATTGCTTTAAACGCGTTTTCAGCCCCTGATTGTACACTTAAGGTGAAAATGTCAAAATCTTCAAAATGAGCATAAGCACAATGAAATTAATGCTGGAATCATCTTCAGGATGCTAGAATACACTGAATACAGCAAAAATTTTGAGTCTACAACGTTTAGTTTAGGTGTGAGAGCCAAAATGAACTTTTTATTGCTTTAAACGCGTTTTCAGCCCCTGATTGTACACTTAAGGTGAAAATGTCAAAATCTTAAAAATGAGCATAAGCACAATGAAATTAATGCTGGAATCATCTTCAGGATGCTAAAATACACTAAATACAGCAAAAATTTTGAGTCTACAACGTTTAGTTTAGGTGTGAGAGCCAAAATGAACTTTTTATTGCTTTAAATGCGTTTTCAGCCTGATTGTGCACTTTAGGTTAAAATGTCAAAATCTTCAAAATGAGCATAAGCACGATGAAATTAATGCTGGAATCATCTTCAGGATGCTAGAATACACTAAATACAGCAAAATTTTGAGTCTACAACGTTTTTTTTAGGTGTGAGAGCCAAAATGAACTTTTTATTGCTTTAAATGCGTTTTCAGCCCCTGATTGTACACTTAAGGTGAAAATGTCAAAATCTTAAAAATGAGCAAAAGCACAATGAAATTAATGCTGGAATCATCTTCAGGATGCTAGAATACACTGAATACAGCAAAATTTTTGAGTCTACAACGTTTAGTTTAGGTGTGAGAGCCAAAATAAACTTTTTATTGCTTTAAACGCGTTTTCAGCCCCTGATTGTACACTTAAGGTGAAAATGTCAAATTCTTCAAACTGAGCATAAGCACAATGAAATTAATGCTGGAATCATCTTCAGGATGCTAGAATACACTGAATACAGCAAAAATTTTGAGTCTACAACGTTTAGTTTAGGTGTGAGAGCCAAAATGAACTTTTTATTGCTTTAAACGCGTTTTCAGCCCCTGATTGTACACTTAAGGTGAAAATGTCAAAATCTTAAAAATGAGCATAAGCACAATGAAATTAATGCTGGAATCATCTTCAGGATGCTAGAATACACTAAATACAGCAAAAAATTTGAGTCTACAACGTTTAGTTTAGGTGTGAGAGCCAAAATGAACTTTTTATTGCTTTAAACGCGTTTTCAGCCCCTGATTGTACACTTAAGGTGAAAATGTCAAAATCTTCAAAATGAGCATAAGCACGATGAAATTAATGCTGGAATCATCTTCAGGATGCTAGAATACACTAAATACAGCAAAATTTTGAGTCTACAACGTTTATTTTAGGTGTGAGAGCCAAAATGAACTTTTTATTGCTTTAAATGCGTTTTCAGCCTGATTGTGCACTTTAGGTTAAAATATCAAAATCTTAAAATGAGCATAAGCACAATGAAATTAATGCTGGAATCATCTTCAGGATGCTAGAATACACTAAATACAGCAAAAATTTTGAGTCTACAACGTTTAGTTTAGGTGTGAGAGCCAAAATGAACTTTTTATTGCTTTAAATGCGTTTTCAGCCTGATTGTGCACTTTAGGTGAAAATATCAAAATCTTAAAAATGAGCATAAGCACAATGAAATGAATGCTGGAATCATCTTCAGGATGCTAAAATACACTAAATACAGCAAAAATTTTGAGTCTACAACGTTTAGTTTAGGTGTGAGAGCCAAAATGAACTTTTTATTGCTTTAAATGCGTTTTCAGCCTGATTGTGCACTTTAGGTGAAAATGTCAAAATCTTAAAAATGAGCATAAGCACAATGAAATTAATGCTGGAATCATCTTCAGGATGCTAGAATACACTAAATACAGCAAAAATTTTGAGTCTACAACGTTTAGTTTAGGTGTGAGAGCCAAAATGAACTTTTTATTGCTTTAAACGCGTTTTCAGCCCCTGATTGTACACTTAAGGTGAAAATGTCAAAATCTTCAAAATGAGCATAAGCACAATGAAATTAATGCTGGAATCATCTTCAGGATGCTAGAATACACTGAATACAGCAAAATTTTTGAGTCTACAACGTTTAGTTTAGGTGTGAGAGCCAAAATAAACTTTTTATTGCTTTAAACGCGTTTTCAGCCCCTGATTGTACACTTAAGGTGAAAATGTCAAAATCTTAAAAATGAGCAAAAGCACAATGAAATTAATGCTGGAATCATCTTCAGGATGCTAGAATACACTGAATACAGCAAAAATTTTGAGTCTACAACGTTTAGTTTAGGTGTGAGAGCCAAAATGAACTTTTTATTGCTTTAAACGCGTTTTCAGCCCCTGATTGTACACTTAAGGTGAAAATGTCAAATTCTTCAAACTGAGCATAAGCACAATGAAATTAATGCTGGAATCATCTTCAGGATGCTAGAATACACTGAATACAGCAAAAATTTTGAGTCTACAACGTTTATTTTAGGTGTGTGAGCCAAAATGAACTTTTTATTGCTTTAAATGCGTTTTCAGCCTGATTGTGCACTTTAGGTGAAAATGTCAAAATCTTCAAAATGAGCATAGGCACGATGAAATAAATGCTGGAATCATCTTCAGGATGCTAGAATACACTAAATACAGCAAAAAAATTGAGTCTACAACGTTTAGTTTAGGTGTGAGAGCCAAAATGAACTTTTTATTGCTTTAAACGCGTTTTCAGCCCCTGATTGTACACTTAAGGTGAAAATGTCAAAATCTTCAAAATGAGCATAAGCACAATGAAATTAATGCTGGAATCATCTTCAGGATGCTAGAATACACTAAATACAGCAAAAATTTGGAGTCTACAACGTTTAGTTTAGGTGTGAGAGCCAAAATGAACTTTTTATTGCTTTAAATGCGTTTTCAGCCTGATTGTGCACTTTAGGTGAAAATGTCAAAATCTTAAAAATGAGCATAAGCACAATGAAATTAATGCTGGAATCATCTTCAGGATGCTAGAATACACTAAATACAGCAACAATTTTGAGTCTACAACGTTTAGTTTAGGTGTGAGATTCAAAATGAACTTTTTATTGCTTTAAACGCGTTTTCAGCCCCTGATTGTACACTTAAGGTGAAAATGTCAAAATCTTAAAAATGAGCATAAGCACAATGAAATTAATGCTGGAATCATCTTCAGGATGCTAGAATACACTGAATACAGCAAAAATTTTGAGTCTACAACGTTTAGTTTAGGTGTGAGAGCCAAAATGAACTTTTTATTGCTTTAAACGCGTTTTCAGCCCCTGATTGTACACTTAAGGTGAAAATGTCAAAATCTTAAAAATGAGCATAAGCACAATGAAATTAATGCTGGAATCATCTTCAGGATGCTAAAATACACTAAATACAGCAAAAATTTTGAGTCTACAACGTTTAGTTTAGGTGTGAGAGCCAAAATGAACTTTTTATTGCTTTAAATGCGTTTTCAGCCTGACTGTGCACTTTAGGTTAAAATGTCAAAATCTTCAAAATGAGCATAAGCACGATGAAATTAATGCTGGAATCATCTTCAGGATGCTAGAATACACTAAATACAGCAAAATTTTGAGTCTACAACGTTTTTTTTAGGTGTGAGAGCCAAAATGAACTTTTTATTGCTTTAAATGCGTTTTCAGCCCCTGATTGTACACTTAAGGTGAAAATGTCAAAATCTTAAAAATGAGCAAAAGCACAATGAAATTAATGCTGGAATCATCTTCAGGATGCTAGAATACACTGAATACAGCAAATTTTTTGAGTCTACAACGTTTAGTTTAGGTGTGAGAGCCAAAATAAACTTTTTATTGCTTTAAACGCGTTTTCAGCCCCTGATTGTACACTTAAGGTGAAAATGTCAAATTCTTCAAACTGAGCATAAGCACAATGAAATTAATGCTGGAATCATCTTCAGGATGCTAGAATACACTGAATACAGCAAAAATTTTGAGTCTACAACGTTTAGTTTAGGTGTGAGAGCCAAAATGAACTTTTTATTGCTTTAAACGCGTTTTCAGCCCCTGATTGTACACTTAAGGTGAAAATGTCAAAATCTTAAAAATGAGCATAAGCACAATGAAATTAATGCTGGAATCATCTTCAGGATGCTAGAATACACTAAATACAGCAAAAATTTTGAGTCTACAACGTTTAGTTTAGGTGTGAGAGCCAAAATGAACTTTTTATTGCTTTAAACGCGTTTTCAGCCCCTGATTGTACACTTAAGGTGAAAATGTCAAAATCTTCAAAATGAGCATAAGCACGATGAAATTAATGCTGGAATCATCTTCAGGATGCTAGAATACACTAAATACAGCAAAAATTTTGAGTCTACAACGTTTAGTTTAGGTGTGAGAGCCAAAATGAACTTTTTATTGCTTTAAATGCGTTTTCAGCCCCTGATTGTACACTTAAGGTGAAAATGTCAAAATCTTAAAAATGAGCATAAGCACAATGAAATTAATGCTGGAATCATCTTCAGGATGCTAGAATACACTAAATACAGCAAAAATTTTGAGTCTACAACGTTTATTTTAGGTGTGAGAGCCAAAATGAACTTTTTATTGCTTTAAATGCATTTTCAGCCTGATTGTGCACTTTAGGTTAAAAAAACAAAATCTTAAAATGAGCATAAGCACAATGAAATTAATGCTGGAATCATCTTCAGGATGCTAGAATACACTAAATACAGCAAAAATTTTGAGTCTACAACGTTTAGTTTAGGTGTGAGAGCCAAAATGAACTTTTTATTGCTTTAAATGCGTTTTCAGCCTGATTGTGCACTTTAGGTGAAAATATCAAAATCTTAAAAATGAGCATAAGCACAATGAAATGAATGCTGGAATCATCTTCAGGATGCTAGAATACACTAAATACAGCAAAAATTTTGAGTCTACAACGTTTAGTTTAGGTGTGAGAGCCAAAATGAACTTTTTATTGCTTTAAACGCGTTTTCAGCCCCTGATTGTACACTTAAGGTGAAAATGTCAAAATCTTAAAAATGAGCATAAGCACAATGAAATTAATGCTGGAATCATCTTCAGGATGCTAAAATACACTAAATACAGCAAAAATTTTGAGTCTACAACGTTTAGTTTAGGTGTGAGAGCCAAAATGAACTTTTTATTGCTTTAAATGCGTTTTCAGCCTGATTGTGCACTTTAGGTGAAAATGTCAAAATCTTAAAAATGAGCATAAGCACAATGAAATTAATGCTGGAATCATCTTCAGGATGCTAGAATACACTGAATACAGCAAAAATTTTGAGTCTACAACGTTTAGTTTAGGTGTGAGAGCCAAAATGAACTTTTTATTGCTTTAAACGCGTTTTCAGCCCCTGATTGTACACTTAAGGTGAAAATGTCAAATTCTTCAAACTGAGCATAAGCACAATGAAATTAATGCTGGAATCATCTTCAGGATGCTAGAATACACTGAATACAGCAAAAATTTTGAGTCTACAACGTTTATTTTAGGTGTGTGAGCCAAAATGAACTTTTTATTGCTTTAAATGCGTTTTCAGCCTGATTGTGCACTTTAGGTGAAAATGTCAAAATCTTCAAAATGAGCATAGGCACGATGAAATAAATGCTGGAATCATCTTCAGGATGCTAGAATACACTAAATACAGCAAAAAAATTGAGTCTACAACGTTTAGTTTAGGTGTGAGAGCCAAAATGAACTTTTTATTGCTTTAAACGCGTTTTCAGCCCCTGATTGTACACTTAAGGTGAAAATGTCAAAATCTTCAAAATGAGCATAAGCACAATGAAATTAATGCTGGAATCATCTTCAGGATGCTAGAATACACTAAATACAGCAAAAATTTTGAGTCTACAACGTTTAGTTTAGGTGTGAGAGCCAAAATGAACTTTTTATTGCTTTAAATGCGTTTTCAGCCTGATTGTGCACTTTAGGTGAAAATGTCAAAATCTTAAAAATGAGCATAAGCACAATGAAATTAATGCTGGAATCATCTTTAGGATGCTAGAATACACTAAATACAGCAAAAATTTTGAGTCTACAACGTTTAGTTTAGGTGTGAGAGCCAAAATGAACTTTTTATTGCTTTAAACGCGTTTTCAGCCCCTGATTGTACACTTAAGGTGAAAATGTCAAAATCTTAAAAATGAGCATAAGCACAATGAAATTAATGCTGGAATCATCTTCAGGATGCTAGAATACACTGAATACAGCAAAAATTTTGAGTCTACAACGTTTAGTTTAGGTGTGAGAGCCAAAATGAACTTTTTATTGCTTTAAACGCGTTTTCAGCCCCTGATTGTACACTTAAGGTGAAAATGTCAAAATCTTAAAAATGAGCATAAGCACAATGAAATTAATGCTGGAATCATCTTCAGGATGCTAAAATACACTAAATACAGCAAAAATTTTGAGTCTACAACGTTTAGTTTAGGTGTGAGAGCCAAAATGAACTTTTTATTGCTTTAAACGCGTTTTCAGCCCCTGATTGTACACTTAAGGTGAAAATGTCAAAATCTTAAAAATGAGCATAAGCACAATGAAATTAATGCTGGAATCATCTTCAGGATGCTAGAATACACTGAATACAGCAAAAATTTTGAGTCTACAACGTTTAGTTTAGGTGTGAGAGCCAAAATGAACTTTTTATTGCTTTAAACGCGTTTTCAGCCCCTGATTGTACACTTAAGGTGAAAATGTCAAAATCTTAAAAATGAGCATAAGCACAATGAAATTAATGCTGGAATCATCTTCAGGATGCTAAAATACACTAAATACAGCAAAAATTTTGAGTCTACAACGTTTAGTTTAGGTGTGAGAGCCAAAATGAACTTTTTATTGCTTTAAATGCGTTTTCAGCCTGACTGTGCACTTTAGGTTAAAATGTCAAAATCTTCAAAATGAGCATAAGCACGATGAAATTAATGCTGGAATCATCTTCAGGATGCTAGAATACACTAAATACAGCAAAATTTTGAGTCTACAACGTTTTTTTTAGGTGTGAGAGCCAAAATGAACTTTTTATTGCTTTAAATGCGTTTTCAGCCCCTGATTGTACACTTAAGGTGAAAATGTCAAAATCTTAAAAATGAGCAAAAGCACAATGAAATTAATGCTGGAATCATCTTCAGGATGCTAGAATACACTGAATACAGCAAAATTTTTGAGTCTACAACGTTTAGTTTAGGTGTGAGAGCCAAAATAAACTTTTTATTGCTTTAAACGCGTTTTCAGCCCCTGATTGTACACTTAAGGTGAAAATGTCAAATTCTTCAAACTGAGCATAAGCACAATGAAATTAATGCTGGAATCATCTTCAGGATGCTAGAATACACTGAATACAGCAAAAATTTTGAGTCTACAACGTTTAGTTTAGGTGTGAGAGCCAAAATGAACTTTTTATTGCTTTAAACGCGTTTTCAGCCCCTGATTGTACACTTAAGGTGAAAATGTCAAAATCTTAAAAATGAGCATAAGCACAATGAAATTAATGCTGGAATCATCTTCAGGATGCTAGAATACACTAAATACAGCAAAAATTTTGAGTCTACAACGTTTAGTTTAGGTGTGAGAGCCAAAATGAACTTTTTATTGCTTTAAACGCGTTTTCAGCCCCTGATTGTACACTTAAGGTGAAAATGTCAAAATCTTCAAAATGAGCATAAGCACGATGAAATTAATGCTGGAATCATCTTCAGGATGCGCAGAATACACTAAATACAGCAAAATTTTGAGTCTACAACGTTTATTTTAGGTGTGAGAGCCAAAATGAACTTTTTATTGCTTTAAATGCGTTTTCAGCCTGATTGTGCACTTTAGGTTAAAAAAACAAAATCTTAAAATGAGCATAAGCACAATGAAATTAATGCTGGAATCATCTTCAGGATGCTAGAATACACTAAATACAGCAAAAATTTTGAGTCTACAACGTTTAGTTTAGGTGTGAGAGCCAAAATGAACTTTTTATTGCTTTAAATGCGTTTTCAGCCTGATTGTGCACTTTAGGTGAAAATATCAAAATCTTAAAAATGAGCATAAGCACAATGAAATGAATGCTGGAATCATCTTCAGGATGCTAGAATACACTAAATACAGCAAAAATTTTGAGTCTACAACGTTTAGTTTAGGTGTGAGAGCCAAAATGAACTTTTTATTGCTTTAAACGCGTTTTCAGCCCCTGATTGTACACTTAAGGTGAAAATGTCAAAATCTTAAAAATGAGCATAAGCACAATGAAATTAATGCTGGAATCATCTTCAGGATGCTAAAATACACTAAATACAGCAAAAATTTTGAGTCTACAACGTTTAGTTTAGGTGTGAGAGCCAAAATGAACTTTTTATTGCTTTAAATGCGTTTTCAGCCTGATTGTGCACTTTAGGTGAAAATGTCAAAATCTTAAAAATGAGCATAAGCACAATGAAATTAATGCTGGAATCATCTTCAGGATGCTAGAATACACTAAATACAGCAAAAATTTTGAGTCTACAACGTTTAGTTTAGGTGTGAGAGCCAAAATGAACTTTTTATTGCTTTAAACGCGTTTTCAGCCCCTGATTGTACACTTAAGGTGAAAATGTCAAAATCTTAAAAATGAGCAAAAGCACAATGAAATTAATGCTGGAATCATCTTCAGGATGCTAGAATACACTGAATACTAAGAAACCCTCTAAAAAGAGAAAAAATGACTCAGCGACGGACACGGACGACCTAACTACTACGGAGGTCTCGGTCAGTATGCTGGAGTCCATAAATAAAAAGTTAGAGGTCCTCTCCCTAATCTGCGAGGAGGTGAAAGGATTTAAGGTAAGTATGGAATTCTTCAGCCAACAAATAAATGATCTCCAACGCAACAATGCCGAGATACACGCTACACTCGTGACTGTTTCAGCCGAGTTAGAAACCATTAAAAAGGAAAATAAAATGCTAAAAGAAACTATTCTGGATGTTCAATCCCGTAGCATGCAGGATAATTTAATATTCTCAGGTATATCCGAGAACACCTCTGACAATCCAGAGGTTGAGATAAAAAAATTTATGACGACATCGTTAAAAATTCCTCAGGAGACGGTAAATAACATCTCCTTTCACCGGGTACATCGGCTTGGAGCCCGTAGGGGCAATAGACCCCGTCCTATTATCGCCAAATTTGAGCATTTTAAACAAAAAGTATTTGTTAAAAGTAAAGGACGGGAGCTTAAAGGGACCTCATTCGGAATGAATGACCAATTCCCTAGAGAGATTAATGAGCGGCGAAAGGTACTGTTTCCTATAATGAAACAAAATAGGCAGGAGGGTAAACGGACTATGATGGTCGTTGATAAACTATACATCGATGGCCAACTATTCCGGAACCCCAACTCCACTCCCTGGCTGTTCTAATTAGCATCGATGGAACTAAACTTTGTTTGATTATTAGATGTATACGTATACATATACATATACATATAATGTATATGTGGTTATAAAACCTAAAATATGAATACTCATTATGTTTACGCTATATTATAAATATAATAATAATACATAACTATATCTAAAAGTAGATTTAAACAAAAACAAAAAAATCTCGCTTGGGTTACCAGTTACTGGTGTATTATAATGTTGTTTAACTCCCCACTAACGTCCTTCACTTTCACATCCCTACCCGTTTTTTCACTGTTATATTTACTTACACAGTTCCTTATATTTTACACAAATTATATAAATCACCTAACTACTTTGATTCTATCCTATAACATGCCAGTATTGACAAATGGCCTATGCAGATATTTACACAGGACTGAGCCTATATTGTTTGTATGCATAAATTAGTTCTGGTTTCCTGGAATGTTTGTGGCGCTCGCTCACAGGCAAAAAGAATAAAAACTTTAGACCATCTCTTAAAATTAAAAGCAGATATTTGCCTCCTGCAAGAAACCCACCTACAAAAATCTGAAGAAAAATTACTTATTGATAAGAATTTTAGCCAAGCATACTCTGCCCCTTATAACAGCAGACAAAGAGGAGTCTGTATACTCATACATAAGAATTTACTCTTTACTCTAAATAATACAATAACAGACCCAGAGGGCCGATACATTATTATTCAGATAACTATATTTAATAAGATATATACACTTGGCAATTTATATGCCCCTAATAATGATGATCCGGCCTTTTTCCATGAATTTTTCTCTCAGCTGTTTGATTTAGCAGCGAACTCTACTATTATTATTGGAGGAGACTTTAACACAGTCTTAAATCCATTAATAGACCGTTCTAATAACACAACATGTATAAGGCGATTACAATCTACTAAAGTAATAGGGGAATATATGGATGATTTTGGCCTCGTCGACAGCTGGAGACTTAAAAACCCAAATAAGAAGGAATTTACCTTCTTTTCCGCTGTACACCGGTCTTTTTCAAGAATTGATTATTTTCTTACAAATAACTCTATTGCTGATAAGACTGTTACAAAAATACATCCTATTATTATTAGCGACCACGCACCAGTCTCACTTTCCCTACAAGTTGATTTTACCTTTAAACCACCACCAACATGGCGTTTTAACATCTCTCTGCTAAACGATGCAGAGTTTGATAAAATTATAAGGAAAGAGTGGGCAGACTTTTTGGAAATAAATGACTCTCCAGGCCTATCGCCATCTCTTCTCTGGGAAGCTGGGAAAGCAGTAATTAGAGGTAAAATTATATCATATTCATCTTATAAAAAGAAACAGGATCAAAAATTTGAAAATGACTTGGAAGATAAAATTAAACAACTGATGGATGAGTACGCAATAAACCCAAATGACCAAATATGGACTGACTTACAAAATACAAAAATACAGTTAGACGATATGCTAACTAAAAAGACAGAGTTTATAATACAACAATTGAGATACAACAACTTTGAATATAATAACAAATCAGGTAAATTTCTTGCAAACCAACTTCAACGCAATCGGGAAAAATCTCTTATAACGGCTATTAAAGGGACAACTGGTGAATGTACACAATCACCAGAAGAAATTAATCAAATTTTTTATAACTATTATCGCAACCTATACTCAGAAACTAACAAACCTAACCCTGAGCATATTGAGGCATTCCTCAGTAGCTTAAATATGCCTCAGTTAACTACTGAATATAAAGATATGTTAGAAGCGCCACTTACTATAAACGAGTTGTACAGTGCTCTAGATAGTATGCCTAATGGCAAGGCACCTGGCCCAGATGGTTATCCGGCTATATTTTTTAAGCACTACTGGTTAATGCTTGCTCCGCTATTCTTAAGAGTAGTAACAGAAATTAAAACTAATGGTTACATACGTCCACACATGAATACAGCAGCAATTAAACTTTTATTAAAGCCAGAAAAAGACCCCACCCTTCCATCAAGTTACCGTCCGATTTCACTAATTAACACTGATATCAAAATTATTACTAAGGCTTTCACATCTAGATTAGAAACAGTAATCTCGACAATTATTCATAACGACCAAACAGGCTTTATTAAAGATCGCCACTCTACTAATAATATTAGGAGGCTCTTTAACCTTATTAGCATGTCACAGCGGCATGATAAGAAGGCAGTTATTATATCGTTGGATGCAGAAAAAGCTTTTGACAAAGTTAACTGGTCCTTCCTCTTTGCTGTTTTAAATAAATTTGGCTTTGGGAAATCATTTATCCACTGGGTGTCAGTATTATATGATTCTCCCAAAGCTACAGTTACTACTAACGGGATTATATCTAAGAGCTTTATTTTACAGAGAGGCACAAGACAGGGATGCCCACTATCCCCTTTATTATTTGCAATATTTATCGAGCCACTTGCAATAGCCATACGCCAGGAAAGAAGGATTCAAGGAATTCACTCTGGGGTAACAGAACATAAAATTAATCTATATGCCGATGATATTTTACTTTATCTAGAAAACCCGGCGATTTCGTTAGGGGAAGTATTTAACTTAATAACTAAATTCTCACAGTTGTCAGATTATTCTATTAACTGGACAAAATCAACACTTCTACCTATTACAGAAAATTCATGGAACCCTGCAAGCCAGGACCCACATTACTCATTTCCTATAGGTAATTTAAAATACTTAGGCATAAAAATCTCACCTAAATTAACTGATTTAATTCATTTAAATTTTTCTCCACTTCTGGATAACATTCATAGTGACTTGGAACGCTGGAATAATCTTCCTATTTCTTTAATAGGACGAATAGCCACCGTTAAAATGAAAGTTTTACCTAAAATAAACTATTTTTTCTCAATGATTCCATTTAAACCTACGGCTAAATGGTTCCAGTTGTTGGACTCAGCCGTTACAAAATTTTACTGGAAAAAAAAAAAAAGCAAAGATTAGTCTATCTACTCTTCAGAAAAGTAAATCCAAAGGTGGCCTAGAGGCACCAAATTTTATGTACTACTATATAGCTAACCAGCTACAATATATCGTTCTATGGGCACAACCCAACAGAGATACTAACTGTTGGCTGGAACTAGAACAGAAGGATTGTAATAACCTCAGACTTCTAGATTTACTCTTTATTACAACATCGATTAAGCGACATAATTGTTTTAAAAACCCAATGATCTCCGCCACCCTGACTGCTTGGTGGAAGGCATTAGAAATTACAAAAGCCCAAGTGGAGCCCTGTGGGCTTTCTCCCCTATGGCATAACCCTGACTTTCGAATTAACAACCAAACGTTTTATTTAGGTGTGTGGGAGCAGAAAGGAATCACACATCTTCACCATCTCTTCTCAGATAATATGTTTATATCATATACATCTTTGCTCCAAAAATACAAAATAACAAACAGAAATTTTTTACATTATCTACAAGTTAAAAATATGATAAAGAAACAAATTCCAACACTTCAGGGTACGCTCCAACCGCCTGGCTTAGCTAAAGATATTACCAAGCTTTCTCCGACAACAACAAAAAAACTTTCAAAAATATATAAGTTACTTTCATATACGGATAAAATGTCTTTACCCATCTTAAAATGGGAGACAGACTTGTCTATAGCTCCGGAATCTGACTTTTGGATTCAAGTTTGTGAAAATGCATTTAAAATGACAAAACACACAAATTTACAACTTATCCAATACAAAATAATCCATAGAACATACATTACTCAATATATGATGAAGAAAATGGGCCTCTCCGACTCCGACATTTGTCTCCAGTGTTTACAAAACACTACAGACACTTATTTTCATGCTTTATGGTTATGCACCCCGGTTATGTATTTCTGGACTAAAGTCTTAGAAAAACTTTCCGCTATCTTGGACTATAGGATACCTTTATCTCCAAACTTGTGTTTGCTAGGTGACCTAACAACAACTGACCTACCACATAAACAATTTCAATCTACACTTGTAGCCCTTACTATCGCTAAAAAAACAATTCTTGTTAACTGGAAAAATAAACAAACTCTGAATATCGACCAATGGTCTAACCTCCTCATAAATCACATTTTAATGGAAAAAATATCGGCCTCAAATAAAAAACAAATATCAAAATTCATAGAAATATGGTCTACGTATATAGAATATTTTAACCTAATTCTGGTTATTTAATTCTGCCTGTTAGCGAGAGCCACCACATCGTGATAACTTACATTGATGTCTCTGCATTTGGCAGTTTGTTACTAATGGTTGTGTTTTTATAGTCAGGAACCCAGTTGCTGCCAACAGGATCGAACAGATTCACCTCCAATGGGCACTAAAGGCTAATATTCGGATTCACTGCATGCCAGGGGACTAACGCTACAGGTGCTGTCCCCCCTGGCTGGGCGTGGGCGGGTCTGCCCCTCTGTTGGCTGCTGGGTGGCGGCTGCGTCTTGGTCGTTCCCTGGGTCTCGTGGTGGGTGCTGTGTTGCGGGGCTCTCCCTGGTGTCCGGGGCGGCGCCGCCCCGGCGCGGTCCGTCGCTCTGGGTCCGGCGACGCGGGTCGGGGCCTGTGGGCCGCCGGGGTGCCCCGTGGTTCCCTCTCCCCTCCCCCTTCCTCCCCCTTGCTTCCTCTCCCTCTTCACCTCTCCCCGCCCGTCCTCCGCCTCCCTGTCCCTTCTCCCTCGTCGCCCTTCCTCCTCCTCTCCCCCTCTCTCTGCGGCCCTGCTGTTGCCTCCTGCCCTTCCTGTCGTCTCCTTCCCCCGTCCCCTCCCCCTCCCCTGTCCGCCCTCCTCCCCCTCCCCTAGGCCGGGGGTTCCGTCCGTGGCCCGGGTCTCGGCGCTCCGGGGGCCGGGGGAGTGGGCGGGATTGGTGTTGTGCCCGCCCCGCTCCGGTGGGCCTCCGGGCACTTCGGGCGGGCCCCGGTATCCGGGGGGCAAGCCCCGCCGGGGTCCCGGTGGGGTGGGTGGGGGTTTTGGTGGGCGGGTGCGCCTCCCCCCCCCCGCCCGGTTGGGGGGGGCCCAGCTGGTCGCTCCTCTTAACTCACTGCACTAGTTTTGCACAATACATTTTAGGGCACATAACACACTTTGGGGGGGAGTGGGGTGGGGTGGAGACACCGTCTCCGCCCTGCAGCTCCCCTCCAAATTTTAATGCACCACACAACTGGGGGGGGGGGGGGGGGCATCGGTTGGGGCGGCCGCGGTATGAAGCAGTGCTGCGGTCGCCTGTCCGTGTGCACCCCCCCCCCCCCCATTAATTTATTTTAATGCACCACATACGCTCATTGACATGCCTGGGGGGCGGATGGATCGGAGCAGGGGGGGATATCATTTCCCTCTGCTCCGGTTCACCTGCCCCCAATTTTAATGCACCACACACACACATTTATGTATATACACTGGGTGGGGTCACACACACGGTTTAGGGGTAGAGTTCGCCAGTCGGCGAGCTGGCGAACTTAGTAACAGGGTTAGTTTTTCACTTAGATCGTTGGGGTGACGACCGGGGCCTCTCCCCGCTGAGCCTGGGGTTCGGGGATGCCGCCCGTCCTCCGGTGCCCCCATCTCCCCTTCTGCCCCTGGTGTTCCGTCCCTCCGCGTGGTGGGGTGGGCGCGGGTGCCCTCTCCGCTCCGCTGCCCGGCCCCCTCTCGGCGCGGATGCCTGGGTGCGGTGTGTCCCCGGGGTCTGGGGTCGGGGGCTGGGGGGCTGTCGGTTGGTGGGGGTGGGGGCGGGGGGCGGGGGCGGCTTGGTTGGTGGGGGGGTGGTGGTGGGGGTGCCGGGGTGGGGGGTGCTGGGGTGGGGAGGGTGTCTGGGGATTTGGGGACCTGGGGGCGGTTGGGGCTGGGTTGGGGTGGGTGGCGGGGGTGGGGGGCGGGGGGGGTCGCGGGGGGAGCGGGGGTTGTGGGCCGGTGGGGTGCCTGGTGGGCCTGCAGTGCCCCGTCCTGCTGCGTTGGGTTGGGGGCGCGGGCCGCGTTGGGGTGGGGGGCGCTCCTGCTCCGGGGTTTGCTCTCCGGCCGGTGGCCCCTGCGGGGCCCGGGGGTCGTCCTTTGGCGCGGCCGCGGCCTGGGGGGCCCTGAGGTGTTGCGCTTGCTCTGTCCTGGCGGGGGTCGACGGCTCCCCTCTTTGGTGGAGATTTTCATGCATGCTAGATCCACCACACCAGCATCTATCGAGACTCAGACACAACTTGTTTCTCCCTCAGGTCATTGATTCGGTGGAGGCTGGTGTCTGTGGATCTCACTCTGCTTCGTCTGTCCTTTCTACCTTTCCTCAGTTTCTCCTTTGGGCCCTTGAGGTTTCCCTGATTTGTTGGAGTTTGGATGTCTTTGGGGTTGGTGAAGGTTAGTGGCCCGGTGGGTGGTGTCTGGTCGGTGCTGGGCTTCGCTTTTCTTTCTTTTCTTTGGTCCCCCTTTGGGTCTCCTGGCGGCCCCACGACTCTGGCTGGATTTTGAAGTGTTCGGTTTAGGTGAACGGTATGGGAATTCTTATTTATTTTTATTTTTTTTCGCACGCACGCACGCACGCACGCACGCACGCACACACGCACACACGCACAAACACACATAAAAAAAAAAAAAAAAAAAGGGAGAACAATGATGATGACATTTCAAATGATCAATACTGAGATCTCCCCAGAAAAAGAAAAAAAAAAAAAGAAAAAAAAAAAAAAAAAAAAAAAAAAAAAAAGAATACACTGAATACAGCAAAAATTTTGAGTCTACAACGTTTAGTTTAGGTGTGAGAGCCAAAATGAACTTTTTATTGCTTTAAACGCGTTTTCAGCCCCTGATTGTACACTTAAGGTGAAAATGTCAAATTCTTCAAACTGAGCATAAGCACAATGAAATTAATGCTGGAATCATCTTCAGGATGCTAGAATACACTGAATACAGCAAAAATTTTGAGTCTACAACGTTTATTTTAGGTGTGTGAGCCAAAATGAACTTTTTATTGCTTTAAATGCGTTTTCAGCCTGATTGTGCACTTTAGGTGAAAATGTCAAAATCTTCAAAATGAGCATAGGCACGATGAAATAAATGCTGGAATCATCTTCAGGATGCTAGAATACACTAAATACAGCAAAAAAATTGAGTCTACAACGTTTAGTTTAGGTGTGAGAGCCAAAATGAACTTTTTATTGCTTTAAACGCGTTTTCAGCCCCTGATTGTACACTTAAGGTGAAAATGTCAAAATCTTCAAAATGAGCATAAGCACAATGAAATTAATGCTGGAATCATCTTCAGGATGCTAGAATACACTAAATACAGCAAAAATTTTGAGTCTACAACGTTTAGTTTAGGTGTGAGAGCCAAAATGAACTTTTTATTGCTTTAAATGCGTTTTCAGCCTGATTGTGCACTTTAGGTGAAAATGTCAAAATCTTAAAAATGAGCATAAGCACAATGAAATTAATGCTGGAATCATCTTTAGGATGCTAGAATACACTAAATACAGCAAAAATTTTGAGTCTACAACGTTTAGTTTAGGTGTGAGAGCCAAAATGAACTTTTTATTGCTTTAAACGCGTTTTCAGCCCCTGATTGTACACTTAAGGTGAAAATGTCAAAATCTTAAAAATGAGCATAAGCACAATGAAATTAATGCTGGAATCATCTTCAGGATGCTAGAATACACTGAATACAGCAAAAATTTTGAGTCTACAACGTTTAGTTTAGGTGTGAGAGCCAAAATGAACTTTTTATTGCTTTAAACGCGTTTTCAGCCCCTGATTGTACACTTAAGGTGAAAATGTCAAAATCTTAAAAATGAGCATAAGCACAATGAAATTAATGCTGGAATCATCTTCAGGATGCTAAAATACACTAAATACAGCAAAAATTTTGAGTCTACAACGTTTAGTTTAGGTGTGAGAGCCAAAATGAACTTTTTATTGCTTTAAATGCGTTTTCAGCCTGATTGTGCACTTTAGGTTAAAATGTCAAAATCTTCAAAATGAGCATAAGCACGATGAAATTAATGCTGGAATCATCTTCAGGATGCTAGAATACACTAAATACAGCAAAATTTTGAGTCTACAACGTTTTTTTTAGGTGTGAGAGCCAAAATGAACTTTTTATTGCTTTAAATGCGTTTTCAGCCCCTGATTGTACACTTAAGGTGAAAATGTCAAAATCTTAAAAATGAGCAAAAGCACAATGAAATTAATGCTGGAATCATCTTCAGGATGCTAGAATACACTGAATACAGCAAAATTTTTGAGTCTACAACGTTTAGTTTAGGTGTGAGAGCCAAAATAAACTTTTTATTGCTTTAAACGCGTTTTCAGCCCCTGATTGTACACTTAAGGTGAAAATGTCAAATTCTTTAAACTGAGCATAAGCACAATGAAATTAATGCTGGAATCATCTTCAGGATGCTAGAATACACTGAATACAGCAAAAATTTTGAGTCTACAACGTTTAGTTTAGGTGTGAGAGCCAAAATGAACTTTTTATTGCTTTAAACGCGTTTTCAGCCCCTGATTGTACACTTAAGGTGAAAATGTCAAAATCTTAAAAATGAGCATAAGCACAATGAAATTAATGCTGGAATCATCTTCAGGATGCTAGAATACACTAAATACAGCAAAAATTTTGAGTCTACAACGTTTAGTTTAGGTGTGAGAGCCAAAATGAACTTTTTATTGCTTTAAACGCGTTTTCAGCCCCTGATTGTACACTTAAGGTGAAAATGTCAAAATCTTCAAAATGAGCATAAGCACGATGAAATTAATGCTGGAATCATCTTCAGGATGCTAGAATACACTAAATACAGCAAAATTTTGAGTCTACAACGTTTATTTTAGGTGTGAGAGCCAAAATGAACTTTTTATTGCTTTAAATGCGTTTTCAGCCTGATTGTGCACTTTAGGTTAAAATATCAAAATCTTAAAATGAGCATAAGCACAATGAAATTAATGCTGGAATCATCTTCAGGATGCTAGAATACACTAAATACAGCAAAAATTTTGAGTCTACAACGTTTAGTTTAGGTGTGAGAGCCAAAATGAACTTTTTATTGCTTTAAATGCGTTTTCAGCCTGATTGTGCACTTTAGGTGAAAATATCAAAATCTTAAAAATGAGCATAAGCACAATGAAATGAATGCTGGAATCATCTTCAGGATGCTAGAATACACTAAATACAGCAAAAATTTTGAGTCTACAACGTTTAGTTTAGGTGTGAGAGCCAAAATGAACTTTTTATTGCTTTAAACGCGTTTTCAGCCCCTGATTGTACACTTAAGGTGAAAATGTCAAAATCTTAAAAATGAGCATAAGCACAATGAAATTAATGCTGGAATCATCTTCAGGATGCTAAAATACACTAAATACAGCAAAAATTTTGAGTCTACAACGTTTAGTTTAGGTGTGAGAGCCAAAATGAACTTTTTATTGCTTTAAATGCGTTTTCAGCCTGATTGTGCACTTTAGGTGAAAATGTCAAAATCTTAAAAATGAGCATAAGCACAATGAAATTAATGCTGGAATCATCTTCAGGATGCTAGAATACACTAAATACAGCAAAAATTTTGAGTCTACAACGTTTAGTTTAGGTGTGAGAGCCAAAATGAACTTTTTATTGCTTTAAACGCGTTTTCAGCCCCTGATTGTACACTTAAGGTGAAAATGTCAAAATCTTCAAAATGAGCATAAGCACAATGAAATTAATGCTGGAATCATCTTCAGGATGCTAGAATACACTAAATACAGCAAAAATTTTGAGTCTACAACGTTTAGTTTAGGTGTGAGAGCCAAAATGAACTTTTTATTGCTTTAAACGCGTTTTCAGCCCCTGATTGTACACTTAAGGTGAAAATGTCAAAATCTTCAAAATGAGCATAAGCACAATGAAATTAATGCTGGAATCATCTTCAGGATGCTAGAATACACTAAATACAGCAAAAATTTTGAGTCTACAACGTTTAGTTTAGGTGTGAGAGCCAAAATGAACTTTTTATTGCTTTAAATGCGTTTTCAGCCTGATTGTGCACTTTAGGTGAAAATATCAAAATCTTAAAAATGAGCATAAGCACAATGAAATGAATGCTGGAATCATCTTCAGGATGCTAGAATACACTAAATACAGCAAAAATTTTGAGTTTACAACGTTTAGTTTAGGTGTGAGAGCCAAAATGAACTTTTTATTGCTTTAAACGCGTTTTCAGCCCCTGATTGTGCACTTTAGGTGAAAATGTCAAAATCTTAAAAATGAGCATAAGCACAATGGAATTAATGCTGGAATCATCTTCAGGATGCTAGAATACACTGAATACAGCAAAAATTTTGAGTCTACAACGTTTAGTTTAGGTGTGAGAGCCAAAATGAACTTTTTATTGCTTTAAACGCGTTTTCAGCCTGATTGTGCACTTTCGGTTAAAATGTCAAAATCTTCAAAATGAGCATAAGCACGATGAAATTAATGCTGGAATCATCTTCAGGATGCTAGAATACACTAAATACAGCAACAATTTTGAGTCTACAACGTTTAGTTTAGGTGTGAGAGCCAAAATGAACTTTTTATTGCTTTAAACGCGTTTTCAGCCCCTGATTGTACACTTAAGGTGAAAATGTCAAAATCTTAAAAATGAGCATAAGCACAATGAAATTAATGCTGGAATCATCTTCAGGATGCTAAAATACACTAAATACAGCAAAAATTTTGAGTCTACAACGTTTAGTTTAGGTGTGAGAGCCAAAATGAACTTTTTTTTGCTTTAAATGCGTTTTCAGCCTGATTGTGCACTTTAGGTGAAAATGTCAAAATCTTAAAAATGAGCATAAGCACAATGAAATTAATGCTGGAATCATCTTCAGGATGCTAGAATACACTAAATACAGCAAACAGTTTGAGTCTACAACGTTTAGTTTAGGTGTGAGAGCCAAAATGAACTTTTTATTGCTTTAAACGCGTTTTCAGCCCCTGATTGTACACTTAAGGTGAAAATGTCAAAATCTTCAAAATGAGCATAAGCACAATGAAATTAATGCTGGAATCATCTTCAGGATGCTAGAATACACTAAATACAGCAAAAATTTTGAGTCTACAACGTTTAGTTTAGGTGTGAGAGCCAAAATGAACTTTTTATTGCTTTAAATGCGTTTTCAGCCTGATTGTGCACTTTAGGTTAAAATGTCAAAATCTTCAAAATGAGCATAAGCACGATGAAATTAATGCTGGAATCATCTTCAGGATGCTAGAATACACTAAATACAGCAAAAATTTTGAGTCTACAACGTTTAGTTTAGGTGTGAGAGCCAAAATGAACTTTTTATTGCTTTAAACGCGTTTTCAGCCCCTGATTGTACACTTAAGGTGAAAATGTCAAAATCTTAAAAATGAGCATAAGCACAATGAAATTAATGCTGGAATCATCTTCAGGATGCTAGAATACACTAAATACAGCAAAAATTTTGAGTCTACAACGTTTAGTTTAGGTGTGAGAGCCAAAATGAACTTTTTATTGCTTTAAACGCGTTTTCAGCCCCTGATTGTACACTTAAGGTGAAAATGTCAAAATCTTCAAAATGAGCATAAGCACAATGAAATTAATGCTGGAATCATCTTCAGGATGCTAGAATACACTAAATACAGCAAAAATTTTGAGTCTACAACGTTTAGTTTAGGTGTGAGAGCCAAAATGAACTTTTTATTGCTTTAAATGCGTTTTCAGCCTGATTGTGCACTTTAGGTTAAAATGTCAAAATCTTCAAAATGAGCATAAGCACGATGAAATTAATGCTGGAATCATCTTCAGGATGCTAAAATACACTAAATACAGCAAAAATTTTGAGTCTACAACGTTTAGTTTAGGTGTGAGAGCCAAAATGAACTTTTTATTGCTTTAAACGCGTTTTCAGCCCCTGATTGTACACTTAAGGTGAAAATGTCAAAATCTTAAAAATGAGCATAAGCACAATGAAATTAATGCTGGAATCATCTTCAAGATGCTAGAATACACTGAACACAGCAAAAATTTTGAGTCTACAACGTTTAGTTTAGGTGTGAGAGCCAAAATGAACTTTTTATTGCTTTAAACGCGTTTTCAGCCCCTGATTGTACACTTAAGGTGAAAATGTCAAAATCTTAAAAATGAGCATAAGCACAATGAAATTAATGCTGGAATCATCTTCAGGATGCTAAAATACACTAAATACAGCAAAAATTTTGAGTCTACAACGTTTAGTTTAGGTGTGAGAGCCAAAATTAACTTTTTATTGCTTTAAATGCGTTTTCAGCCTGATTGTGCACTTTAGGTGAAAATGTCAAAATCTTAAAAATGAGCATAAGCACAATGAAATTAATGCTGGAATCATCTTCAGGATGCTAGAATACACTAAATACAGCAAAAATTTTGAGTCTACAACGTTTAGTTTAGGTGTGAGAGCCAAAATGAACTTTTTATTGCTTTAAACGCGTTTTCAGCCCCTGATTGTACACTTAAGGTGAAAATGTCAAAATCTTCAAAATGAGCATAAGCACAATGAAATTAATGCTGGAATCATCTTCAGGATGCTAGAATACACTAAATACAGCAAAAATTTTGAGTCTACAACGTTTAGTTTAGGTGTGAGAGCCAAAATGAACTTTTTATTGCTTTAAACGCGTTTTCAGCCCCTGATTGTGCATTTTAGGTGAAAATGTCAAAATCTTAAAAATGAGCATAAGCACAATGAAATTAATGCTGGAATCATCTTCAGGATGCTAGAATACACTGAATACAGCAAAAATTTTGAGTCTACAACGTTTAGTTTAGGTGTGAGAGCCAAAATGAACTTTTTATTGCTTTAAACGCGTTTTCAGCCCCTGATTGTACACTTAAGGTGAAAATGTCAAAATCTTAAAAATGAGCATAAGCACAATGAAATTAATGCTGGAATCATCTTCAGGATGCTAAAATACACTGAATACAGCAAAAATTTTGAGTCTACAACGTTTAGTTTAGGTGTGAGAGCCAAAATGAACTTTTTATTGCTTTAAATGCGTTTTCAGCCTGATTGTGCACTTTAGGTGAAAATGTCAAAATCTTAAAAATGAGCATAAGCACAATGAAATTAATGCTGGAATCATCTTCAGGATGCTAGAATACACTAAATACAGCAACAATTTTGAGTCTACAACGTTTAGTTTAGGTGTGAGAGCCAAAATGAACTTTTTATTGCTTTAAACGCGTTTTCAGCCCCTGATTGTACACTTAAGGTGAAAATGTCAAAATCTTCAAAATGAGCATAAGCACAATGAAATTAATGCTGGAATCATCTTCAGGATGCTAGAATACACTAAATACAGCAAAAAATTTGAGTCTACAACGTTTAGTTTAGGTGTGAGAGCCAAAATGAACTTTTTATTGCTTTAAATGCGTTTTCAGCCTGATTGTGCACTTTAGGTGAAAATGTCAAAATCTTAAAAATGAGCATAAGCACAATGAAATTAATGCTGGAATCATCTTCAGGATGCTAGAATACACTAAATACAGCAAAAATTTTGAGTCTACAACGTTTAGTTTAGGTGTGAGAGCCAAAATGAACTTTTTATTGCTTTAAATGCGTTTTCAGCCTGATTGTGCACTTTAGGTTAAAATGTCAAAATCTTCAAAATGAGCATAAGCACGATGAAATTAATGCTGGAATCATCTTCAGGATGCTAGAATACACTAAATACAGCAACAATTTTGAGTCTACAACGTTTAGTTTAGGTGTGAAAGCCAAAATGAACTTTTTATTGCTTTAAACGCGTTTTCAGCCCCTGATTGTGCACTTTAGATGAAAATGTCAAAATCTTAAAAATGAGCATAAGCACAATGAAATAAATGCTGGAATCATCTTCAGGATGCTAGAATACACTGAATACAGCAAAAATTTTGAGTCTACAACGTTTAGTTTAGGTGTGAGAGCCAAAATGAACTTTTTATTGCTTTAAACGCGTTTTCAGCCCCTGATTGTACACTTAAGGTGAAAATGTCAAAATCTTCAAAATGAGCATAAGCACAATGAAATTAATGCTGGAATCATCTTCAGGATGCTAAAATACACTAAATACAGCAAAAATTTTGAGTCTACAACGTTTAGTTTAGGTGTGAGAGCCAAAATGAACTTTTTATTGCTTTAAATGCGTTTTCAGCCTGATTGTGCACTTTAGGTGAAAATGTCAAAATCTTAAAAATGAGCATAAGCACAATGAAATTAATGCTGGAATCATCTTCAGGATGCTAGAATACACTAAATACAGCAAAAATTTTGAGTCTACAACGTTTAGTTTAGGTGTGAGAGCCAAAATGAACTTTTTATTGCTTTAAACGCGTTTTCAGCCCCTGATTGTACACTTAAGGTGAAAATGTCAAAATCTTAAAAATGAGCATAAGCACAATGAAATTAATGCTGGAATCATCTTCAGGATGCTAAAATACACTAAATACAGCAAAAATTTTGAGTCTACAACGTTTAGTTTAGGTGTGAGAGCCAAAATGAACTTTTTATTGCTTTAAATGCGTTTTCAGCCTGATTGTGCACTTTAGGTGAAAATGTCAAAATCTTAAAAATGAGCATAAGCACAATGAAATTAATGCTGGAATCATCTTCAGGATGCTAGAATACACTAAATACAGCAAAAATTTTGAGTCTACAACGTTTAGTTTAGGTGTGAGAGCCAAAATGAACTTTTTATTGCTTTAAACGCGTTTTCAGCCCCTGATTGTACACTTAAGGTGAAAATGTCAAAATCTTCAAAATGAGCATAAGCACAATGAAATTAATGCTGGAATCATCTTCAGGATGCTAGAATACACTAAATACAGCAAAAATTTTGAGTCTACAACGTTTAGTTTAGGTGTGAGAGCCAAAATGAACTTTTTATTGCTTTAAACGCGTTTTCAGCCCCTGATTGTACACTTAAGGTGAAAATGTCAAAATCTTCAAAATGAGCATAAGCACAATGAAATTAATGCTGGAATCATCTTCAGGATGCTAGAATACACTAAATACAGCAAAAATTTTGAGTCTACAACGTTTAGTTTAGGTGTGAGAGCCAAAATGAACTTTTTATTGCTTTAAATGCGTTTTCAGCCTGATTGTGCACTTTAGGTGAAAATGTCAAAATCTTAAAAATGAGCATAAGCACAATGAAATTAATGCTGGAATCATCTTCAGGATGCTAGAATACACTAAATACAGCAAAAATTTTGAGTCTACAACGTTTAGTTTAGGTGTGAGAGCCAAAATGAACTTTTTATTGCTTTAAACGCGTTTTCAGCCCCTGATTGTACACTTAAGGTGAAAATGTCAAAATCTTCCAAATGAGCATAAGCACAATGAAATTAATGCTGGAATCATCTTCAGGATGCTAGAATACACTGAATACAGCAAAAATTTTGAGTCTACAACGTTTATTTTAGGTGTGTGAGCCAAAATGAACTTTTTATTGCTTTAAATGCGTTTTCAGCCTGATTGTGCACTTTAGGTTAAAATGTCAAAATCTTCAAAATGAGCATAAGCACGATGAAATTAATGCTGGAATCATCTTCAGGATGCTAGAATACACTAAATACAGCAAAAATTTTGAGTCTACAACGTTTAGTTTAGGTGTGAGAGCCAAAATGAACTTTTTATTGCTTTAAACGCGTTTTCAGCCCCTGATTGTACACTTAAGGTGAAAATGTCAAAATCTTAAAAATGAGCATAAGCACGATGAAATTAATGCTGGAATCATCTTCAGGATGCTAGAATACACTGAATACAGCAAAAATTTTGAGTCTACAACGTTTAGTTTAGGTGTGATAGCCAAAATGAACTTTTTATTGCTTTAAACGCGATTTCAGCCCCTGATTGTACACTTAAGGTGAAAATGTCAAAATCTTCAAAATGAGCATAAGCACAATGAAATTAATGCTGGAATCATCTTCAGGATGCTAGAATACACTAAATACAGCAAAAATTTTGAGTCTACAACGTTTAGTTTAGGTGTGAGAGCCAAAATGAACTTTTTATTGCTTTAAACGCGTTTTCAGCCCCTGATTGTACACTTAAGGTGAAAATGTCAAAATCTTCAAAATGAGCATAAGCACAATGAAATTAATGCTGGAATCATCTTCAGGATGCTAGAATACACTGAATACAGCAAAAATTTTGAGTCTACAACGTTTATTTTAGGTGTGTGAGCCAAAATGAACTTTTTATTGCTTTAAATCCGTTTTCAGCCTGATTGTGCACTTAAGGTTAAAATGTCAAAATCTTCAAAATGAGCATAAGCACGATGAAATTAATGCTGGAATCATCTTCAGGATGCTAGAATACACTAAATACAGCAAAATTTTGAGTCTACAACGTTTTTTTTAGGTGTGAGAGCCAAAATGAACTTTTTATTGCTTTAAATGCGTTTTCAGCCCCTGATTGTACACTTAAGGTGAAAATGTCAAAATCTTAAAAATGAGCAAAAGCACAATGAAATTAATGCTGGAATCATCTTCAGGATGCTAGAATACACTGAATACAGCAAAATTTTTGAGTCTACAACGTTTAGTTTAGGTGTGAGAGCCAAAATAAACTTTTTATTGCTTTAAACGCGTTTTCAGCCCCTGATTGTACACTTAAGGTGAAAATGTCAAATTCTTCAAACTGAGCATAAGCACAATGAAATTAATGCTGGAATCATCTTCAGGATGCTAGAATACACTGAATACAGCAAAAATTTTGAGTCTACAACGTTTATTTTAGGTGTGTGAGCCAAAATGAACTTTTTATTGCTTTAAATGCGTTTTCAGCCTGATTGTGCACTTTAGGTGAAAATGTCAAAATCTTCAAAATGAGCATAGGCACGATGAAATAAATGCTGGAATCATCTTCAGGATGCTAGAATACACTAAATACAGCAAAAAATTTGAGTCTACAACGTTTAGTTTAGGTGTGAGAGCCAAAATGAACTTTTTATTGCTTTAAACGCGTTTTCAGCCCCTGATTGTACACTTAAGGTGAAAATGTCAAAATCTTCAAAATGAGCATAAGCACAATGAAATTAATGCTGGAATCATCTTCAGGATGCTAGAATACACTAAATACAGCAAAAATTTTGAGTCTACAACGTTTAGTTTAGGTGTGAGAGCCAAAATGAACTTTTTATTGCTTTAAACGCGTTTTCAGCCCCTGATTGTGCATTTTAGGTGAAAATGTCAAAATCTTAAAAATGAGCATAAGCACAATGAAATTAATGCTGGAATCATCTTCAGGATGCTAGAATACACTGAATACAGCAAAAATTTTGAGTCTACAACGTTTAGTTTAGGTGTGAGAGCCAAAATGAACTTTTTATTGCTTTAAACGCGTTTTCAGCCCCTGATTGTACACTTAAGGTGAAAATGTCAAAATCTTAAAAATGAGCATAAGCACAATGAAATTAATGCTGGAATCATCTTCAGGATGCTAAAATACACTGAATACAGCAAAAATTTTGAGTCTACAACGTTTAGTTTAGGTGTGAGAGCCAAAATGAACTTTTTATTGCTTTAAATGCGTTTTCAGCCTGATTGTGCACTTTAGGTGAAAATGTCAAAATCTTAAAAATGAGCATAAGCACAATGAAATTAATGCTGGAATCATCTTCAGGATGCTAGAATACACTAAATACAGCAACAATTTTGAGTCTACAACGTTTAGTTTAGGTGTGAGAGCCAAAATGAACTTTTTATTGCTTTAAACGCGTTTTCAGCCCCTGATTGTACACTTAAGGTGAAAATGTCAAAATCTTCAAAATGAGCATAAGCACAATGAAATTAATGCTGGAATCATCTTCAGGATGCTAGAATACACTAAATACAGCAAAAAATTTGAGTCTACAACGTTTAGTTTAGGTGTGAGAGCCAAAATGAACTTTTTATTGCTTTAAATGCGTTTTCAGCCTGATTGTGCACTTTAGGTGAAAATGTCAAAATCTTAAAAATGAGCATAAGCACAATGAAATAAATGCTGGAATCATCTTCAGGATGCTAGAATACACTGAATACAGCAAAAATTTTGAGTCTACAACGTTTAGTTTAGGTGTGAGAGCCAAAATGAACTTTTTATTGCTTTAAACGCGTTTTCAGCCCCTGATTGTACACTTAAGGTGAAAATGTCAAAATCTTCAAAATGAGCATAAGCACAATGAAATTAATGCTGGAATCATCTTCAGGATGCTAAAATACACTAAATACAGCAAAAATTTTGAGTCTACAACGTTTAGTTTAGGTGTGAGAGCCAAAATGAACTTTTTATTGCTTTAAATGCGTTTTCAGCCTGATTGTGCACTTTAGGTGAAAATGTCAAAATCTTAAAAATGAGCATAAGCACAATGAAATTAATGCTGGAATCATCTTCAGGATGCTAGAATACACTAAATACAGCAAAAATTTTGAGTCTACAACGTTTAGTTTAGGTGTGAGAGCCAAAATGAACTTTTTATTGCTTTAAACGCGTTTTCAGCCCCTGATTGTACACTTAAGGTGAAAATGTCAAAATCTTAAAAATGAGCATAAGCACAATGAAATTAATGCTGGAATCATCTTCAGGATGCTAAAATACACTAAATACAGCAAAAATTTTGAGTCTACAACGTTTAGTTTAGGTGTGAGAGCCAAAATGAACTTTTTATTGCTTTAAATGCGTTTTCAGCCTGATTGTGCACTTTAGGTGAAAATGTCAAAATCTTAAAAATGAGCATAAGCACAATGAAATTAATGCTGGAATCATCTTCAGGATGCTAGAATACACTAAATACAGCAAAAATTTTGAGTCTACAACGTTTAGTTTAGGTGTGAGAGCCAAAATGAACTTTTTATTGCTTTAAACGCGTTTTCAGCCCCTGATTGTACACTTAAGGTGAAAATGTCAAAATCTTCAAAATGAGCATAAGCACAATGAAATTAATGCTGGAATCATCTTCAGGATGCTAGAATACACTAAATACAGCAAAAATTTTGAGTCTACAACGTTTAGTTTAGGTGTGAGAGCCAAAATGAACTTTTTATTGCTTTAAACGCGTTTTCAGCCCCTGATTGTACACTTAAGGTGAAAATGTCAAAATCTTCAAAATGAGCATAAGCACAATGAAATTAATGCTGGAATCATCTTCAGGATGCTAGAATACACTAAATACAGCAAAAATTTTGAGTCTACAACGTTTAGTTTAGGTGTGAGAGCCAAAATGAACTTTTTATTGCTTTAAATGCGTTTTCAGCCTGATTGTGCACTTTAGGTGAAAATGTCAAAATCTTAAAAATGAGCATAAGCACAATGAAATTAATGCTGGAATCATCTTCAGGATGCTAGAATACACTAAATACAGCAAAAATTTTGAGTCTACAACGTTTAGTTTAGGTGTGAGAGCCAAAATGAACTTTTTATTGCTTTAAACGCGTTTTCAGCCCCTGATTGTACACTTAAGGTGAAAATGTCAAAATCTTCCAAATGAGCATAAGCACAATGAAATTAATGCTGGAATCATCTTCAGGATGCTAGAATACACTGAATACAGCAAAAATTTTGAGTCTACAACGTTTATTTTAGGTGTGTGAGCCAAAATGAACTTTTTATTGCTTTAAATGCGTTTTCAGCCTGATTGTGCACTTTAGGTTAAAATGTCAAAATCTTCAAAATGAGCATAAGCACGATGAAATTAATGCTGGAATCATCTTCAGGATGCTAGAATACACTAAATACAGCAAAAATTTTGAGTCTACAACGTTTAGTTTAGGTGTGAGAGCCAAAATGAACTTTTTATTGCTTTAAACGCGTTTTCAGCCCCTGATTGTACACTTAAGGTGAAAATGTCAAAATCTTAAAAATGAGCATAAGCACGATGAAATTAATGCTGGAATCATCTTCAGGATGCTAGAATACACTGAATACAGCAAAAATTTTGAGTCTACAACGTTTAGTTTAGGTGTGATAGCCAAAATGAACTTTTTATTGCTTTAAACGCGATTTCAGCCCCTGATTGTACACTTAAGGTGAAAATGTCAAAATCTTCAAAATGAGCATAAGCACAATGAAATTAATGCTGGAATCATCTTCAGGATGCTAGAATACACTAAATACAGCAAAAATTTTGAGTCTACAACGTTTAGTTTAGGTGTGAGAGCCAAAATGAACTTTTTATTGCTTTAAACGCGTTTTCAGCCCCTGATTGTACACTTAAGGTGAAAATGTCAAAATCTTCAAAATGAGCATAAGCACAATGAAATTAATGCTGGAATCATCTTCAGGATGCTAGAATACACTGAATACAGCAAAAATTTTGAGTCTACAACGTTTATTTTAGGTGTGTGAGCCAAAATGAACTTTTTATTGCTTTAAATCCGTTTTCAGCCTGATTGTGCACTTAAGGTTAAAATGTCAAAATCTTCAAAATGAGCATAAGCACGATGAAATTAATGCTGGAATCATCTTCAGGATGCTAGAATACACTAAATACAGCAAAATTTTGAGTCTACAACGTTTTTTTTAGGTGTGAGAGCCAAAATGAACTTTTTATTGCTTTAAATGCGTTTTCAGCCCCTGATTGTACACTTAAGGTGAAAATGTCAAAATCTTAAAAATGAGCAAAAGCACAATGAAATTAATGCTGGAATCATCTTCAGGATGCTAGAATACACTGAATACAGCAAAATTTTTGAGTCTACAACGTTTAGTTTAGGTGTGAGAGCCAAAATAAACTTTTTATTGCTTTAAACGCGTTTTCAGCCCCTGATTGTACACTTAAGGTGAAAATGTCAAATTCTTCAAACTGAGCATAAGCACAATGAAATTAATGCTGGAATCATCTTCAGGATGCTAGAATACACTGAATACAGCAAAAATTTTGAGTCTACAACGTTTATTTTAGGTGTGTGAGCCAAAATGAACTTTTTATTGCTTTAAATGCGTTTTCAGCCTGATTGTGCACTTTAGGTGAAAATGTCAAAATCTTCAAAATGAGCATAGGCACGATGAAATAAATGCTGGAATCATCTTCAGGATGCTAGAATACACTAAATACAGCAAAAAATTTGAGTCTACAACGTTTAGTTTAGGTGTGAGAGCCAAAATGAACTTTTTATTGCTTTAAACGCGTTTTCAGCCCCTGATTGTACACTTAAGGTGAAAATGTCAAAATCTTCAAAATGAGCATAAGCACAATGAAATTAATGCTGGAATCATCTTCAGGATGCTAGAATACACTAAATACAGCAAAAATTTTGAGTCTACAACATTTAGTTTAGGTGTGAGAGCCAAAATGAACTTTTTATTGCTTTAAATGCGTTTTCAGCCTGATTGTGCACTTTAGGTGAAAATGTCAAAATCTTAAAAATGAGCATAAGCACAATGAAATTAATGCTGGAATAATCTTCAGGATGCTAGAATACACTAAATACAGCAAAAATTTTGAGTCTACAACGTTTAGTTTAGGTGTGAGAGCCAAAATGAACTTTTTATTGCTTTAAACGCGTTTTCAGCCCCTGATTGTACACTTAAGGTGAAAATGTCAAAATCTTAAAAATGAGCATAAGCACAATGAAATTAATGCTGGAATCATCTTCAGGATGCTAAAATACACTAAATACAGCAAAAATTTTGAGTCTACAACGTTTAGTTTAGGTGTGAGAGCCAAAATGAACTTTTTATTGCTTTAAATGCGTTTTCAGCCTGATTGTGCACTTTAGGTTAAAATGTCAAAATCTTCAAAATGAGCATAAGCACGATGAAATTAATGCTGGAATCATCTTCAGGATGCTAGAATACACTAAATACAGCAAAAAATTTGAGTCTACAACGTTTAGTTTAGGTGTGAGAGCCAAAATGAACTTTTTATTGCTTTAAACGCGTTTTCAGCCCCTGATTGTACACTTAAGGTGAAAATGTCAAAATCTTAAAAATGAGCATAAGCACAATGAAATTAATGCTGGAATCATCTTCAGGATGCTAGAATACACTGAATACAGCAAAAATTTTGAGTCTACAACGTTTAGTTTAGGTGTGAGAGCCAAAATGAACTTTTTATTGCTTTAAACGCGTTTTCAGCCCCTGATTGTACACTTAAGGTGAAAATGTCAAAATCTTAAAAATGAGCATAAGCACAATGAAATTAATGCTGGAATCATCTTCAGGATGCTAGAATACACTAAATACAGCAAAAATTTTGAGTCTACAACGTTTAGTTTAGGTGTGAGAGCCAAAATGAACTTTTTATTGCTTTAAACGCGTTTTCAGCCCCTGATTGTACACTTAAGGTGAAAATGTCAAAATCTTCAAAATGAGCATAAGCACGATGAAATTAATGCTGGAATCATCTTCAGGATGCTAGAATACACTAAATACAGCAAAATTTTGAGTCTACAACGTTTATTTTAGGTGTGAGAGCCAAAATGAACTTTTTATTGCTTTAAACGCGTTTTCAGCCCCTGATTGTACACTTAAGGTGAAAATGTCAAAATCTTCAAAATGAGCATAAGCACGATGAAATTAATGCTGGAATCATCTTCAGGATGCTAGAATACACTAAATACAGCAAAATTTTGAGTCTACAACGTTTATTTTAGGTGTGAGAGCCAAAATGAACTTTTTATTGCTTTAAATGCGTTTTCAGCCTGATTGTGCACTTTAGGTGAAAATATCAAAATCTTAAAATGAGCATAAGCACAATGAAATTAATGCTGGAATCATCTTCAGGATGCTAGAATACACTAAATACAGCAAAAATTTTGAGTCTACAACGTTTAGTTTAGGTGTGAGAGCCAAAATGAACTTTTTATTGCTTTAAATGCGTTTTCAGCCTGATTGTGCACTTTAGGTGAAAATATCAAAATCTTAAAAATGAGCATAAGCACAATGAAATGAATGCTGGAATCATCTTCAGGATGCTAGAATACACTAAATACAGCAAAAAATTTGAGTCTACAACGTTTAGTTTAGGTGTGAGAGCCAAAATGAACTTTTTATTGCTTTAAACGCGTTTTCAGCCCCTGATTGTGCACTTTAGGTGAAAATGTCAAAATCTTAAAAATGAGCATAAGCACAATGGAATTAATGCTGGAATCATCTTCAGGATGCTAGAATACACTGAATACAGCAAAAATTTTGAGTCTACAACGTTTAGTTTAGGTGTGAGAGCCAAAATGAACTTTTTATTGCTTTAAACGCGTTTTCAGCCCCTGATTGTACACTTAAGGTGAAAATGTCAAAATCTTAAAAATGAGCATAAGCACAATGAAATTAATGCTGGAATCAGCTTCAGGATGCTAGAATACACTGAATACAGCAAAAATTTTGAGTCTACAATGTTTATTTTAGGTGTGTGAGCCAAAATGAACTTTTTATTGCTTTAAATGCGTTTTCAGCCTGATTGTGCACTTTAGGTTAAAATGTCAAAATCTTCAAAATGAGCATAAGCACGATGAAATTAATGCTGGAATCATCTTCAGGATGCTAGAATACACTAAATACAGCAAAAATTTTGAGTCTACAACGTTTAGTTTAGGTGTGAGAGCCAAAATGAACTTTTTATTGCTTTAAATGCGTTTTCAGCCTGATTGTGCACTTTAGGTTAAAATGTCAAAATCTTCAAAATGAGCATAAGCACGATGAAATTAATGCTGGAATCATCTTCAGGATGCTAGAATACACTGAACACAGCAAAAATTTTGAGTCTACAACGTTTAGTTTAGGTGTGAGAGCCAAAATGAACTTTTTATTGCTTCAAACGCGTTTTCAGCCCCTGATTGTACACTTAAGGTGAAAATGTCAAAATCTTCCAAATGAGCATAAGCACAATGAAATTAATGCTGGAATCATCTTCAGGATGCTAGAATACACTGAATACAGCAAAAATTTTGAGTCTACAACGTTTATTTTAGGTGTGTGAGCCAAAATGAACTTTTTATTGCTTTAAATGCGTTTTCAGCCTGATTGTGCACTTTAGGTGAAAATGTCAAAATCTTCAAAATGAGCATAAGCACAATGAAATTAATGCTGGAATCATCTTCAGGATGCTAGAATACACTAAATACAGCAAAAATTTTGAGTCTACAACGTTTAGTTTAGGTGTGAGAGCCAAAATGAACTTTTTATTGCTTTAAATGCGTTTTCAGCCTGATTGTGCACTTTAGGTGAAAATGTCAAAATCTTAAAAATGAGCATAAGCACAATGAAATTAATGCTGGAATCATCTTCAGGATGCTAGAATACACTAAATACAGCAAAAATTTTGAGTCTACAACGTTTAGTTTAGGTGTGAGAGCCAAAATGAACTTTTTATTGCTTTAAACGCGTTTTCAGCCCCTGATTGTACACTTAAGGTGAAAATGTCAAAATCTTCCAAATGAGCATAAGCACAATGAAATTAATGCTGGAATCATCTTCAGGATGCTAGAATACACTGAATACAGCAAAAATTTTGAGTCTACAACGTTTATTTTAGGTGTGTGAGCCAAAATGAACTTTTTATTGCTTTAAATGCGTTTTCAGCCTGATTGTGCACTTTAGGTTAAAATGTCAAAATCTTCAAAATGAGCATAAGCACGATGAAATTAATGCTGGAATCATCTTCAGGATGCTAGAATACACTAAATACAGCAAAAATTTTGAGTCTACAACGTTTAGTTTAGGTGTGAGAGCCAAAATGAACTTTTTATTGCTTTAAACGCGTTTTCAGCCCCTGATTGTACACTTAAGGTGAAAATGTCAAAATCTTAAAAATGAGCATAAGCACGATGAAATTAATGCTGGAATCATCTTCAGGATGCTAGAATACACTGAATACAGCAAAAATTTTGAGTCTACAACGTTTAGTTTAGGTGTGATAGCCAAAATGAACTTTTTATTGCTTTAAACGCGATTTCAGCCCCTGATTGTACACTTAAGGTGAAAATGTCAAAATCTTCAAAATGAGCATAAGCACAATGAAATTAATGCTGGAATCATCTTCAGGATGCTAGAATACACTAAATACAGCAAAAATTTTGAGTCTACAACGTTTAGTTTAGGTGTGAGAGCCAAAATGAACTTTTTATTGCTTTAAACGCGTTTTCAGCCCCTGATTGTACACTTAAGGTGAAAATGTCAAAATCTTCAAAATGAGCATAAGCACAATGAAATTAATGCTGGAATCATCTTCAGGATGCTAGAATACACTGAATACAGCAAAAATTTTGAGTCTACAACGTTTATTTTAGGTGTGTGAGCCAAAATGAACTTTTTATTGCTTTAAATCCGTTTTCAGCCTGATTGTGCACTTAAGGTTAAAATGTCAAAATCTTCAAAATGAGCATAAGCACGATGAAATTAATGCTGGAATCATCTTCAGGATGCTAGAATACACTGAATACAGCAAAATTTTTGAGTCTACAACGTTTAGTTTAGGTGTGAGAGCCAAAATAAACTTTTTATTGCTTTAAACGCGTTTTCAGCCCCTGATTGTACACTTAAGGTGAAAATGTCAAATTCTTCAAACTGAGCATAAGCACAATGAAATTAATGCTGGAATCATCTTCAGGATGCTAGAATACACTAAATACAGCAAAAATTTTGAGTCTACAACGTTTATTTTAGGTGTGTGAGCCAAAATGAACTTTTAATTGCTTTAAATGCGTTTTCAGCCTGATTGTGCACTTTAGGTGAAAATGTCAAAATCTTCAAAATGAGCATAGGCACGATGAAATAAATGCTGGAATCATCTTCAGGATGCTAGAATACACTAAATACAGCAAAAAATTTGAGTCTACAACGTTTAGTTTAGGTGTGAGAGCCAAAATGAACTTTTTATTGCTTTAAACGCGTTTTCAGCCCCTGATTGTACACTTAAGGTGAAAATGTCAAAATCTTCAAAATGAGCATAAGCACAATGAAATTAATGCTGGAATCATCTTCAGGATGCTAGAATACACTAAATACAGCAAAAATTTTGAGTCTACAACGTTTAGTTTAGATGTGAGAGCCAAAATGAACTTTTTATTGCTTTAAATGCGTTTTCAGCCTGATTGTGCACTTTAGGTGAAAATGTCAAAATCTTAAAAATGAGCATAAGCACAATGAAATTAATGCTGGAATCATCTTCAGGATGCTAGAATACACTAAATACAGCAAAAATTTTGAGTCTACAACGTTTAGTTTAGGTGTGAGAGCCAAAATGAACTTTTTATTGCTTTAAATGCGTTTTCAGCCTGATTGTGCACTTTAGGTTAAAATGTCAAAATCTTCAAAATGAGCATAAGCACGATGAAATTAATGCTGGAATCATCTTCAGGATGCTAGAATACACTAAATACAGCAAAAAATTTGAGTCTACAACGTTTAGTTTAGGTGTGAGAGCCAAAATGAACTTTTTATTGCTTTAAACGCGTTTTCAGCCCCTGATTGTACACTTAAGGTGAAAATGTCAAAATCTTAAAAATGAGCATAAGCACAATGAAATTAATGCTGGAATCATCTTCAGGATGCTAGAATACACTGAAAACAGCAAAAATTTTGAGTCTACAACGTTTAGTTTAGGTGTGAGAGCCAAAATGAACTTTTTATTGCTTTAAACGCGTTTTCAGCCCCTGATTGTACACTTAAGGTGAAAATGTCAAAATCTTAAAAATGAGCATAAGCACAATGAAATTAATGCTGGAATCATCTTCAGGATGCTAGAATACACTAAATACAGCAAAAATTTTGAGTCTACAACGTTTAGTTTAGGTGTGAGAGCCAAAATGAACTTTTTATTGCTTTAAACGCGTTTTCAGCCCCTGATTGTACACTTAAGGTGAAAATGTCAAAATCTTCAAAATGAGCATAAGCACGATGAAATTAATGCTGGAATCATCTTCAGGATGCTAGAATACACTAAATACAGCAAAATTTTGAGTCTACAACGTTTATTTTAGGTGTGAGAGCCAAAATGAACTTTTTATTGCTTTAAATGCGTTTTCAGCCTGATTGTGCACTTTAGGTGAAAATATCAAAATCTTAAAATGAGCATAAGCACAATGAAATTAATGCTGGAATCATCTTCAGGATGCTAGAATACACTAAATACAGCAAAAATTTTGAGTCTACAACGTTTAGTTTAGGTGTGAGAGCCAAAATGAACTTTTTATTGCTTTAAATGCGTTTTCAGCCTGATTGTGCACTTTAGGTGAAAATATCAAAATCTTAAAAATGAGCATAAGCACAATGAAATGAATGCTGGAATCATCTTCAGGATGCTAGAATACACTAAATACAGCAAAAATTTTGAGTCTACAACGTTTAGTTTAGGTGTGAGAGCCAAAATGAACTTTTTATTGCTTTAAACGCGTTTTCAGCCCCTGATTGTACACTTAAGGTGAAAATGTCAAAATCTTCCAAATGAGCATAAGCACAATGAAATTAATGCTGGAATCATCTTCAGGATGCTAGAATACACTGAATACAGCAAAAATTTTGAGTCTACAACGTTTATTTTAGGTGTGTGAGCCAAAATGAACTTTTTATTGCTTTAAATGCGTTTTCAGCCTGATTGTGCACTTTAGGTTAAAATGTCAAAATCTTCAAAATGAGCATAAGCACGATGAAATTAATGCTGGAATCATCTTCAGGATGCTAGAATACACTAAATACAGCAAAAATTTTGAGTCTACAACGTTTAGTTTAGGTGTGAGAGCCAAAATGAACTTTTTATTGCTTTAAACGCGTTTTCAGCCCCTGATTGTACACTTAAGGTGAAAATGTCAAAATCTTAAAAATGAGCATAAGCACGATGAAATTAATGCTGGAATCATCTTCAGGATGCTAGAATACACTGAATACAGCAAAAATTTTGAGTCTACAACGTTTAGTTTAGGTGTGATAGCCAAAATGAACTTTTTATTGCTTTAAACGCGATTTCAGCCCCTGATTGTACACTTAAGGTGAAAATGTCAAAATCTTCAAAATGAGCATAAGCACAATGAAATTAATGCTGGAATCATCTTCAGGATGCTAGAATACACTAAATACAGCAAAAATTTTGAGTCTACAACGTTTAGTTTAGGTGTGAGAGCCAAAATGAACTTTTTATTGCTTTAAACGCGTTTTCAGCCCCTGATTGTACACTTAAGGTGAAAATGTCAAAATCTTCAAAATGAGCATAAGCACAATGAAATTAATGCTGGAATCATCTTCAGGATGCTAGAATACACTGAATACAGCAAAAATTTTGAGTCTACAACGTTTATTTTAGGTGTGTGAGCCAAAATGAACTTTTTATTGCTTTAAATCCGTTTTCAGCCTGATTGTGCACTTAAGGTTAAAATGTCAAAATCTTCAAAATGAGCATAAGCACGATGAAATTAATGCTGGAATCATCTTCAGGATGCTAGAATACACTGAATACAGCAAAATTTTTGAGTCTACAACGTTTAGTTTAGGTGTGAGAGCCAAAATAAACTTTTTATTGCTTTAAACGCGTTTTCAGCCCCTGATTGTACACTTAAGGTGAAAATGTCAAATTCTTCAAACTGAGCATAAGCACAATGAAATTAATGCTGGAATCATCTTCAGGATGCTAGAATACACTAAATACAGCAAAAATTTTGAGTCTACAACGTTTATTTTAGGTGTGTGAGCCAAAATGAACTTTTAATTGCTTTAAATGCGTTTTCAGCCTGATTGTGCACTTTAGGTGAAAATGTCAAAATCTTCAAAATGAGCATAGGCACGATGAAATAAATGCTGGAATCATCTTCAGGATGCTAGAATACACTAAATACAGCAAAAAATTTGAGTCTACAACGTTTAGTTTAGGTGTGAGAGCCAAAATGAACTTTTTATTGCTTTAAACGCGTTTTCAGCCCCTGATTGTACACTTAAGGTGAAAATGTCAAAATCTTCAAAATGAGCATAAGCACAATGAAATTAATGCTGGAATCATCTTCAGGATGCTAGAATACACTAAATACAGCAAAAATTTTGAGTCTACAACGTTTAGTTTAGATGTGAGAGCCAAAATGAACTTTTTATTGCTTTAAATGCGTTTTCAGCCTGATTGTGCACTTTAGGTGAAAATGTCAAAATCTTAAAAATGAGCATAAGCACAATGAAATTAATGCTGGAATCATCTTCAGGATGCTAGAATACACTAAATACAGCAAAAATTTTGAGTCTACAACGTTTAGTTTAGGTGTGAGAGCCAAAATGAACTTTTTATTGCTTTAAATGCGTTTTCAGCCTGATTGTGCACTTTAGGTTAAAATGTCAAAATCTTCAAAATGAGCATAAGCACGATGAAATTAATGCTGGAATCATCTTCAGGATGCTAGAATACACTAAATACAGCAAAAAATTTGAGTCTACAACGTTTAGTTTAGGTGTGAGAGCCAAAATGAACTTTTTATTGCTTTAAACGCGTTTTCAGCCCCTGATTGTACACTTAAGGTGAAAATGTCAAAATCTTAAAAATGAGCATAAGCACAATGAAATTAATGCTGGAATCATCTTCAGGATGCTAGAATACACTGAAAACAGCAAAAATTTTGAGTCTACAACGTTTAGTTTAGGTGTGAGAGCCAAAATGAACTTTTTATTGCTTTAAACGCGTTTTCAGCCCCTGATTGTACACTTAAGGTGAAAATGTCAAAATCTTAAAAATGAGCATAAGCACAATGAAATTAATGCTGGAATCATCTTCAGGATGCTAGAATACACTAAATACAGCAAAAATTTTGAGTCTACAACGTTTAGTTTAGGTGTGAGAGCCAAAATGAACTTTTTATTGCTTTAAACGCGTTTTCAGCCCCTGATTGTACACTTAAGGTGAAAATGTCAAAATCTTCAAAATGAGCATAAGCACGATGAAATTAATGCTGGAATCATCTTCAGGATGCTAGAATACACTAAATACAGCAAAATTTTGAGTCTACAACGTTTATTTTAGGTGTGAGAGCCAAAATGAACTTTTTATTGCTTTAAATGCGTTTTCAGCCTGATTGTGCACTTTAGGTGAAAATATCAAAATCTTAAAATGAGCATAAGCACAATGAAATTAATGCTGGAATCATCTTCAGGATGCTAGAATACACTAAATACAGCAAAAATTTTGAGTCTACAACGTTTAGTTTAGGTGTGAGAGCCAAAATGAACTTTTTATTGCTTTAAATGCGTTTTCAGCCTGATTGTGCACTTTAGGTGAAAATATCAAAATCTTAAAAATGAGCATAAGCACAATGAAATGAATGCTGGAATCATCTTCAGGATGCTAGAATACACTAAATACAGCAAAAATTTTGAGTCTACAACGTTTAGTTTAGGTGTGAGAGCCAAAATGAACTTTTTATTGCTTTAAACGCGTTTTCAGCCCCTGATTGTACACTTAAGGTGAAAATGTCAAAATCTTCCAAATGAGCATAAGCACAATGAAATTAATGCTGGAATCATCTTCAGGATGCTAGAATACACTGAATACAGCAAAAATTTTGAGTCTACAACGTTTATTTTAGGTGTGTGAGCCAAAATGAACTTTTTATTGCTTTAAATGCGTTTTCAGCCTGATTGTGCACTTTAGGTTAAAATGTCAAAATCTTCAAAATGAGCATAAGCACGATGAAATTAATGCTGGAATCATCTTCAGGATGCTAGAATACACTAAATACAGCAAAAATTTTGAGTCTACAACGTTTAGTTTAGGTGTGAGAGCCAAAATGAACTTTTTATTGCTTTAAACGCGTTTTCAGCCCCTGATTGTACACTTAAGGTGAAAATGTCAAAATCTTAAAAATGAGCATAAGCACGATGAAATTAATGCTGGAATCATCTTCAGGATGCTAGAATACACTGAATACAGCAAAAATTTTGAGTCTACAACGTTTAGTTTAGGTGTGATAGCCAAAATGAACTTTTTATTGCTTTAAACGCGATTTCAGCCCCTGATTGTACACTTAAGGTGAAAATGTCAAAATCTTCAAAATGAGCATAAGCACAATGAAATTAATGCTGGAATCATCTTCAGGATGCTAGAATACACTAAATACAGCAAAAATTTTGAGTCTACAACGTTTAGTTTAGGTGTGAGAGCCAAAATGAACTTTTTATTGCTTTAAACGCGTTTTCAGCCCCTGATTGTACACTTAAGGTGAAAATGTCAAAATCTTCAAAATGAGCATAAGCACAATGAAATTAATGCTGGAATCATCTTCAGGATGCTAGAATACACTGAATACAGCAAAAATTTTGAGTCTACAACGTTTATTTTAGGTGTGTGAGCCAAAATGAACTTTTTATTGCTTTAAATCCGTTTTCAGCCTGATTGTGCACTTAAGGTTAAAATGTCAAAATCTTCAAAATGAGCATAAGCACGATGAAATTAATGCTGGAATCATCTTCAGGATGCTAGAATACACTGAATACAGCAAAATTTTTGAGTCTACAACGTTTAGTTTAGGTGTGAGAGCCAAAATAAACTTTTTATTGCTTTAAACGCGTTTTCAGCCCCTGATTGTACACTTAAGGTGAAAATGTCAAATTCTTCAAACTGAGCATAAGCACAATGAAATTAATGCTGGAATCATCTTCAGGATGCTAGAATACACTAAATACAGCAAAAATTTTGAGTCTACAACGTTTATTTTAGGTGTGTGAGCCAAAATGAACTTTTAATTGCTTTAAATGCGTTTTCAGCCTGATTGTGCACTTTAGGTGAAAATGTCAAAATCTTCAAAATGAGCATAGGCACGATGAAATAAATGCTGGAATCATCTTCAGGATGCTAGAATACACTAAATACAGCAAAAAATTTGAGTCTACAACGTTTAGTTTAGGTGTGAGAGCCAAAATGAACTTTTTATTGCTTTAAACGCGTTTTCAGCCCCTGATTGTACACTTAAGGTGAAAATGTCAAAATCTTCAAAATGAGCATAAGCACAATGAAATTAATGCTGGAATCATCTTCAGGATGCTAGAATACACTAAATACAGCAAAAATTTTGAGTCTACAACGTTTAGTTTAGATGTGAGAGCCAAAATGAACTTTTTATTGCTTTAAATGCGTTTTCAGCCTGATTGTGCACTTTAGGTGAAAATGTCAAAATCTTAAAAATGAGCATAAGCACAATGAAATTAATGCTGGAATCATCTTCAGGATGCTAGAATACACTAAATACAGCAAAAATTTTGAGTCTACAACGTTTAGTTTAGGTGTGAGAGCCAAAATGAACTTTTTATTGCTTTAAATGCGTTTTCAGCCTGATTGTGCACTTTAGGTTAAAATGTCAAAATCTTCAAAATGAGCATAAGCACGATGAAATTAATGCTGGAATCATCTTCAGGATGCTAGAATACACTAAATACAGCAAAAAATTTGAGTCTACAACGTTTAGTTTAGGTGTGAGAGCCAAAATGAACTTTTTATTGCTTTAAACGCGTTTTCAGCCCCTGATTGTACACTTAAGGTGAAAATGTCAAAATCTTAAAAATGAGCATAAGCACAATGAAATTAATGCTGGAATCATCTTCAGGATGCTAGAATACACTGAAAACAGCAAAAATTTTGAGTCTACAACGTTTAGTTTAGGTGTGAGAGCCAAAATGAACTTTTTATTGCTTTAAACGCGTTTTCAGCCCCTGATTGTACACTTAAGGTGAAAATGTCAAAATCTTAAAAATGAGCATAAGCACAATGAAATTAATGCTGGAATCATCTTCAGGATGCTAGAATACACTAAATACAGCAAAAATTTTGAGTCTACAACGTTTAGTTTAGGTGTGAGAGCCAAAATGAACTTTTTATTGCTTTAAACGCGTTTTCAGCCCCTGATTGTACACTTAAGGTGAAAATGTCAAAATCTTCAAAATGAGCATAAGCACGATGAAATTAATGCTGGAATCATCTTCAGGATGCTAGAATACACTAAATACAGCAAAATTTTGAGTCTACAACGTTTATTTTAGGTGTGAGAGCCAAAATGAACTTTTTATTGCTTTAAATGCGTTTTCAGCCTGATTGTGCACTTTAGGTGAAAATATCAAAATCTTAAAATGAGCATAAGCACAATGAAATTAATGCTGGAATCATCTTCAGGATGCTAGAATACACTAAATACAGCAAAAATTTTGAGTCTACAACGTTTAGTTTAGGTGTGAGAGCCAAAATGAACTTTTTATTGCTTTAAATGCGTTTTCAGCCTGATTGTGCACTTTAGGTGAAAATATCAAAATCTTAAAAATGAGCATAAGCACAATGAAATGAATGCTGGAATCATCTTCAGGATGCTAGAATACACTAAATACAGCAAAAATTTTGAGTCTACAACGTTTAGTTTAGGTGTGAGAGCCAAAATGAACTTTTTATTGCTTTAAACGCGTTTTCAGCCCCTGATTGTGCACTTTAGGTGAAAATGTCAAAATCTTAAAAATGAGCATAAGCACAATGGAATTAATGCTGGAATCATCTTCAGGATGCTAGAATACACTGAATACAGCAAAAATTTTGAGTCTACAACGTTTAGTTTAGGTGTGAGAGCCAAAATGAACTTTTTATTGCTTTAAACGCGTTTTCAGCCCCTGATTGTACACTTAAGGTGAAAATGTCAAAATCTTAAAAATGAGCATAAGCACGATGAAATTAATGCTGGAATCATCTTCAGGATGCTAGAATACACTAAATACAGCAAAAAATTTGAGTCTACAACGTTTAGTTTAGGTGTGAGAGCCAAAATGAACTTTTTATTGCTTTAAACGCGTTTTCAGCCCCTGATTGTACACTTAAGGTGAAAATGTCAAAATCTTAAAAATGAGCATAAGCACAATGAAATTAATGCTGGAATCATCTTCAGGATGCTAGAATACACTGAAAACAGCAAAAATTTTGAGTCTACAACGTTTAGTTTAGGTGTGAGAGCCAAAATGAACTTTTTATTGCTTTAAACGCGTTTTCAGCCCCTGATTGTACACTTAAGGTGAAAATGTCAAAATCTTAAAAATGAGCATAAGCACAATGAAATTAATGCTGGAATCATCTTCAGGATGCTAGAATACACTAAATACAGCAAAAATTTTGAGTCTACAACGTTTAGTTTAGGTGTGAGAGCCAAAATGAACTTTTTATTGCTTTAAACGCGTTTTCAGCCCCTGATTGTACACTTAAGGTGAAAATGTCAAAATCTTCAAAATGAGCATAAGCACGATGAAATTAATGCTGGAATCATCTTCAGGATGCTAGAATACACTAAATACAGCAAAATTTTGAGTCTACAACGTTTATTTTAGGTGTGAGAGCCAAAATGAACTTTTTATTGCTTTAAATGCGTTTTCAGCCTGATTGTGCACTTTAGGTGAAAATATCAAAATCTTAAAATGAGCATAAGCACAATGAAATTAATGCTGGAATCATCTTCAGGATGCTAGAATACACTAAATACAGCAAAAATTTTGAGTCTACAACGTTTAGTTTAGGTGTGAGAGCCAAAATGAACTTTTTATTGCTTTAAATGCGTTTTCAGCCTGATTGTGCACTTTAGGTGAAAATATCAAAATCTTAAAAATGAGCATAAGCACAATGAAATGAATGCTGGAATCATCTTCAGGATGCTAGAATACACTAAATACAGCAAAAATTTTGAGTCTACAACGTTTAGTTTAGGTGTGAGAGCCAAAATGAACTTTTTATTGCTTTAAACGCGTTTTCAGCCCCTGATTGTGCACTTTAGGTGAAAATGTCAAAATCTTAAAAATGAGCATAAGCACAATGGAATTAATGCTGGAATCATCTTCAGGATGCTAGAATACACTGAATACAGCAAAAATTTTGAGTCTACAACGTTTAGTTTAGGTGTGAGAGCCAAAATGAACTTTTTATTGCTTTAAACGCGTTTTCAGCCCCTGATTGTACACTTAAGGTGAAAATGTCAAAATCTTAAAAATGAGCATAAGCACAATGAAATTAATGCTGGAATCATCTTCAGGATGCTAGAATACACTGAATACAGCAAAAATTTTGAGTCTACAATGTTTATTTTAGGTGTGTGAGCCAAAATGAACTTTTTATTGCTTTAAATGCGTTTTCAGCCTGATTGTGCACTTTAGGTTAAAATGTCAAAATCTTCAAAATGAGCATAAGCACGATGTAATTAATGCTGGAATCATCTTCAGGATGCTAGAATACACTAAATACAGCAACAATTTTGAGTCTACAACGTTTAGTTTAGGTGTGAGAGCCAAAATGAACTTTTTATTGCTTTAAACGCGTTTTCAGCCCCTGATTGTACAATTAAGGTGAAAATGTCAAAATCTTAAAAATGAGCATAAGCACAATGAAATTAATGCTGGAATCATCTTCAGGATGCTAAAATACACTAAATACAGCAAAAATTTTGAGTCTACAACGTTTAGTTTAGGTGTGAGAGCCAAAATGAACTTTTTATTGCTTTAAATGCGTTTTCAGCCTGATTGTGCACTTTAGGTTAAAATGTCAAAATCTTCAAAATGAGCATAAGCACAATGTAATTAATGCTGGAATCATCTTCAGGATGCTAGAATACACTAAATACAGCAAAAATTTTGAGTCTACAACGTTTAGTTTAGGTGTGAGAGCCAAAATGAACTTTTTATTGCTTTAAACGCGTTTTCAGCCCCTGATTGTACACTTAAGGTGAAAATGTCAAAATCTTCAAAATGAGCATAAGCACAATGAAATTAATGCTGGAATCATCTTCAGGATGCTAGAATACACTAAATACAGCAAAAATTTTGAGTCTACAACGTTTAGTTTAGGTGTGAGAGCCAAAATGAACTTTTTATTGCTTTAAACGCGTTTTCAGCCCCTGATTGTACACTTAAGGTGAAAATGTCAAAATCTTCAAAATGAGCATAAGCACAATGAAATTAATGCTGGAATCATCTTCAGGATGCTAGAATACACTAAATACAGCAAAAATTTTGAGTCTACAACGTTTAGTTTAGGTGTGAGAGCCAAAATGAACTTTTTATTGCTTTAAATGCGTTTTCAGCCTGATTGTGCACTTTAGGTTAAAATGTCAAAATCTTCAAAATGAGCATAAGCACGATGAAATTAATGCTGGAATCATCTTCAGGATGCTAGAATACACTAAATACAGCAAAAATTTTGAGTCTACAACGTTTAGTTTAGGTGTGAGAACCAAAATGAACTTTTTATTGCTTTAAACGCGTTTTCAGCCCCTGATTGTACACTTAAGGTGAAAATGTCAAAATCTTAAAAATGAGCATAAGCACAATGAAATTAATGCTGGAATCATCTTCAGGATGCTAGAATACACTGAACACAGCAAAAATTTTGAGTCTACAACGTTTAGTTTAGGTGTGAGAGCCAAAATGAACTTTTTATTGCTTTAAACGCGTTTTCAGCCCCTGATTGTACACTTAAGGTGAAAATGTCAAAATCTTAAAAATGAGCATAAGCACAATGAAATTAATGCTGGAATCATCTTCAGGATGCTAAAATACACTAAATACAGCAAAAATTTTGAGTCTACAACGTTTAGTTTAGGTGTGAGAGCCAAAATTAACTTTTTATTGCTTTAAATGCGTTTTCAGCCTGATTGTGCACTTTAGGTGAAAATGTCAAAATCTTAAAAATGAGCATAAGCACAATGAAATTAATGCTGGAATCATCTTCAGGATGCTAGAATACACTAAATACAGCAAAAATTTTGAGTCTACAACGTTTAGTTTAGGTGTGAGAGCCAAAATGAACTTTTTATTGCTTTAAATGCGTTTTCAGCCTGATTGTGCACTTTAGGTTAAAATGTCAAAATCTTCAAAATGAGCATAAGCACGATGAAATTAATGCTGGAATCATCTTCAGGATGCTAGAATACACTAAATACAGCAAAAATTTTGAGTCTACAACGTTTAGTTTAGGTGTGAGAGCCAAAATGAACTTTTTATTGCTTTAAACGCGTTTTCAGCCCCTGATTGTACACTTAAGGTGAAAATGTCAAAATCTTAAAAATGAGCATAAGCACAATTAAATTAATGCTGGAATCATCTTCAGGATGCTAGAATACACTGAACACAGCAAAAATTTTGAGTCTACAACGTTTAGTTTAGGTGTGAGAGCCAAAATGAACTTTTTATTGCTTTAAACGCGTTTTCAGCCCCTGATTGTACACTTAAGGTGAAAATGTCAAAATCTTAAAAATGAGCATAAGCACAATGACATTAATGCTGGAATCATCTTCAGGATGCTAAAATACACTAAATACAGCAAAAATTTTGAGTCTACAACGTTTAGTTTAGGTGTGAGAGCCAAAATTAACTTTTTATTGCTTTAAATGCGTTTTCAGCCTGATTGTGCACTTTAGGTGAAAATGTCAAAATCTTAAAAATGAGCATAAGCACAATGAAATTAATGCTGGAATCATCTTCAGGATGCTAGAATACACTAAATACAGCAAAAATTTTGAGTCTACAACGTTTAGTTTAGGTGTGAGAGCCAAAATGAACTTTTTATTGCTTTAAACGCGTTTTCAGCCCCTGATTGTACACTTAAGGTGAAAATGTCAAAATCTTCAAAATGAGCATAAGCACAATGAAATTAATGCTGGAATCATCTTCAGGATGCTAGAATACACTAAATACAGCAAAAATTTTGAGTCTACAACGTTTAGTTTAGGTGTGAGAGCCAAAATGAACTTTTTATTGCTTTAAATGCGTTTTCAGCCTGATTGTGCACTTTAGGTGAAAATGTCAAAATCTTCAAAATGAGCATAAGCACAATGAAATTAATGCTGGAATCATCTTCAGGATGCTAGAATACACTGAATACAGCAAAAATTTTGAGTCTACAACGTTTAGTTTAGGTGTGAGAGCCAAAATGAACTTTTTATTGCTTTAAACGCGTTTTCAGCCCCTGATTGTACACTTAAGGTGAAAATGTCAAAATCTTCCAAATGAGCATAAGCACAATGAAATTAATGCTGGAATCATCTTCAGGATGCTAGAATACACTGAATACAGCAAAAATTTTGAGTCTACAACGTTTATTTTAGGTGTGTGAGCCAAAATGAACTTTTTATTGCTTTAAATGCGTTTTCAGCCTGATTGTGCACTTTAGGTTAAAATGTCAAAATCTTCAAAATGAGCATAAGCACGATGAAATTAATGCTGGAATCATCTTCAGGATGCTAGAATACACTAAATACAGCAAAAATTTTGAGTCTACAACGTTTAGTTTAGGTGTGAGAGCCAAAATGAACTTTTTATTGCTTTAAACGCGTTTTCAGCCCCTGATTGTACACTTAAGGTGAAAATGTCAAAATCTTAAAAATGAGCATAAGCACGATGAAATTAATGCTGGAATCATCTTCAGGATGCTAGAATACACTGAATACAGCAAAAATTTTGAGTCTACAACGTTTAGTTTAGGTGTGATAGCCAAAATGAACTTTTTATTGCTTTAAACGCGATTTTAGCCCCTGATTGTACACTTAAGGTGAAAATGTCAAAATCTTCAAAATGAGCATAAGCACAATGAAATTAATGCTGGAATCATCTTCAGGATGCTAGAATACACTAAATACAGCAAAAATTTTGAGTCTACAACGTTTAGTTTAGGTGTGAGAGCCAAAATGAACTTTTTATTGCTTTAAACGCGTTTTCAGCCCCTGATTGTACACTTAAGGTGAAAATGTCAAAATCTTCAAAATGAGCATAAGCACAATGAAATTAATGCTGGAATCATCTTCAGGATGCTAGAATACACTGAATACAGCAAAAATTTTGAGTCTACAACGTTTATTTTAGGTGTGTGAGCCAAAATGAACTTTTTATTGCTTTAAATCCGTTTTCAGCCTGATTGTGCACTTAAGGTTAAAATGTCAAAATCTTCAAAATGAGCATAAGCACGATGAAATTAATGCTGGAATCATCTTCAGGATGCTAGAATACACTAAATACAGCAAAATTTTGAGTCTACAACGTTTTTTTTTTAGGTGTGAGAGCCAAAATGAACTTTTTATTGCTTTAAATGCGTTTTCAGCCCCTGATTGTACACTTAAGGTGAAAATGTCAAAATCTTAAAAATGAGCAAAAGCACAATGAAATTAATGCTGGAATCATCTTCAGGATGCTAGAATACACTGAATACAGCAAAATTTTTGAGTCTACAACGTTTAGTTTAGGTGTGAGAGCCAAAATAAACTTTTTATTGCTTTAAACGCGTTTTCAGCCCCTGATTGTACACTTAAGGTGAAAATGTCAAATTCTTCAAACTGAGCATAAGCACAATGAAATTAATGCTGGAATCATCTTCAGGATGCTAGAATACACTGAATACAGCAAAATTTTTGAGTCTACAACGTTTAGTTTAGGTGTGAGAGCCAAAATAAACTTTTTATTGCTTTAAACGCGTTTTCAGCCCCTGATTGTACACTTAAGGTGAAAATGTCAAATTCTTCAAACTGAGCATAAGCACAATGAAATTAATGCTGGAATCATCTTCAGGATGCTAGAATACACTGAATACAGCAAAAATTTTGAGTCTACAACGTTTATTTTAGGTGTGTGAGCCAAAATGAACTTTTAATTGCTTTAAATGCGTTTTCAGCCTGATTGTGCACTTTAGGTGAAAATGTCAAAATCTTCAAAATGAGCATAGGCACGATGAAATAAATGCTGGAATCATCTTCAGGATGCTAGAATACACTAAATACAGCAAAAAGTTTGAGTCTACAACGTTTAGTTTAGGTGTGAGAGCCAAAATGAACTTTTTATTGCTTTAAACGCGTTTTCAGCCCCTGATTGTACACTTAAGGTGAAAATGTCAAAATCTTAAAAATGAGCATAAGCACAATGAAATTAATGCTGGAATCATCTTCAGGATGCTAGAATACACTGAATACAGCAAAAATTTTGAGTCTACAACGTTTAGTTTAGGTGTGAGAGCCAAAATGAACTTTTTATTGCTTTAAACGCGTTTTCAGCCCCTGATTGTACACTTAAGGTGAAAATGTCAAAATCTTAAAAATGAGCATAAGCACAATGAAATTAATGCTGGAATCATCTTCAGGATGCTAGAATACACTAAATACAGCAAAAATTTTGAGTCTACAACGTTTAGTTTAGGTGTGAGAGCCAAAATGAACTTTTTATTGCTTTAAACGCGTTTTCAGCCCCTGATTGTACACTTAAGGTGAAAATGTCAAAATCTTAAAAATGAGCATAAGCACAATGAAATTAATGCTGGAATCATCTTCAGGATGCTAGAATACACTGAATACAGCAAAAATTTTGAGTCTACAACGTTTAGTTTAGGTGTGAGAGCCAAAATGAACTTTTTATTGCTTTAAACGCGTTTTCAGCCCCTGATTGTACACTTAAGGTGAAAATGTCAAAATCTTAAAAATGAGCATAAGCACAATGAAATTAATGCTGGAATCATCTTCAGGATGCTAAAATACACTAAATACAGCAAAAATTTTGAGTCTACAACGTTTAGTTTAGGTGTGAGAGCCAAAATGAACTTTTTATTGCTTTAAATGCGTTTTCAGCCTGATTGTGCACTTTAGGTTAAAATGTCAAAATCTTCAAAATGAGCATAAGCACGATGAAATTAATGCTGGAATCATCTTCAGGATGCTAGAATACACTAAATACAGCAAAAAATTTGAGTCTACAACGTTTAGTTTAGGTGTGAGAGCCAAAATGAACTTTTTATTGCTTTAAACGCGTTTTCAGCCCCTGATTGTACACTTAAGGTGAAAATGTCAAAATCTTAAAAATGAGCATAAGCACAATGAAATTAATGCTGGAATCATCTTCAGGATGCTAGAATACACTGAATACAGCAAAAATTTTGAGTCTACAACGTTTAGTTTAGGTGTGAGAGCCAAAATGAACTTTTTATTGCTTTAAACGCGTTTTCAGCCCCTGATTGTACACTTAAGGTGAAAATGTCAAAATCTTAAAAATGAGCATAAGCACAATGAAATTAATGCTGGAATCATCTTCAGGATGCTAGAATACACTAAATACAGCAAAAATTTTGAGTCTACAACGTTTAGTTTAGGTGTGAGAGCCAAAATGAACTTTTTATTGCTTTAAACGCGTTTTCAGCCCCTGATTGTACACTTAAGGTGAAAATGTCAAAATCTTCAAAATGAGCATAAGCATGATGAAATTAATGCTGGAATCATCTTCAGGATGCTAGAATACACTAAATACAGCAAAATTTTGAGTCTACAACGTTTATTTTAGGTGTGAGTGCCAAAATGAACTTTTTATTGCTTTAAATGCGTTTTCAGCCTGATTGTGCACTTTAGGTGAAAATATCAAAATCTTAAAATGAGCATAAGCACAATGAAATTAATGCTGGAATCATCTTCAGGATGCTAGAATACACTAAATACAGCAAAAATTTTGAGTCTACAACGTTTAGTTTAGGTGTGAGAGCCAAAATGAACTTTTTATTGCTTTAAATGCGTTTTCAGCCTGATTGTGCACTTTAGGTGAAAATATCAAAATCTTAAAAATGAGCATAAGCACAATGAAATGAATGCTGGAATCATCTTCAGGATGCTAGAATACACTAAATACAGCAAAAATTTTGAGTCTACAACGTTTAGTTTAGGTGTGAGAGCCAAAATGAACTTTTTATTGCTTTAAACGCGTTTTCAGCCCCTGATTGTGCACTTTAGGTGAAAATGTCAAAATCTTAAAAATGAGCATAAGCACAATGGAATTAATGCTGGAATCATCTTCAGGATGCTAGAATACACTGAATACAGCAAAAATTTTGAGTCTACAACGTTTAGTTTAGGTGTGAGAGCCAAAATGAACTTTTTATTGCTTTAAACGCGTTTTCAGCCCCTGATTGTACACTTAAGGTGAAAATGTCAAAATCTTAAAAATGAGCATAAGCACAATGAAATTAATGCTGGAATCATCTTCAGGATGCTAGAATACACTGAATACAGCAAAAATTTTGAGTCTACAATGTTTATTTTAGGTGTGTGAGCCAAAATGAACTTTTTATTGCTTTAAATGCGTTTTCAGCCTGATTGTGCACTTTAGGTTAAAATGTCAAAATCTTCAAAATGAGCATAAGCACGATGAAATGAATGCTGGAATCATCTTCAGGATGCTAGAATACACTAAATACAGCAACAATTTTGAGTCTACAACGTTTAGTTTAGGTGTGAGAGCCAAAATGAACTTTTTATTGCTTTAAACGCGTTTTCAGCCCCTGATTGTACAATTAAGGTGAAAATGTCAAAATCTTAAAAATGAGCATAAGCACAATGAAATTAATGCTGGAATCATCTTCAGGATGCTAGAATACACTGAATACAGCAAAAATTTTGAGTCTACAACGTTTAGTTTAGGTGTGAGAGCCAAAATGAACTTTTTATTGCTTTAAACGCGTTTTCAGCCCCTGATTGTACACTTAAGGTGAAAATGTCAAAATCTTAAAAATGAGCATAAGCACAATGAAATTAATGCTGGAATCATCTTCAGGATGCTAGAATACACTAAATACAGCAAAAATTTTGAGTCTACAACGTTTAGTTTAGGTGTGAGAGCCAAAATGAACTTTTTATTGCTTTAAACGCGTTTTCAGCCCCTGATTGTACACTTAAGGTGAAAATGTCAAAATCTTCAAAATGAGCATAAGCACGATGAAATTAATGCTGGAATCATCTTCAGGATGCTAGAATACACTAAATACAGCAAAATTTTGAGTCTACAACGTTTATTTTAGGTGTGAGTGCCAAAATGAACTTTTTATTGCTTTAAATGCGTTTTCAGCCTGATTGTGCACTTTAGGTGAAAATATCAAAATCTTAAAATGAGCATAAGCACAATGAAATTAATGCTGGAATCATCTTCAGGATGCTAGAATACACTAAATACAGCAAACATTTTGAGTCTACAACGTTTAGTTTAGGTGTGAGAGCCAAAATGAACTTTTTATTGCTTTAAATGCGTTTTCAGCCTGATTGTGCACTTTAGGTGAAAATATCAAAATCTTAAAAATGAGCATAAGCACAATGAAATGAATGCTGGAATCATCTTCAGGATGCTAGAATACACTAAATACAGCAAAAATTTTGAGTCTACAACGTTTAGTTTAGGTGTGAGAGCCAAAATGAACTTTTTATTGCTTTAAACGCGTTTTCAGCCCCTGATTGTGCACTTTAGGTGAAAATGTCAAAATCTTAAAAATGAGCATAAGCACAATGGAATTAATGCTGGAATCATCTTCAGGATGCTAGAATACACTGAATACAGCAAAAATTTTGAGTCTACAACGTTTAGTTTAGGTGTGAGAGCCAAAATGAACTTTTTATTGCTTTAAACGCGTTTTCAGCCCCTGATTGTACACTTAAGGTGAAAATGTCAAAATCTTAAAAATGAGCATAAGCACAATGAAATTAATGCTGGAATCATCTTCAGGATGCTAGAATACACTGAATACAGCAAAAATTTTGAGTCTACAATGTTTATTTTAGGTGTGTGAGCCAAAATGAACTTTTTATTGCTTTAAATGCGTTTTCAGCCTGATTGTGCACTTTAGGTTAAAATGTCAAAATCTTCAAAATGAGCATAAGCACGATGAAATGAATGCTGGAATCATCTTCAGGATGCTAGAATACACTAAATACAGCAACAATTTTGAGTCTACAACGTTTAGTTTAGGTGTGAGAGCCAAAATGAACTTTTTATTGCTTTAAACGCGTTTTCAGCCCCTGATTGTACAATTAAGGTGAAAATGTCAAAATCTTAAAAATGAGCATAAGCACAATGAAATTAATGCTGGAATCATCTTCAGGATGCTAAAATACACTAAATACAGCAAAAATTTTGAGTCTACAACGTTTAGTTTAGGTGTGAGAGCCAAAATGAACTTTTTATTGCTTTAAATGCGTTTTCAGCCTGATTGTGCACTTTAGGTGAAAATGTCAAAATCTTAAAAATGAGCATAAGCACAATGAAATTAATGCTGGAATCATCTTCAGGATGCTAGAATACACTAAATACAGCAAAAATTTTGAGTCTACAACGTTTAGTTTAGGTGTGAGAGCCAAAATGAACTTTTTATTGCTTTAAACGCGTTTTCAGCCCCTGATTGTACACTTAAGGTGAAAATGTCAAAATCTTCAAAATGAGCATAAGCACAATGAAATTAATGCTGGAATCATCTTCAGGATGCTAGAATACACTAAATACAGCAAAAATTTTGAGTCTACAACGTTTAGTTTAGGTGTGAGAGCCAAAATGAACTTTTTATTGCTTTAAACGCGTTTTCAGCCCCTGATTGTACACTTAAGGTGAAAATGTCAAAATCTTCAAAATGAGCATAAGCACAATGAAATTAATGCTGGAATCATCTTCAGGATGCTAGAATACACTAAATACAGCAAAAATTTTGAGTCTACAACGTTTAGTTTAGGTGTGAGAGCCAAAATGAACTTTTTATTGCTTTAAATGCGTTTTCAGCCTGATTGTGCACTTTAGGTTAAAATGTCAAAATCTTCAAAATGAGCATAAGCACGATGAAATTAATGCTGGAATCATCTTCAGGATGCTAGAATACACTAAATACAGCAAAAATTTTGAGTCTACAACGTTTAGTTTAGGTGTGAGAGCCAAAATGAACTTTTTATTGCTTTAAACGCGTTTTCAGCCCCTGATTGTACACTTAAGGTGAAAATGTCAAAATCTTAAAAATGAGCATAAGCACAATGAAATTAATGCTGGAATCATCTTCAGGATGCTAGAATACACTGAACACAGCAAAAATTTTGAGTCTACAACGTTTAGTTTAGGTGTGAGAGCCAAAATGAACTTTTTATTGCTTTAAACGCGTTTTCAGCCCCTGATTGTACACTTAAGGTGAAAATGTCAAAATCTTAAAAATGAGCATAAGCACAATGAAATTAATGCTGGAATCATCTTCAGGATGCTAAAATACACTAAATACAGCAAAAATTTTGAGTCTACAACGTTTAGTTTAGGTGTGAGAGCCAAAATGAACTTTTTATTGCTTTAAATGCGTTTTCAGCCTGATTGTGCACTTTAGGTGAAAATGTCAAAATCTTAAAAATGAGCATAAGCACAATGAAATTAATGCTGGAATCATCTTCAGGATGCTAGAATACACTAAATACAGCAAAAATTTTGAGTCTACAACGTTTAGTTTAGGTGTGAGAGCCAAAATGAACTTTTTATTGCTTTAAACGCGTTTTCAGCCCCTGATTGTACACTTAAGGTGAAAATGTCAAAATCTTCAAAATGAGCATAAGCACAATGAAATTAATGCTGGAATCATCTTCAGGATGCTAGAATACACTAAATACAGCAAAAATTTTGAGTCTACAACGTTTAGTTTAGGTGTGAGAGCCAAAATGAACTTTTTATTGCTTTAAACGCGTTTTCAGCCCCTGATTGTACACTTAAGGTGAAAATGTCAAAATCTTCAAAATGAGCATAAGCACAATGAAATTAATGCTGGAATCATCTTCAGGATGCTAGAATACACTAAATACAGCAAAAATTTTGAGTCTACAACGTTTAGTTTAGGTGTGAGAGCCAAAATGAACTTTTTATTGCTTTAAATGCGTTTTCAGCCTGATTGTGCACTTTAGGTTAAAATGTCAAAATCTTCAAAATGAGCATAAGCACGATGAAATTAATGCTGGAATCATCTTCAGGATGCTAGAATACACTAAATACAGCAAAAATTTTGAGTCTACAACGTTTAGTTTAGGTGTGAGAGCCAAAATGAACTTTTTATTGCTTTAAACGCGTTTTCAGCCCCTGATTGTACACTTAAGGTGAAAATGTCAAAATCTTAAAAATGAGCATAAGCACAATGAAATTAATGCTGGAATCATCTTCAGGATGCTAAAATACACTAAATACAGCAAAAATTTTGAGTCTACAACGTTTAGTTTAGGTGTGAGAGCCAAAATTAACTTTTTATTGCTTTAAATGCGTTTTCAGCCTGATTGTGCACTTTAGGTGAAAATGTCAAAATCTTAAAAATGAGCATAAGCACAATGAAATTAATGCTGGAATCATCTTCAGGATGCTAGAATACACTAAATACAGCAAAAATTTTGAGTCTACAACGTTTAGTTTAGGTGTGAGAGCCAAAATGAACTTTTTATTGCTTTAAACGCGTTTTCAGCCCCTGATTGTACACTTAAGGTGAAAATGTCAAAATCTTCAAAATGAGCATAAGCACAATGAAATTAATGCTGGAATCATCTTCAGGATGCTAGAATACACTAAATACAGCAAAAATTTTGAGTCTACAACGTTTAGTTTAGGTGTGAGAGCCAAAATGAACTTTTTATTGCTTTAAACGCGTTTTCAGCCCCTGATTGTGCACTTTAGGTTAAAATGTCAAAATCTTCAAAATGAGCATAAGCACGATGAAATTAATGCTGGAATCATTTTCAGGATGCTAGAATACACTAAATACAGCAAAAATTTTGAGTCTACAACGTTTAGTTTAGGTGTGAGAGCCAAAATGAACTTTTTATTGCTTTAAACGCGTTTTCAGCCCCTGATTGTACACTTAAGGTGAAAATGTCAAAATCTTAAAAATGAGCATAAGCACAATGAAATTAATGCTGGAATCATCTTCAGGATGCTAGAATACACTGAACACAGCAAAAATTTTGAGTCTACAACGTTTAGTTTAGGTGTGAGAGCCAAAATGAACTTTTTATTGCTTTAAACGCGTTTTCAGCCCCTGATTGTACACTTAAGGTGAAAATGTCAAAATCTTAAAAATGAGCATAAGCACAATGAAATTAATGCTGGAATCATCTTCAGGATGCTAAAATACACTAAATACAGCAAAAATTTTGAGTCTACAACGTTTAGTTTAGGTGTGAGAGCCAAAATTAACTTTTTATTGCTTTAAATGCGTTTTCAGCCTGATTGTGCACTTTAGGTGAAAATGTCAAAATCTTAAAAATGAGCATAAGCACAATGAAATTAATGCTGGAATCATCTTCAGGATGCTAGAATACACTAAATACAGCAACAATTTTGAGTCTACAACGTTTAGTTTAGGTGTGAGAGCCAAAATGAACTTTTTATTGCTTTAAACGCGTTTTCAGCCCCTGATTGTACACTTAAGGTGAAAATGTCAAAATCTTCAAAATGAGCATAAGCACAATGAAATTAATGCTGGAATCATCTTCAGGATGCTAGAATACACTAAATACAGCAAAAATTTTGAGTCTACAACGTTTAGTTTAGGTGTGAGAGCCAAAATGAACTTTTTATTGCTTTAAACGCGTTTTCAGCCCCTGATTGTGCATTTTAGGTGAAAATGTCAAAATCTTAAAAATGAGCATAAGCACAATGAAATTAATGCTGGAATCATCTTCAGGATGCTAGAATACACTGAATACAGCAAAAATTTTGAGTCTACAACGTTTAGTTTAGGTGTGAGAGCCAAAATGAACTTTTTATTGCTTTAAACGCGTTTTCAGCCCCTGATTGTACACTTAAGGTGAAAATGTCAAAATCTTAAAAATGAGCATAAGCACAATGAAATTAATGCTGGAATCATCTTCAGGATGCTAAAATACACTGAATACAGCAAAAATTTTGAGTCTACAACGTTTAGTTTAGGTGTGAGAGCCAAAATGAACTTTTTATTGCTTTAAATGCGTTTTCAGCCTGATTGTGCACTTTAGGTGAAAATGTCAAAATCTTAAAAATGAGCATAAGCACAATGAAATTAATGCTGGAATCATCTTCAGGATGCTAGAATACACTAAATACAGCAACAATTTTGAGTCTACAACGTTTAGTTTAGGTGTGAGAGCCAAAATGAACTTTTTATTGCTTTAAACGCGTTTTCAGCCCCTTATTGTACACTTAAGGTGAAAATGTCAAAATCTTCAAAATGAGCATAAGCACAATGAAATTAATGCTGGAATCATCTTCAGGATGCTAGAATACACTAAATACAGCAAAAAATTTGAGTCTACAACGTTTAGTTTAGGTGTGAGAGCCAAAATGAACTTTTTATTGCTTTAAATGCGTTTTCAGCCTGATTGTGCACTTTAGGTGAAAATGTCAAAATCTTAAAAATGAGCATAAGCACAATGAAATTAATGCTGGAATCATCTTCAGGATGCTAGAATACACTAAATACAGCAAAAATTTTGAGTCTACAACGTTTAGTTTAGGTGTGAGAGCCAAAATGAACTTTTTATTGCTTTAAACGCGTTTTCAGCCCCTGATTGTACACTTAAGGTGAAAATGTCAAAATCTTCAAAATGAGCATAAGCACAATGAAATTAATGCTGGAATCATCTTCAGGATGCTAGAATACACTAAATACAGCAAAAATTTTGAGTCTACAACGTTTAGTTTAGGTTTGAGAGCCAAAATGAACTTTTTATTGCTTTAAACGCGTTTTCAGCCCCTGATTGTACACTTAAGGTGAAAATGTCAAAATCTTCAAAATGAGCATAAGCACAATGAAATTAATGCTGGAATCATCTTCAGGATGCTAGAATACACTGAATACAGCAAAAATTTTGAGTCTACAACGTTTATTTTAGGTGTGTGAGCCAAAATGAACTTTTTATTGCTTTAAATGCGTTTTCAGCCTGATTGTGCACTTTAGGTTAAAATGTCAAAATCTTCAAAATGAGCATAAGCACGATGAAATTAATGCTGGAATCATCTTCAGGATGCTAGAATACACTAAATACAGCAAAAATTTTGAGTCTACAACGTTTAGTTTAGGTGTGAGAGCCAAAATGAACTTTTTATTGCTTTAAACGCGTTTTCAGCCCCTGATTGTGCACTTTAGATGAAAATGTCAAAATCTTAAAAATGAGCATAAGCACAATGAAATAAATGCTGGAATCATCTTCAGGATGCTAGAATACACTGAATACAGCAAAAATTTTGAGTCTACAACGTTTAGTTTAGGTGTGAGAGCCAAAATGAACTTTTTATTGCTTTAAACGCGTTTTCAGCCCCTGATTGTACACTTAAGGTGAAAATGTCAAAATCTTCAAAATGAGCATAAGCACAATGAAATTAATGCTGGAATCATCTTCAGGATGCTAAAATACACTAAATACAGCAAAAATTTTGAGTCTACAACGTTTAGTTTAGGTGTGAGAGCCAAAATGAACTTTTTATTGCTTTAAATGCGTTTTCAGCCTGATTGTGCACTTTAGGTGAAAATGTCAAAATCTTAAAAATGAGCATAAGCACAATGAAATTAATGCTGGAATCATCTTCAGGATGCTAGAATACACTAAATACAGCAAAAATTTTGAGTCTACAACGTTTAGTTTAGGTGTGAGAGCCAAAATGAACTTTTTATTGCTTTAAACGCGTTTTCAGCCCCTGATTGTACACTTAAGGTGAAAATGTCAAAATCTTAAAAATGAGCATAAGCACAATGAAATTAATGCTGGAATCATCTTCAGGATGCTAAAATACACTAAATACAGCAAAAATTTTGAGTCTACAACGTTTAGTTTAGGTGTGAGAGCCAAAATGAACTTTTTATTGCTTTAAATGCGTTTTCAGCCTGATTGTGCACTTTAGGTGAAAATGTCAAAATCTTAAAAATGAGCATAAGCACAATGAAATTAATGCTGGAATCATCTTCAGGATGCTAGAATACACTAAATACAGCAAAAATTTTGAGTCTACAACGTTTAGTTTAGGTGTGAGAGCCAAAATGAACTTTTTATTGCTTTAAACGCGTTTTCAGCCCCTGATTGTACACTTTAGGTGAAAATGTCAAAATCTTCAAAATGAGCATAAGCACAATGAAATTAATGCTGGAATCATCTTCAGGATGCTAGAATACACTAAATACAGCAAAAATTTTGAGTCTACAACGTTTAGTTTAGGTGTGAGAGCCAAAATGAACTTTTTATTGCTTTAAACGCGTTTTCAGCCCCTGATTGTACACTTAAGGTGAAAATGTCAAAATCTTCAAAATGAGCATAAGCACAATGAAATTAATGCTGGAATCATCTTCAGGATGCTAGAATACACTAAATACAGCAAAAATTTTGAGTCTACAACGTTTAGTTTAGGTGTGAGAGCCAAAATGAACTTTTTATTGCTTTAAATGCGTTTTCAGCCTGATTGTGCACTTTAGGTGAAAATGTCAAAATCTTCAAAATGAGCATAAGCACGATGAAATTAATGCTGGAATCATCTTCAGGATGCTAGAATACACTAAATACAGCAAAAATTTTGAGTCTACAACGTTTAGTTTAGGTGTGAGAGCCAAAATGAACTTTTTATTGCTTTAAACGCGTTTTCAGCCCCTGATTGTACACTTAAGGTGAAAATGTCAAAATCTTAAAAATGAGCATAAGCACAATGAAATTAATGCTGGAATCATCTTCAGGATGCTAGAATACACTGAATACAGCAAAAATTTTGAGTCTACAACGTTTAGTTTAGGTGTGAGAGCCAAAATGAACTTTTTATTGCTTTAAACGCGTTTTCAGCCCCTGATTGTACACTTAAGGTGAAAATGTCAAAATCTTAAAAATGAGCATAAGCACAATGAAATTAATGCTGGAATCATCTTCAGGATGCTAAAATACACTAAATACAGCAAAAATTTTGAGTCTACAACGTTTAGTTTAGGTGTGAGAGCCAAAATTATTTTTTTATTGCTTTAAATGCGTTTTCAGCCTGATTGTGCACTTTAGGTGAAAATGTCAAAATCTTCAAAATGAGCATAAGCACAATGAAATTAATGCTGGAATCATCTTCAGGATGCTAGAATACACTAAATACAGCAAAAATTTTGAGTCTACAACGTTTAGTTTAGGTGTGAGAGCCAAAATGAACTTTTTATTGCTTTAAACGCGTTTTCAGCCCCTGATTGTACACTTAAGGTGAAAATGTCAAAATCTTCAAAATGAGCATAAGCACAATGAAATTAATGCTGGAATCATCTTCAGGATGCTAGAATACACTAAATACAGCAAAAATTTTGAGTCTACAACGTTTAGTTTAGGTGTGAGAGCCAAAATGAACTTTTTATTGCTTTAAATGCGTTTTCAGCCTGATTGTGCACTTTAGGTGAAAATGTCAAAATCTTCAAAATGAGCATAAGCACGATGAAATTAATGCTGGAATCATCTTCAGGATGCTAGAATACACTAAATACAGCAAAAATTTTGAGTCTACAACGTTTAGTTTAGGTGTGAGAGCCAAAATGAACTTTTTATTGCTTTAAACGCGTTTTCAGCCCCTGATTGTACACTTAAGGTGAAAATGTCAAAATCTTAAAAATGAGCATAAGCACAATGAAATTAATGCTGGAATCATCTTCAGGATGCTAGAATACACTGAATACAGCAAAAATTTTGAGTCTACAACGTTTAGTTTAGGTGTGAGAGCCAAAATGAACTTTTTATTGCTTTAAACGCGTTTTCAGCCCCTGATTGTACACTTAAGGTGAAAATGTCAAAATCTTAAAAATGAGCATAAGCACAATGAAATTAATGCTGGAATCATCTTCAGGATGCTAAAATACACTAAATACAGCAAAAATTTTGAGTCTACAACGTTTAGTTTAGGTGTGAGAGCCAAAATTATTTTTTTATTGCTTTAAATGCGTTTTCAGCCTGATTGTGCACTTTAGGTGAAAATGTCAAAATCTTAAAAATGAGCATAAGCACAATGAAATTAATGCTGGAATCATCTTCAGGATGCTAGAATACACTAAATACAGCAAAAATTTTGAGTCTACAACGTTTAGTTTAGGTGTGAGAGCCAAAATGAACTTTTTATTGCTTTAAACGCGTTTTCAGCCCCTGATTGTACACTTAAGGTGAAAATGTCAAAATCTTCAAAATGAGCATAAGCACAATGAAATTAATGCTGGAATCATCTTCAGGATGCTAGAATACACTAAATACAGCAAAAATTTTGAGTCTACAACGTTTAGTTTAGGTGTGAGAGCCAAAATGAACTTTTTATTGCTTTAAACGCGTTTTCAGCCCCTGATTGTGTATTTTAGGTGAAAATGTCAAAATCTTAAAAATGAGCATAAGCACAATGAAATTAATGCTGGAATCATCTTCAGGATGCTAGAATACACTGAATACAGCAAAAATTTTGAGTCTACAACGTTTAGTTTAGGTGTGAGAGCCAAAATGAACTTTTTATTGCTTTAAACGCGTTTTCAGTTCCTGATTGTACACTTAAGGTGAAAATGTCAAAATCTTCAAAATGAGCATAAGCACAATGAAATTAATGCTGGAATCATCTTCAGGATGCTAGAATACACTGAATACAGCAAAAATTTTGAGTCTACAACGTTTATTTTAGGTGTGTGAGCCAAAATGAACTTTTTATTGCTTTAAATGCGTTTTCAGCCTGATTGTGCACTTTAGGTTAAAATGTCAAAATCTTCAAAATGAGCATAAGCACGATGAAATTAATGCTGGAATCATCTTCAGGATGCTAGAATACACTAAATACAGCAAAAATTTTGAGTCTACAACGTTTAGTTTAGGTGTGAGAGCCAAAATGAACTTTTTATTGCTTTAAACGCGTTTTCAGCCCCTGATTGTGCACTTTAGATGAAAATGTCAAAATCTTAAAAATGAGCATAAGCACAATGAAATAAATGCTGGAATCATCTTCAGGATGCTAGAATACACTGAATACAGCAAAAATTTTGAGTCTACAACGTTTAGTTTAGGTGTGAGAGCCAAAATAAACTTGTTATTGCTTTAAACGCGTTTTCAGCCCCTGATTGTACACTTAAGGTGAAAATGTCAAAATCTTCAAAATGAGCATAAGCACAATGAAATTAATGCTGGAATCATCTTCAGGATGCTAGAATACACTAAATACAGCAAAAATTTTGAGTCTACAACGTTTAGTTTGGGTGTGAGAGCCAAAATGAACTTTTTATTGCTTTAAATGCGTTTTCAGCCTGATTGTGCACTTTAGGTGAAAATGTCAAAATCTTAAAAATGAGCATAATCACAATGAAATGAATGCTGGAATCATCTTCAGGATGCTAGAATACACTAAATACAGCAAAAATTTTGAGTCTACAACGTTTAGTTTAGGTGTGAGAGCCAAAATGAACTTTTTATTGCTTTAAACGCGTTTTCAGCCCCTGATTGTACACTTAAGGTGAAAATGTCAAAATCTTCAAAATGAGCATAAGCACAATGAAATTAATGCTGGAATCATCTTCAGGATGCTAGAATACACTAAATACAGCAAAATTTTTGAGTCTACAACGTTTAGTTTAGGTGTGAGAGCCAAAATGAACTTTTTATTGCTTTAAATGCGTTTTCAGCCTGATTGTGCACTTTAGGTGAAAATGTCAAAATCTTAAAAATGAGCATAAGCACAATGAAATTAATGCTGGAATCATCTTCAGGATGCTAGAATACACTAAATACAGCAAAAATTTTGAGTCTACAACGTTTAGTTTAGGTGTGAGAGCCAAAATGAACTTTTTATTGCTTTAAACGCGTTTTCAGCCCCTGATTGTACACTTAAGGTGAAAATGTCAAAATCTTCCAAATGAGCATAAGCACAATGAAATTAATGCTGGAATCATCTTCAGGATGCTAGAATACACTGAATACAGCAAAAATTTTGAGTCTACAACGTTTATTTTAGGTGTGTGAGCCAAAATGAACTTTTTATTGCTTTAAATGCGTTTTCAGCCTGATTGTGCACTTTAGGTTAAAATGTCAAAATCTTCAAAATGAGCATAAGCACGATGAAATTAATGCTGGAATCATCTTCAGGATGCTAGAATACACTAAATACAGCAAAAATTTTGAGTCTACAACGTTTAGTTTAGGTGTGAGAGCCAAAATGAACTTTTTATTGCTTTAAACGCGTTTTCAGCCCCTGATTGTACACTTAAGGTGAAAATGTCAAAATCTTAAAAATGAGCATAAGCACGATGAAATTAATGCTGGAATCATCTTCAGGATGCTAGAATACACTGAATACAGCAAAAATTTTGAGTCTACAACGTTTAGTTTAGGTGTGAGAGCCAAAATGAACTTTTTATTGCTTTAAACGCGTTTTCAGCCCCTGATTGTACACTTAAGGTGAAAATGTCAAAATCTTCAAAATGAGCATAAGCACAATGAAATTAATGCTGGAATCATCTTCAGGATGCTAGAATACACTAAATACAGCAAAAATTTTGAGTCTACAACGTTTAGTTTAGGTGTGAGAGCCAAAATGAACTTTTTATTGCTTTAAACGCGTTTTCAGCCCCTGATTGTACACTTAAGGTGAAAATGTCAAAATCTTCAAAATGAGCATAAGCACAATGAAATTAATGCTGGAATCATCTTCAGGATGCTAGAATACACTGAATACAGCAAAAATTTTGAGTCTACAACGTTTATTTTAGGTGTGTGAGCCAAAATGAACTTTTTATTGCTTTAAATGCGTTTTCAGCCTGATTGTGCACTTAAGGTTAAAATGTCAAAATCTTCAAAATGAGCATAAGCACGATGAAATTAATGCTGGAATCATCTTCAGGATGCTAGAATACACTAAATACAGCAAAATTTTGAGTCTACAACGTTTTTTTTAGGTGTGAGAGCCAAAATGAACTTTTTATTGCTTTAAATGCGTTTTCAGCCCCTGATTGTACACTTAAGGTGAAAATGTCAAAATCTTAAAAATGAGCAAAAGCACAATGAAATTAATGCTGGAATCATCTTCAGGATGCTAGAATACACTGAATACAGCAAAATTTTTGAGTCTACAACGTTTAGTTTAGGTGTGAGAGCCAAAATAAACTTTTTATTGCTTTAAACGCGTTTTCAGCCCCTGATTGTACACTTAAGGTGAAAATGTCAAAATCTTCAAAATGAGCATAAGCACAATGAAATTAATGCTGGAATCATCTTCAGGATGCTAGAATACACTGAATACAGCAAAAATTTTGAGTCTACAACGTTTATTTTAGGTGTGTGAGCCAAAATGAACTTTTTATTGCTTTAAATGCGTTTTCAGCCTGATTGTGCACTTTAGGTTAAAATGTCAAAATCTTCAAAATGAGCATAAGCACGATGAAATTAATGCTGGAATCATCTTCAGGATGCTAGAATACACTAAATACAGCAAAAATTTTGAGTCTACAACGTTTAGTTTAGGTGTGAGAGCCAAAATGAACTTTTTATTGCTTTAAACGCGTTTTCAGCCCCTGATTGTACACTTAAGGTGAAAATGTCAAAATCTTAAAAATGAGCATAAGCACGATGAAATTAATGCTGGAATCATCTTCAGGATGCTAGAATACACTGAATACAGCAAAAATTTTGAGTCTACAACGTTTAGTTTAGGTGTGAGAGCCAAAATGAACTTTTTATTGCTTTAAACGCGTTTTCAGCCCCTGATTGTACACTTAAGGTGAAAATGTCAAAATCTTCAAAATGAGCATAAGCACAATGAAATTAATGCTGGAATCATCTTCAGGATGCTAGAATACACTAAATACAGCAAAAATTTTGAGTCTACAACGTTTAGTTTAGGTGTGAGAGCCAAAATGAACTTTTTATTGCTTTAAACGCGTTTTCAGCCCCTGATTGTACACTTAAGGTGAAAATGTCAAAATCTTCAAAATGAGCATAAGCACAATGAAATTAATGCTGGAATCATCTTCAGGATGCTAGAATACACTGAATACAGCAAAAATTTTGAGTCTACAACGTTTATTTTAGGTGTGTGAGCCAAAATGAACTTTTTATTGCTTTAAATGCGTTTTCAGCCTGATTGTGCACTTAAGGTTAAAATGTCAAAATCTTCAAAATGAGCATAAGCACGATGAAATTAATGCTGGAATCATCTTCAGGATGCTAGAATACACTAAATACAGCAAAATTTTGAGTCTACAACGTTTTTTTTAGGTGTGAGAGCCAAAATGAACTTTTTATTGCTTTAAATGCGTTTTCAGCCCCTGATTGTACACTTAAGGTGAAAATGTCAAAATCTTAAAAATGAGCAAAAGCACAATGAAATTAATGCTGGAATCATCTTCAGGATGCTAGAATACACTGAATACAGCAAAATTTTTGAGTCTACAACGTTTAGTTTAGGTGTGAGAGCCAAAATAAACTTTTTATTGCTTTAAACGCGTTTTCAGCCCCTGATTGTACACTTAAGGTGAAAATGTCAAATTCTTCAAACTGAGCATAAGCACAATGAAATTAATGCTGGAATCATCTTCAGGATGCTAGAATACACTGAATACAGCAAAAATTTTGAGTCTACAACGTTTATTTTAGGTGTGTGAGCCAAAATGAACTTTTTATTGCTTTAAATGCGTTTTCAGCCTGATTGTGCACTTTAGGTGAAAATGTCAAAATCTTCAAAATGAGCATAAGCACGATGAAATAAATGCTGGAATCATCTTCAGGATGCTAGAATACACTAAATACAGCAAAAAATTTGAGTCTACAACGTTTAGTTTAGGTGTGAGAGCCAAAATGAACTTTTTATTGCTTTAAACGCGTTTTCAGCCCCTGATTGTACACTTAAGGTGAAAATGTCAAAATCTTCAAAATGAGCATAAGCACAATGAAATTAATGCTGGAATCATCTTCAGGATGCTAGAATACACTAAATACAGCAAAAATTTTGAGTCTACAACGTTTAGTTTAGGTGTGAGAGCCAAAATGAACTTTTTATTGCTTTAAATGCGTTTTCAGCCTGATTGTGCACTTTAGGTGAAAATGTCAAAATCTTAAAAATGAGCATAAGCACAATGAAATTAATGCTGGAATCATCTTCAGGATGCTAGAATACACTAAATACAGCAAAAATTTTGAGTCTACAACGTTTAGTTTAGGTGTGAGAGCCAAAATGAACTTTTTATTGCTTTAAACGCGTTTTCAGCCCCTGATTGTACACTTAAGGTGAAAATGTCAAAATCTTAAAAATGAGCATAAGCACAATGAAATTAATGCTGGAATCATCTTCAGGATGCTAGAATACACTGAATACAGCAAAAATTTTGAGTCTACAACGTTTAGTTTAGGTGTGAGAGCCAAAATGAACTTTTTATTGCTTTAAACGCGTTTTCAGCCCCTGATTGTACACTTAAGGTGAAAATGTCAAAATCTTAAAAATGAGCATAAGCACAATGAAATTAATGCTGGAATCATCTTCAGGATGCTAAAATACACTAAATACAGCAAAAATTTTGAGTCTACAACGTTTATTTTAGGTGTGTGAGCCAAAATGAACTTTTTATTGCTTTAAATGCGTTTTCAGCCTGATTGTGCACTTTAGGTAAAAATGTCAAAATCTTCAAAATGAGCATAAGCACGATGAAATTAATGCTGGAATCATCTTCAGGATGCTAGAATACACTAAATACAGCAAAAATTTTGAGTCTACAACGTTTAGTTTAGGTGTGAGAGCCAAAATGAACTTTTTATTGCTTTAAACGCGTTTTCAGCCCCTGATTGTACACTTAAGGTGAAAATGTCAAAATCTTAAAAATGAGCATAAGCACAATGAAATTAATGCTGGAATCATCTTCAGGATGCTAGAATACACTGAATACAGCAAAAATTTTGAGTCTACAACGTTTAGTTTAGGTGTGAGAGCCAAAATGAACTTTTTATTGCTTTAAACGCGTTTTCAGCCCCTGATTGTACACTTAAGGTGAAAATGTCAAAATCTTCAAAATGAGCATAAGCACGATGAAATTAATGCTGGAATCATCTTCAGGATGCTAGAATACACTAAATACAGCAAAATTTTGAGTCTACAACGTTTATTTTAGGTGTGAGAGCCAAAATGAACTTTTCATTGCTTTAAATGCGTTTTCAGCCTGATTGTGCACTTTAGGTGAAAATATCAAAATCTTAAAATGAGCATAAGCACAATGAAATTAATGCTGGAATCATCTTCAGGATGCTAGAATACACTAAATACAGCAAAAATTTTGAGTCTACAACGTTTAGTTTAGGTGTGAGAGCCAAAATGAACTTTTTATTGCTTTAAATGCGTTTTCAGCCTGATTGTGCACTTTAGGTGAAAATATCAAAATCTTAAAAATGAGCATAAGCACAATGAAATGAATGCTGGAATCATCTTCAGGATGCTAGAATACACTAAATACAGCAAAAATTTTGAGTCTACAACGTTTAGTTTAGGTGTGAGAGCCAAAATGAACTTTTTATTGCTTTAAACGCGTTTTCAGCCCCTGATTGTGCACTTTAGGTGAAAATGTCAAAATCTTAAAAATGAGCATAAGCACAATGAAATTAATGCTGGAATCATCTTCAGGATGCTAGAATACACTAAATACAGCAAAAATTTTGAGTCTACAACGTTTAGTTTAGGTGTGAGAGCCAAAATGAACTTTTTATTGCTTTAAACGCGTTTTCAGCCCCTGATTGTACACTTAAGGTGAAAATGTCAAAATCTTCAAAATGAGCATAAGCACAATGAAATTAATGCTGGAATCATCTTCAGGATGCTAGAATACACTAAATACAGCAAAAATTTTGAGTCTACAACGTTTAGTTTAGGTGTGAGAGCCAAAATGAACTTTTTATTGCTTTAAATGCGTTTTCAGCCTGATTGTGCACTTAAGGTGAAAATGTCAAAATCTTAAAAATGAGCATAAGCACAATGAAATTAATGCTGGAATCATCTTCAGGATGCTAGAATACACTGAATACAGCAAAAATTTTGAGTCTACAACGTTTAGTTTAGGTGTGAGAGCCAAAATGAACTTTTTATTGCTTTAAACGCGTTTTCAGCCCCTGATTGTACACTTAAGGTGAAAATGTCAAAATCTTAAAAATGAGCATAAGCACAATGAAATTAATGCTGGAATCATCTTCAGGATGCTAAAATACACTAAATACAGCAACAATTTTGAGTCTACAACGTTTAGTTTAGGTGTGAGAGCCAAAATTAACTTTTTATTGCTTTAAATGCGTTTTCAGCCTGATTGTGCACTTTAGGTTAAAATGTCAAAATCTTCAAAATGAGCATAAGCACGATGAAATTAACGCTGGAATCATCTTCAGGATGCTAGAATACACTAAATACAGCAAAAATTTTGAGTCTACAACGTTTAGTTTAGGTGTGAGAGCCAAAATGAACTTTTTATTGCTTTAAACGCGTTTTCAGCCCCTGATTGTACACTTAAGGTGAAAATGTCAAAATCTTCCAAATGAGCATAAGCACAATGAAATTAATGCTGGAATCATCTTCAGGATGCTAGAATACACTGAATACAGCAAAAATTTTGAGTCTACAACGTTTATTTTAGGTGTGTGAGCCAAAATGAACTTTTTATTGCTTTAAATGCGTTTTCAGCCTGATTGTGCACTTTAGGTTAAAATGTCAAAATCTTCAAAATGAGCATAAGCACGATGAAATTAATGCTGGAATCATCTTCAGGATGCTAGAATACACTAAATACAGCAAAAATTTTGAGTCTACAACGTTTAGTTTAGGTGTGAGAGCCAAAATGAACTTTTTATTGCTTTAAACGCGTTTTCAGCCCCTGATTGTACACTTAAGGTGAAAATGTCAAAATCTTCAAAATGAGCATAAGCACGATGAAATTAATGCTGGAATCATCTTCAGGATGCTAGAATACACTGAATACAGCAAAAATTTTGAGTCTACAACGTTTAGTTTAGGTGTGAGAGCCAAAATGAACTTTTTATTGCTTTAAACGCGTTTTCAGCCCCTGATTGTACACTGAAGGTGAAAATGTCAAAATCTTCAAAATGAGCATAAGCACAATGAAATTAATGCTGGAATCATCTTCAGGATGCTAGAATACACTTAATACAGCAAAAATTTTGAGTCTACAACGTTTATTTTAGGTGTGTGAGCCAAAATGAACTTTTTATTGCTTTAAATGCGTTTTCAGCCTGATTGTGCATTTTAGGTGAAAATGTCAAAATCTTCAAAATGAGCATAAGCACAATGAAATTAATGCTGGAATCATCTTCAGGATGCTAGAATACACTAAATACAGCAAAAATTTTGAGTCTACAACGTTTAGTTTAGGTGTGAGAGCCAAAATGAACTTTTTATTGCTTTAAACGCGTTTTCAGCCCCTGATTGTGCACTTTAGGTGAAAATGTCAAAATCTTAAAAATGAGCATAAGCACAATGAAATTAATGCTGGAATCATCTTCAGGATGCTAGAATACACTGAATACAGCAAAAATTTTGAGTCTACAACGTTTAGTTTAGGTGTGAGAGCCAAAATGAACTTTTTATTGCTTTAAACGCGTTTTCAGCCCCTGATTGTACACTTAAGGTGAAAATGTCAAAATCTTAAAAATGAGCATAAGCACAATGAAATTAATGCTGGAATCATCTTCAGGATGCTAAAATACACTAAATACAGCAAAAATTTTGAGTCTACAACGTTTAGTTTAGGTGTGAGAGCCAAAATGAACTTTTTATTGCTTTAAATGCGTTTTCAGCCTGATTGTGCACTTTAGGTGAAAATGTCAAAATCTTAAAAATGAGCATAAGCACAATGAAATTAATGCTGGAATCATCTTCAGGATGCTAGAATACACTAAATACAGCAAAAATTTTGAGTCTACAACGTTTAGTTTAGGTGTGAGAGCCAAAATGAACTTTTTATTGCTTTAAACGCGTTTTCAGCCCCTGATTGTACACTTAAGGTGAAAATGTCAAAATCTTCAAAATGAGCATAAGCACAATGAAATTAATGCTGGAATCATCTTCAGGATGCTAGAATACACTGAATACAGCAAAAATTTTGAGTCTACAACGTTTATTTTAGGTGTGTGAGCCAAAATGAACTTTTTATTGCTTTAAATGCGTTTTCAGCCTGATTGTGCACTTTAGGTTAAAATGTCAAAATCTTCAAAATGAGCATAAGCACGATGAAATTAATGCTGGAATCATCTTCAGGATGCTAGAATACACTAAATACAGCAAAAATTTTGAGTCTACAACGTTTAGTTTAGGTGTGAGAGCCAAAATGAACTTTTTATTGCTTTAAACGCGTTTTCAGCCCCTGATTGTACACTTAAGGTGAAAATGTCAAAATCTTAAAAATGAGCATAAGCACAATGAAATTAATGCTGGAATCATCTTCAGGATGCTAGAATACACTGAATACAGCAAAAATTTTGAGTCTACAACGTTTAGTTTAGGTGTGAGAGCCAAAATGAACTTTTTATTGCTTTAAACGCGTTTTCAGCCCCTGATTGTACACTTAAGGTGAAAATGTCAAAATCTTAAAAATGAGCATAAGCACAATGAAATTAATGCTGGAATCATCTTCAGGATGCTAGAATACACTAAATACAGCAAAAATTTTGAGTCTACAACGTTTAGTTTAGGTGTGAGAGCCAAAATGAACTTTTTATTGCTTTAAACGCGTTTTCAGCCCCTGATTGTACACTTAAGGTGAAAATGTCAAAATCTTCAAAATGAGCATAAGCACGATGAAATTAATGCTGGAATCATCTTCAGGATGCTAGAATACACTAAATACAGCAAAATTTTGAGTCTACAACGTTTATTTTAGGTGTGAGAGCCAAAATGAACTTTTCATTGCTTTAAATGCGTTTTCAGCCTGATTGTGCACTTTAGGTGAAAATATCAAAATCTTAAAATGAGCATAAGCACAATGAAATTAATGCTGGAATCATCTTCAGGATGCTAGAATACACTAAATACAGCAAAAATTTTGAGTCTACAACGTTTAGTTTAGGTGTGAGAGCCAAAATGAACTTTTTATTGCTTTAAATGCGTTTTCAGCCTGATTGTGCACTTTAGGTGAAAATATCAAAATCTTAAAAATGAGCATAAGCACAATGAAATGAATGCTGGAATCATCTTCAGGATGCTAGAATACACTAAATACAGCAAAAATTTTGAGTCTACAACGTTTAGTTTAGGTGTGAGAGCCAAAATTAACTTTTTATTGCTTTAAATGCGTTTTCAGCCTGATTGTGCACTTTAGGTTAAAATGTCAAAATCTTCAAAATGAGCATAAGCACGATGAAATTAACGCTGGAATCATCTTCAGGATGCTAGAATACACTAAATACAGCAAAAATTTTGAGTCTACAACGTTTAGTTTAGGTGTGAGAGCCAAAATGAACTTTTTATTGCTTTAAACGCGTTTTCAGCCCCTGATTGTACACTTAAGGTGAAAATGTCAAAATCTTAAAAATGAGCATAAGCACAATGAAATTAATGCTGGAATCATCTTCAGGATGCTAAAATACACTAAATACAGCAAAAATTTTGAGTCTACAACGTTTAGTTTAGGTGTGAGAGCCAAAATGAACTTTTTATTGCTTTAAATGCGTTTTCAGCCTGATTGTGCACTTTAGGTGAAAATGTCAAAATCTTAAAAATGAGCATAAGCACAATGAAATTAATGCTGGAATCATCTTCAGGATGCTAGAATACACTAAATACAGCAACAATTTTGAGTCTACAACGTTTAGTTTAGGTGTGAGAGCCAAAATGAACTTTTTATTGCTTTAAACGCGTTTTCAGCCCCTGATTGTACACTTAAGGTGAAAATGTCAAAATCTTCAAAATGAGCATAAGCACAATGAAATTAATGCTGGAATCATCTTCAGGATGCTAGAATACACTAAATACAGCAAAAATTTTGAGTCTACAACGTTTAGTTTAGGTGTGAGAGCCAAAATGAACTTTTTATTGCTTTAAATGCGTTTTCAGCCTGATTGTGCACTTTAGGTGAAAATGTCAAAATCTTAAAAATGAGCATAAGCACAATGAAATTAATGCTGGAATCATCTTCAGGATGCTAGAATACACTAAATACAGCAAAAATTTTGAGTCTACAACGTTTAGTTTAGGTGTGAGAGCCAAAATGAACTTTTTATTGCTTTAAACGCGTTTTCAGCCCCTGATTGTACACTTAAGGTGAAAATGTCAAAATCTTAAAAATGAGCATAAGCACAATGAAATTAATGCTGGAATCATCTTCAGGATGCTAAAATACACTAAATACAGCAAAAATTTTGAGTCTACAACGTTTATTTTAGGTGTGTGAGCCAAAATGAACTTTTTATTGCTTTAAATGCGTTTTCAGCCTGATTGTGCACTTTAGGTAAAAATGTCAAAATCTTCAAAATGAGCATAAGCACGATGAAATTAATGCTGGAATCATCTTCAGGATGCTAGAATACACTAAATACAGCAAAAATTTTGAGTCTACAACGTTTAGTTTAGGTGTGAGAGCCAAAATGAACTTTTTATTGCTTTAAACGCGTTTTCAGCCCCTGATTGTACACTTAAGGTGAAAATGTCAAAATCTTAAAAATGAGCATAAGCACAATGAAATTAATGCTGGAATCATCTTCAGGATGCTAGAATACACTGAATACAGCAAAAATTTTGAGTCTACAACGTTTAGTTTAGGTGTGAGAGCCAAAATGAACTTTTTATTGCTTTAAACGCGTTTTCAGCCCCTGATTGTACACTTAAGGTGAAAATGTCAAAATCTTCAAAATGAGCATAAGCACGATGAAATTAATGCTGGAATCATCTTCAGGATGCTAGAATACACTAAATACAGCAAAATTTTGAGTCTACAACGTTTATTTTAGGTGTGAGAGCCAAAATGAACTTTTCATTGCTTTAAATGCGTTTTCAGCCTGATTGTGCACTTTAGGTGAAAATATCAAAATCTTAAAATGAGCATAAGCACAATGAAATTAATGCTGGAATCATCTTCAGGATGCTAGAATACACTAAATACAGCAAAAATTTTGAGTCTACAACGTTTAGTTTAGGTGTGAGAGCCAAAATGAACTTTTTATTGCTTTAAATGCGTTTTCAGCCTGATTGTGCACTTTAGGTGAAAATATCAAAATCTTAAAAATGAGCATAAGCACAATGAAATGAATGCTGGAATCATCTTCAGGATGCTAGAATACACTAAATACAGCAAAAATTTTGAGTCTACAACGTTTAGTTTAGGTGTGAGAGCCAAAATGAACTTTTTATTGCTTTAAACGCGTTTTCAGCCCCTGATTGTGCACTTTAGGTGAAAATGTCAAAATCTTAAAAATGAGCATAAGCACAATGAAATTAATGCTGGAATCATCTTCAGGATGCTAGAATACACTAAATACAGCAAAAATTTTGAGTCTACAACGTTTAGTTTAGGTGTGAGAGCCAAAATGAACTTTTTATTGCTTTAAACGCGTTTTCAGCCCCTGATTGTACACTTAAGGTGAAAATGTCAAAATCTTCAAAATGAGCATAAGCACAATGAAATTAATGCTGGAATCATCTTCAGGATGCTAGAATACACTAAATACAGCAAAAATTTTGAGTCTACAACGTTTAGTTTAGGTGTGAGAGCCAAAATGAACTTTTTATTGCTTTAAATGCGTTTTCAGCCTGATTGTGCACTTAAGGTGAAAATGTCAAAATCTTAAAAATGAGCATAAGCACAATGAAATTAATGCTGGAATCATCTTCAGGATGCTAGAATACACTGAATACAGCAAAAATTTTGAGTCTACAACGTTTAGTTTAGGTGTGAGAGCCAAAATGAACTTTTTATTGCTTTAAACGCGTTTTCAGCCCCTGATTGTACACTTAAGGTGAAAATGTCAAAATCTTAAAAATGAGCATAAGCACAATGAAATTAATGCTGGAATCATCTTCAGGATGCTAAAATACACTAAATACAGCAACAATTTTGAGTCTACAACGTTTAGTTTAGGTGTGAGAGCCAAAATTAACTTTTTATTGCTTTAAATGCGTTTTCAGCCTGATTGTGCACTTTAGGTTAAAATGTCAAAATCTTCAAAATGAGCATAAGCACGATGAAATTAACGCTGGAATCATCTTCAGGATGCTAGAATACACTAAATACAGCAAAAATTTTGAGTCTACAACGTTTAGTTTAGGTGTGAGAGCCAAAATGAACTTTTTATTGCTTTAAACGCGTTTTCAGCCCCTGATTGTACACTTAAGGTGAAAATGTCAAAATCTTCAAAATGAGCATAAGCACAATGAAATTAATGCTGGAATCATCTTCAGGATGCTAGAATACACTGAATACAGCAAAAATTTTGAGTCTACAACGTTTATTTTAGGTGTGTGAGCCAAAATGAACTTTTTATTGCTTTAAATGCGTTTTCAGCCTGATTGTGCACTTTAGGTTAAAATGTCAAAATCTTCAAAATGAGCATAAGCACGATGAAATTAATGCTGGAATCATCTTCAGGATGCTAGAATACACTAAATACAGCAAAAATTTTGAGTCTACAACGTTTAGTTTAGGTGTGAGAGCCAAAATGAACTTTTTATTGCTTTAAACGCGTTTTCAGCCCCTGATTGTACACTTAAGGTGAAAATGTCAAAATCTTCAAAATGAGCATAAGCACGATGAAATTAATGCTGGAATCATCTTCAGGATGCTAGAATACACTGAATACAGCAAAAATTTTGAGTCTACAACGTTTAGTTTAGGTGTGAGAGCCAAAATGAACTTTTTATTGCTTTAAACGCGTTTTCAGCCCCTGATTGTACACTGAAGGTGAAAATGTCAAAATCTTCAAAATGAGCATAAGCACAATGAAATTAATGCTGGAATCATCTTCAGGATGCTAGAATACACTTAATACAGCAAAAATTTTGAGTCTACAACGTTTATTTTAGGTGTGTGAGCCAAAATGAACTTTTTATTGCTTTAAATGCGTTTTCAGCCTGATTGTGCATTTTAGGTGAAAATGTCAAAATCTTCAAAATGAGCATAAGCACAATGAAATTAATGCTGGAATCATCTTCAGGATGCTAGAATACACTAAATACAGCAAAAATTTTGAGTCTACAACGTTTAGTTTAGGTGTGAGAGCCAAAATGAACTTTTTATTGCTTTAAACGCGTTTTCAGCCCCTGATTGTGCACTTTAGGTGAAAATGTCAAAATCTTAAAAATGAGCATAAGCACAATGAAATTAATGCTGGAATCATCTTCAGGATGCTAGAATACACTGAATACAGCAAAAATTTTGAGTCTACAACGTTTAGTTTAGGTGTGAGAGCCAAAATGAACTTTTTATTGCTTTAAACGCGTTTTCAGCCCCTGATTGTACACTTAAGGTGAAAATGTCAAAATCTTAAAAATGAGCATAAGCACAATGAAATTAATGCTGGAATCATCTTCAGGATGCTAAAATACACTAAATACAGCAAAAATTTTGAGTCTACAACGTTTAGTTTAGGTGTGAGAGCCAAAATGAACTTTTTATTGCTTTAAATGCGTTTTCAGCCTGATTGTGCACTTTAGGTGAAAATGTCAAAATCTTAAAAATGAGCATAAGCACAATGAAATTAATGCTGGAATCATCTTCAGGATGCTAGAATACACTAAATACAGCAAAAATTTTGAGTCTACAACGTTTAGTTTAGGTGTGAGAGCCAAAATGAACTTTTTATTGCTTTAAACGCGTTTTCAGCCCCTGATTGTACACTTAAGGTGAAAATGTCAAAATCTTCAAAATGAGCATAAGCACAATGAAATTAATGCTGGAATCATCTTCAGGATGCTAGAATACACTGAATACAGCAAAAATTTTGAGTCTACAACGTTTATTTTAGGTGTGTGAGCCAAAATGAACTTTTTATTGCTTTAAATGCGTTTTCAGCCTGATTGTGCACTTTAGGTTAAAATGTCAAAATCTTCAAAATGAGCATAAGCACGATGAAATTAATGCTGGAATCATCTTCAGGATGCTAGAATACACTAAATACAGCAAAAATTTTGAGTCTACAACGTTTAGTTTAGGTGTGAGAGCCAAAATGAACTTTTTATTGCTTTAAACGCGTTTTCAGCCCCTGATTGTACACTTAAGGTGAAAATGTCAAAATCTTAAAAATGAGCATAAGCACAATGAAATTAATGCTGGAATCATCTTCAGGATGCTAGAATACACTGAATACAGCAAAAATTTTGAGTCTACAACGTTTAGTTTAGGTGTGAGAGCCAAAATGAACTTTTTATTGCTTTAAACGCGTTTTCAGCCCCTGATTGTACACTTAAGGTGAAAATGTCAAAATCTTAAAAATGAGCATAAGCACAATGAAATTAATGCTGGAATCATCTTCAGGATGCTAGAATACACTAAATACAGCAAAAATTTTGAGTCTACAACGTTTAGTTTAGGTGTGAGAGCCAAAATGAACTTTTTATTGCTTTAAACGCGTTTTCAGCCCCTGATTGTACACTTAAGGTGAAAATGTCAAAATCTTCAAAATGAGCATAAGCACGATGAAATTAATGCTGGAATCATCTTCAGGATGCTAGAATACACTAAATACAGCAAAATTTTGAGTCTACAACGTTTATTTTAGGTGTGAGAGCCAAAATGAACTTTTCATTGCTTTAAATGCGTTTTCAGCCTGATTGTGCACTTTAGGTGAAAATATCAAAATCTTAAAATGAGCATAAGCACAATGAAATTAATGCTGGAATCATCTTCAGGATGCTAGAATACACTAAATACAGCAAAAATTTTGAGTCTACAACGTTTAGTTTAGGTGTGAGAGCCAAAATGAACTTTTTATTGCTTTAAATGCGTTTTCAGCCTGATTGTGCACTTTAGGTGAAAATATCAAAATCTTAAAAATGAGCATAAGCACAATGAAATGAATGCTGGAATCATCTTCAGGATGCTAGAATACACTAAATACAGCAAAAATTTTGAGTCTACAACGTTTAGTTTAGGTGTGAGAGCCAAAATTAACTTTTTATTGCTTTAAATGCGTTTTCAGCCTGATTGTGCACTTTAGGTTAAAATGTCAAAATCTTCAAAATGAGCATAAGCACGATGAAATTAACGCTGGAATCATCTTCAGGATGCTAGAATACACTAAATACAGCAAAAATTTTGAGTCTACAACGTTTAGTTTAGGTGTGAGAGCCAAAATGAACTTTTTATTGCTTTAAACGCGTTTTCAGCCCCTGATTGTACACTTAAGGTGAAAATGTCAAAATCTTAAAAATGAGCATAAGCACAATGAAATTAATGCTGGAATCATCTTCAGGATGCTAAAATACACTAAATACAGCAAAAATTTTGAGTCTACAACGTTTAGTTTAGGTGTGAGAGCCAAAATGAACTTTTTATTGCTTTAAATGCGTTTTCAGCCTGATTGTGCACTTTAGGTGAAAATGTCAAAATCTTAAAAATGAGCATAAGCACAATGAAATTAATGCTGGAATCATCTTCAGGATGCTAGAATACACTAAATACAGCAACAATTTTGAGTCTACAACGTTTAGTTTAGGTGTGAGAGCCAAAATGAACTTTTTATTGCTTTAAACGCGTTTTCAGCCCCTGATTGTACACTTAAGGTGAAAATGTCAAAATCTTCAAAATGAGCATAAGCACAATGAAATTAATGCTGGAATCATCTTCAGGATGCTAGAATACACTAAATACAGCAAAAATTTTGAGTCTACAACGTTTAGTTTAGGTGTGAGAGCCAAAATGAACTTTTTATTGCTTTAAATGCGTTTTCAGCCTGATTGTGCACTTTAGGTGAAAATGTCAAAATCTTAAAAATGAGCATAAGCACAATGAAATTAATGCTGGAATCATCTTCAGGATGCTAGAATACACTAAATACAGCAAAAATTTTGAGTCTACAACGTTTAGTTTAGGTGTGAGAGCCAAAATGAACTTTTTATTGCTTTAAACGCGTTTTCAGCCCCTGATTGTAACACTTAAGGTGAAAATGTCAAAATCTTCAAAATGAGCATAAGCACAATGAAATTAATGCTGGAATCATCTTCAGGATGCTAGAATACACTGAATACAGCAAAAATTTTGAGTCTACAACGTTTATTTTAGGTGTGTGAGCCAAAATGAACTTTTTATTGCTTTAAATGCGTTTTCAGCCTGATTGTGCACTTTAGGTTAAAATGTCAAAATCTTCAAAATGAGCATAAGCACGATGAAATTAATGCTGGAATCATCTTCGGGATGCTAGAATACACTAAATACAGCAAAAATTTTGAGTCTACAACGTTTAGTTTAGGTGTGAGAGCCAAAATGAACTTTTTATTGCTTTAAATGCGTTTTCAGCCTGATTGTGCACTTTAGGTGAAAATGTCAAAATCTTAAAAATGAGCATAAGCACAATGAAATTAATGCTGGAATCATCTTCAGGATGCTAGAATACACTAAATACAACAAAAATTTTGAGTCTACAACGTTTAGTTTAGGTGTGAGAGCCAAATTGAACTTTTTATTGCTTTAAATGCGTTTTCAGCCTGATTGTGCACTTTAGGTGAAAATGTCAAAATCTTAAAAATGAGCATAAGCACAATGAAATTAATGCTGGAATCATCTTCAGGATGCTAGAATACACTAAATACAGCAAAAATTTTGAGTCTACAATGTTTAGTTTAGGTGTGAGAGCCAAAATGAACTTTTTATTGCTTTAAATGCGTTTTCAGCCTGATTGTGCACTTTAGGTTAAAATGTCAAAATCTTCAAAATGAGCATAAGCACGATGAAATTAATGCTGGAATCATCTTCAGGATGCTAGAATACACTAAATACAGCAAAAATTTTGAGTCTACAACGTTTAGTTTAGGTGTGAGAGCCAAAATGAACTTTTTATTGCTTTAAACGCGTTTTCAGCCTCTGATTGTACACTTAAGGTGAAAATGTCAAAATCTTAAAAATGAGCATAAGCACAATGAAATTAATGCTGGAATCATCTTCAGGATGCTAGAATACACTGAATACAGCAAAAATTTTGAGTCTACAACGTTTAGTTTAGGTGTGAGAGCCAAAATGAACTTTTTATTGCTTTAAACGCGTTTTCAGCCCCTGATTGTACACTTAAGGTGAAAATGTCAAAATCTTAAAAATGAGCATAAGCACAATGAAATTAATGCTGGAATCATCTTCAGGATGCTAAAATACACTAAATACAGCAAAAATTTTGAGTCTACAACGTTTAGTTTAGGTGTGAGAGCCAAAATTAACTTTTTATTGCTTTAAATGCGTTTTCAGCCTGATTGTGCACTTTAGGTGAAAATGTCAAAATCTTAAAAATGAGCATAAGCACAATGAAATTAATGCTGGAATCATCTTCAGGATGCTAGAATACACAAAATACAGCAAAAATTTTGAGTCTACAACGTTTAGTTTAGGTGTAAGAGCCAAAATGAACTTTTTATTGCTTTAAACGCGTTTTCAGCCCCTGATTGTACACTTAAGGTGAAAATGTCAAAATCTTCAAAATGAGCATAAGCACAATGAAATTAATGCTGGAATCATCTTCAGGATGCTAGAATACACTAAATACAGCAAAAATTTTGAGTCTACAACGTTTAGTTTAGGTGTGAGAGCCAAAATGAACTTTTTATTGCTTTAAACGCGTTTTCAGCCCCTGATTGTACACTTAAGGTGAAAATGTCAAAATCTTCAAAATGAGCATAAGCACAATGAAATTAATGCTGGAATCATCTTCAGGATGCTAGAATACACTGAATACAGCAAAAATTTTGAGTCTACAACGTTTATTTTAGGTGTGTGAGCCAAAATGAACTTTTTATTGCTTTAAATGCGTTTTCAGCCTGATTGTGCACTTTAGGTTAAAATGTCAAAATCTTCAAAATGAGCATAAGCACGATGAAATTAATGCTGGAATCATCTTCAGGATGCTAGAATACACTAAATACAGCAAAAATTTTGAGTCTACAACGTTTAGTTTAGGTGTGAGAGCCAAAATGAACTTTTTATTGCTTTAAATGCGTTTTCAGCCTGATTGTGCACTTTAGGTTAAAATGTCAAAATCTTCAAAATGAGCATAAGCACGATGAAATTAACGCTGGAATCATCTTCAGGATGCTAGAATACACTAAATACAGCAAAAATTTTGAGTCTACAACGTTTAGTTTAGGTGTGAGAGCCAAAATGAACTTTTTATTGCTTTAAACGCGTTTTCAGCCCCTGATTGTACACTTAAGGTGAAAATGTCAAAATCTTCAAAATGAGCATAAGCACAATGAAATTAATGCTGGAATCATCTTCAGGATGCTAGAATACACTGAATACAGCAAAAATTTTGAGTCTACAACGTTTATTTTAGGTGTGTGAGCCAAAATGAACTTTTTATTGCTTTAAATGCGTTTTCAGCCTGATTGTGCACTTTAGGTTAAAATGTCAAAATCTTCAAAATGAGCATAAGCACGATGAAATTAATGCTGGAATCATCTTCAGGATGCTAGAATACACTAAATACAGCAAAAATTTTGAGTCTACAACGTTTAGTTTAGGTGTGAGAGCCAAAATGAACTTTTTATTGCTTTAAACGCGTTTTCAGCCCCTGATTGTACACTTAAGGTGAAAATGTCAAAATCTTCAAAATGAGCATAAGCACGATGAAATTAATGCTGGAATCATCTTCAGGATGCTAGAATACACTGAATACAGCAAAAATTTTGAGTCTACAACGTTTAGTTTAGGTGTGAGAGCCAAAATGAACTTTTTATTGCTTTAAACGCGTTTTCAGCCCCTGATTGTACACTGAAGGTGAAAATGTCAAAATCTTCAAAATGAGCATAAGCACAATGAAATTAATGCTGGAATCATCTTCAGGATGCTAGAATACACTTAATACAGCAAAAATTTTGAGTCTACAACGTTTATTTTAGGTGTGTGAGCCAAAATGAACTTTTTATTGCTTTAAATGCGTTTTCAGCCTGATTGTGCATTTTAGGTGAAAATGTCAAAATCTTCAAAATGAGCATAAGCACAATGAAATTAATGCTGGAATCATCTTCAGGATGCTAGAATACACTAAATACAGCAAAAATTTTGAGTCTACAACGTTTAGTTTAGGTGTGAGAGCCAAAATGAACTTTTTATTGCTTTAAACGCGTTTTCAGCCCCTGATTGTGCACTTTAGGTGAAAATGTCAAAATCTTAAAAATGAGCATAAGCACAATGAAATTAATGCTGGAATCATCTTCAGGATGCTAGAATACACTGAATACAGCAAAAATTTTGAGTCTACAACGTTTAGTTTAGGTGTGAGAGCCAAAATGAACTTTTTATTGCTTTAAACGCGTTTTCAGCCCCTGATTGTACACTTAAGGTGAAAATGTCAAAATCTTAAAAATGAGCATAAGCACAATGAAATTAATGCTGGAATCATCTTCAGGATGCTAAAATACACTAAATACAGCAAAAATTTTGAGTCTACAACGTTTAGTTTAGGTGTGAGAGCCAAAATGAACTTTTTATTGCTTTAAATGCGTTTTCAGCCTGATTGTGCACTTTAGGTGAAAATGTCAAAATCTTAAAAATGAGCATAAGCACAATGAAATTAATGCTGGAATCATCTTCAGGATGCTAGAATACACTAAATACAGCAAAAATTTTGAGTCTACAACGTTTAGTTTAGGTGTGAGAGCCAAAATGAACTTTTTATTGCTTTAAACGCGTTTTCAGCCCCTGATTGTACACTTAAGGTGAAAATGTCAAAATCTTCAAAATGAGCATAAGCACAATGAAATTAATGCTGGAATCATCTTCAGGATGCTAGAATACACTGAATACAGCAAAAATTTTGAGTCTACAACGTTTATTTTAGGTGTGTGAGCCAAAATGAACTTTTTATTGCTTTAAATGCGTTTTCAGCCTGATTGTGCACTTTAGGTTAAAATGTCAAAATCTTCAAAATGAGCATAAGCACGATGAAATTAATGCTGGAATCATCTTCAGGATGCTAGAATACACTAAATACAGCAAAAATTTTGAGTCTACAACGTTTAGTTTAGGTGTGAGAGCCAAAATGAACTTTTTATTGCTTTAAACGCGTTTTCAGCCCCTGATTGTACACTTAAGGTGAAAATGTCAAAATCTTAAAAATGAGCATAAGCACAATGAAATTAATGCTGGAATCATCTTCAGGATGCTAGAATACACTGAATACAGCAAAAATTTTGAGTCTACAACGTTTAGTTTAGGTGTGAGAGCCAAAATGAACTTTTTATTGCTTTAAACGCGTTTTCAGCCCCTGATTGTACACTTAAGGTGAAAATGTCAAAATCTTAAAAATGAGCATAAGCACAATGAAATTAATGCTGGAATCATCTTCAGGATGCTAGAATACACTAAATACAGCAAAAATTTTGAGTCTACAACGTTTAGTTTAGGTGTGAGAGCCAAAATGAACTTTTTATTGCTTTAAACGCGTTTTCAGCCCCTGATTGTACACTTAAGGTGAAAATGTCAAAATCTTCAAAATGAGCATAAGCACGATGAAATTAATGCTGGAATCATCTTCAGGATGCTAGAATACACTGAATACAGCAAAAATTTTGAGTCTACAACGTTTATTTTAGGTGTGTGAGCCAAAATGAACTTTTTATTGCTTTAAATGCGTTTTCAGCCTGATTGTACACTTAAGGTGAAAATGTCAAAATCTTCAAAATGAGCATAAGCACGATGAAATTAATGCTGGAATCATCTTCAGGATGCTAGAATACACTAAATACAGCAAAAATTTTGAGTCTACAACGTTTAGTTTAGGTGTGAGAGCCAAAATGAACTTTTTATTGCTTTAAACGCGTTTTCAGCCCCTGATTGTAACACTTAAGGTGAAAATGTCAAAATCTTCAAAATGAGCATAAGCACAATGAAATTAATGCTGGAATCATCTTCAGGATGCTAGAATACACTGAATACAGCAAAAATTTTGAGTCTACAACGTTTATTTTAGGTGTGTGAGCCAAAATGAACTTTTTATTGCTTTAAATGCGTTTTCAGCCTGATTGTGCACTTTAGGTGAAAATGTCAAAATCTTCAAAATGAGCATAAGCACGATGAAATTAATGCTGGAATCATCTTCGGGATGCTAGAATACACTAAATACAGCAAAAATTTTGAGTCTACAACGTTTAGTTTAGGTGTGAGAGCCAAAATGAACTTTTTATTGCTTTTAATGCGTTTTCAGCCTGATTGTGCACTTTAGGTGAAAATGTCAAAATCTTCAAAATGAGCATAAGCACAATGAAATTAATGCTGGAATCATCTTCAGGATGCTAAAATACACTAAATACAGCAAAAATTTTGAGTCTACAACGTTTAGTTTAGGTGTGAGCGCCAAAATGAACTTTTTATTGCTTTAAATGCGTTTTCAGCCTGATTGTGCACTTTAGGTGAAAATGTCAAAATCTTAAAAATGAGCATAAGCACAATGAAATTAATGCTGGAATCATCTTCAGGATGCTAGAATACACTAAATACAGCAAAAAATTTTAATGTCTACAACGTTTAGTTTAGGTGTGAGAGCCAAAATGAACTTTTTATTGCTTTAAACGCGTTTTCAGCCCCTGATTGTACACTTAAGGTGAAAATGTCAAAATCTTCAAAATGAGCATAAGCACAATGAAATTAATGCTGGAATCATCTTCAGGATGCTAGAATACACTAAATACAGCAAAAATTTTGAGTCTACAACGTTTAGTTTAGGTGTGAGAGCCAAAATGAACTTTTTATTGCTTTAAACGCGTTTTCAGCCCCTGATTGTACACTTAAGGTGAAAATGTCAAAATCTTCAAAATGAGCATAAGCACAATGAAATTAATGCTGGAATCATCTTCAGGATGCTAGAATACACTAAATACAGCAAAAATTTTGAGTCTACAACGTTTACTTTAGGTGTGAGAGCCAAAATGAACTTTTTATTGCTTTAAATGCGTTTTCAGCCTGATTGTGCACTTAAGGTGAAAATGTCAAAATCTTAAAAATGAGCATAAGCACAATGAAATTAATGCTGGAATCATCTTCAGGATGCTAGAATATACACTAAATACAGCAAAAATTTTGAGTCTACAACGTTTAGTTTAGGTGTGAGAGCCAAAATGAACTTTTTATTGCTTTAAACGCGTTTTCAGCCCCTGATTGTACACTTAAGGTGAAAATGTCAAAATCTTCAAAATGAGCATAAGCACAATGAAATTAATGCTGGAATCATCTTCAGGATGCTAGAATACACTGAATACAGCAAAAATTTTGAGTCTACAACGTTTATTTTAGGTGTGTGAGCCAAAATGAACTTTTTATTGCTTTAAATGCGTTTTCAGCCTGATTGTGCACTTTAGGTTAAAATGTCAAAATCTTCAAAATGAGCATAAGCACGATGAAATTAATGCTGGAATCATCTTCAGGATGCTAGAATACACTAAATACAGCAAAAATTTTGAGTCTACAACGTTTAGTTTAGGTGTGAGAGCCAAAATGAACTTTTTATTGCTTTAAACGCGTTTTCAGCCCCTGATTGTACACTTAAGGTGAAAATGTCAAAATCTTAAAAATGAGCATAAGCACAATGAAATTAATGCTGGAATCATCTTCAGGATGCTAAAATACATTGAATACAGCAAAAATTTTGAGTCTACAACGTTTAGTTTAGGTGTGAGAGCCAAAATGAACTTTTTATTGCTTTAAACGCGTTTTCAGCCCCTGATTGTACACTTAAGGTGAAAATGTCAAAATCTTAAAAATGAGCATAAGCACAATGAAATTAATGCTGGAATCATCTTCAGGATGCTAAAATACACTAAATACAGCAACAATTTTGAGTCTACAACGTTTAGTTTAGGTGTGAGAGCCAAAATTAACTTTTTATTGCTTTAAATGCGTTTTCAGCCTGATTGTGCACTTTAGGTTAAAATGTCAAAATCTTCAAAATGAGCATAAGCACGATGAAATTAACGCTGGAATCATCTTCAGGATGCTAGAATACACTAAATACAGCAAAAATTTTGAGTCTACAACGTTTAGTTTAGGTGTGAGAGCCAAAATGAACTTTTTATTGCTTTAAACGCGTTTTCAGCCCCTGATTGTACACTTAAGGTGAAAATGTCAAAATCTTCAAAATGAGCATAAGCACAATGAAATTAATGCTGGAATCATCTTCAGGATGCTAGAATACATTGAATACAGCAAAAATTTTGAGTCTACAACGTTTATTTTAGGTGTGTGAGCCAAAATGAACTTTTTATTGCTTTAAATGCGTTTTCAGCCTGATTGTGCACTTTAGGTTAAAATGTCAAAATCTTCAAAATGAGCATAAGCACGATGAAATTAATGCTGGAATCATCTTCAGGATGCTAGAATACACTAAATACAGCAAAAATTTTGAGTCTACAACGTTTACTTTAGGTGTGAGAGCCAAAATGAACTTTTTATTGCTTTAAATGCGTTTTCAGCCTGATTGTGCACTTAAGGTGAAAATGTCAAAATCTTAAAAATGAGCATAAGCACAATGAAATTAATGCTGGAATCATCTTCAGGATGCTAGAATACACTAAATACAGCAAAAATTTTGAGTCTACAACGTTTAGTTTAGGTGTGAGAGCCAAAATGAACTTTTTATTGCTTTAAACGCGTTTTCAGCCCCTGATTGTACACTTAAGGTGAAAATGTCAAAATCTTAAAAATGAGCATAAGCACAATGAAAATAATGCTGGAATCATCTTCAGGATGCTAAAATACACTAAATACAGCAAAAATTTTGAGTCTACAACGTTTAGTTTAGGTGTGAGAGCCAAAATTAACTTTTTATTGCTTTAAATGCGTTTTCAGCCTGATTGTGCACTTTAGGTGAAAATGTCAAAATCTTAAAAATGAGCATAAGCACAATGAAATTAATGCTGGAATCATCTTCAGGATGCTAGAATACACTAAATACAGCAAAAATTTTGAGTCTACAATGTTTAGTTTAGGTGTGAGAGCCAAAATGAACTTTTTATTGCTTTAAATGCGTTTTCAGCCTGATTGTGCACTTTAGGTTAAAATGTCAAAATCTTCAAAATGAGCATAAGCACGATGAAATTAATGCTGGAATCATCTTCAGGATGCTAGAATACACTAAATACAGCAAAAATTTTGAGTCTACAACGTTTAGTTTAGGTGTGAGAGCCAAAATGAACTTTTTATTGCTTTAAACGCGTTTTCAGCCTCTGATTGTACACTTAAGGTGAAAATGTCAAAATCTTAAAAATGAGCATAAGCACAATGAAATTAATGCTGGAATCATCTTCAGGATGCTAGAATACACTGAATACAGCAAAAATTTTGAGTCTACAACGTTTAGTTTAGGTGTGAGAGCCAAAATGAACTTTTTATTGCTTTAAACGCGTTTTCAGCCCCTGATTGTACACTTAAGGTGAAAATGTCAAAATCTTAAAAATGAGCATAAGCACAATGAAATTAATGCTGGAATCATCTTCAGGATGCTAAAATACACTAAATACAGCAAAAATTTTGAGTCTACAACGTTTAGTTTAGGTGTGAGAGCCAAAATTAACTTTTTATTGCTTTAAATGCGTTTTCAGCCTGATTGTGCACTTTAGGTGAAAATGTCAAAATCTTAAAAATGAGCATAAGCACAATGAAATTAATGCTGGAATCATCTTCAGGATGCTAGAATACACAAAATACAGCAAAAATTTTGAGTCTACAACGTTTAGTTTAGGTGTAAGAGCCAAAATGAACTTTTTATTGCTTTAAACGCGTTTTCAGCCCCTGATTGTACACTTAAGGTGAAAATGTCAAAATCTTCAAAATGAGCATAAGCACAATGAAATTAATGCTGGAATCATCTTCAGGATGCTAGAATACACTAAATACAGCAAAAATTTTGAGTCTACAACGTTTAGTTTAGGTGTGAGAGCCAAAATGAACTTTTTATTGCTTTAAATGCGTTTTCAGCCTGATTGTGCACTTTAGGTGAAAATGTCAAAATCTTAAAAATGAGCATAAGCACAATGAAATTAATGCTGGAATCATCTTCAGGATGCTAGAATACACTAAATACAGCAAAAATTTTGAATCTACAACGTTTGGTTTAGGTGTGAGAGCCAAAATGAACTTTTTATTGCTTTAAACGCGTTTTCAGCCCCTGATTGTACACTTAAGGTGAAAATGTCAAAATCTTCAAAATGAGCATAAGCACAATGAAATTAATGCTGGAATCATCTTCAGGATGCTAGAATACACTAAATACAGCAAAAAATTTTAATGTCTACAACGTTTAGTTTAGGTGTGAGAGCCAAAATGAACTTTTTATTGCTTTAAACGCGTTTTCAGCCCCTGATTGTACACTTAAGGTGAAAATGTCAAAATCTTCAAAATGAGCATAAGCACAATGAAATTAATGCTGGAATCATCTTCAGGATGCTAGAATACACTAAATACAGCAAAAATTTTGAGTCTACAACGTTTAGTTTAGGTGTGAGAGCCAAAATGAACTTTTTATTGCTTTAAACGCGTTTTCAGCCCCTGATTGTACACTTAAGGTGAAAATGTCAAAATCTTCAAAATGAGCATAAGCACAATGAAATTAATGCTGGAATCATCTTCAGGATGCTAGAATACACTAAATACAGCAAAAATTTTGAGTCTACAACGTTTACTTTAGGTGTGAGAGCCAAAATGAACTTTTTATTGCTTTAAATGCGTTTTCAGCCTGATTGTGCACTTAAGGTGAAAATGTCAAAATCTTAAAAATGAGCATAAGCACAATGAAATTAATGCTGGAATCATCTTCAGGATGCTAGAATATACACTAAATACAGCAAAAATTTTGAGTCTACAACGTTTAGTTTAGGTGTGAGAGCCAAAATGAACTTTTTATTGCTTTAAACGCGTTTTCAGCCCCTGATTGTACACTTAAGGTGAAAATGTCAAAATCTTCAAAATGAGCATAAGCACAATGAAATTAATGCTGGAATCATCTTCAGGATGCTAGAATACACTGAATACAGCAAAAATTTTGAGTCTACAACGTTTATTTTAGGTGTGTGAGCCAAAATGAACTTTTTATTGCTTTAAATGCGTTTTCAGCCTGATTGTGCACTTTAGGTTAAAATGTCAAAATCTTCAAAATGAGCATAAGCACGATGAAATTAATGCTGGAATCATCTTCAGGATGCTAGAATACACTAAATACAGCAAAAATTTTGAGTCTACAATGTTTAGTTTAGGTGTGAGAGCCAAAATGAACTTTTTATTGCTTTAAACGCGTTTTCAGCCCCTGATTGTACACTTAAGGTGAAAATGTCAAAATCTAAAAAAAATGAGCATAAGCACAATGAAATTAATGCTGGAATCATCTTCAGGATGCTAAAATACATTGAATACAGCAAAAATTTTGAGTCTACAACGTTTAGTTTAGGTGTGAGAGCCAAAATGAACTTTTTATTGCTTTAAACGCGTTTTCAGCCCCTGATTGTACACTTAAGGTGAAAATGTCAAAATCTTAAAAATGAGCATAAGCACAATGAAATTAATGCTGGAATCATCTTCAGGATGCTAAAATACACTAAATACAGCAACAATTTTGAGTCTACAACGTTTAGTTTAGGTGTGAGAGCCAAAATTAACTTTTTATTGCTTTAAATGCGTTTTCAGCCTGATTGTGCACTTTAGGTTAAAATGTCAAAATCTTCAAAATGAGCATAAGCACGATGAAATTAACGCTGGAATCATCTTCAGGATGCTAGAATACACTAAATACAGCAAAAATTTTGAGTCTACAACGTTTAGTTTAGGTGTGAGAGCCAAAATGAACTTTTTATTGCTTTAAACGCGTTTTCAGCCCCTGATTGTACACTTAAGGTGAAAATGTCAAAATCTTCAAAATGAGCATAAGCACAATGAAATTAATGCTGGAATCATCTTCAGGATGCTAGAATACATTGAATACAGCAAAAATTTTGAGTCTACAACGTTTATTTTAGGTGTGTGAGCCAAAATGAACTTTTTATTGCTTTAAATGCGTTTTCAGCCTGATTGTGCACTTTAGGTTAAAATGTCAAAATCTTCAAAATGAGCATAAGCACGATGAAATTAATGCTGGAATCATCTTCAGGATGCTAGAATACACTAAATACAGCAAAAATTTTGAGTCTACAACGTTTACTTTAGGTGTGAGAGCCAAAATGAACTTTTTATTGCTTTAAATGCGTTTTCAGCCTGATTGTGCACTTAAGGTGAAAATGTCAAAATCTTAAAAATGAGCATAAGCACAATGAAATTAATGCTGGAATCATCTTCAGGATGCTAGAATATACACTAAATACAGCAAAAATTTTGAGTCTACAACGTTTAGTTTAGGTGTGAGAGCCAAAATGAACTTTTAATTGCTTTAAACGCGTTTTCAGCCCCTGATTGTACACTTAAGGTGAAAATGTCAAAATCTTCAAAATGAGCATAAGCACAATGAAATTAATGCTGGAATCATCTTCAGGATGCTAGAATACACTGAATACAGCAAAAATTTTGAGTCTACAACGTTTATTTTAGGTGTGTGAGCCAAAATGAACTTTTTATTGCTTTAAACGCGTTTTCAGCCCCTGATTGTACACTTAAGGTGAAAATGTCAAAATCTTCAAAATGAGCATAAGCACAATGAAATTAATGCTGAAATCATCTTCAGGATGCTAGAATACACTGAATACAGCAAAAATTTTGAGTCTACAACGTTTATTTTAGGTGTGTGAGCCAAAATGAACTTTTTATTGCTTTAAATGCGTTTTCAGCCTGATTGTGCACTTTAGGTTAAAATGTCAAAATCTTCAAAATGAGCATAAGCACGATGAAATTAATGCTGGAATCATCTTCAGGATGCTAGAATACACTAAATACAGCAAAAATTTTGAGTCTACAACGTTTAGTTTAGGTGTGAGAGCCAAAATGAACTTTTTATTGCTTTAAACGCGTTTTCAGCCCCTGATTGTACACTTAAGGTGAAAATGTCAAAATCTTAAAAATGAGCATAAGCACAATGAAATTAATGCTGGAATCATCTTCAGGATGCTAAAATACATTGAATACAGCAAAAATTTTGAGTCTACAACGTTTAGTTTAGGTGTGAGAGCCAAAATGAACTTTTTATTGCTTTAAACGCGTTTTCAGCCCCTGATTGTACACTTAAGGTGAAAATGTCAAAATCTTAAAAATGAGCATAAGCACAATGAAATTAATGCTGGAATCATCTTCAGGATGCTAAAATACACTAAATACAGCAACAATTTTGAGTCTACAACGTTTAGTTTAGGTGTGAGAGCCAAAATTAACTTTTTATTGCTTTAAATGCGTTTTCAGCCTGATTGTGCACTTTAGGTTAAAATGTCAAAATCTTCAAAATGAGCATAAGCACGATGAAATTAACGCTGGAATCATCTTCAGGATGCTAGAATACACTAAATACAGCAAAAATTTTGAGTCTACAACGTTTAGTTTAGGTGTGAGAGCCAAAATGAACTTTTTATTGCTTTAAACGCGTTTTCAGCCCCTGATTGTACACTTAAGGTGAAAATGTCAAAATCTTCAAAATGAGCATAAGCACAATGAAATTAATGCTGGAATCATCTTCAGGATGCTAGAATACATTGAATACAGCAAAAATTTTGAGTCTACAACGTTTATTTTAGGTGTGTGAGCCAAAATGAACTTTTTATTGCTTTAAATGCGTTTTCAGCCTGATTGTGCACTTTAGGTTAAAATGTCAAAATCTTCAAAATGAGCATAAGCACGATGAAATTAATGCTGGAATCATCTTCAGGATGCTAGAATACACTAAATACAGCAAAAATTTTGAGTCTACAACGTTTACTTTAGGTGTGAGAGCCAAAATGAACTTTTTATTGCTTTAAATGCGTTTTCAGCCTGATTGTGCACTTAAGGTGAAAATGTCAAAATCTTAAAAATGAGCATAAGCACAATGAAATTAATGCTGGAATCATCTTCAGGATGCTAGAATATACACTAAATACAGCAAAAATTTTGAGTCTACAACGTTTAGTTTAGGTGTGAGAGCCAAAATGAACTTTTAATTGCTTTAAACGCGTTTTCAGCCCCTGATTGTACACTTAAGGTGAAAATGTCAAAATCTTCAAAATGAGCATAAGCACAATGAAATTAATGCTGGAATCATCTTCAGGATGCTAGAATACACTGAATACAGCAAAAATTTTGAGTCTACAACGTTTATTTTAGGTGTGTGAGCCAAAATGAACTTTTTATTGCTTTAAATGCGTTTTCAGCCTGATTGTGCACTTTAGGTTAAAATGTCTAAATCTTCAAAATGAGCATAAGCACGATGAAATTAATGCTGGAATCATCTTCAGGATGCTAGAATACACTAAATACAGCAAAAATTTTGAGTCTACAACGTTTAGTTTAGGTGTGAGAGCCAAAATGAACTTTTTATTGCTTTAAACGCGTTTTCAGCCCCTGATTGTACACTTAAGGTGAAAATGTCAAAATCTTAAAAATGAGCATAAGCACAATGAAATTAATGCTGGAATCATCTTCAGGATGCTAAAATACATTGAATACAGCAAAAATTTTGAGTCTACAACGTTTAGTTTAGGTGTGAGAGCCAAAATGAACTTTTTATTGCTTTAAACGCGTTTTCAGCCCCTGATTGTACACTTAAGGTGAAAATGTCAAAATCTTAAAAATGAGCATAAGCACAATGAAATTAATGCTGGAATCATCTTCAGGATGCTAAAATACACTAGATACAGCAACAATTTTGAGTCTACAACGTTTAGTTTAGGTGTGAGAGCCAAAATTAACTTTTTATTGCTTTAAACGCGTTTTCAGCCCCTGATTGTACACTTAAGGTGAAAATGTCAAAATCTTCAAAATGAGCATAAGCACAATGAAATTAATGCTGGAATCATCTTCAGGATGCTAGAATACACTAAATACAGCAAAATTTTGAGTCTACAACGTTTATTTTAGGTGTGAGAGCCAAAATGAACTTTTCATTGCTTTAAATGCGTTTTCAGCCTGATTGTGCACTTTAGGTGAAAATATCAAAATCTTAAAATGAGCATAAGCACAATGAAATTAATGCTGGAATCATCTTCAGGATGCTAGAATACACTAAATACAGCAAAAATTTTGAGTCTACAACGTTTAGTTTAGGTGTGAGAGCCAAAATGAACTTTTTATTGCTTTAAATGCGTTTTCAGCCTGATTGTGCACTTTAGGTGAAAATATCAAAATCTTAAAAATGAGCATAAGCACAATGAAATGAATGCTGGAATCATCTTCAGGATGCTAGAATACACTAAATACAGCAAAAATTTTGAGTCTACAACGTTTAGTTTAGGTGTGAGAGCCAAAATTAACTTTTTATTGCTTTAAATGCGTTTTCAGCCTGATTGTGCACTTTAGGTTAAAATGTCAAAATCTTCAAAATGAGCATAAGCACGATGAAATTAACGCTGGAATCATCTTCAGGATGCTAGAATACACTAAATACAGCAAAAATTTTGAGTCTACAACGTTTAGTTTAGGTGTGAGAGCCAAAATGAACTTTTTATTGCTTTAAACGCGTTTTCAGCCCCTGATTGTACACTTAAGGTGAAAATGTCAAAATCTTAAAAATGAGCATAAGCACAATGAAATTAATGCTGGAATCATCTTCAGGATGCTAAAATACACTAAATACAGCAAAAATTTTGAGTCTACAACGTTTAGTTTAGGTGTGAGAGCCAAAATGAACTTTTTATTGCTTTAAATGCGTTTTCAGCCTGATTGTGCACTTTAGGTGAAAATGTCAAAATCTTAAAAATGAGCATAAGCACAATGAAATTAATGCTGGAATCATCTTCAGGATGCTAGAATACACTAAATACAGCAACAATTTTGAGTCTACAACGTTTAGTTTAGGTGTGAGAGCCAAAATGAACTTTTTATTGCTTTAAACGCGTTTTCAGCCCCTGATTGTACACTTAAGGTGAAAATGTCAAAATCTTCAAAATGAGCATAAGCACAATGAAATTAATGCTGGAATCATCTTCAGGATGCTAGAATACACTAAATACAGCAAAAATTTTGAGTCTACAACGTTTAGTTTAGGTGTGAGAGCCAAAATGAACTTTTTATTGCTTTAAATGCGTTTTCAGCCTGATTGTGCACTTTAGGTGAAAATGTCAAAATCTTAAAAATGAGCATAAGCACAATGAAATTAATGCTGGAATCATCTTCAGGATGCTAGAATACACTAAATACAGCAAAAATTTTGAGTCTACAACGTTTAGTTTAGGTGTGAGAGCCAAAATGAACTTTTTATTGCTTTAAACGCGTTTTCAGCCCCTGATTGTAACACTTAAGGTGAAAATGTCAAAATCTTCAAAATGAGCATAAGCACAATGAAATTAATGCTGGAATCATCTTCAGGATGCTAGAATACACTGAATACAGCAAAAATTTTGAGTCTACAACGTTTATTTTAGGTGTGTGAGCCAAAATGAACTTTTTATTGCTTTAAATGCGTTTTCAGCCTGATTGTGCACTTTAGGTTAAAATGTCAAAATCTTCAAAATGAGCATAAGCACGATGAAATTAATGCTGGAATCATCTTCGGGATGCTAGAATACACTAAATACAGCAAAAATTTTGAGTCTACAACGTTTAGTTTAGGTGTGAGAGCCAAAATGAACTTTTTATTGCTTTAAATGCGTTTTCAGCCTGATTGTGCACTTTAGGTGAAAATGTCAAAATCTTAAAAATGAGCATAAGCACAATGAAATTAATGCTGGAATCATCTTCAGGATGCTAGAATACACTAAATACAACAAAAATTTTGAGTCTACAACGTTTAGTTTAGGTGTGAGAGCCAAATTGAACTTTTTATTGCTTTAAACGCGTTTTCAGCCCCTGATTGTACACTTAAGGTGAAAATGTCAAAATCTTCAAAATGAGCATAAGCACAATGAAATTAATGCTGGAATCATCTTCAGGATGCTAGAATACACTAAATACAGCAAAAATTTTGAGTCTACAACGTTTAGTTTAGGTGTGAGAGCCAAAATGAACTTTTTATTGCTTTAAACGCGTTTTCAGCCTCTGATTGTACACTTAAGGTGAAAATGTCAAAATCTTAAAAATGAGCATAAGCACAATGAAATTAATGCTGGAATCATCTTCAGGATGCTAGAATACACTGAATACAGCAAAAATTTTGAGTCTACAACGTTTAGTTTAGGTGTGAGAGCCAAAATGAACTTTTTATTGCTTTAAACGCGTTTTCAGCCCCTGATTGTACACTTAAGGTGAAAATGTCAAAATCTTAAAAATGAGCATAAGCACAATGAAATTAATGCTGGAATCATCTTCAGGATGCTAAAATACACTAAATACAGCAAAAATTTTGAGTCTACAACGTTTAGTTTAGGTGTGAGAGCCAAAATTAACTTTTTATTGCTTTAAATGCGTTTTCAGCCTGATTGTGCACTTTAGGTGAAAATGTCAAAATCTTAAAAATGAGCATAAGCACAATGAAATTAATGCTGGAATCATCTTCAGGATGCTAGAATACACAAAATACAGCAAAAATTTTGAGTCTACAACGTTTAGTTTAGGTGTAAGAGCCAAAATGAACTTTTTATTGCTTTAAACGCGTTTTCAGCCCCTGATTGTACACTTAAGGTGAAAATGTCAAAATCTTCAAAATGAGCATAAGCACAATGAAATTAATGCTGGAATCATCTTCAGGATGCTAGAATACACTAAATACAGCAAAAATTTTGAGTCTACAACGTTTAGTTTAGGTGTGAGAGCCAAAATGAACTTTTTATTGCTTTAAACGCGTTTTCAGCCCCTGATTGTACACTTAAGGTGAAAATGTCAAAATCTTCAAAATGAGCATAAGCACAATGAAATTAATGCTGGAATCATCTTCAGGATGCTAGAATACACTGAATACAGCAAAAATTTTGAGTCTACAACGTTTATTTTAGGTGTGTGAGCCAAAATGAACTTTTTATTGCTTTAAATGCGTTTTCAGCCTGATTGTGCACTTTAGGTTAAAATGTCAAAATCTTCAAAATGAGCATAAGCACGATGAAATTAATGCTGGAATCATCTTCAGGATGCTAGAATACACTAAATACAGCAAAAATTTTGAGTCTACAACGTTTAGTTTAGGTGTGAGAGCCAAAATGAACTTTTTATTGCTTTAAATGCGTTTTCAGCCTGATTGTGCACTTTAGGTTAAAATGTCAAAATCTTCAAAATGAGCATAAGCACGATGAAATTAACGCTGGAATCATCTTCAGGATGCTAGAATACACTAAATACAGCAAAAATTTTGAGTCTACAACGTTTAGTTTAGGTGTGAGAGCCAAAATGAACTTTTTATTGCTTTAAACGCGTTTTCAGCCCCTGATTGTACACTTAAGGTGAAAATGTCAAAATCTTCAAAATGAGCATAAGCACAATGAAATTAATGCTGGAATCATCTTCAGGATGCTAGAATACACTGAATACAGCAAAAATTTTGAGTCTACAACGTTTATTTTAGGTGTGTGAGCCAAAATGAACTTTTTATTGCTTTAAATGCGTTTTCAGCCTGATTGTGCACTTTAGGTTAAAATGTCAAAATCTTCAAAATGAGCATAAGCACGATGAAATTAATGCTGGAATCATCTTCAGGATGCTAGAATACACTAAATACAGCAAAAATTTTGAGTCTACAACGTTTAGTTTAGGTGTGAGAGCCAAAATGAACTTTTTATTGCTTTAAACGCGTTTTCAGCCCCTGATTGTACACTTAAGGTGAAAATGTCAAAATCTTCAAAATGAGCATAAGCACGATGAAATTAATGCTGGAATCATCTTCAGGATGCTAGAATACACTGAATACAGCAAAAATTTTGAGTCTACAACGTTTAGTTTAGGTGTGAGAGCCAAAATGAACTTTTTATTGCTTTAAACGCGTTTTCAGCCCCTGATTGTACACTGAAGGTGAAAATGTCAAAATCTTCAAAATGAGCATAAGCACAATGAAATTAATGCTGGAATCATCTTCAGGATGCTAGAATACACTTAATACAGCAAAAATTTTGAGTCTACAACGTTTATTTTAGGTGTGTGAGCCAAAATGAACTTTTTATTGCTTTAAATGCGTTTTCAGCCTGATTGTGCATTTTAGGTGAAAATGTCAAAATCTTCAAAATGAGCATAAGCACAATGAAATTAATGCTGGAATCATCTTCAGGATGCTAGAATACACTAAATACAGCAAAAATTTTGAGTCTACAACGTTTAGTTTAGGTGTGAGAGCCAAAATGAACTTTTTATTGCTTTAAACGCGTTTTCAGCCCCTGATTGTGCACTTTAGGTGAAAATGTCAAAATCTTAAAAATGAGCATAAGCACAATGAAATTAATGCTGGAATCATCTTCAGGATGCTAGAATACACTGAATACAGCAAAAATTTTGAGTCTACAACGTTTAGTTTAGGTGTGAGAGCCAAAATGAACTTTTTATTGCTTTAAACGCGTTTTCAGCCCCTGATTGTACACTTAAGGTGAAAATGTCAAAATCTTAAAAATGAGCATAAGCACAATGAAATTAATGCTGGAATCATCTTCAGGATGCTAAAATACACTAAATACAGCAAAAATTTTGAGTCTACAACGTTTAGTTTAGGTGTGAGAGCCAAAATGAACTTTTTATTGCTTTAAATGCGTTTTCAGCCTGATTGTGCACTTTAGGTGAAAATGTCAAAATCTTAAAAATGAGCATAAGCACAATGAAATTAATGCTGGAATCATCTTCAGGATGCTAGAATACACTAAATACAGCAAAAATTTTGAGTCTACAACGTTTAGTTTAGGTGTGAGAGCCAAAATGAACTTTTTATTGCTTTAAACGCGTTTTCAGCCCCTGATTGTACACTTAAGGTGAAAATGTCAAAATCTTCAAAATGAGCATAAGCACAATGAAATTAATGCTGGAATCATCTTCAGGATGCTAGAATACACTGAATACAGCAAAAATTTTGAGTCTACAACGTTTAGTTTAGGTGTGAGAGCCAAAATGAACTTTTTATTGCTTTAAATGCGTTTTCAGCCCCTGATTGTACACTTAAGGTGAAAATGTCAAAATCTTAAAAATGAGCATAAGCACAATGAAATTAATGCTGGAATCATCTTCAGGATGCTAGAATACACTAAATACAGCAAAAATTTTGAGTCTACAACGTTTAGTTTAGGTGTGAGAGCCAAAATGAACTTTTTATTGCTTTAAACGCGTTTTCAGCCCCTGATTGTACACTTAAGGTGAAAATGTCAAAATCTTCAAAATGAGCATAAGCACGATGAAATTAATGCTGGAATCATCTTCAGGATGCTAGAATACACTGAATACAGCAAAAATTTTGAGTCTACAACGTTTATTTTAGGTGTGTGAGCCAAAATGAACTTTTTATTGCTTTAAATGCGTTTTCAGCCTGATTGTACACTTAAGGTGAAAATGTCAAAATCTTCAAAATGAGCATAAGCACGATGAAATTAATGCTGGAATCATCTTCAGGATGCTAGAATACACTAAATACAGCAAAAATTTTGAGTCTACAACGTTTAGTTTAGGTGTGAGAGCCAAAATGAACTTTTTATTGCTTTAAACGCGTTTTCAGCCCCTGATTGTAACACTTAAGGTGAAAATGTCAAAATCTTCAAAATGAGCATAAGCACAATGAAATTAATGCTGGAATCATCTTCAGGATGCTAGAATACACTGAATACAGCAAAAATTTTGAGTCTACAACGTTTATTTTAGGTGTGTGAGCCAAAATGAACTTTTTATTGCTTTAAATGCGTTTTCAGCCTGATTGTGCACTTTAGGTGAAAATGTCAAAATCTTCAAAATGAGCATAAGCACGATGAAATTAATGCTGGAATCATCTTCGGGATGCTAGAATACACTAAATACAGCAAAAATTTTGAGTCTACAACGTTTAGTTTAGGTGTGAGAGCCAAAATGAACTTTTTATTGCTTTAAATGCGTTTTCAGCCTGATTGTGCACTTTAGGTGAAAATGTCAAAATCTTCAAAATGAGCATAAGCACAATGAAATTAATGCTGGAATCATCTTCAGGATGCTAAAATACACTAAATACAGCAAAAATTTTGAGTCTACAACGTTTAGTTTAGGTGTGAGCGCCAAAATGAACTTTTTATTGCTTTAAATGCGTTTTCAGCCTGATTGTGCACTTTAGGTGAAAATGTCAAAATCTTCAAAATGAGCATAAGCACAATGAAATTAATGCTGGAATCATCTTCAGGATGCTAGAATACACTAAATACAGCAAAAATTTTGAGTCTACAACGTTTAGTTTAGGTGTGAGAGCCAAAATGAACTTTTTATTGCTTTAAACGCGTTTTCAGCCCCTGATTGTACACTTAAGGTGAAAATGTCAAAATCTTAAAAATGAGCATAAGCACAATGAAATTAATGCTGGAATCATCTTCAGGATGCTAGAATACACTGAATACAGCAAAAATTTTGAGTCTACAACGTTTAGTTTAGGTGTGAGAGCCAAAATGAACTTTTTATTGCTTTAAACGCGTTTTCAGCCCCTGATTGTACACTTAAGGTGAAAATGTCAAAATCTTAAAAATGAGCATAAGCACAATGAAATTAATGCTGGAATCATCTTCAGGATGCTAAAATACACTAAATACAGCAAAAATTTTGAGTCTACAACGTTTAGTTTAGGTGTGAGAGCCAAAATGAACTTTTTATTGCTTTAAACGCGTTTTCAGCCCCTGATTGTACACTTAAGGTGAAAATGTCAAAATCTTCAAAATGAGCATAAGCACAATGAAATTAATGCTGGAATCATCTTCAGGATGCTAGAATACACTGAATACAGCAAAAATTTTGAGTCTACAACGTTTAGTTTAGGTGTGAGAGCCAAAATGAACTTTTTATTGCTTTAAATGCGTTTTCAGCCCCTGATTGTACACTTAAGGTGAAAATGTCAAAATCTTAAAAATGAGCATAAGCACAATGAAATTAATGCTGGAATCATCTTCAGGATGCTAGAATACACTAAATACAGCAAAAATTTTGAGTCTACAACGTTTAGTTTAGGTGTGAGAGCCAAAATGAACTTTTTATTGCTTTAAACGCGTTTTCAGCCCCTGATTGTACACTTAAGGTGAAAATGTCAAAATCTTCAAAATGAGCATAAGCACGATGAAATTAATGCTGGAATCATCTTCAGGATGCTAGAATACACTGAATACAGCAAAAATTTTGAGTCTACAACGTTTATTTTAGGTGTGTGAGCCAAAATGAACTTTTTATTGCTTTAAATGCGTTTTCAGCCTGATTGTACACTTAAGGTGAAAATGTCAAAATCTTCAAAATGAGCATAAGCACGATGAAATTAATGCTGGAATCATCTTCAGGATGCTAGAATACACTAAATACAGCAAAAATTTTGAGTCTACAACGTTTAGTTTAGGTGTGAGAGCCAAAATGAACTTTTTATTGCTTTAAACGCGTTTTCAGCCCCTGATTGTAACACTTAAGGTGAAAATGTCAAAATCTTCAAAATGAGCATAAGCACAATGAAATTAATGCTGGAATCATCTTCAGGATGCTAGAATACACTGAATACAGCAAAAATTTTGAGTCTACAACGTTTATTTTAGGTGTGTGAGCCAAAATGAACTTTTTATTGCTTTAAATGCGTTTTCAGCCTGATTGTGCACTTTAGGTGAAAATGTCAAAATCTTCAAAATGAGCATAAGCACGATGAAATTAATGCTGGAATCATCTTCGGGATGCTAGAATACACTAAATACAGCAAAAATTTTGAGTCTACAACGTTTAGTTTAGGTGTGAGAGCCAAAATGAACTTTTTATTGCTTTAAATGCGTTTTCAGCCTGATTGTGCACTTTAGGTGAAAATGTCAAAATCTTCAAAATGAGCATAAGCACAATGAAATTAATGCTGGAATCATCTTCAGGATGCTAAAATACACTAAATACAGCAAAAATTTTGAGTCTACAACGTTTAGTTTAGGTGTGAGCGCCAAAATGAACTTTTTATTGCTTTAAATGCGTTTTCAGCCTGATTGTGCACTTTAGGTGAAAATGTCAAAATCTTAAAAATGAGCATAAGCACAATGAAATTAATGCTGGAATCATCTTCAGGATGCTAGAATACACTAAATACAGCAAAAAATTTTAATGTCTACAACGTTTAGTTTAGGTGTGAGAGCCAAAATGAACTTTTTATTGCTTTAAACGCGTTTTCAGCCCCTGATTGTACACTTAAGGTGAAAATGTCAAAATCTTCAAAATGAGCATAAGCACAATGAAATTAATGCTGGAATCATCTTCAGGATGCTAGAATACACTAAATACAGCAAAAATTTGGAGTCTACAACGTTTAGTTTAGGTGTGAGAGCCAAAATGAACTTTTTATTGCTTTAAACGCGTTTTCAGCCCCTGATTGTACACTTAAGGTGAAAATGTCAAAATCTTCAAAATGAGCATAAGCACAATGAAATTAATGCTGGAATCATCTTCAGGATGCTAGAATACACTAAATACAGCAAAAATTTTGAGTCTACAACGTTTACTTTAGGTGTGAGAGCCAAAATGAACTTTTTATTGCTTTAAATGCGTTTTCAGCCTGATTGTGCACTTAAGGTGAAAATGTCAAAATCTTAAAAATGAGCATAAGCACAATGAAATTAATGCTGGAATCATCTTCAGGATGCTAGAATATACACTAAATACAGCAAAAATTTTGAGTCTACAACGTTTAGTTTAGGTGTGAGAGCCAAAATGAACTTTTTATTGCTTTAAACGCGTTTTCAGCCCCTGATTGTACACTTAAGGTGAAAATGTCAAAATCTTCAAAATGAGCATAAGCACAATGAAATTAATGCTGGAATCATCTTCAGGATGCTAGAATACACTGAATACAGCAAAAATTTTGAGTCTACAACGTTTATTTTAGGTGTGTGAGCCAAAATGAACTTTTTATTGCTTTAAATTCGTTTTCAGCCTGATTGTGCACTTTAGGTTAAAATGTCAAAATCTTCAAAATGAGCATAAGCACGATGAAATTAATGCTGGAATCATCTTCAGGATGCTAGAATACACTAAATACAGCAAAAATTTTGAGTCTACAACGTTTAGTTTAGGTGTGAGAGCCAAAATGAACTTTTTATTGCTTTAAACGCGTTTTCAGCCCCTGATTGTACACTTAAGGTGAAAATGTCAAAATCTTAAAAATGAGCATAAGCACAATGAAATTAATGCTGGAATCATCTTCAGGATGCTAAAATACATTGAATACAGCAAAAATTTTGAGTCTACAACGTTTAGTTTAGGTGTGAGAGCCAAAATGAACTTTTTATTGCTTTAAACGCGTTTTCAGCCCCTGATTGTACACTTAAGGTGAAAATGTCAAAATCTTAAAAATGAGCATAAGCACAATGAAATTAATGCTGGAATCATCTTCAGGATGCTAAAATACACTAAATACAGCAACAATTTTGAGTCTACAACGTTTAGTTTAGGTGTGAGAGCCAAAATTAACTTTTTATTGCTTTAAATGCGTTTTCAGCCTGATTGTGCACTTTAGGTTAAAATGTCAAAATCTTCAAAATGAGCATAAGCACGATGAAATTAACGCTGGAATCATCTTCAGGATGCTAGAATACACTAAATACAGCAAAAATTTTGAGTCTACAACGTTTAGTTTAGGTGTGAGAGCCAAAATGAACTTTTTATTGCTTTAAACGCGTTTTCAGCCCCTGATTGTACACTTAAGGTGAAAATGTCAAAATCTTCAAAATGAGCATAAGCACAATGAAATTAATGCTGGAATCATCTTCAGGATGCTAGAATACATTGAATACAGCAAAAATTTTGAGTCTACAACGTTTATTTTAGGTGTGTGAGCCAAAATGAACTTTTTATTGCTTTAAATGCGTTTTCAGCCTGATTGTGCACTTTAGGTTAAAATGTCAAAATCTTCAAAATGAGCATAAGCACGATGAAATTAATGCTGGAATCATCTTCAGGATGCTAGAATACACTAAATACAGCAAAAATTTTGAGTCTACAACGTTTACTTTAGGTGTGAGAGCCAAAATGAACTTTTTATTGCTTTAAATGCGTTTTCAGCCTGATTGTGCACTTAAGGTGAAAATGTCAAAATCTTAAAAATGAGCATAAGCACAATGAAATTAATGCTGGAATCATCTTCAGGATGCTAGAATACACTAAATACAGCAAAAATTTTGAGTCTACAACGTTTAGTTTAGGTGTGAGAGCCAAAATGAACTTTTTATTGCTTTAAACGCGTTTTCAGCCCCTGATTGTACACTTAAGGTGAAAATGTCAAAATCTTAAAAATGAGCATAAGCACTATGAAAATAATGCTGGAATCATCTTCAGGATGCTAAAATACACTAAATACAGCAAAAATTTTGAGTCTACAACGTTTAGTTTAGGTGTGAGAGCCAAAATTAACTTTTTATTGCTTTAAATGCGTTTTCAGCCTGATTGTGCACTTTAGGTGAAAATGTCAAAATCTTAAAAATGAGCATAAGCACAATGAAATTAATGCTGGAATCATCTTCAGGATGCTAGAATACACTAAATACAGCAAAAATTTTGAGTCTACAATGTTTAGTTTAGGTGTGAGAGCCAAAATGAACTTTTTATTGCTTTAAATGCGTTTTCAGCCTGATTGTGCACTTTAGGTTAAAATGTCAAAATCTTCAAAATGAGCATAAGCACGATGAAATTAATGCTGGAATCATCTTCAGGATGCTAGAATACACTAAATACAGCAAAAATTTTGAGTCTACAACGTTTAGTTTAGGTGTGAGAGCCAAAATGAACTTTTTATTGCTTTAAACGCGTTTTCAGCCTCTGATTGTACACTTAAGGTGAAAATGTCAAAATCTTAAAAATGAGCATAAGCACAATGAAATTAATGCTGGAATCATCTTCAGGATGCTAAAATACACTAAATACAGCAAAAATTTTGAGTCTACAACGTTTAGTTTAGGTGTGAGAGCCAAAATTAACTTTTTATTGCTTTAAATGCGTTTTCAGCCTGATTGTGCACTTTAGGTGAAAATGTCAAAATCTTAAAAATGAGCATAAGCACAATGAAATTAATGCTGGAATCATCTTCAGGATGCTAGAATACACAAAATACAGCAAAAATTTTGAGTCTACAACGTTTAGTTTAGGTGTAAGAGCCAAAATGAACTTTTTATTGCTTTAAACGCGTTTTCAGCCCCTGATTGTACACTTAAGGTGAAAATGTCAAAATCTTCAAAATGAGCATAAGCACAATGAAATTAATGCTGGAATCATCTTCAGGATGCTAGAATACACTAAATACAGCAAAAATTTTGAGTCTACAACGTTTAGTTTAGGTGTGAGAGCCAAAATGAACTTTTTATTGCTTTAAATGCGTTTTCAGCCTGATTGTGCACTTTAGGTGAAAATGTCAAAATCTTAAAAATGAGCATAAGCACAATGAAATTAATGCTGGAATCATCTTCAGGATGCTAGAATACACTAAATACAGCAAAAAATTTTAATGTCTACAACGTTTAGTTTAGGTGTGAGAGCCAAAATGAACTTTTTATTGCTTTAAATGCGTTTTCAGCCCCTGATTGTACACTTAAGGTGAAAATGTCAAAATCTTCAAAATGAGCATAAGCACAATGAAATTAATGCTGGAATCATCTTCAGGATGCTAGAATACACTAAATACAGCAAAAATTTTGAGTCTACAACGTTTAGTTTAGGTGTGAGAGCCAAAATGAACTTTTTATTGCTTTAAACGCGTTTTCAGCCCCTGATTGTACACTTAAGGTGAAAATGTCAAAATCTTCAAAATGAGCATAAGCACAATGAAATTAATGCTGGAATCATCTTCAGGATGCTAGAATACACTAAATACAGCAAAAATTTTGAGTCTACAACGTTTACTTTAGGTGTGAGAGCCAAAATGAACTTTTTATTGCTTTAAATGCGTTTTCAGCCTGATTGTGCACTTAAGGTGAAAATGTCAAAATCTTAAAAATGAGCATAAGCACAATGAAATTAATGCTGGAATCATCTTCAGGATGCTAGAATATACACTAAATACAGCAAAAATTTTGAGTCTACAACGTTTAGTTTAGGTGTGAGAGCCAAAATGAACTTTTTATTGCTTTAAACGCGTTTTCAGCCCCTGATTGTACACTTAAGGTGAAAATGTCAAAATCTTCAAAATGAGCATAAGCACAATGAAATTAATGCTGGAATCATCTTCAGGATGCTAGAATACACTGAATACAGCAAAAATTTTGAGTCTACAACGTTTATTTTAGGTGTGTGAGCCAAAATGAACTTTTTATTGCTTTAAATGCGTTTTCAGCCTGATTGTGCACTTTAGGTTAAAATGTCAAAATCTTCAAAATGAGCATAAGCACGATGAAATTAATGCTGGAATCATCTTCAGGATGCTAGAATACACTAAATACAGCAAAAATTTTGAGTCTACAACGTTTAGTTTAGGTGTGAGAGCCAAAATGAACTTTTTATTGCTTTAAACGCGTTTTCAGCCCCTGATTGTACACTTAAGGTGAAAATGTCAAAATCTTAAAAATGAGCATAAGCACAATGAAATTAATGCTGGAATCATCTTCAGGATGCTAAAATACATTGAATACAGCAAAAATTTGGAGTCTACAACGTTTAGTTTAGGTGTGAGAGCCAAAATGAACTTTTTATTGCTTTAAACGCGTTTTCAGCCCCTGATTGTACACTTAAGGTGAAAATGTCAAAATCTTAAAAATGAGCATAAGCACAATGAAATTAATGCTGGAATCATCTTCAGGATGCTAAAATACACTAAATACAGCAACAATTTTGAGTCTACAACGTTTAGTTTAGGTGTGAGAGCCAAAATTAACTTTTTATTGCTTTAAATGCGTTTTCAGCCTGATTGTGCACTTTAGGTTAAAATGTCAAAATCTTCAAAATGAGCATAAGCACGATGAAATTAACGCTGGAATCATCTTCAGGATGCTAGAATACACTAAATACAGCAAAAATTTTGAGTCTACAACGTTTAGTTTAGGTGTGAGAGCCAAAATGAACTTTTTATTGCTTTAAACGCGTTTTCAGCCCCTGATTGTACACTTAAGGTGAAAATGTCAAAATCTTCAAAATGAGCATAAGCACAATGAAATTAATGCTGGAATCATCTTCAGGATGCTAGAATACATTGAATACAGCAAAAATTTTGAGTCTACAACGTTTATTTTAGGTGTGTGAGCCAAAATGAACTTTTTATTGCTTTAAATGCGTTTTCAGCCTGATTGTGCACTTTAGGTTAAAATGTCAAAATCTTCAAAATGAGCATAAGCACGATGAAATTAATGCTGGAATCATCTTCAGGATGCTAGAATACACTAAATACAGCAAAAATTTTGAGTCTACAACGTTTACTTTAGGTGTGAGAGCCAAAATGAACTTTTTATTGCTTTAAATGCGTTTTCAGCCTGATTGTGCACTTAAGGTGAAAATGTCAAAATCTTAAAAATGAGCATAAGCACAATGAAATTAATGCTGGAATCATCTTCAGGATGCTAGAATATACACTAAATACAGCAAAAATTTTGAGTCTACAACGTTTAGTTTAGGTGTGAGAGCCAAAATGAACTTTTAATTGCTTTAAACGCGTTTTCAGCCCCTGATTGTACACTTAAGGTGAAAATGTCAAAATCTTCAAAATGAGCATAAGCACAATGAAATTAATGCTGGAATCATCTTCAGGATGCTAGAATACACTGAATACAGCAAAAATTTTGAGTCTACAACGTTTATTTTAGGTGTGTGAGCCAAAATGAACTTTTTATTGCTTTAAACGCGTTTTCAGCCCCTGATTGTACACTTAAGGTGAAAATGTCAAAATCTTCAAAATGAGCATAAGCACAATGAAATTAATGCTGGAATCATCTTCAGGATGCTAGAATACACTGAATACAGCAAAAATTTTGAGTCTACAACGTTTATTTTAGGTGTGTGAGCCAAAATGAACTTTTTATTGCTTTAAATGCGTTTTCAGCCTGATTGTGCACTTTAGGTTAAAATGTCAAAATCTTCAAAATGAGCATAAGCACGATGAAATTAATGCTGGAATCATCTTCAGGATGCTAGAATACACTAAATACAGCAAAAATTTTGAGTCTACAACGTTTAGTTTAGGTGTGAGAGCCAAAATGAACTTTTTATTGCTTTAAACGCGTTTTCAGCCCCTGATTGTACACTTAAGGTGAAAATGTCAAAATCTTAAAAATGAGCATAAGCACAATGAAATTAATGCTGGAATCATCTTCAGGATGCTAAAATACATTGAATACAGCAAAAATTTTGAGTCTACAACGTTTAGTTTAGGTGTGAGAGCCAAAATGAACTTTTTATTGCTTTAAACGCGTTTTCAGCCCCTGATTGTACACTTAAGGTGAAAATGTCAAAATCTTAAAAATGAGCATAAGCACAATGAAATTAATGCTGGAATCATCTTCAGGATGCTAAAATACACTAAATACAGCAACAATTTTGAGTCTACAACGTTTAGTTTAGGTGTGAGAGCCAAAATTAACTTTTTATTGCTTTAAATGCGTTTTCAGCCTGATTGTGCACTTTAGGTTAAAATGTCAAAATCTTCAAAATGAGCATAAGCACGATGAAATTAACGCTGGAATCATCTTCAGGATGCTAGAATACACTAAATACAGCAAAAATTTTGAGTCTACAACGTTTAGTTTAGGTGTGAGAGCCAAAATGAACTTTTTATTGCTTTAAACGCGTTTTCAGCCCCTGATTGTACACTTAAGGTGAAAATGTCAAAATCTTCAAAATGAGCATAAGCACAATGAAATTAATGCTGGAATCATCTTCAGGATGCTAGAATACATTGAATACAGCAAAAATTTTGAGTCTACAACGTTTATTTTAGGTGTGTGAGCCAAAATGAACTTTTTATTGCTTTAAATGCGTTTTCAGCCTGATTGTGCACTTTAGGTTAAAATGTCAAAATCTTCAAAATGAGCATAAGCACGATGAAATTAATGCTGGAATCATCTTCAGGATGCTAGAATACACTAAATACAGCAAAAATTTTGAGTCTACAACGTTTACTTTAGGTGTGAGAGCCAAAATGAACTTTTTATTGCTTTAAATGCGTTTTCAGCCTGATTGTGCACTTAAGGTGAAAATGTCAAAATCTTAAAAATGAGCATAAGCACAATGAAATTAATGCTGGAATCATCTTCAGGATGCTAGAATATACACTAAATACAGCAAAAATTTTGAGTCTACAACGTTTAGTTTAGGTGTGAGAGCCAAAATGAACTTTTAATTGCTTTAAACGCGTTTTCAGCCCCTGATTGTACACTTAAGGTGAAAATGTCAAAATCTTCAAAATGAGCATAAGCACAATGAAATTAATGCTGGAATCATCTTCAGGATGCTAGAATACACTGAATACAGCAAAAATTTTGAGTCTACAACGTTTATTTTAGGTGTGTGAGCCAAAATGAACTTTTTATTGCTTTAAATGCGTTTTCAGCCTGATTGTGCACTTTAGGTTAAAATGTCAAAATCTTCAAAATGAGCATAAGCACGATGAAATTAATGCTGGAATCATCTTCAGGATGCTAGAATACACTAAATACAGCAAAAATTTTGAGTCTACAACGTTTAGTTTAGGTGTGAGAGCCAAAATGAACTTTTTATTGCTTTAAACGCGTTTTCAGCCCCTGATTGTACACTTAAGGTGAAAATGTCAAAATCTTAAAAATGAGCATAAGCACAATGAAATTAATGCTGGAATCATCTTCAGGATGCTAAAATACATTGAATACAGCAAAAATTTTGAGTCTACAACGTTTAGTTTAGGTGTGAGAGCCAAAATGAACTTTTTATTGCTTTAAACGCGTTTTCAGCCCCTGATTGTACACTTAAGGTGAAAATGTCAAAATCTTAAAAATGAGCATAAGCACAATGAAATTAATGCTGGAATCATCTTCAGGATGCTAAAATACACTAAATACAGCAACAATTTTGAGTCTACAACGTTTAGTTTAGGTGTGAGAGCCAAAATTAACTTTTTATTGCTTTAAATGCGTTTTCAGCCTGATTGTGCACTTTAGGTTAAAATGTCAAAATCTTCAAAATGAGCATAAGCACGATGAAATTAACGCTGGAATCATCTTCAGGATGCTAGAATACACTAAATACAGCAAAAATTTTGAGTCTACAACGTTTAGTTTAGGTGTGAGAGCCAAAATGAACTTTTTATTGCTTTAAACGCGTTTTCAGCCCCTGATTGTACACTTAAGGTGAAAATGTCAAAATCTTCAAAATGAGCATAAGCACAATGAAATTAATGCTGGAATCATCTTCAGGATGCTAGAATACATTGAATACAGCAAAAATTTTGAGTCTACAACGTTTATTTTAGGTGTGTGAGCCAAAATGAACTTTTTATTGCTTTAAATGCGTTTTCAGCCTGATTGTGCACTTTAGGTTAAAATGTCAAAATCTTCAAAATGAGCATAAGCACGATGAAATTAATGCTGGAATCATCTTCAGGATGCTAGAATACACTAAATACAGCAAAAATTTTGAGTCTACAACGTTTACTTTAGGTGTGAGAGCCAAAATGAACTTTTTATTGCTTTAAATGCGTTTTCAGCCTGATTGTGCACTTAAGGTGAAAATGTCAAAATCTTAAAAATGAGCATAAGCACAATGAAATTAATGCTGGAATCATCTTCAGGATGCTAGAATATACACTAAATACAGCAAAAATTTTGAGTCTACAACGTTTAGTTTAGGTGTGAGAGCCAAAATGAACTTTTTATTGCTTTAAACGCGTTTTCAGCCCCTGATTGTACACTTAAGGTGAAAATGTCAAAATCTTCAAAATGAGCATAAGCACAATGAAATTAATGCTGGAATCATCTTCAGGATGCTAGAATACACTGAATACAGCAAAAATTTTGAGTCTACAACGTTTATTTTAGGTGTGTGAGCCAAAATGAACTTTTTATTGCTTTAAATGCGTTTTCAGCCTGATTGTGCACTTTAGGTTAAAATGTCAAAATCTTCAAAATGAGCATAAGCACGATGAAATTAATGCTGGAATCATCTTCAGGATGCTAGAATACACTAAATACAGCAAAAATTTTGAGTCTACAACGTTTAGTTTAGGTGTGAGAGCCAAAATGAACTTTTTATTGCTTTAAACGCGTTTTCAGCCCCTGATTGTACACTTAAGGTGAAAATGTCAAAATCTTAAAAATGAGCATAAGCACAATGAAATTAATGCTGGAATCATCTTCAGGATGCTAAAATACACTGAATACAGCAAAAATTTTGAGTCTACAACGTTTAGTTTAGGTGTGAGAGCCAAAATGAACTTTTTATTGCTTTAAACGCGTTTTCAGCCCCTGATTGTACACTTAAGGTGAAAATGTCAAAACCTAAAAATGAGCATAAGCACAATGAAATTAATGCTGGAATCATCTTCAGGATGCTAAAATACACTAAATACAGCAACAATTTTGAGTCTACAACGTTTAGTTTAGGTGTGAGAGCCAAAATTAACTTTTTATTGCTTTAAATGCGTTTTCAGCCTGATTGTGCACTTTAGGTTAAAATGTCAAAATCTTCAAAATGAGCATAAGCACAATGAAATTAACGCTGGAATCATCTTCAGGATGCTAGAATACACTAAATACAGCAAAAATTTTGAGTCTACAACGTTTAGTTTAGGTGTGAGAGCCAAAATGAACTTTTTATTGCTTTAAACGCGTTTTCAGCCCCTGATTGTACACTTAAGGTGAAAATGTCAAAATCTTCAAAATGAGCATAAGCACAATAAAATTAATGCTGGAATCATCTTCAGGATGCTAGAATACACTGAATACAGCAAAAATTTTGAGTCTACAACGTTTATTTTAAGTGTGTGAGCCAAAATGAACTTTTTATTGCTTTAAATGCGTTTTCAGCCTGATTGTGCACTTTAGGTTAAAATGTCAAAATCTTCAAAATGAGCATAAGCACGATGAAATTAATGCTGGAATCATCTTCAGGATGCTAGAATACACTAAATACAGCAAAAATTTTGAGTCTACAACGTTTAGTTTAGGTGTGAGAGCCAAAATGAACTTTTTATTGCTTTAAACGCGTTTTCAGCCCCTGATTGTACACTTAAGGTGAAAATGTCAAAATCTTCAAAATGAGCATAAGCACGATTAAATTAATGCTGGAATCATCTTCAGGATGCTAGAATACACTGAATACAGCAAAAATTTTGAGTCTACAACGTTTAGTTTAGGTGTGAGAGCCAAAATGAACTTTTTATTGCTTTAAACGCGTTTTCAGCCCCTGATTGTACACTGAAGGTGAAAATGTCAAAATCTTCAAAATGAGCATAAGCACAATGAAATTAATGCTGGAATCATCTTCAGGATGCTAGAATACACTAAATACAGCAAAAATTTTGAGTCTACAACGTTTATTTTAGGTGTGTGGGCCAAAATGAACTTTTTATTGCTTTAAATGCGTTTTCAGCCTGATTGTGCACTTTAGGTGAAAATGTCAAAATCTTCAAAATGAGCATAAGCACGATGAAATTAATGCTTGAATCATCTTCAGGATGCTAGAATACACTGAATACAGCAAACATTTTGAGTCTACAACGTTTAGTTTAGGTGTGAGAGCCAAAATGAACTTTTTATTGCTTTAAACGCGTTTTCAGCCCCTGATTGTACACTTAAGGTGAAAATGTCAAAATCTTAAAAATGAACATAAGCACAATGAAATTAATGCTGGAATCATCTTCAGGATGCTAAAATACACTAAATACAGCAAAAATTTTGAGTCTACAACGTGTAGTTTAGGTGTGAGAGCCAAAATGAACTTTTTATTGCTTTAAATGCGTTTTCAGCCTGATTGTGCACTTTAGGTGAAAATGTCAAAATCTTAAAAATGAGCATAAGCACAATGAAATTAATGCTGGAATCATCTTCAGGATGCTAGAATACAATAAATACAGCAAAAATTTTGAGTCTACAACGTTTAGTTTAGGTGTGAGAGCCAAAATGAACTTTTATTGCTTTAAACGCGTTTTCAGCCCCTGATTGTACACTTAAGGTGAAAATGTCAAAATCTTCAAAATGAGCATAAGCACAATGAAATTAATGCTGGAATCATCTTCAGGATTCTAGAATACACTAAATACAGCAAAAATTTTGAGTCTACAAAGTTTATTTTAGGTGTGTGAGCCAAAATGAACTTTTTATTGCTTTAAATGCGTTTTCAGCCTGATTGTGCACTTTAGGTGAAAATGTCAAAATCTTCAAAATGAGCATAAGCACGATGAAATTAATGCTGGAATCATCTTCAGGATGCTAGAATACACTGAATACAGCAAAAATTTTGAGTCTACAACGTTTAGTTTAGGTGTGAGAGCCAAAATGAACTTTTTATTGCTTTAAACGCGTTTTCAGCCCCTGATTGTACACTTAAGGTGAAAATGTCAAAATCTTCAAAATGAGCATAAGGACAATGAAATTAATGCTGGAATCATCTTCAGGATGCTAGAATACACTAAATACAGCAAAAATTTGAGTCTACAACGTTTATTTTAGGTGTGTGAGCCAAAATGAACTTTTTATTCCTTTAAATGCGTTTTCAGCCTGATTGTGCACTTTAGGTGAAAATGTCAAAATCTTCAAAATGAGCATAAGCACGATGAAATTAATGCTGGAATCATCTTCAGGATGCTAGAATACACTGAATACAGCAAAAATTTTGAGTCTACAACGTTTAGTTTAGGTGTGAGAGGCAAAATGAACTTTTTATTGCTTTAAACGCGTTTTCAGCCCCTGATTGTACACTTACGGTGAAAATGTCAAAATCTTAAAAATGAGCATAAGCACAATGAAATTAATGCTGGAATCATCTTCAGGATGCTAAAATACACTAAATACAGCAAAAATTTTGAGTCTACAACGTTTAGTTTAGGTGTGAGAGCCAAAATGAACTTTTTATTGCTTTAAACGCGTTTTCAGCCCCTGATTGTACACTTAAGGTGAAAATGTCAAAATCTTCAAAATGAGCATAAGGACAATGAAATTAATGCTGGAATCATCTTCAGGATGCTAGAATACACTAAATACAGCAAAAATTTGAGTCTACAACGTTTATTTTAGGTGTGTGAGCCAAAATGAACTTTTTATTCCTTTAAATGCGTTTTCAGCCTGATTGTGCACTTTAGGTGAAAATGTCAAAATCTTCAAAATGAGCATAAGCACGATGAAATTAATGCTGGAATCATCTTCAGGATGCTAGAATACACTGAATACAGCAAAAATTTTGAGTCTACAACGTTTAGTTTAGGTGTGAGAGCCAAAATGAACTTTTTATTGCTTTAAACACGTTTTCAGCCCCTGATTGTACACTTAAGGTGAAAATGTAAAAATCTTAAAAATGAGCATAAGCACAATGAAATTAATGCTGGAATCATCTTCAGGATGCTAAAATACACTAAATACAGCAAAAATTTTGAGTCTACAACGTTTAGTTTAGGTGTGAGAGCCAAAATGAACTTTTTATTGCTTTAAATGCGTTTTCAGCCTGATTGTGCACTTTAGGTGAAAATGTCAAAATCTTAAAAACGAGCATAAGCACAATGAAATTAATGCTGGAATCATCTTCAGGATGCTAGAATACACTAAATACAGCAAAAATTTTCAGTCTACAACGTTTAGTTTAGGTGTGACAGCCAAAATGAACTTTTTATTGCTTTAAATGCGTTTTCAGCCTGATTGTGCACTTTAGGTGAAAATGTCAAAATCTTAAAAATGAGCATAAGCACAATGAAATTAATGCTGGAATCATCTTCAGGATAATAGAATACACTAAATAAAGCAAAAATTTTGAGTCTATAACATTTAGTTTAGGTGTGAGAGCCAAAATGAACTTTTTATTGCTTTAAACGCGTTTTCAGCCCCTGATTGTACACTTAAGGTGAAAATGTCAAAATCTTCAAAATGAGCATTAGCACGATGAAATTAATGCTGGAATCATCTTCAGGATGCTAGAATACACTAAATACAGCAAAAATTTTGAGTCTACAACGTTTAGTTTAGGTGTGAGAGCCAAAATGAACTTTTTATTGCTTTAAACGCGTTTTCAGCCCCTGATTGTACACTTAAGGTGAAAATGTCAAAATCTTAAAAATGAGCATAAGCACAATGAAATTAATGCTGGAATCATCTTCAGGATAATAGAATACACTAAATAAAGCAAAAATTTTGAGTCTATAACATTTAGTTTAGGTGTGAGAGCCAAAATGAACTTTTTATTGCTTTAAACGCGTTTTCAGCCCCTGATTGTACACTTAAGGTGAAAATGTCAAAATCTTCAAAATGAGCATTAGCACGATGAAATTAATGCTGGAATCATCTTCAGGATGCTAGAATACACTAAATACAGCAAAAATTTTGAGTCTACAACGTTTAGTTTAGGTGTGAGAGCCAAAATGAACTTTTTATTGCTTTAAACGCGTTTTCAGCCCCTGATTGTACACTTAAGGTGAAAATGTCAAAATCTTAAAAATGAGCATAAGCACAATGAAATTAATGCTGGAATCATCTTCAGGATGCTAAAATACACTAAATACAGCAAAAATTTTGAGTCTACAACGTTTAGTTTAGTTGTGAGAGCCAAAATGAACTTTTTATTGCTTTAAATGCGTTTTCAGCCTGATTGTGCACTTTAGGTGAAAATGTCAAAATCTTAAAAATGAGCATAAGCACAATGAAATTAATGCTGGAATCATCTTCAGGAAGGTAGAATACACTAAATACAGCAAAAATTTTGAGTCTACAACGTTTAGTTTAGGTGTGAGAGCCAAAATGAACTTTTTATTGCTTTAAACGCGTTTTCAGCCCCTGATTGTACACTTAAGGTGAAAATGTCAAAATCTTCAAAATGAGCATAAGCACAATGAAATTAATGCTGGAATCATCTTCAGGATGCTAGAATACACTGAATACAGCAAAAATTTTGAGTCTACAACGTTTATTTTAGGTGTGAGAGCCAAAATGAACTTTTTATTGCTTTAAATGCGTTTTCAGCCTGATTGTGCACTTTAGGTTAAAATGTCAAAATCTTAAAAATGAGCATAAGCACAATGAAATTAATGCTGGAATCATCTTCAGGATGCTAAAATACACTAAATACAGCAAAAATTTTGAGTCTACAACGTTTAGTTTAGTTGTGAGAGCCAAAATGAACTTTGTATTGCTTTAAATGCGTTTTCAGCCTGATTGTGCACTTTAGGTGAAAATGTCAAAATCTTAAAAATGAGCATAAGCACAATGAAATTAATGCTGGAATCATCTTCAGGAAGCTAGAATACACTAAATACAGCAAAAATTTTGAGTCTACAACGTTTAGTTTAGGTGTGAGAGCCAAAATGAACTTTTTATTGCTTTAAACGCGTTTTCAGCCCCTGATTGTACACTTAAGGTGAAAATGTCAAAATCTTCAAAATGAGCATAAGCACAATGAAATTAATGCTGGAATCATCTTCAGGATGCTAGAATACACTGAATACAGCAAAAATTTTGAGTCTACAACGTTTATTTTAGGTGTGAGAGCCAAAATGAACTTTTTATTGCTTTAAATGCGTTTTCAGCCTGATTGTGCACTTTAGGTTAAAATGTCAAAATCTTCAAAATGAGCATAAGCACGATGAAATTAATGCTGGAATCATCTTCAGGATGCTAGAATACACTAAATACAGCAAAAATTTTGAGTCTACAACGTTTAGTTTAGGTGTGAGAGCCAAAATGAACTTTTTATTGCTTTAAACGCGTTTTCAGCCCCTGATTGTACACTTAAGGTGAAAATGTCAAAATCTTAAAAATGAGCATAAGCACAATGAAATTAATGCTGGAATCATCTTCAGGATGCTAAAATACACTAAATACAGCAAAAATTTTGAGTCTACAACGTTTAGTTTAGGTGTGAGAGCCAAAATGAACTTTTTATTGCTTTAAATGCGTTTTCAGCCTGATTGTCTACTTTAGGTGAAAATGTCAAAATCTTAAAAATGAGCATAAGCACAATGAAATTAATGCTGGAATCATCTTCAGGATGCTAGAATACACTAAATACAGCAAAAATTTTGAGTCTACAACGTTTAGTTTAGGTGTGAGAGCCAAAATGAACTTTTTATTGCTTTAAACGCGTTTTCAGCCCCTGATTGTACACTTAAGGTGAAAATGTCAAAATCTTCAAAATGAGCATAAGCACAATGAAATTAATGCTGGAATCATCTTCAGGATGCTAGAATACACTAAATACAGCAACAATTTTGAGTCTACAACGTTTAGTTTAGGTGTGAGAGCCAAAATGAACTTTTTATTGCTTTAAACGCGTTTTCAGCCCCTGATTGTACACTTAAGGTGAAAATGTCAAAATCTTAAAAATGAGCATAAGCACAATGAAATTAATGCTGGAATCATCTTCAGGATGCTAAAATACACTAAATACAGCAAAAATTTTGAGTCTACAACGTTTAGTTTAGGTGTGAGAGCCAAAATGAACTTTTTATTGCTTTAAATGCGTTTTCAGCCTGATTGTGCACTTTAGGTGAAAATGTCAAAATCTTAAAAATGAGCATAAGCACAATGAAATTAATGCTGGAATCATCTTCAGGATGCTAGAATACACTAAATACAGCAAAAATTTTGAGTCTACAACGTTTAGTTTAGGTGTGAGAGCCAAAATGAACTTTTTATTGCTTTAAACGCGTTTTCAGCCCCTGATTGTACACTTAAGGTGAAAATGTCAAAATCTTCAAAATGAGCATAAGGACAATGAAATTAATGCTGGAATCATCTTCAGGATGCTAGAATACACTAAATACAGCAAAAATTTGAGTCTACAACGTTTATTTTAGGTGTGTGAGCCAAAATGAACTTTTTATTCCTTTAAATGCGTTTTCAGCCTGATTGTGCACTTTAGGTGAAAATGTCAAAATCTTCAAAATGAGCATAAGCACGATGAAATTAATGCTGGAATCATCTTCAGGATGCTAGAATACACTGAATACAGCAAAAATTTTGAGTCTACAACGTTTAGTTTAGGTGTGAGAGCCAAAATGAACTTTTTATTGCTTTAAACGCGTTTTCAGCCCCTGATTGTACACTTAAGGTGAAAATGTAAAAATCTTAAAAATGAGCATAAGCACAATGAAATTAATGCTGGAATCATCTTCAGGATGCTAAAATACACTAAATACAGCAAAAATTTTGAGTCTACAACGTTTAGTTTAGGTGTGAGAGCCAAAATGAACTTTTTATTGCTTTAAATGCGTTTTCAGCCTGATTGTGCACTTTAGGTGAAAATGTCAAAATCTTAAAAATGAGCATAAGCACAATGAAATTAATGCTGGAATCATCTTCAGGATGCTAGAATACACTAAATACAGCAAAAATTTTGAGTCTACAACGTTTAGTTTAGGTGTGACAGCCAAAATGAACTTTTTATTGCTTTAAATGCGTTTTCAGCCTGATTGTGCACTTTAGGTGAAAATGTCAAAATCTTAAAAATGAGCATAAGCACAATGAAATTAATGCTGGAATCATCTTCAGGATGCTAGAATACACTAAATACAGCAAAAATTTTGAGTCTACAACGTTTAGTTTAGGTGTGAGAGCCAAAATGAACTTTTTATTGCTTTAAACGCGTTTTCAGCCCCTGATTGTACACTTAAGGTGAAAATGTCAAAATCTTCAAAATGAGCATAAGCACAATGAAATTAATGCTGGAATCATCTTCAGGATGCTAGAATACACTAAATACAGCAAAAATTTTGAGTCTACAACGTTTAGTTTAGGTGAGAGAGCCAAAATGAACTTTTTATTGCTTTAAACGCGTTTTCAGCCCCTGATTGTACACTTAAGGTGAAAATGTCAAAATCTTCAAAATGAGCATAAGCACAATGAAATTAATGCTGGAATCATCTTCAGGATGGTAGAATACACTGAATACAGCAAAAATTTTGAGTCTACAACGTTTATTTTAGGTGTGAGAGCCAAAATGAACTTTTTATTGCTTTAAATGCGTTTTCAGCCTGATTGTGCACTTTAGGTTAAAATGTCAAAATCTTCAAAATGAGCATTAGCACGATGAAATTAATGCTGGAATCATCTTCAGGATGCTAGAATACACTAAATACAGCAAAAATTTTGAGTCTACAACGTTTAGTTTAGGTGTGAGAGCCAAAATGAACTTTTTATTGCTTTAAACGCGTTTTCAGCCCCTGATTGTACACTTAAGGTGAAAATGTCAAAATCTTAAAAATGAGCATAAGCACAATGAAATTAATGCTGGAATCATCTTCAGGATGCTAAAATACACTAAATACAGCAAAAATTTTGAGTCTACAACGTTTAGTTTAGTTGTGAGAGCCAAAATGAACTTTTTATTGCTTTAAATGCGTTTTCAGCCTGATTGTGCACTTTAGGTGAAAATGTCAAAATCTTAAAAATGAGCATAAGCACAATGAAATTAATGCTGGAATCATCTTTAGGAAGCTAGAATACACTAAATACAGCAAAAATTTTGAGTCTACAACGTTTAGTTTAGGTGTGAGAGCCAAAATGAACTTTTTATTGCTTTAAACGCGTTTTCAGCCCCTGATTGTACACTTAAGGTGAAAATGTCAAAATCTTCAAAATGAGCATAAGCACAATGAAATTAATGCTGGAATCATCTTCAGGATGCTAGAATACACTGAATACAGCAAAAATTTTGAGTCTACAACGTTTATTTTAGGTGTGAGAGCCAAAATGAACTTTTTATTGCTTTAAATGCGTTTTCAGCCTGATTGTGCACTTTAGGTTAAAATGTCAAAATCTTCAAAATTAGCATAAGCACGATGAAATTAATGCTGGAATCATCTTCAGGATGCTAGAATACACTAAATACAGCAAAAATTTTGAGTCTACAACGTTTAGTTTAGGTGTGAGAGCCAAAATGAACTTTTTATTGCTTTAAACGCGTTTTCAGCCCCTGATTGTACACTTAAGGTGAAAATGTCAAAATCTTAAAAATGAGCATAAGCACAATGAAATTAATGCTGGAATCATCTTCAGGATGCTAAAATACACTAAATACAGCAAAAATTTTGAGTCTACAACGTTTAGTTTAGGTGTGAGAGCCAAAATGAACTTTTTATTGCTTTAAATGCGTTTTCAGCCTGATTGTCTACTTTAGTTGAAAATGTCAAAATCTTAAAAATGAGCATAAGCACAATGAAATTAATGCTGGAATCATCTTCAGGATGCTAGAATACACTAAATACAGCAAAAATTTTGAGTCTACAACGTTTAGTTTAGGTGTGAGAGCCAAAATGAACTTTTTATTGCTTTAAACGCGTTTTCAGCCCCTGATTGTACACTTAAGGTGAAAATGTCAAAATCTTCAAAATGAGCATAAGCACAATGAAATTAATGCTGGAATCATCTTCAGGATGCTAGAATACACTAAATACAGCAACAATTTTGAGTCTACAACGTTTAGTTTAGGTGTGAGAGCCAAAATGAACTTTTTATTGCTTTAAACGCGTTTTCAGCCCCTGATTGTACACTTAAGGTGAAAATGTCAAAATCTTAAAAATGAGCATAAGCACAATGAAATTAATGCTGGAATCATCTTCAGGATGCTAAAATACACTAAATACAGCAAAAATTTTGAGTCTACAACGTTTAGTTTAGGTGTGAGAGCCAAAATGAACTTTTTATTGCTTTAAATGCGTTTTCAGCCTGATTGTGCACTTTAGGTGAAAATGTCAAAATCTTAAAAATGAGCATAAGCACAATGAAATTAATGCTGGAATCATCTTCAGGATGCTAGAATACACTAAATACAGCAAAAATTTTGAGTCTACAACGTTTAGTTTAGGTGTGAGAGCCAAAATGAACTTTTTATTGCTTTAAACGCGTTTTCAGCCCCTGATTGTACACTTAAGGTGAAAATGTCAAAATCTTCAAAATGAGCATAAGCACAATGAAATTAATGCTGGAATCATCTTCAGGATGCTAGAATACACTAAATACAGCAAAAATTTTGAGTCTACAACGTTTAGTTTAGGTGTGAGAGCCAAAATGAACTTTTTATTGCTTTAAATGCGTTTTCAGCCTGATTGTGCACTTAAGGTGAAAATGTCAAAATCTTAAAAATGAGCATAAGCACAATGAAATTAATGCTGGAATCATCTTCAGGATGCTAGAATACACTAAATACAGCAACAATTTTGAGTCTACAACGTTTAGTTTAGGTGTGAGAGCCAAAATGAACTTTTTATTGCTTTAAACGCGTTTTCAGCCCCTGATTGTACACTTAAGGTGAAAATGTCAAAATCTTCAAAATGAGCATAAGCACAATGAAATTAATGCTGGAATCATCTTCAGGATGCTAGAATACACTGAATACAGCAAAAATTTTGAGTCTACAACGTTTATTTTAGGTGTGAGAGCCAAAATGAACTTTTAATTGCTTTAAATGCGTTTTCAGCCTGATTGTGCACTTTAGGTTAAAATGTCAAAATCTTCAAAATGAGCATAAGCACGATGAAATTAATGCTGGAATCATCTTCAGGATGCTAGAATACACTAAATACAGCAAAAATTTTGAGTCTACAACGTTTAGTTTAGGTGTGACAGCCAAAATGAACTTTTTATTGCTTTAAATGCGTTTTCAGCCTGATTGTGCACTTTAGGTGAAAATGTCAAAATCTTAAAAATGAGCATAAGCACAATGAAATTAATGCTGGAATCATCTTCAGGATAATAGAATACACTAAATAAAGCAAAAATTTTGAGTCTACAACGTTTAGTTTAGGTGTGAGAGCCAAAATGAACTTTTTATTGCTTTAAACGCGTTTTCAGCCCCTGATTGTACACTTAAGGTGAAAATGTCAAAATCTTCAAAATGAGCATAAGCACAATGAAATTAATGCTGGAATCATCTTCAGGATGCTAGAATACACTGAATACAGCAAAAATTTTGAGTCTACAACGTTTATTTTAGGTGTGAGAGCCAAAATGAACTTTTTATTGCTTTAAATGCGTTAACAGCCTGATTGTGCACTTTAGGTGAAAATGTCAAAATCTTAAAAATGAGCATAAGCACAATGAAATTAATGCTGGAATCATCTTCAGGATGCTAGAATACACTAAATACAGCAAAAATTTTGAGTCTACAACGTTTAGTTTAGGTGTGAGAGCCAAAATGAACTTTTTATTGCTTTAAACGCGTTTTCAGCCCCTGATTGTACACTTAAGGTGAAAATGTCAAAATCTTCAAAATGAGCATAAGCACAATGAAATTAATGCTGGAATCATCTTCAGGATGCTAGAATACACTAAATACAGCAACAATTTTGAGTCTACAACGTTTAGTTTAGGTGTGAGAGCCAAAATGAACTTTTTATTGCTTTAAACGCGTTTTCAGCCCCTGATTGTACACTTAAGGTGAAAATGTCAAAATCTTAAAAATGAGCATAAGCACAATGAAATTAATGCTGGAATCATCTTCAGGATGCTAAAATACACTAAATACAGCAAAAATTTTGAGTCTACAACGTTTAGTTTAGGTGTGAGAGCCAAAATGAACTTTTTATTGCTTTAAATGCGTTTTCAGCCTGATTGTGCACTTTAGGTGAAAATGTCAAAATCTTAAAAATGAGCATAAGCACAATGAAATTAATGCTGGAATCATCTTCAGGATGCTAGAATACACTAAATACAGCAAAAATTTTGAGTCTACAACGTTTAGTTTAGGTGTGAGAGCCAAAATGAACTTTTTATTGCTTTAAACGCGTTTTCAGCCCCTGATTGTACACTTAAGGTGAAAATGTCAAAATCTTCAAAATGAGCATAAGCACAATGAAATTAATGCTGGAATCATCTTCAGGATGCTAGAATACACTGAATACAGCAAAAATTTTGAGTCTACAACGTTTATTTTAGGTGTGAGAGCCAAAATGAACTTTTTATTGCTTTAAATGCGTTTTCAGCCTGATTGTGCACTTTAGGTTAAAATGTCAAAATCTTAAAAATGAGCATAAGCACAATGAAATTAATGCTGGAATCATCTTCAGGATGCTAAAATACACTAAATACAGCAAAAATTTTGAGTCTACAACGTTTAGTTTAGTTGTGAGAGCCAAAATGAACTTTGTATTGCTTTAAATGCGTTTTCAGCCTGATTGTGCACTTTAGGTGAAAATGTCAAAATCTTAAAAATGAGCATAAGCACAATGAAATTAATGCTGGAATCATCTTCAGGAAGCTAGAATACACTAAATACAGCAAAAATTTTGAGTCTACAACGTTTAGTTTAGGTGTGAGAGCCAAAATGAACTTTTTATTGCTTTAAACGCGTTTTCAGCCCCTGATTGTACACTTAAGGTGAAAATGTCAAAATCTTCAAAATGAGCATAAGCACAATGAAATTAATGCTGGAATCATCTTCAGGATGCTAGAATACACTGAATACAGCAAAAATTTTGAGTCTACAACGTTTATTTTAGGTGTGAGAGCCAAAATGAACTTTTTATTGCTTTAAATGCGTTTTCAGCCTGATTGTGCACTTTAGGTTAAAATGTCAAAATCTTCAAAATGAGCATAAGCACGATGAAATTAATGCTGGAATCATCTTCAGGATGCTAGAATACACTAAATACAGCAAAAATTTTGAGTCTACAACGTTTAGTTTAGGTGTGAGAGCCAAAATGAACTTTTTATTGCTTTAAACGCGTTTTCAGCCCCTGATTGTACACTTAAGGTGAAAATGTCAAAATCTTAAAAATGAGCATAAGCACAATGAAATTAATGCTGGAATCATCTTCAGGATGCTAAAATACACTAAATACAGCAAAAATTTTGAGTCTACAACGTTTAGTTTAGGTGTGAGAGCCAAAATGAACTTTTTATTGCTTTAAATGCGTTTTCAGCCTGATTGTCTACTTTAGGTGAAAATGTCAAAATCTTAAAAATGAGCATAAGCACAATGAAATTAATGCTGGAATCATCTTCAGGATGCTAGAATACACTAAATACAGCAAAAATTTTGAGTCTACAACGTTTAGTTTAGGTGTGAGAGCCAAAATGAACTTTTTATTGCTTTAAACGCGTTTTCAGCCCCTGATTGTACACTTAAGGTGAAAATGTCAAAATCTTCAAAATGAGCATAAGCACAATGAAATTAATGCTGGAATCATCTTCAGGATGCTAGAATACACTAAATACAGCAACAATTTTGAGTCTACAACGTTTAGTTTAGGTGTGAGAGCCAAAATGAACTTTTTATTGCTTTAAACGCGTTTTCAGCCCCTGATTGTACACTTAAGGTGAAAATGTCAAAATCTTAAAAATGAGCATAAGCACAATGAAATTAATGCTGGAATCATCTTCAGGATGCTAAAATACACTAAATACAGCAAAAATTTTGAGTCTACAACGTTTAGTTTAGGTGTGAGAGCCAAAATGAACTTTTTATTGCTTTAAATGCGTTTTCAGCCTGATTGTGCACTTTAGGTGAAAATGTCAAAATCTTAAAAATGAGCATAAGCACAATGAAATTAATGCTGGAATCATCTTCAGGATGCTAGAATACACTAAATACAGCAAAAATTTTGAGTCTACAACGTTTAGTTTAGGTGTGAGAGCCAAAATGAACTTTTTATTGCTTTAAACGCGTTTTCAGCCCCTGATTGTACACTTAAGGTGAAAATGTCAAAATCTTCAAAATGAGCATAAGGACAATGAAATTAATGCTGGAATCATCTTCAGGATGCTAGAATACACTAAATACAGCAAAAATTTGAGTCTACAACGTTTATTTTAGGTGTGTGAGCCAAAATGAACTTTTTATTCCTTTAAATGCGTTTTCAGCCTGATTGTGCACTTTAGGTGAAAATGTCAAAATCTTCAAAATGAGCATAAGCACGATGAAATTAATGCTGGAATCATCTTCAGGATGCTAGAATACACTGAATACAGCAAAAATTTTGAGTCTACAACGTTTAGTTTAGGTGTGAGAGCCAAAATGAACTTTTTATTGCTTTAAACGCGTTTTCAGCCCCTGATTGTACACTTAAGGTGAAAATGTAAAAATCTTAAAAATGAGCATAAGCACAATGAAATTAATGCTGGAATCATCTTCAGGATGCTAAAATACACTAAATACAGCAAAAATTTTGAGTCTACAACGTTTAGTTTAGGTGTGAGAGCCAAAATGAACTTTTTATTGCTTTAAATGCGTTTTCAGCCTGATTGTGCACTTTAGGTGAAAATGTCAAAATCTTAAAAATGAGCATAAGCACAATGAAATTAATGCTGGAATCATCTTCAGGATGCTAGAATACACTAAATACAGCAAAAATTTTGAGTCTACAACGTTTAGTTTAGGTGTGACAGCCAAAATGAACTTTTTATTGCTTTAAATGCGTTTTCAGCCTGATTGTGCACTTTAGGTGAAAATGTCAAAATCTTAAAAATGAGCATAAGCACAATGAAATTAATGCTGGAATCATCTTCAGGATGCTAGAATACACTAAATACAGCAAAAATTTTGAGTCTACAACGTTTAGTTTAGGTGTGAGAGCCAAAATGAACTTTTTATTGCTTTAAACGCGTTTTCAGCCCCTGATTGTACACTTAAGGTGAAAATGTCAAAATCTTCAAAATGAGCATAAGCACAATGAAATTAATGCTGGAATCATCTTCAGGATGCTAGAATACACTAAATACAGCAAAAATTTTGAGTCTACAACGTTTAGTTTAGGTGAGAGAGCCAAAATGAACTTTTTATTGCTTTAAACGCGTTTTCAGCCCCTGATTGTACACTTAAGGTGAAAATGTCAAAATCTTCAAAATGAGCATAAGCACAATGAAATTAATGCTGGAATCATCTTCAGGATGGTAGAATACACTGAATACAGCAAAAATTTTGAGTCTACAACGTTTATTTTAGGTGTGAGAGCCAAAATGAACTTTTTATTGCTTTAAATGCGTTTTCAGCCTGATTGTGCACTTTAGGTTAAAATGTCAAAATCTTCAAAATGAGCATTAGCACGATGAAATTAATGCTGGAATCATCTTCAGGATGCTAGAATACACTAAATACAGCAAAAATTTTGAGTCTACAACGTTTAGTTTAGGTGTGAGAGCCAAAATGAACTTTTTATTGCTTTAAACGCGTTTTCAGCCCCTGATTGTACACTTAAGGTGAAAATGTCAAAATCTTAAAAATGAGCATAAGCACAATGAAATTAATGCTGGAATCATCTTCAGGATGCTAAAATACACTAAATACAGCAAAAATTTTGAGTCTACAACGTTTAGTTTAGTTGTGAGAGCCAAAATGAACTTTTTATTGCTTTAAATGCGTTTTCAGCCTGATTGTGCACTTTAGGTGAAAATGTCAAAATCTTAAAAATGAGCATAAGCACAATGAAATTAATGCTGGAATCATCTTTAGGAAGCTAGAATACACTAAATACAGCAAAAATTTTGAGTCTACAACGTTTAGTTTAGGTGTGAGAGCCAAAATGAACTTTTTATTGCTTTAAACGCGTTTTCAGCCCCTGATTGTACACTTAAGGTGAAAATGTCAAAATCTTCAAAATGAGCATAAGCACAATGAAATTAATGCTGGAATCATCTTCAGGATGCTAGAATACACTGAATACAGCAAAAATTTTGAGTCTACAACGTTTATTTTAGGTGTGAGAGCCAAAATGAACTTTTTATTGCTTTAAATGCGTTTTCAGCCTGATTGTGCACTTTAGGTTAAAATGTCAAAATCTTCAAAATGAGCATAAGCACGATGAAATTAATGCTGGAATCATCTTCAGGATGCTAGAATACACTAAATACAGCAAAAATTTTGAGTCTACAACGTTTAGTTTAGGTGTGAGAGCCAAAATGAACTTTTTATTGCTTTAAACGCGTTTTCAGCCCCTGATTGTACACTTAAGGTGAAAATGTCAAAATCTTAAAAATGAGCATAAGCACAATGAAATTAATGCTGGAATCATCTTCAGGATGCTAAAATACACTAAATACAGCAAAAATTTTGAGTCTACAACGTTTAGTTTAGGTGTGAGAGCCAAAATGAACTTTTTATTGCTTTAAATGCGTTTTCAGCCTGATTGTCTACTTTAGTTGAAAATGTCAAAATCTTAAAAATGAGCATAAGCACAATGAAATTAATGCTGGAATCATCTTCAGGATGCTAGAATACACTAAATACAGCAAAAATTTTGAGTCTACAACGTTTAGTTTAGGTGTGAGAGCCAAAATGAACTTTTTATTGCTTTAAACGCGTTTTCAGCCCCTGATTGTACACTTAAGGTGAAAATGTCAAAATCTTCAAAATGAGCATAAGCACAATGAAATTAATGCTGGAATCATCTTCAGGATGCTAGAATACACTAAATACAGCAACAATTTTGAGTCTACAACGTTTAGTTTAGGTGTGAGAGCCAAAATGAACTTTTTATTGCTTTAAACGCGTTTTCAGCCCCTGATTGTACACTTAAGGTGAAAATGTCAAAATCTTAAAAATGAGCATAAGCACAATGAAATTAATGCTGGAATCATCTTCAGGATGCTAAAATACACTAAATACAGCAAAAATTTTGAGTCTACAACGTTTAGTTTAGGTGTGAGAGCCAAAATGAACTTTTTATTGCTTTAAATGCGTTTTCAGCCTGATTGTGCACTTTAGGTGAAAATGTCAAAATCTTAAAAATGAGCATAAGCACAATGAAATTAATGCTGGAATCATCTTCAGGATGCTAGAATACACTAAATACAGCAAAAATTTTGAGTCTACAACGTTTAGTTTAGGTGTGAGAGCCAAAATGAACTTTTTATTGCTTTAAACGCGTTTTCAGCCCCTGATTGTACACTTAAGGTGAAAATGTCAAAATCTTCAAAATGAGCATAAGCACAATGAAATTAATGCTGGAATCATCTTCAGGATGCTAGAATACACTAAATACAGCAAAAATTTTGAGTCTACAACGTTTAGTTTAGGTGTGAGAGCCAAAATGAACTTTTTATTGCTTTAAATGCGTTTTCAGCCTGATTGTGCACTTAAGGTGAAAATGTCAAAATCTTAAAAATGAGCATAAGCACAATGAAATTAATGCTGGAATCATCTTCAGGATGCTAGAATACACTAAATACAGCAACAATTTTGAGTCTACAACGTTTAGTTTAGGTGTGAGAGCCAAAATGAACTTTTTATTGCTTTAAACGCGTTTTCAGCCCCTGATTGTACACTTAAGGTGAAAATGTCAAAATCTTCAAAATGAGCATAAGCACAATGAAATTAATGCTGGAATCATCTTCAGGATGCTAGAATACACTGAATACAGCAAAAATTTTGAGTCTACAACGTTTATTTTAGGTGTGAGAGCCAAAATGAACTTTTAATTGCTTTAAATGCGTTTTCAGCCTGATTGTGCACTTTAGGTTAAAATGTCAAAATCTTCAAAATGAGCATAAGCACGATGAAATTAATGCTGGAATCATCTTCAGGATGCTAGAATACACTAAATACAGCAAAAATTTTGAGTCTACAACGTTTAGTTTAGGTGTGACAGCCAAAATGAACTTTTTATTGCTTTAAATGCGTTTTCAGCCTGATTGTGCACTTTAGGTGAAAATGTCAAAATCTTAAAAATGAGCATAAGCACAATGAAATTAATGCTGGAATCATCTTCAGGATAATAGAATACACTAAATAAAGCAAAAATTTTGAGTCTACAACGTTTAGTTTAGGTGTGAGAGCCAAAATGAACTTTTTATTGCTTTAAACGCGTTTTCAGCCCCTGATTGTACACTTAAGGTGAAAATGTCAAAATCTTCAAAATGAGCATAAGCACAATGAAATTAATGCTGGAATCATCTTCAGGATGCTAGAATACACTGAATACAGCAAAAATTTTGAGTCTACAACGTTTATTTTAGGTGTGAGAGCCAAAATGAACTTTTTATTGCTTTAAATGCGTTAACAGCCTGATTGTGCACTTTAGGTGAAAATGTCAAAATCTTAAAAATGAGCATAAGCACAATGAAATTAATGCTGGAATCATCTTCAGGATGCTAGAATACACTAAATACAGCAAAAATTTTGAGTCTACAACGTTTAGTTTAGGTGTGAGAGCCAAAATGAACTTTTTATTGCTTTAAACGCGTTTTCAGCCCCTGATTGTACACTTAAGGTGAAAATGTCAAAATCTTCAAAATGAGCATAAGCACAATGAAATTAATGCTGGAATCATCTTCAGGATGCTAGAATACACTAAATACAGCAACAATTTTGAGTCTACAACGTTTAGTTTAGGTGTGAGAGCCAAAATGAACTTTTTATTGCTTTAAACGCGTTTTCAGCCCCTGATTGTACACTTAAGGTGAAAATGTCAAAATCTTAAAAATGAGCATAAGCACAATGAAATTAATGCTGGAATCATCTTCAGGATGCTAAAATACACTAAATACAGCAAAAATTTTGAGTCTACAACGTTTAGTTTAGGTGTGAGAGCCAAAATGAACTTTTTATTGCTTTAAATGCGTTTTCAGCCTGATTGTGCACTTTAGGTGAAAATGTCAAAATCTTAAAAATGAGCATAAGCACAATGAAATTAATGCTGGAATCATCTTCAGGATGCTAGAATACACTAAATACAGCAAAAATTTTGAGTCTACAACGTTTAGTTTAGGTGTGAGAGCCAAAATGAACTTTTTATTGCTTTAAACGCGTTTTCAGCCCCTGATTGTACACTTAAGGTGAAAATGTCAAAATCTTCAAAATGAGCATAAGCACAATGAAATTAATGCTGGAATCATCTTCAGGATGCTAGAATACACTAAATACAGCAAAAATTTTGAGTCTACAACGTTTAGTTTAGGTGTGAGAGCCAAAATGAACTTTTTATTGCTTTAAATGCGTTTTCAGCCTGATTGTGCACTTTAGGTGAAAATGTCAAAATCTTAAAAATTAGCATAAGCACAATGAAATTAATGCTGGAATCATCTTCAGGATGCTAGAATACACTAAATACAGCAAAAATTTTGAGTCTACAACGTTTAGTTTAGGTGTGAGAGCCAAAATGAACTTTTTATTGCTTTAAACGCGTTTTCAGCCCCTGATTGTACACTTAAGGTGAAAATGTCAAAATCTTCAAAATGAGCATAAGCACAATGAAATTAATGCTGGAATCATCTTCAGGATGCTAGAATACACTAAATACAGCAAAAATTTTGAGTCTACAACGTTTAGTTTAGGTGTGAGAGCCAAAATGAACTTTTTATTGCTTTAAATGCGTTTTCAGCCTGATTGTGCACTTTAGGTGAAAATGTCAAAATCTTAAAAATGAGCATAAGCACAATGAAATTAATGCTGGAATCATCTTCAGGATGCTAGAATACACTAAATACAGCAAAAATTTTGAGTCTACAACGTTTAGTTTAGGTGTGAGAGCCAAAATGAACTTTTTATTGCTTTAAACGCGTTTTCAGCCCCTGATTGTACACTTAAGGTGAAAATGTCAAAATCTTCAAAATGAGCATAAGCAGAATTAAATTAATGCTGGAATCATCTTCAGGATGCTAGAATACACTGAATACAGCAAAAATTTTGAGTCTACAACGTTTATTTTAGGTGTGTGAGCCAAAATGAACTTTTTATTGCTTTAAATGCGTTTTCAGCCTGATTGTGCACTTTAGGTTAAAATGTCAAAATCTTCAAAATGAGCATAAGCACGATGAAATTAATGCTGGAATCATCTTCAGGATGCTAGAATACACTAAATACAGCAAAAATATTGAGTCTACAACGTTTAGTTTAGGTGTGAGAGCCAAAATGAACTTTTTATTGCTTTAAACGCGTTTTCAGCCCCTGATTGTACACTTAAGGTGAAAATGTCAAAATCTTCAAAATGAGCATAAGCACGATGAAATTAATGCTGGAATCATCTTCAGGATGCTAGAATACACTGAATACAGCAAAATTTTTGAGTCTACAACGTTTAGTTTAGGTGTGAGAGCCAAAATGAACTTTTTATTGCTTTAAATGCGTTTTCAGCCTGATTGTGCACTTTAGGTGAAAATGTCAAAATCTTAAAAATGAGCATAAGCACGATGAAATTAATGCTGGAATCATCTTCAGGATGCTAGAATACACTAAATACAGCAAAAATTTTGAGTCTACAACGTTTAGTTTAGGTGTGAGAGCCAAAATGAACTTTTTATTGCTTTAAACGCGTTTTCAGCCCCTGATTGTACACTTAAGGTGAAAATGTCAAAATCTTAAAAATGAGCATAAGCACAATGAAATTAATGCTGGAATCATCTTCAGGATGCTAAAATACACTAAATACAGCAAAAATTTTGAGTCTACAACGTTTAGTTTAGGTGTGAGAGCCAAAATGAACTTTTTATTGCTTTAAATGCGTTTTCAGCTTGATTGTGCACTTTAGGTGAAAATGTCAAAATCTTAAAAATGAGCATAAGCACAATGAAATTAATGCTGGAATCATCTTCAGGATGCTAGAATACACTAAATACAGCAAAAATTTTGAGTCTACAACGTTTAGTTTAGGTGTGAGAGCCAAAATGAACTTTTTATTGCTTTAAACGCGTTTTCAGCCCCTGATTGTACACTTAAGGTGAAAATGTCAAAATCTTCAAAATGAGCATAAGCACAATGAAATTAATGCTGGAATCATCTTCAGGATGCTAGAATACACTAAATACAGCAAAAATTTTGAGTCTACAACGTTTAGTTTAGGTGTGAGAGCCAAAATGAACTTTTTATTGCTTTAAATGCGTTTTCAGCCTGATTGTGCACTTTAGGTGAAAATGTCAAAATCTTAAAAATGAGCATAAGCACGATGAAATTAATGCTGGAATCATCTTCAGGATGCTAGAATACACTAAATACAGCAAAAATTTTGAGTCTACAACGTTTAGTTTAGGTGTGAGAGCCAAAATGAACTTTTTATTGCTTTAAACGCGTTTTCAGCCCCTGATTGTACACTTAAGGTGAAAATGTCAAAATCTTCAAAATGAGCATAAGCACAATGAAATTAATGCTGGAATCATCTTCAGGATGCTAGAATACACTAAATACAGCAAAAATTTTGAGTCTACAACGTTTAGTTTAGGTGTGAGAGCCAAAATGAACTTTTTATTGCTTTAAACGCGTTTTCAGCCCCTGATTGTACACTTAAGGTGAAAATGTCAAAATCTTAAAAATGAGCATAAGCACAATGAAATTAATGCTGGAATCATCTTCAGGATGCTAAAATACACTAAATACAGCAAAAATTTTGAGTCTACAACGTTTAGTTTAGGTGTCCTGACAGCTCTTTCCTTCCCAGGTTCATTGGGGGACTTTGACACCTGGTAGCCCGCCATTCATTTCAATGGGGCATTTTGACCGTTCATTCCTATGGGGGAATCTCTGGGATTCGAACCCTCGCCTCCAGTGGGGACTGCGACCCGAACGCAGCGACTTAGACCGCTCAGCCATCCTGACAGCTCTTTCCTTGCAATGTTCAATGGGGGACTTTGACACCTGGTAGCCCGCCATTCATTTCAATTGGGCATTTCGACCATTCATTCCTATGGGGGAATCTCTGGGATTCGAACCCGCACCTCCAGTGGGGACTGCGACCCGAGCGCAGCGACTTAGACCGCTCAGCCATCCTGACAGCTCTTTCCTTCCCAGGTTCATTGGGGGACTTTGACACCTGGTAGCCCGCCATTCATTTCAATGGGGCATTTCGACCGTTCATTCCTATGGGGGAATCTCTGGGATTCGAACCCTCGCCTCCAGTGGGGACTGCGACCCGAACGCAGCGATTTAGACCGCTCAGCCATCCTGACAGCTCTTTCCTTCCAATGTTCAATGGGGGACTTTGACACCTGGTAGCCCGCCATTCATTTCAATTGGGCATTTCGACCATTCATTCCTATGGGGGAATCTCTGGGATTCGAACCCTCGCCTCCAGTGGGGACTGCGACCCGAACGCAGCGACTTAGACCGCTCAGCCATCCTGACAGCTCTTTCCTTCCAATGTTCAATGGGGGACTTTGACACCTGGTAGCCCGCCATTCATTTCAATTGGGCATTTCGACCATTCATTCCTATGGGGGAATCTCTGGGATTCGAACCCGCGCCTCCAGTGGGGACTGCGACCCGAGCGCAGCGACTTAGACCGCTCAGCCATCCTGACAGCTCTTTCCTTCCCAGGTTCATTGGGGGACTTTGACACCTGGTAGCCCGCCATTCATTTCAATTGGGCATTTCGACCATTCATTCCTATGGGGGAATCTCTGGGATTCGAACCCGCGCCTCCAGTGGGGACTGCGACCCGAGCGCAGCGACTTAGACCGCTCAGCCATCCTGACAGCTCTTTCCTTCCCAGGTTCATTGGGGGACTTTGACACCTGGTAGCCCGCCATTCATTTCAATTGGGCATTTCGACCATTCATTCCTATGGGGGAATCTCTGGGATTCGAACCCGCACCTCCATGGGGACTGCGACCCGAGCGCAGCGACTTAGACCGCTCAGCCATCCTGACAGCTCTTTCCTTCCCAGGTTCAATGGGGGACTTTGACACCTGGTAGCCCGCCATTCATTTCAATTGGGCATTTCGACCATTCATTCCTATGGGGGAATCTCTGGGATTCGAACCCGCGCCTCCAGTGGGGACTGCGACCCGAGCGCAGCGACTTAGACCGCTCGGCCATCCTGACAGCTCTTTCCTTCCCAGGTTCATTGGGGGACTTTGACACCTGGTAGCCCGCCATTCATTTCAATTGGGCATTTCGACCATTCATTCCTATGGGGGAATCTCTGGGATTCGAACCCGCGCCTCCAGTGGGGACTGCGACCCGAGCGCAGCGACTTAGACCGCTCAGCCATCCTGACAGCTCTTTCCTTCCCAGGTTCAATGGTGGACTTTGACACCTGGTATCCCGCCATTCATTTCAATTGGGCATTTCGACCATTCATTCCTATGGGGGAATCTCTGGGATTCGAACCCGCGCCTCCAGTGGGGACTGCGACCCGAGCGCAGCGACTTAGACCGCTCAGCCATCCTGACAGCTCTTTCCTTCCCAGGTTCATTGGGGGACTTTGACACCTGGTAGCCCGCCATTCATTTCAATGGGGCATTTCGACCATTCATTCCTATGGGGGAATCTCTGGGATTCGAACCCTCGCCTCCAGTGGGGACTGCGACCCGAACGCAGCGACTTAGACCGCTCAGCCATCCTGACAGCTCTTTCCTTCCCAGGTTCATTGGGGGACTTTGACACCTGGTAGCCCGCCATTCATTTCAATTGGACATTTCGACCAATCATTCCTATGGGGGAATCTCTGGGATTCGAACCCGCGCCTCCAGTGGGGACTGCGACCCGAGCGCAGCGACTTAGACCACTCGGCCATCCTGACAGCTCTTTCCTTCCCAGGTTCATTGGGGGACTTTGACACCTGGTAGCCCGCCATTCATTTCAATTGGGCATTTCGACCATTCATTCCTATGGGGGAATCTCTGGGATTCGAACCCGCGCCTCCAGTGGGGACTGCGACCCGAGCGCAGCGACTTAGACCACTCGGCCATCCTGACAGCTCTTTCCTTCCCAGGTTCATTGGGGGACTTTGACACCTGGTAGCCCGCCATTCATTTCAATGGGGCATTTCGACCATTCATTCCTATGGGGGAATCTCTGGGATTCGAACCCTCGTCTCCAGTGGGGACTGCGACCCGAACGCAGCGACTTAGACCGCTCAGCCATCCTGACAGCTCTTTCCTTCCCAGGTTCATTGGGGGACTTTGACACCTGGTAGCCCGCCATTCATTTCAATTGGGCATTTCGACCATTCATTCCTATGGGGGAATCTCTGGGATTCGAACCCGCACCTCCAGTGGGGACTGCGACCCGAGCGCAGCGACTTAGACCGCTCAGCCATCCTGACAGCTCTTTCCTTCCCAGGTTCATTGGGGGACTTTGACACCTGGTAGCCCGCCATTCATTTCAATGGGGCATTTCGACCATTCATTCCTATGGGGGAATCTCTGGGATTCGAACCCTCGCCTCCAGTGGGGACTGCGACCCGAACGCAGCGACTTAGACCGCTCAGCCATCCTGACAGCTCTTTCCTTCCCAGGTTCATTGGGGGACTTTGACACCTGGTAGCCCGCCATTCATTTCAATTGGACATTTCGACCAATCATTCCTATGGGGGAATCTCTGGGATTCGAACCCGCGCCTCCAGTGGGGACTGCGACCCGAGCGCAGCGACTTAGACCACTCGGCCATCCTGACAGCTCTTTCCTTCCCAGGTTCATTGGGGGACTTTGACACCTGGTAGCCCGCCATTCATTTCAATTGGGCATTTCGACCATTCATTCCTATGGGGGAATCTCTGGGATTCGAACCCGCGCCTCCAGTGGGGACTGCGACCCGAGCGCAGCGACTTAGACCACTCGGCCATCCTGACAGCTCTTTCCTTCCCAGGTTCATTGGGGGACTTTGACACCTGGTAGCCCGCCATTCATTTCAATGGGGCATTTCGACCATTCATTCCTATGGGGGAAACTCTGGGATTCGAACCCTCGTCTCCAGTGGGGACTGCGACCCGAACGCAGCGACTTAGACCGCTCAGCCATCCTGACAGCTCTTTCCTTCCCAGGTTCATTGGGGGACTTTGACACCTGGTAGCCCGCCATTCATTTCAATTGGGCATTTCGACCATTCATTCCTATGGGGGAATCTCTGGGATTCGAACCCGCACCTCCAGTGGGGACTGCGACCCGAGCGCAGCGACTTAGACCGCTCAGCCATCCTGACAGCTCTTTCCTTCCCAGGTTCATTGGGGGACTTTGACACCTGGTAGCCCGCCATTCATTTCAATTGGGCATTTCGACCATTCATTCCTATGGGGGAATCTCTGGGATTCGAACCCGCACCTCCAGTGGGGACTGCGACCCGAGCGCAGCGACTTAGACCGCTCAGCCATCCTGACAGCTCTTTCCTTCCCAGGTTCATTGGGGGACTTTGACACCTGGTAGCCCGCCATTCATTTCAATTGGGCATTTCGACCATTCATTCCTATGGGGGAATCTCTGGGATTTGAACCCGCACCTCCAGTGGGGACTGCGACCCGAGCGCAGCGACTTAGACCGCTCAGCCATCCTGACAGCTCTTTCTTTCCCAGGTTCAATGGGGGACTTTGACACCTGGTAGCCCGCCATTCATTTCAATTGGGCATTTCGACCATTCATTCCTATGGGGGAATCTCTGGGATTCGAACCCGCGCCTCCAGTGGGGACTGCGACCCGAGCGCAGCGACTTAGACCGCTCAGCCATCCTGACAGCTCTTTCCTTCCCAGGTTCATTGGGGGACTTTGACACCTGGTAGCCCGCCATTCATTTCAATTGGGCATTTCGACCATTCATTCCTATGGGGGAATCTCTGGGATTGAATCCGCACCTCCAGTGGGGACTGCGACCCGAGCGCAGCGACTTAGACCGCTCAGCCATCCTGACAGCTCTTTCCTTCCCAGGTTCAATGGGGGACTTTGACACCTGGTAGCCCGCCATTCATTTCAATTGGGCATTTCGACCATTCATTCCTATGGGGGAATCTCTGGGATTCGAACCCGCGCCTCCAGTGGGGACTGCGACCCAAGCGCAGCGACTTAGACCGCTCGGCCATCCTGACAGCTCTTTCCTTCCCAGGTTCATTGGAGGACTTTGACACCTGGTAGCCCACCATTCATTTCAATTGGACATTTCGACCATTCATTCCTATGGGGGAATCTCTGGGATTCGAACCCGCACCTCCAGTGGGGACTGCGACCCGAGCGCAGCGACTTAGACCGCTCAGCCATCCTGACAGCTCTTTCCTTCCCAGGTTCAATGGGGGACTTTGACACCTGGTAGCCCGCCATTCATTTCAATTGGGCATTTCGACCATTCATTCCTATGGGGGAATCTCTGGGATTCGAACCCGCGCCTCCAGTGGGGACTGCGACCCGAGCGCAGCGACTTAGACCACTCGGCCATCCTGACAGCTCTTTCCTTCCCAGGTTCATTGGGGGACTTTGACACCTGGTAGCCCGCCATTCATTTCAATTGGGCATTTCGACCATTCATTCCTATGGGGGAATCTCTGGGATTCGAACCCGCGCCTCCAGTGGGGACTGCGACCCGAGCGCAGCGACTTAGACCACTCGGCCATCCTGACAGCTCTTTCCTTCCCAGGTTCATTGGGGGACTTTGACACCTGGTAGCCCGCCATTCATTTCAATGGGGCATTTCGACCATTCATTCCTATGGGGGAATCTCTGGGATTCGAACCCTCGCCTCCAGTGGGGACTGCGACCCGAACGCAGCGACTTAGACCGCTCAGCCATCCTGACAGCTCTTTCCTTCCCAGGTCCATTGGGGGACTTTGACACCTGGTAGCCCGCCATTCATTTCAATTGGACATTTCGACCATTCATTCCTATGGGGGAATCTCTGGGATTCGAACCCGCGCCTCCAGTGGGGACTGCGACCCGAGCGCAGCGACTTAGACCGCTCAGCCATCCTGACAGCTCTTTCCTTCCCAGGTTCATTGGGGGACTTTGACACCTGGTAGCCCGCCATTCATTTCAATTGGACATTTCGACCAATCATTCCTATGGGGGAATCTCTGGGATTCGAACCCGCGCCTCCAGTGGGGACTGCGACCCGAGCGCAGCGACTTAGACCACTCGGCCATCCTGACAGCTCTTTCCTTCCCAGGTTCATTGGGGGACTTTGACACCTGGTAGCCCGCCATTCATTTCAATTGGGCATTTCGACCATTCATTCCTATGGGGGAATCTCTGGGATTCGAACCCGCGCCTCCAGTGGGGACTGCGACCCGAGCGCAGCGACTTAGACCACTCGGCCATCCTGACAGCTCTTTCCTTCCCAGGTTCATTGGGGGACTTTGACACCTGGTAGCCCGCCATTCATTTCAATGGGGCATTTCGACCATTCATTCCTATGGGGGAATCTCTGGGATTCGAACCCTCGTCTCCAGTGGGGACTGCGACCCGAACGCAGCGACTTAGACCGCTCAGCCATCCTGACAGCTCTTTCCTTCCCAGGTTCATTGGGGGACTTTGACACCTGGTAGCCCGCCATTCATTTCAATTGGGCATTTCGACCATTCATTCCTATGGGGGAATCTCTGGGATTCGAACCCGCACCTCCAGTGGGGACTGCGACCCGAGCGCAGCGACTTAGACCGCTCAGCCATCCTGACAGCTCTTTCCTTCCCAGGTTCATTGGGGGACTTTGACACCTGGTAGCCCGCCATTCATTTCAATTGGGCATTTCGACCATTCATTCCTATGGGGGAATCTCTGGGATTCGAACCCGCACCTCCAGTGGGGACTGCGACCCGAGCGCAGCGACTTAGACCACTCGGCCATCCTGACAGCTCTTTCCTTCCCAGGTTCATTGGGGGACTTTGACACCTGGTAGCCCGCCATTCATTTCAATTGGGCATTTCGACCATTCATTCCTATGGGGGAATCTCTGGGATTCGAACCCGCGCCTCCAGTGGGGACTGCGACCCGAGCGCAGCGACTTAGACCACTCGGCCATCCTGACAGCTCTTTCCTTCCCAGGTTCATTGGGGGACTTTGACACCTGGTAGCCCGCCATTCATTTCAATGGGGCATTTCGACCATTCATTCCTATGGGGGAATCTCTGGGATTCGAACCCTCGTCTCCAGTGGGGACTGCGACCCGAACGCAGCGACTTAGACCGCTCAGCCATCCTGACAGCTCTTTCCTTCCCAGGTTCATTGGGGGACTTTGACACCTGGTAGCCCGCCATTCATTTCAATTGGGCATTTCGACCATTCATTCCTATGGGGGAATCTCTGGGATTCGAACCCGCACCTCCAGTGGGGACTGCGACCCGAGCGCAGCGACTTAGACCGCTCAGCCATCCTGACAGCTCTTTCCTTCCCAGGTTCAATGGGGGACTTTGACACCTGGTAGCCCGCCATTCATTTCAATTGGGCATTTCGACCATTCATTCCTATGGGGGAATCTCTGGGATTCGAACCCGCGCCTCCAGTGGGGACTGCGACCCGAGCGCAGCGACTTAGACCACTCGGCCATCCTGACAGCTCTTTCCTTCCCAGGTTCATTGGGGGACTTTGACACCTGGTAGCCCGCCATTCATTTCAATTGGGCATTTCGACCATTCATTCCTATGGGGGAATCTCTGGGATTCGAACCCGCGCCTCCAGTGGGGACTGCGACCCGAGCGCAGCGACTTAGACCACTCGGCCATCCTGACAGCTCTTTCCTTCCCAGGTTCATTGGGGGACTTTGACACCTGGTAGCCCGCCATTCATTTCAATGGGGCATTTCGACCATTCATTCCTATGGGGGAATCTCTGGGATTCGAACTCTCGCCTCCAGTGGGGACTGCGACCCGAACGCAGCGACTTAGACCGCTCAGCCATCCTGACAGCTCTTTCCTTCCCAGGTCCATTGGGGGACTTTGACACCTGGTAGCCCGCCATTCATTTCAATTGGACATTTCGACCATTCATTCCTATGGGGGAATCTCTGGGATTCGAACCCGCGCCTCCAGTGGGGACTGCGACCCGAGCGCAGCGACTTAGACCGCTCAGCCATCCTGACAGCTCTTTCCTTCCCAGGTTCATTGGGGGACTTTGACACCTGGTAGCCCGCCATTCATTTCAATTGGACATTTCGACCAATCATTCCTATGGGGGAATCTCTGGGATTCGAACCCGCGCCTCCAGTGGGGACTGCGACCCGAGCGCAGCGACTTAGACCACTCGGCCATCCTGACAGCTCTTTCCTTCCCAGGTTCATTGGGGGACTTTGACACCTGGTAGCCCGCCATTCATTTCAATTGGGCATTTCGACCATTCATTCCTATGGGGGAATCTCTGGGATTCGAACCCGCGCCTCCAGTGGGGACTGCGACCCGAGCGCAGCGACTTAGACCACTCGGCCATCCTGACAGCTCTTTCCTTCCCAGGTTCATTGGGGGACTTTGACACCTGGTAGCCCGCCATTCATTTCAATGGGGCATTTCGACCATTCATTCCTATGGGGGAATCTCTGGGATTCGAACCCTCGTCTCCAGTGGGGACTGCGACCCGAACGCAGCGACTTAGACCGCTCAGCCATCCTGACAGCTCTTTCCTTCCCAGGTTCATTGGGGGACTTTGACACCTGGTAGCCCGCCATTCATTTCAATTGGGCATTTCGACCATTCATTCCTATGGGGGAATCTCTGGGATTCGAACCTGCACCTCCAGTGGGGACTGCGACCCGAGCGCAGCAACTTAGACCGCTCAGCCATCCTGACAGCTCTTTCCTTCCCAGGTTCATTGGGGGACTTTGACACCTGGTAGCCCGCCATTCATTTCAATTGGGCATTTCGACCATTCATTCCTATGGGGGAATCTCTGGGATTCGAACCCGCACCTCCAGTGGGGACTGCGACCCGAGCGCAGCGACTTAGACCGCTCAGCCATCCTGACAGCTCTTTCCTTCCCAGGTTCATTGGGGGACTTTGACACCTGGTAGCCCGCCATTCATTTCAATTGGGCATTTCGACCATTCATTCCTATGGGGGAATCTCTGGGATTTGAACCCGCACCTCCAGTGGGGACTGTGACCCGAGCGCAGCGACTTAGACCGCTCAGCCATCCTGACAGCTCTTTCTTTCCCAGGTTCAATGGGGGACTTTGACACCTGGTAGCCCACCATTCATTTCAATTGGGCATTTCGACCATTCATTCCTATGGGGGAATCTCTGGGATTCGAACCCGCGCCTCCAGTGGGGACTGCGACCCGAGCGCAGCGACTTAGACCGCTCAGCCATCCTGACAGCTCTTTCCTTCCCAGGTTCATTGGGGGACTTTGACACCTGGTAGCCCGCCATTCATTTCAATTGGGCATTTCGACCATTCATTCCTATGGGGGAATCTCTGGGATTGAATCCGCACCTCCAGTGGGGACTGCGACCCGAGCGCAGCGACTTAGACCGCTCAGCCATCCTGACAGCTCTTTCCTTCCCAGGTTCAATGGGGGACTTTGACACCTGGTAGCCCGCCATTCATTTCAATTGGGCATTTCGACCATTCATTCCTATGGGGGAATCTCTGGGATTCGAACCCGCACCTCCAGTGGGGACTGCGACCCGAGCGCAGCGACTTAGACCGCTCAGCCATCCTGACAGCTCTTTCCTTCCCAGGTTCAATGGGGGACTTTGACACCTGGTAGCCCGCCATTCATTTCAATTGGGCATTTCGACCATTCATTCCTATGGGGGAATCTCTGGGATTCGAACCCGCGCCTCCAGTGGGGACTGCGACCCGAGCGCAGCGACTTAGACCACTCGGCCATCCTGACAGCTCTTTCCTTCCCAGGTTCATTGGGGGACTTTGACACCTGGTAGCCCGCCATTCATTTCAATTGGGCATTTCGACCATTCATTCCTATGGGGGAATCTCTGGGATTCGAACCCGCGCCTCCAGTGGGGACTGCGACCCGAGCGCAGCGACTTAGACCACTCGGCCATCCTGACAGCTCTTTCCTTCCCAGGTTCATTGGGGGACTTTGACACCTGGTAGCCCGCCATTCATTTCAATGGGGCATTTCGACCATTCATTCCTATGGGGGAATCTCTGGGATTCGAACTCTCGCCTCCAGTGGGGACTGCGACCCGAACGCAGCGACTTAGACCGCTCAGCCATCCTGACAGCTCTTTCCTTCCCAGGTCCATTGGGGGACTTTGACACCTGGTAGCCCGCCATTCATTTCAATTGGACATTTCGACCATTCATTCCTATGGGGGAATCTCTGGGATTCGAACCCGCGCCTCCAGTGGGGACTGCGACCCGAGCGCAGCGACTTAGACCGCTCAGCCATCCTGACAGCTCTTTCCTTCCCAGGTTCATTGGGGGACTTTGACACCTGGTAGCCCGCCATTCATTTCAATTGGACATTTCGACCAATCATTCCTATGGGGGAATCTCTGGGATTCGAACCCGCGCCTCCAGTGGGGACTGCGACCCGAGCGCAGCGACTTAGACCACTCGGCCATCCTGACAGCTCTTTCCTTCCCAGGTTCATTGGGGGACTTTGACACCTGGTAGCCCGCCATTCATTTCAATTGGGCATTTCGACCATTCATTCCTATGGGGGAATCTCTGGGATTCGAACCCGCGCCTCCAGTGGGGACTGCGACCCGAGCGCAGCGACTTAGACCACTCGGCCATCCTGACAGCTCTTTCCTTCCCAGGTTCATTGGGGGACTTTGACACCTGGTAGCCCGCCATTCATTTCAATGGGGCATTTCGACCATTCATTCCTATGGGGGAATCTCTGGGATTCGAACCCTCGTCTCCAGTGGGGACTGCGACCCGAACGCAGCGACTTAGACCGCTCAGCCATCCTGACAGCTCTTTCCTTCCCAGGTTCATTGGGGGACTTTGACACCTGGTAGCCCGCCATTCATTTCAATTGGGCATTTCGACCATTCATTCCTATGGGGGAATCTCTGGGATTCGAACCTGCACCTCCAGTGGGGACTGCGACCCGAGCGCAGCAACTTAGACCGCTCAGCCATCCTGACAGCTCTTTCCTTCCCAGGTTCATTGGGGGACTTTGACACCTGGTAGCCCGCCATTCATTTCAATTGGGCATTTCGACCATTCATTCCTATGGGGGAATCTCTGGGATTCGAACCCGCACCTCCAGTGGGGACTGCGACCCGAGCGCAGCGACTTAGACCGCTCAGCCATCCTGACAGCTCTTTCCTTCCCAGGTTCATTGGGGGACTTTGACACCTGGTAGCCCGCCATTCATTTCAATTGGGCATTTCGACCATTCATTCCTATGGGGGAATCTCTGGGATTTGAACCCGCACCTCCAGTGGGGACTGTGACCCGAGCGCAGCGACTTAGACCGCTCAGCCATCCTGACAGCTCTTTCTTTCCCAGGTTCAATGGGGGACTTTGACACCTGGTAGCCCACCATTCATTTCAATTGGGCATTTCGACCATTCATTCCTATGGGGGAATCTCTGGGATTCGAACCCGCGCCTCCAGTGGGGACTGCGACCCGAGCGCAGCGACTTAGACCGCTCAGCCATCCTGACAGCTCTTTCCTTCCCAGGTTCATTGGGGGACTTTGACACCTGGTAGCCCGCCATTCATTTCAATTGGGCATTTCGACCATTCATTCCTATGGGGGAATCTCTGGGATTGAATCCGCACCTCCAGTGGGGACTGCGACCCGAGCGCAGCGACTTAGACCGCTCAGCCATCCTGACAGCTCTTTCCTTCCCAGGTTCAATGGGGGACTTTGACACCTGGTAGCCCGCCATTCATTTCAATTGGGCATTTCGACCATTCATTCCTATGGGGGAATCTCTGGGATTCGAACCCGCGCCTCCAGTGGGGACTGCGACCCAAGCGCAGCGACTTAGACCGCTCGGCCATCCTGACAGCTCTTTCCTTCCCAGGTTCATTGGAGGACTTTGACACCTGGTAGCCCACCATTCATTTCAATTGGACATTTCGACCATTCATTCCTATGGGGGAATCTCTGGGATTCGAACCCGCACCTCCAGTGGGGACTGCGACCCGAGCGCAGCGACTTAGACCGCTCAGCCATCCTGACAGCTCTTTCCTTCCCAGGTTCAATGGGGGACTTTGACACCTGGTAGCCCGCCATTCATTTCAATTGGGCATTTCGACCATTCATTCCTATGGGGGAATCTCTGGGATTCGAACCCGCGCCTCCAGTGGGGACTGCGACCCGAGCGCAGCGACTTAGACCACTCGGCCATCCTGACAGCTCTTTCCTTCCCAGGTTCATTGGGGGACTTTGACACCTGGTAGCCCGCCATTCATTTCAATTGGGCATTTCGACCATTCATTCCTATGGGGGAATCTCTGGGATTCGAACCCGCGCCTCCAGTGGGGACTGCGACCCGAGCGCAGCGACTTAGACCACTCGGCCATCCTGACAGCTCTTTCCTTCCCAGGTTCATTGGGGGACTTTGACACCTGGTAGCCCGCCATTCATTTCAATGGGGCATTTCGACCATTCATTCCTATGGGGGAATCTCTGGGATTCGAACCCTCGCCTCCAGTGGGGACTGCGACCCGAACGCAGCGACTTAGACCGCTCAGCCATCCTGACAGCTCTTTCCTTCCCAGGTCCATTGGGGGACTTTGACACCTGGTAGCCCGCCATTCATTTCAATTGGACATTTCGACCATTCATTCCTATGGGGGAATCTCTGGGATTCGAACCCGCGCCTCCAGTGGGGACTGCGACCCGAGCGCAGCGACTTAGACCACTCGGCCAACCTGACAGCTCTTTCCTTCCCAGGTTCATTGGGGGACTTTGACACCTGGTAGCCCGCCATTCATTTCAATGGGGCATTTCGACCGTTCATTCCTATGGGGGAATCTCTGGGATTCGAACCCTCGCCTCCAGTGGGGACTGCGACCCGAACGCAGCGACTTAGACCGCTCAGCCATCCTGACAGCTCTTTCCTTCCAATGTTCAATGGGGGACTTTGACACCTGGTAGCCCGCCATTCATTTCAATTGGGCATTTCGACCATTCATTCCTATGGGGGAATCTCTGGGATTCGAACCCTCGCCTCCAGTGGGGACTGCGACCCGAACGCAGCGACTTAGACCGCTCAGCCATCCTGACAGCTCTTTCCTTCCAATGTTCAATGGGGGACTTTGACACCTGGTAGCCCGCCATTCATTTCAATTGGGCATTTCGACCATTCATTCCTATGGGGGAATCTCTGGGATTCGAACCCTCGCCTCCAGTGGGGACTGCGACCCGAACGCAGCGACTTAGACCGCTCAGCCATCCTGACAGCTCTTTCCTTCCCAGGTTCATTGGGGGACTTTGACACCTGGTAGCCCGCCATTCATTTCAATTGGACATTTCGACCATTCATTCCTATGGGGGAATCTCTGGGATTCGAACCCGCGCCTCCAGTGGGGACTGCGACCCGAGCGCAGCGACTTAGACCACTCGGCCATCCTGACAGCTCTTTCCTTCCCAGGTTCATTGGGGGACTTTGACACCTGGTAGCCCACCATTCATTTCAATTGGACATTTCGACCATTCATTCCTATGGGGAAATCTCTGGGATTCGAACCCGCGCCTCCAGTGGGGACTGCGACCCGAGCGCAGCGACTTAGACCACTCGGCCATCCTGACAGCTCTTTCCTTCCCAGGTTCATTGGGGGACTTTGACACCTGGTAGCCCGCCATTCATTTCAATGGGGCATTTCGACCATTCATTCCTATGGGGGAATCTCTGGGATTCGAACCCTCGCCTCCAGTGGGGACTGCGACCCGAACGCAGCGACTTAGACCGCTCAGCCATCCTGACAGCTCTTTCCTTCCCAGGTTCATTGGGGGACTTTGACACCTGGTAGCCCGCCATTCATTTCAATTGGACATTTCGACCATTCATTCCTATGGGGGAATCTCTGGGATTCGAACCCGCGCCTCCAGTGGGGACTGCGACCCGAGCGCAGCGACTTAGACCGCTCAGCCATCCTGACAGCTCTTTCCTTCCCAGGTTCAATGGGGGACTTTGACACCTGGTAGCCCGCCATTCATTTCAATGGGGCATTTCGACCGTTCATTCCTATGGGGGAATCTCTGGGATTCGAACCCTCGCCTCCAGTGGGGACTGCGACCCGAACGCAGCGACTTAGACCGCTCAGCCATCCTGACAGCTCTTTCCTTCCAATGTTCAATGGGGGACTTTGACACCTGGTAGCCCGCCATTCATTTCAATTGGGCATTTCGACCATTCATTCCTATGGGGGAATCTCTGGGATTCGAACCCTCGCCTCCAGTGGGGACTGCGACCCGAACGCAGCGACTTAGACCGCTCAGCCATCCTGACAGCTCTTTCCTTCCAATGTTCAATGGGGGACTTTGACACCTGGTAGCCCGCCATTCATTTCAATTGGGCATTTCGACCATTCATTCCTATGGGGGAATCTCTGGGATTCGAACCCTCGCCTCCAGTGGGGACTGCGACCCGAACGCAGCGACTTAGACCGCTCAGCCATCCTGACAGCTCTTTCCTTCCCAGGTTCATTGGGGGACTTTGACACCTGGTAGCCCGCCATTCATTTCAATTGGACATTTCGACCATTCATTCCTATGGGGGAATCTCTGGGATTCGAACCCGCGCCTCCAGTGGGGACTGCGACCCGAGCGCAGCGACTTAGACCACTCGGCCATCCTGACAGCTCTTTCCTTCCCAGGTTCATTGGGGGACTTTGACACCTGGTAGCCCACCATTCATTTCAATTGGACATTTCGACCATTCATTCCTATGGGGAAATCTCTGGGATTCGAACCCGCGCCTCCAGTGGGGACTGCGACCCGAGCGCAGCGACTTAGACCACTCGGCCATCCTGACAGCTCTTTCCTTCCCAGGTTCATTGGGGGACTTTGACACCTGGTAGCCCGCCATTCATTTCAATGGGGCATTTCGACCATTCATTCCTATGGGGGAATCTCTGGGATTCGAACCCTCGCCTCCAGTGGGGACTGCGACCCGAACGCAGCGACTTAGACCGCTCAGCCATCCTGACAGCTCTTTCCTTCCCAGGTTCATTGGGGGACTTTGACACCTGGTAGCCCGCCATTCATTTCAATTGGACATTTCGACCATTCATTCCTATGGGGGAATCTCTGGGATTCGAACACGCGCCTCCAGTGGGGACTGCGACCCGAGCGCAGCGACTTAGACCACTCGGCCATCCTGACAGCTCTTTCCTTCCCAGGTTCATTGGGGGACTTTGACACCTGGTAGCCCGCCATTCATTTCAATGGGCATTTTGACCGTTCATTCCTATGGGGGAATCTCTGGGATTCGAACCCTCGCCTCCAGTGGGGACTGCGACCCGAACGCAGCGACTTAGACCGCTCAGCCATCCTGACAGCTCTTTCCTTCCAATGTTCAATGGGGGACTTTGACACCTGGTAGCCCGCCATTCATTTCAATTGGGCATTTCGACCATTCATTCCTATGGGGGAATCTCTGGGATTCGAACCCGCGCCTCCAGTGGGGACTGCGACCCAAGCGCAGCGACTTAGACCGCTCGGCCATCCTGACAGCTCTTTCCTTCCCAGGTTCATTGGGGGACTTTGACACCTGGTAGCCCGCCATTCATTTCAATTGGGCATTTCGACCATTCATTCCTATGGGGGAATCTCTGGGATTCGAACCCGCGCCTCCAGTGGGGACTGCGACCCGAGCGCAGCGACTTAGACCGCTCAGCCATCCTGACAGCTCTTTCCTTCCCAGGTTCAATGGTGGACTTTGACACCTGGTAGCCCGCCATTCATTTCAATTGGGCTTTTTCGACCATTCAATCCTATGGGGGAATCTCTGGGATTCGAACCCGCGCCTCCAGTGGGGACTGCGACCCGAACGCAGCGACTTAGACCGCTCAGCCATCCTGACAGCTCTTTCCTTCCAATGTTCAATGGGGGACTTTGACACCTGGTAGCCCGCCATTCATTTCAATTGGGCATTTCGACCATTCATTCCTATGGGGGAATCTCTGGGATTCGAACCCTCGCCTCCAGTGGGGACTGCGACCCGAACGCAGCGACTTAGACCGCTCAGCCATCCTGACAGCTCTTTCCTTCCAATGTTCAATGGGGGACTTTGACACCTGGTAGCCCGCCATTCATTTCAATGGGCATTTCGACCATTCATTCCTATGGGGGAATCTCTGGGATTCGAACCCGCGCCTCCAGTGGGGACTGCGACCCGAGCGCAGCGACTTAGACCGCTCAGCCATCCTGACAGCTCTTTCCTTCCCAGGTTCATTGGGGAACTTTGACACCTGGTAGCCCGCCATTCATTTCAATGGGGCATTTCGACCATTCATTCCTATGGGGGAATCTCTGGGATTCGAACCCTCGCCTCCAGTGGGGACTGCGACCCGAACGCAGCGACTTAGACCGCTCAGCCATCCTGACAGCTCTTTCCTTCCCAGGTTCATTGGGGGACTTTGACACCTGGTAGCCCGCCATTCATTTCAATTGGACATTTCGACCATTCATTCCTATGGGGAATCTCTGGGATTCGAACCCGCGCCTCCAGTGGGGACTGCGACCCGAGCGCAGCGACTTAGACCACTCGGCCATCCTGACAGCTCTTTCCTTCCCAGGTTCATTGGGGGACTTTGACACCTGGTAGCCCGCCATTCATTTCAATTGGGCATTTCGACCATTCATTCCTATGGGGGAATCTCTGGGATTCGAACCCGCGCCTCCAGTGGGGACTGCGACCCGAGCGCAGCGACTTAGACCACTCGGCCATCCTGACAGCTCTTTCCTTCCCAGGTTCATTGGGGGACTTTGACACCTGGTAGCCCCGCCATTCATTTCAATTGGGCATTTCGACCATTCATTCCTATGGGGGAATCTCTGGGATTCGAACCCGCGCCTCCAGTGGGGACTGCGACCCAAGCGCAGCGACTTAGACCGCTCGGCCATCCTGACAGCTCTTTCCTTCCCAGGTTCATTGGGGGACTTTGACACCTGGTAGCCCGCCATTCATTTCAATGGGGCATTTCGACCATTCATTCCTATGGGGGAATCTCTGGGATTCGAACCCTCGCCTCCAGTGGGGACTGCGACCCGAACGCAGCGACTTAGACCGCTCAGCCATCCTGACAGCTCTTTCCTTCCAATGTTCAATGGGGGACTTTGACACCTGGTAGCCCGCCATTCATTTCAATTGGGCATTTCGACCATTCATTCCTATGGGGGAATCTCTGGGATTCGAACCCGCGCCTCCAGTGGGGACTGCGACCCAAGCGCAGCGACTTAGACCGCTCGGCCATCCTGACAGCTCTTTCCTTCCCAGGTTCATTGGGGGACTTTGACACCTGGTAGCCCGCCATTCATTTCAATGGGGCATTTCGACCGTTCATTCCTATGGGGGAATCTCTGGGATTCGAACCCTCGCCTCCAGTGGGGACTGCGACCCGAACGCAGCGACTTAGACCGCTCAGCCATCCTGACAGCTCTTTCCTTCCAATGTTCAATGGGGGACTTTGACACCTGGTAGCCCGCCATTCATTTCAATTGGGCATTTCGACCATTCATTCCTATGGGGGAATCTCTGGGATTCGAACCCGCGCCTCCAGTGGGGACTGCGACCCAAGCGCAGCGACTTAGACCGCTCGGCCATCCTGACAGCTCTTTCCTTCCCAGGTTCATTGGGGGACTTTGACACCTGGTAGCCCGCCATTCATTTCAATTGGGCATTTCGACCATTCATTCCTATGGGGGAATCTCTGGGATTCGAACCCGCGCCTCCAGTGGGGACTGCGACCCGAGCGCAGCGACTTAGACCGCTCAGCCATCCTGACAGCTCTTTCCTTCCCAGGTTCAATGGTGGACTTTGACACCTGGTAGCCCGCCATTCATTTCAATTGGGCTTTTCGACCATTCAATCCTATGGGGGAATCTCTGGGATTCGAACCCGCGCCTCCAGTGGGGACTGCGACCCGAACGCAGCGACTTAGACCGCTCAGCCATCCTGACAGCTCTTTCCTTCCAATGTTCAATGGGGGACTTTGACACCTGGTAGCCCGCCATTCATTTCAATTGGGCATTTCGACCATTCATTCCTATGGGGGAATCTCTGGGATTCGAACCCTCGCCTCCAGTGGGGACTGCGACCCGAACGCAGCGACTTAGACCGCTCAGCCATCCTGACAGCTCTTTCCTTCCAATGTTCAATGGGGGACTTTGACACCTGGTAGCCCGCCATTCATTTCAATTGGGCATTTCGACCATTCATTCCTATGGGGGAATCTCTGGGATTCGAACCCGCGCCTCCAGTGGGGACTGCGACCCGAGCGCAGCGACTTAGACCACTCGGCCATCCTGACAGCTCTTTCCTTCCCAGGTTCATTGGGGGACTTTGACACCTGGTAGCCCGCCATTCATTTCAATGGGGCATTTCGACCATTCATTCCTATGGGGGAATCTCTGGGATTCGAACCCGCGCCTCCAGTGGGGACTGCGACCCGAGCGCAGCGACTTAGACCACTCGGCCATCCTGACAGCTCTTTCCTTCCCAGGTTCATTGGGGGACTTTGACACCTGGTAGCCCGCCATTCATTTCAATTGGGCATTTCGACCATTCATTCCTATGGGGGAATCTCTGGGATTCGAACCCGCGCCTCCAGTGGGGACTGCGACCCGAGCGCAGCGACTTAGACCACTCGGCCATCCTGACAGCTCTTTCCTTCCAATGTTCAATGGGGGACTTTGACACCTGGTAGCCCGCCATTCATTTCAATTGGGCATTTCGACCATTCATTCCTATGGGGGAATCTCTGGGATTCGAACCCGCGCCTCCAGTGGGGACTGCGACCCAAGCGCAGCGACTTAGACCGCTCGGCCATCCTGACAGCTCTTTCCTTCCCAGGTTCATTGGGGGACTTTGACACCTGGTAGCCCGCCATTCATTTCAATTGGGCATTTCGACCATTCATTCCTATGGGGGAATCTCTGGGATTCGAACCCGCGCCTCCAGTGGGGACTGCGACCCGAGCGCAGCGACTTAGACCGCTCAGCCATCCTGACAGCTCTTTCCTTCCCAGGTTCAATGGTGGACTTTGACACCTGGTAGCCCGCCATTCATTTCAATTGGGCTTTTCGACCATTCAATCCTATGGGGGAATCTCTGGGATTCGAACCCGCGCCTCCAGTGGGGACTGCGACCCGAACGCAGCGACTTAGACCGCTCAGCCATCCTGACAGCTCTTTCCTTCCAATGTTCAATGGGGGACTTTGACACCTGGTAGCCCGCCATTCATTTCAATTGGGCATTTCGACCATTCATTCCTATGGGGGAATCTCTGGGATTCGAACCCTCGCCTCCAGTGGGGACTGCGACCCGAACGCAGCGACTTAGACCGCTCAGCCATCCTGACAGCTCTTTCCTTCCAATGTTCAATGGGGGACTTTGACACCTGGTAGCCCGCCATTCATTTCAATTGGGCATTTCGACCATTCATTCCTATGGGGGAATCTCTGGGATTCGAACCCGCGCCTCCAGTGGGGACTGCGACCCGAGCGCAGCGACTTAGACCGCTCAGCCATCCTGACAGCTCTTTCCTTCCCAGGTTCATTGAGGGACTTTGACACCTGGTAGCCCGCCATTCATTTCAATGGGGCATTTCGACCATTCATTCCTATGGGGGAATCTCTGGGATTCGAACCCTCGCCTCCAGTGGGGACTGCGACCCGAACGCAGCGACTTAGACCGCTCAGCCATCCTGACAGCTCTTTCCTTCCCAGGTTCATTGGGGGACTTTGACACCTGGTAGCCCGCCATTCATTTCAATTGGACATTTCGACCATTCATTCCTATGGGGGAATCTCTGGGATTCGAACCCGCGCCTCCAGTGGGGACTGCGACCCGAGCGCAGCGACTTAGACCACTCGGCCATCCTGACAGCTCTTTCCTTCCCAGGTTCATTGGGGGACTTTGACACCTGGTAGCCCGCCATTCATTTCAATTGGGCATTTCGACCATTCATTCCTATGGGGGAATCTCTGGGATTCGAACCCGCGCCTCCAGTGGGGACTGCGACCCGAGCGCAGCGACTTAGACCACTCGGCCATCCTGACAGCTCTTTCCTTCCCAGGTTCATTGGGGGACTTTGACACCTGGTAGCCCGCCATTCATTTCAATTGGGCATTTCGACCATTCATTCCTATGGGGGAATCTCTGGGATTCGAACCCGCGCCTCCAGTGGGGACTGCGACCCGAGCGCAGCGACTTAGACCGCTCAGCCATCCTGACAGCTCTTTCCTTCCCAGGTTCAATGGTGGACTTTGACACCTGGTAGCCCGCCATTCATTTCAATTGGGCTTTTCGACCATTCAATCCTATGGGGGAATCTCAGGGATTCGAACCCGCGCCTCCAGTGGGGACTGCGACCCGAGCGCAGCGACTTAGACCACTCGGCCATCCTGACAGCTCTTTCCTTCCCAGGTTCATTGGGGGACTTTGACACCTGGTAGCCCGCCATTCATTTCAATGGGGCATTTCGACCATTCATTCCTATGGGGGAATCTCTGGGATTCGAACCCTTGCCTCCAGTGGGGACTGCGACCCGAACGCAGCGACTTAGACCGCTCAGCCATCCTGACAGCTCTTTCCTTCCCAGGTTCATTGGGGGACTTTGACACCTGGTAGCCCGCCATTCATTTCAATTGGACATTTCGACCATTCATTCCTATGGGGGAATCTCTGGGATTCGAACCCGCGCCTCCAGTGGGGACTGCGACCCGAGCGCAGCGACTTAGACCACTCGGCTATCCTGACAGCTCTTTCCTTCCCAGGTTCATTGGGGGACTTTGACACCTGGTAGCCCGCCATTCATTTCAATGGGGCATTTCGACCGTTCATTCCTATGGGGGAATCTCTGGGATTCGAACCCTCGCCTCCAGTGGGGACTGCGACCCGAACGCAGCGACTTAGACCGCTCAGCCATCCTGACAGCTCTTTCCTTCCAATGTTCAATGGGGGACTTTGACACCTGGTAGCCCGCCATTCATTTCAATTGGGCATTTCGACCATTCATTCCTATGGGGGAATCTCTGGGATTCGAACCCGCGCCTCCAGTGGGGACTGCGACCCGAGCGCAGCGACTTAGACCACTCGGCCATCCTGACAGCTCTTTCCTTCCCAGGTTCATTGGGGGACTTTGACACCTGGTAGCCCGCCATTCATTTTTATTGGGCATTTCGACCATTCATTCCTATGGGGGAATCTCTGGGATTCGAACCCGCGCCTCCAGTGGGGACTGCGACCCGAGCGCAGCGACTTAGACCACTCGGCCATCCTGACAGCTCTTTCCTTCCCAGGTTCATTGGGGGACTTTGACACCTGGTAGCCCGCCATTCATTTCAATGGGGCATTTCGACCATTCATTCCTATGGGGGAATCTCTGGGATTCGAACCCTCGCCTCCAGTGGGGACTGCGACCCGAACGCAGCGACTTAGACCGCTCAGCCATCCTGACAGCTCTTTCCTTCCCAGGTTCATTGGGGGACTTTGACACCTGGTAGCCCGCCATTCATTTCAATTGGACATTTCGACCATTCATTCCTATAGGGGAATCTCTGGGATTCGAACCCGCGCCTCCAGTGGGGACTGCGACCCGAGCGCAGCGACTTAGACCACTCGGCCATCCTGACAGCTCTTTCCTTCCCAGGTTCATTGGGGGACTTTGACACCTGGTAGCCCGCCATTCATTTCAATGGGGCATTTTGACCGTTCATTCCTATGGGGGAATCTCTGGGATTCGAACCCTCGCCTCCAGTGGGGACTGCGACCCGAACGCAGCGACTTAGACCGCTCAGCCATCCTGACAGCTCTTTCCTTCCAATGTTCAATGGGGGACTTTGACACCTGGTAGCCCGCCATTCATTTCAATTGGGCATTTCGACCATTCATTCCTATGGGGGAATCTCTGGGATTCGAACCCGCGCCTCCAGTGGGGACTGCGACCCGAGCGCAGCGACTTAGACCGCTCAGCCATCCTGACAGCTCTTTCCTTCCAATGTTCAATGGGGGACTTTGACACCTGGTAGCCCGCCATTCATTTCAATTGGGCATTTCGACCATTCATTCCTATGGGGGAATCTCTGGGATTCGAACCCGCGCCTCCAGTGGGGACTGCGACCCAAGCGCAGCGACTTAGACCGCTCGGCCATCCTGACAGCTCTTTCCTTCCCAGGTTCATTGGGGGACTTTGACACCTGGTAGCCCGCCATTCATTTCAATGGGGCATTTCGACCATTCATTCCTATGGGGGAATCTCTGGGATTCGAACCCTCGCCTCCAGTGGGGACTGCGACCCGAACGCAGCGACTTAGACCGCTCAGCCATCCTGACAGCTCTTTCCTTCCCAGGTTCATTGGGGGACTTTGACACCTGGTAGCCCGCCATTCATTTCAATTGGACATTTCGACCATTCATTCCTATGGGGGAATCTCTGGGATTCGAACACGCGCCTCCAGTGGGGACTGCGACCCGAGCGCAGCGACTTAGACCACTCGGCCATCCTGACAGCTCTTTCCTTCCCAGGTTCATTGGGGGACTTTGACACCTGGTAGCCCGCCATTCATTTCAATGGGGCATTTTGACCGTTCATTCCTATGGGGGAATCTCTGGGATTCGAACCCTCGCCTCCAGTGGGGACTGCGACCCGAACGCAGCGACTTAGACCGCTCAGCCATCCTGACAGCTCTTTCCTTCCAATGTTCAATGGGGGACTTTGACACCTGGTAGCCCGCCATTCATTTCAATTGGGCATTTCGACCATTCATTCCTATGGGGGAATCTCTGGGATTCGAACCCGCGCCTCCAGTGGGGACTGCGACCCAAGCGCAGCGACTTAGACCGCTCGGCCATCCTGACAGCTCTTTCCTTCCCAGGTTCATTGGGGGACTTTGACACCTGGTAGCCCGCCATTCATTTCAATTGGGCATTTCGACCATTCATTCCTATGGGGGAATCTCTGGGATTCGAACCCGCGCCTCCAGTGGGGACTGCGACCCGAGCGCAGCGACTTAGACCGCTCAGCCATCCTGACAGCTCTTTCCTTCCCAGGTTCAATGGTGGACTTTGACACCTGGTAGCCCGCCATTCATTTCAATTGGGCTTTTCGACCATTCAATCCTATGGGGGAATCTCTGGGATTCGAACCCGCGCCTCCAGTGGGGACTGCGACCCGAGCGCAGCGACTTAGACCACTCGGCTATCCTGACAGCTCTTTCCTTCCAATGTTCAATGGGGGACTTTGACACCTGGTAGCCCGCCATTCATTTCAATTGGGCATTTCGACCATTCATTCCTATGGGGGAATCTCTGGGATTCGAACCCTCGCCTCCAGTGGGGACTGCGACCCGAACGCAGCGACTTAGACCGCTCAGCCATCCTGACAGCTCTTTCCTTCCAATGTTCAATGGGGGACTTTGACACCTGGTAGCCCGCCATTCATTTCAATTGGGCATTTCGACCATTCATTCCTATGGGGGAATCTCTGGGATTCGAACCCGCGCCTCCAGTGGAGACTGCGACCCGAGCGCAGCGACTTAGACCGCTCAGCCATCCTGACAGCTCTTTCCTTCCCAGGTTCATTGGGGAACTTTGACACCTGGTAGCCCGCCATTCATTTCAATGGGGCATTTCGACCATTCATTCCTATGGGGGAATCTCTGGGATTCGAACCCTCGCCTCCAGTGGGGACTGCGACCCGAACGCAGCGACTTAGACCGCTCAGCCATCCTGACAGCTCTTTCCTTCCCAGGTTCATTGGGGGACTTTGACACCTGGTAGCCCGCCATTCATTTCAATTGGACATTTCGACCATTCATTCCTATGGGGGAATCTCTGGGATTCGAACCCGCGCCTCCAGTGGGGACTGCGACCCGAGCGCAGCGACTTAGACCACTCGGCCATCCTGACAGCTCTTTCCTTCCCAGGTTCATTGGGGGACTTTGACACCTGGTAGCCCGCCATTCATTTCAATTGGGCATTTCGACCATTCATTCCTATGGGGGAATCTCTGGGATTCGAACCCGCGCCTCCAGTGGGGACTGCGACCCGAGCGCAGCGACTTAGACCACTCGGCCATCCTGACAGCTCTTTCCTTCCCAGGTTCATTGGGGGACTTTGACACCTGGTAGCCCGCCATTCATTTCAATTGGGCATTTCGACCATTCATTCCTATGGGGGAATCTCTGGGATTCGAACCCGCGCCTCCAGTGGGGACTGCGACCCAAGCGCAGCGACTTAGACCGCTCGGCCATCCTGACAGCTCTTTCCTTCCCAGGTTCATTGGGGGACTTTGACACCTGGTAGCCCGCCATTCATTTCAATGGGGCATTTCGACCATTCATTCCTATGGGGGAATCTCTGGGATTCGAACCCTCGCCTCCAGTGGGGACTGCGACCCGAACGCAGCGACTTAGACCACTCGGCCATCCTGACAGCTCTTTCCTTCCCAGGTTCATTGGGGGACTTTGACACCTGGTAGCCCGCCATTCATTTCAATTGGGCATTTCGACCATTCATTCCTATGGGGGAATCTCTGGGATTCGAACCCGCGCCTCCAGTGGGGACTGCGACCCGAGCGCAGCGACTTAGACCACTCGGCCATCCTGACAGCTCTTTCCTTCCCAGGTTCATTGGGGGACTTTGACACCTGGTAGCCCGCCATTCATTTCAATGGGGCATTTTGACCGTTCATTCCTATGGGGGAATCTCTGGGATTCGAACCCTCGCCTCCAGTGGGGACTGCGACCCGAACGCAGCGACTTAGAGACCGCTCAGCCATCCTGACAGCTCTTTCCTTCCAATGTTCAATGGGGGACTTTGACACCTGGTAGCCCGCCATTCATTTCAATTGGGCATTTCGACCATTCATTCCTATGGGGGAATCTCTGGGATTCGAACCCGCGCCTCCAGTGGGGACTGCGACCCAAGCGCAGCGACTTAGACCGCTCGGCCATCCTGACAGCTCTTTCCTTCCCAGGTTCATTGGGGGGACTTTGACACCTGGTAGCCCGCCATTCATTTCAATTGGGCATTTCGACCATTCATTCCTATGGGGGAATCTCTGGGATTCGAACCCGCGCCTCCAGTGGGGACTGCGACCCGAGCGCAGCGACTTAGACCGCTCAGCCATCCTGACAGCTCTTTCCTTCCCAGGTTCAATGGTGGACTTTGACACCTGGTAGCCCGCCATTCATTTCAATTGGGCTTTTCGACCATTCAATCCTATGGGGGAATCTCTGGGATTCGAACCCGCGCCTCCAGTGGGGACTGCGACCCGAACGCAGCGACTTAGACCGCTCAGCCATCCTGACAGCTCTTTCCTTCCAATGTTCAATGGGGGACTTTGACACCTGGTAGCCCGCCATTCATTTCAATTGGGCATTTCGACCATTCATTCCTATGGGGGAATCTCTGGGATTCGAACCCTCGCCTCCAGTGGGGACTGCGACCCGAACGCAGCGACTTAGACCGCTCAGCCATCCTGACAGCTCTTTCCTTCCAATGTTCAATGGGGGACTTTGACACCTGGTAGCCCGCCATTCATTTCAATTGGGCATTTCGACCATTCATTCCTATGGGGGAATCTCTGGGATTCGAACCCGCGCCTCCAGTGGAGACTGCGACCCGAGCGCAGCGACTTAGACCGCTCAGCCATCCTGACAGCTCTTTCCTTCCCAGGTTCATTGGGGAACTTTGACACCTGGTAGCCCGCCATTCATTTCAATGGGGCATTTCGACCATTCATTCCTATGGGGGAATCTCTGGGATTCGAACCCTCGCCTCCAGTGGGGACTGCGACCCGAACGCAGCGACTTAGACCGCTCAGCCATCCTGACAGCTCTTTCCTTCCCAGGTTCATTGGGGGACTTTGACACCTGGTAGCCCGCCATTCATTTCAATTGGACATTTCGACCATTCATTCCTATGGGGGAATCTCTGGGATTCGAACCCGCGCCTCCAGTGGGGACTGCGACCCGAGCGCAGCGACTTAGACCACTCGGCCATCCTGACAGCTCTTTCCTTCCCAGGTTCATTGGGGGACTTTGACACCTGGTAGCCCGCCATTCATTTCAATTGGGCATTTCGACCATTCATTCCTATGGGGGAATCTCTGGGATTCGAACCCGCGCCTCCAGTGGGGACTGCGACCCGAGCGCAGCGACTTAGACCACTCGGCCATCCTGACAGCTCTTTCCTTCCCAGGTTCATTGGGGGACTTTGACACCTGGTAGCCCGCCATTCATTTCAATTGGGCATTTCGACCATTCATTCCTATGGGGGAATCTCTGGGATTCGAACCCGCGCCTCCAGTGGGGACTGCGACCCAAGCGCAGCGACTTAGACCGCTCGGCCATCCTGACAGCTCTTTCCTTCCCAGGTTCATTGGGGGACTTTGACACCTGGTAGCCCGCCATTCATTTCAATGGGGCATTTCGACCATTCATTCCTATGGGGGAATCTCTGGGATTCGAACCCTCGCCTCCAGTGGGGACTGCGACCCGAACGCAGCGACTTAGACCGCTCAGCCATCCTGACAGCTCTTTCCTTCCAATGTTCAATGGGGGACTTTGACACCTGGTAGCCCGCCATTCATTTCAATTGGGCATTTCGACCATTCATTCCTATGGGGGAATCTCTGGGATTCGAACCCGCGCCTCCAGTGGGGACTGCGACCCGAGCGCAGCGACTTAGACCACTCGGCCATCCTGACAGCTCTTTCCTTCCCAGGTTCATTGGGGGACTTTGACACCTGGTAGCCCGCCATTCATTTCAATGGGGCATTTCGACCGTTCATTCCTATGGGGGAATCTCTGGGATTCGAACCCTCGCCTCCAGTGGGGACTGCGACCCGAACGCAGCGACTTAGACCGCTCAGCCATCCTGACAGCTCTTTCCTTCCAATGTTCAATGGGGGACTTTGACACCTGGTAGCCCGCCATTCATTTCAATTGGGCATTTCGACCATTCATTCCTATGGGGGAATCTCTGGGATTCGAACCCGCGCCTCCAGTGGGGACTGCGACCCAAGCGCAGCGACTTAGACCGCTCGGCCATCCTGACAGCTCTTTCCTTCCCAGGTTCATTGGGGGACTTTGACACCTGGTAGCCCGCCATTCATTTCAATTGGGCATTTCGACCATTCATTCCTATGGGGGAATCTCTGGGATTCGAACCCGCGCCTCCAGTGGGGACTGCGACCCGAGCGCAGCGACTTAGACCGCTCAGCCATCCTGACAGCTCTTTCCTTCCCAGGTTCAATGGTGGACTTTGACACCTGGTAGCCCGCCATTCATTTCAATTGGGCTTTTCGACCATTCAATCCTAAGGGGTGAATCTCTGGGATTCGAACCCGCGCCTCCAGTGGGGACTGCGACCCGAACGCAGCGACTTAGACCGCTCAGCCATCCTGACAGCTCTTTCCTTCCAATGTTCAATGGGGGACTTTGACACCTGGTAGCCCGCCATTCATTTCAATTGGGCATTTCGACCATTCATTCCTATGGGGGAATCTCTGGGATTCGAACCCTCGCCTCCAGTGGGGACTGCGACCCGAACGCAGCGACTTAGACCGCTCAGCCATCCTGACAGCTCTTTCCTTCCAATGTTCAATGGGGGACTTTGACACCTGGTAGCCCGCCATTCATTTCAATTGGGCATTTCGACCATTCATTCCTATGGGGGAATCTCTGGGATTCGAACCCGCGCCTCCAGTGGGGACTGCGACCCGAGCGCAGCGACTTAGACCACTCGGCCATCCTGACAGCTCTTTCCTTCCCAGGTTCATTGGGGGACTTTGACACCTGGTAGCCCGCCATTCATTTCAATGGGGCATTTCGACCATTCATTCCTATGGGGGAATCTCTGGGATTCGAACCCTTGCCTCCAGTGGGGACTGCGACCCGAACGCAGCGACTTAGACCGCTCAGCCATCCTGACAGCTCTTTCCTTCCCAGGTTCATTGGGGGACTTTGACACCTGGTAGCCCGCCATTCATTTCAATTGGACATTTCGACCATTCATTCCTATGGGGGAATCTCTGGGATTCGAACCCGCGCCTCCAGTGGGGACTGCGACCCGAGCGCAGCGACTTAGACCACTCGGCTATCCTGACAGCTCTTTCCTTCCCAGGTTCATTGGGGGACTTTGACACCTGGTAGCCCGCCATTCATTTCAATGGGGCATTTCGACCGTTCATTCCTATGGGGGAATCTCTGGGATTCGAACCCTCGCCTCCAGTGGGGACTGCGACCCGAACGCAGCGACTTAGACCGCTCAGCCATCCTGACAGCTCTTTCCTTCCAATGTTCAATGGGGGACTTTGACACCTGGTAGCCCGCCATTCATTTCAATTGGGCATTTCGACCATTCATTCCTATGGGGGAATCTCTGGGATTCGAACCCGCGCCTCCAGTGGGGACTGCGACCCGAGCGCAGCGACTTAGACCACTCGGCCATCCTGACAGCTCTTTCCTTCCCAGGTTCATTGGGGGACTTTGACACCTGGTAGCCCGCCATTCATTTTTATTGGGCATTTCGACCATTCATTCCTATGGGGGAATCTCTGGGATTCGAACCCGCGCCTCCAGTGGGGACTGCGACCCGAGCGCAGCGACTTAGACCACTCGGCCATCCTGACAGCTCTTTCCTTCCCAGGTTCATTGGGGGACTTTGACACCTGGTAGCCCGCCATTCATTTCAATGGGGCATTTCGACCATTCATTCCTATGGGGGAATCTCTGGGATTCGAACCCTCGCCTCCAGTGGGGACTGCGACCCGAACGCAGCGACTTAGACCGCTCAGCCATCCTGACAGCTCTTTCCTTCCCAGGTTCATTGGGGGACTTTGACACCTGGTAGCCCGCCATTCATTTCAATTGGACATTTCGACCATTCATTCCTATGGGGGAATCTCTGGGATTCGAACCCGCGCCTCCAGTGGGGACTGCGACCCGAGCGCAGCGACTTAGACCACTCGGCCATCCTGACAGCTCTTTCCTTCCCAGGTTCATTGGGGGACTTTGACACCTGGTAGCCCGCCATTCATTTCAATGGGGCATTTTGACCGTTCATTCCTATGGGGGAATCTCTGGGATTCGAACCCTCGCCTCCAGTGGGGACTGCGACCCGAACGCAGCGACTTAGACCGCTCAGCCATCCTGACAGCTCTTTCCTTCCAATGTTCAATGGGGGACTTTGACACCTGGTAGCCCGCCATTCATTTCAATTGGGCATTTCGACCATTCATTCCTATGGGGGAATCTCTGGGATTCGAACCCGCGCCTCCAGTGGGGACTGCGACCCGAGCGCAGCGACTTAGACCGCTCAGCCATCCTGACAGCTCTTTCCTTCCAATGTTCAATGGGGGACTTTGACACCTGGTAGCCCGCCATTCATTTCAATTGGGCATTTCGACCATTCATTCCTATGGGGGAATCTCTGGGATTCGAACCCGCGCCTCCAGTGGGGACTGCGACCCAAGCGCAGCGACTTAGACCGCTCGGCCATCCTGACAGCTCTTTCCTTCCCAGGTTCATTGGGGGACTTTGACACCTGGTAGCCCGCCATTCATTTCAATGGGGCATTTCGACCATTCATTCCTATGGGGGAATCTCTGGGATTCGAACCCTCGCCTCCAGTGGGGACTGCGACCCGAACGCAGCGACTTAGACCGCTCAGCCATCCTGACAGCTCTTTCCTTCCCAGGTTCATTGGGGGACTTTGACACCTGGTAGCCCGCCATTCATTTCAATTGGACATTTCGACCATTCATTCCTATGGGGGAATCTCTGGGATTCGAACACGCGCCTCCAGTGGGGACTGCGACCCGAGCGCAGCGACTTAGACCACTCGGCCATCCTGACAGCTCTTTCCTTCCCAGGTTCATTGGGGGACTTTGACACCTGGTAGCCCGCCATTCATTTCAATGGGGCATTTTGACCGTTCATTCCTATGGGGGAATCTCTGGGATTCGAACCCTCGCCTCCAGTGGGGACTGCGACCCGAACGCAGCGACTTAGACCGCTCAGCCATCCTGACAGCTCTTTCCTTCCAATGTTCAATGGGGGACTTTGACACCTGGTAGCCCGCCATTCATTTCAATTGGGCATTTCGACCATTCATTCCTATGGGGGAATCTCTGGGATTCGAACCCGCGCCTCCAGTGGGGACTGCGACCCAAGCGCAGCGACTTAGACCGCTCGGCCATCCTGACAGCTCTTTCCTTCCCAGGTTCATTGGGGGACTTTGACACCTGGTAGCCCGCCATTCATTTCAATTGGGCATTTCGACCATTCATTCCTATGGGGGAATCTCTGGGATTCGAACCCGCGCCTCCAGTGGGGACTGCGACCCGAGCGCAGCGACTTAGACCGCTCAGCCATCCTGACAGCTCTTTCCTTCCCAGGTTCAATGGTGGACTTTGACACCTGGTAGCCCGCCATTCATTTCAATTGGGCTTTTCGACCATTCAATCCTATGGGGGAATCTCTGGGATTCGAACCCGCGCCTCCAGTGGGGACTGCGACCCGAACGCAGCGACTTAGACCGCTCAGCCATCCTGACAGCTCTTTCCTTCCAATGTTCAATGGGGGACTTTGACACCTGGTAGCCCGCCATTCATTTCAATTGGGCATTTCGACCATTCATTCCTATGGGGGAATCTCTGGGATTCGAACCCTCGCCTCCAGTGGGGACTGCGACCCGAACGCAGCGACTTAGACCGCTCAGCCATCCTGACAGCTCTTTCCTTCCAATGTTCAATGGGGGACTTTGACACCTGGTAGCCCGCCATTCATTTCAATTGGGCATTTCGACCATTCATTCCTATGGGGGAATCTCTGGGATTCGAACCCGCGCCTCCAGTGGGGACTGCGACCCGAGCGCAGCGACTTAGACCGCTCAGCCATCCTGACAGCTCTTTCCTTCCCAGGTTCATTGGGGGACTTTGACACCTGGTAGCCCGCCATTCATTTCAATGGGGCATTTCGACCATTCATTCCTATGGGGGAATCTCTGGGATTCGAACCCTCGCCTCCAGTGGGGACTGCGACCCGAACGCAGCGACTTAGACCGCTCAGCCATCCTGACAGCTCTTTCCTTCCCAGGTTCATTGGGGGACTTTGACACCTGGTAGCCCGCCATTCATTTCAATTGGACATTTCGACCATTCATTCCTATGGGGGAATCTCTGGGATTCGAACCCGCGCCTCCAGTGGGGACTGCGACCCGAGCGCAGCGACTTAGACCACTCGGCCATCCTGACAGCTCTTTCCTTCCCAGGTTCATTGGGGGACTTTGACACCTGGTAGCCCGCCATTCATTTCAATTGGGCATTTCGACCATTCATTCCTATGGGGGAATCTCTGGGATTCGAACCCGCGCCTCCAGTGGGGACTGCGACCCGAGCGCAGCGACTTAGACCACTCGGCCATCCTGACAGCTCTTTCCTTCCCAGGTTCATTGGGGGACTTTGACACCTGGTAGCCCGCCATTCATTTCAATTGGGCATTTCGACCATTCATTCCTATGGGGGAATCTCTGGGATTCGAACCCGCGCCTCCAGTGGGGACTGCGACCCAAGCGCAGCGACTTAGACCGCTCGGCCATCCTGACAGCTCTTTCCTTCCCAGGTTCATTGGGGGACTTTGACACCTGGTAGCCCGCCATTCATTTCAATGGGGCATTTCGACCATTCATTCCTATGGGGGAATCTCTGGGATTCGAACCCTCGCCTCCAGTGGGGACTGCGACCCGAACGCAGCGACTTAGACCGCTCAGCCATCCTGACAGCTCTTTCCTTCCAATGTTCAATGGGGGACTTTGACACCTGGTAGCCCGCCATTCATTTCAATTGGGCATTTCGACCATTCATTCCTATGGGGGAATCTCTGGGATTCGAACCCGCGCCTCCAGTGGGGACTGCGACCCAAGCGCAGCGACTTAGACCGCTCGGCCATCCTGACAGCTCTTTCCTTCCCAGGTTCATTGGGGGACTTTGACACCTGGTAGCCCGCCATTCATTTCAATGGGGCATTTCGACCGTTCATTCCTATGGGGGAATCTCTGGGATTCGAACCCTCGCCTCCAGTGGGGACTGCGACCCGAACGCAGCGACTTAGACCGCTCAGCCATCCTGACAGCTCTTTCCTTCCAATGTTCAATGGGGGACTTTGACACCTGGTAGCCCGCCATTCATTTCAATTGGGCATTTCGACCATTCATTCCTATGGGGGAATCTCTGGGATTCGAACCCGCGCCTCCAGTGGGGACTGCGACCCAAGCGCAGCGACTTAGACCGCTCGGCCATCCTGACAGCTCTTTCCTTCCCAGGTTCATTGGGGGACTTTGACACCTGGTAGCCCGCCATTCATTTCAATTGGGCATTTCGACCATTCATTCCTATGGGGGAATCTCTGGGATTCGAACCCGCGCCTCCAGTGGGGACTGCGACCCGAGCGCAGCGACTTAGACCGCTCAGCCATCCTGACAGCTCTTTCCTTCCCAGGTTCAATGGTGGACTTTGACACCTGGTAGCCCGCCATTCATTTCAATTGGGCTTTTCGACCATTCAATCCTATGGGGGAATCTCTGGGATTCGAACCCGCGCCTCCAGTGGGGACTGCGACCCGAACGCAGCGACTTAGACCGCTCAGCCATCCTGACAGCTCTTTCCTTCCAATGTTCAATGGGGGACTTTGACACCTGGTAGCCCGCCATTCATTTCAATTGGGCATTTCGACCATTCATTCCTATGGGGGAATCTCTGGGATTCGAACCCTCGCCTCCAGTGGGGACTGCGACCCGAACGCAGCGACTTAGACCGCTCAGCCATCCTGACAGCTCTTTCCTTCCAATGTTCAATGGGGGACTTTGACACCTGGTAGCCCGCCATTCATTTCAATTGGGCATTTCGACCATTCATTCCTATGGGGGAATCTCTGGGATTCGAACCCGCGCCTCCAGTGGGGACTGCGACCCGAGCGCAGCGACTTAGACCGCTCAGCCATCCTGACAGCTCTTTCCTTCCCAGGTTCATTGAGGGACTTTGACACCTGGTAGCCCGCCATTCATTTCAATGGGGCATTTCGACCATTCATTCCTATGGGGGAATCTCTGGGATTCGAACCCTCGCCTCCAGTGGGGACTGCGACCCGAACGCAGCGACTTAGACCGCTCAGCCATCCTGACAGCTCTTTCCTTCCCAGGTTCATTGGGGGACTTTGACACCTGGTAGCCCGCCATTCATTTCAATTGGACATTTCGACCATTCATTCCTATGGGGGAATCTCTGGGATTCGAACCCGCGCCTCCAGTGGGGACTGCGACCCGAGCGCAGCGACTTAGACCACTCGGCCATCCTGACAGCTCTTTCCTTCCCAGGTTCATTGGGGGACTTTGACACCTGGTAGCCCGCCATTCATTTCAATTGGGCATTTCGACCATTCATTCCTATGGGGGAATCTCTGGGATTCGAACCCGCGCCTCCAGTGGGGACTGCGACCCGAGCGCAGCGACTTAGACCACTCGGCCATCCTGACAGCTCTTTCCTTCCCAGGTTCATTGGGGGACTTTGACACCTGGTAGCCCGCCATTCATTTCAATTGGGCATTTCGACCATTCATTCCTATGGGGGAATCTCTGGGATTCGAACCCGCGCCTCCAGTGGGGACTGCGACCCAAGCGCAGCGACTTAGACCGCTCGGCCATCCTGACAGCTCTTTCCTTCCCAGGTTCATTGGGGGACTTTGACACCTGGTAGCCCGCCATTCATTTCAATGGGGCATTTAGACCATTCATTCCTATGGGGGAATCTCTGGGATTCGAACCCTCGCCTCCAGTGGGGACTGCGACCCGAACGCAGCGACTTAGACCGCTCAGCCATCCTGACAGCTCTTTCCTTCCAATGTTCAATGGGGGACTTTGACACCTGGTAGCCCGCCATTCATTTCAATTGGGCATTTCGACCATTCATTCCTATGGGGGAATCTCTGGGATTCGAACCCGCGCCTCCAGTGGGGACTGCGACCCAAGCGCAGCGACTTAGACCGCTCGGCCATCCTGACAGCTCTTTCCTTCCCAGGTTCATTGGGGGACTTTGACACCTGGTAGCCCGCCATTCATTTCAATTGGGCATTTCGACCATTCATTCCTATGGGGGAATCTCTGGGATTCGAACCCGCGCCTCCAGTGGGGACTGCGACCCGAGCGCAGCGACTTAGACCGCTCAGCCATCCTGACAGCTCTTTCCTTCCAATGTTCAATGGGGGACTTTGACACCTGGTAGCCCGCCATTCATTTCAATTGGGCATTTCGACCATTCATTCCTATGGGGGAATCTCTGGGATTCGAACCCGCGCCTCCAGTGGGGACTGCGACCCAAGCGCAGCGACTTAGACCGCTCGGCCATCCTGACAGCTCTTTCCTTCCCAGGTTCATTGGGGGACTTTGACACCTGGTAGCCCGCCATTCATTTCAATGGGGCATTTCGACCGTTCATTCCTATGGGGGAATCTCTGGGATTCGAACCCGCGCCTCCAGTGGGGACTGCGACCCGAACGCAGGACTTTGACACCTGGTAGCCCGCCATTCATTTCAATGGGGCATTTTGACCGTTCATTCCTATGGGGGAATCTCTGGGATTCGAACCCTCGCCTCCAGTGGGGACTGCGACCCGAACGCAGCGACTTAGACCGCTCAGCCATCCTGACAGCTCTTTCCTTCCAATGTTCAATGGGGGACTTTGACACCTGGTAGCCCGCCATTCATTTCAATTGGGCATTTCGACCATTCATTCCTATGGGGGAATCTCTGGGATTCGAACCCGCGCCTCCAGTGGGGACTGCGACCCGAGCGCAGCGACTTAGACCGCTCAGCCATCCTGACAGCTCTTTCCTTCCAATGTTCAATGGGGGACTTTGACACCTGGTAGCCCGCCATTCATTTCAATTGGGCATTTCGACCATTCATTCCTATGGGGGAATCTCTGGGATTCGAACCCGCGCCTCCAGTGGGGACTGCGACCCAAGCGCAGCGACTTAGACCGCTCGGCCATCCTGACAGCTCTTTCCTTCCCAGGTTCATTGGGGGACTTTGACACCTGGTAGCCCGCCATTCATTTTTATTGGGCATTTCGACCATTCATTCCTATGGGGGAATCTCTGGGATTCGAACCCGCGCCTCCAGTGGGGACTGCGACCCGAGCGCAGCGACTTAGACCGCTCGGCCATCCTGACAGCTCTTTCCTTCCCAGGTTCATTGGGGGACTTTGACACCTGGTAGCCCGCCATTCATTTCAATGGGGCATTTCGACCATTCATTCCTATGGGGGAATCTCTGGGATTCGAACCCTCGCCTCCAGTGGGGACTGCGACCCGAACGCAGCGACTTAGACCGCTCAGCCATCCTGACAGCTCTTTCCTTCCCAGGTTCATTGGGGGACTTTGACACCTGGTAGCCCGCCATTCATTTCAATTGGACATTTCGACCATTCATTCCTATGGGGGAATCTCTGGGATTCGAACCCGCGCCTCCAGTGGGGACTGCGACCCGAGCGCAGCGACTTAGACCACTCGGCCATCCTGACAGCTCTTTCCTTCCCAGGTTCATTGGGGGACTTTGACACCTGGTAGCCCGCCATTCATTTCAATGGGGCATTTTGACCGTTCATTCCTATGGGGGAATCTCTGGGATTCGAACCCTCGCCTCCAGTGGGGACTGCGACCCGAACGCAGCGACTTAGACCGCTCAGCCATCCTGACAGCTCTTTCCTTCCAATGTTCAATGGGGGACTTTGACACCTGGTAGCCCGCCATTCATTTCAATTGGGCATTTCGACCATTCATTCCTATGGGGGAATCTCTGGGATTCGAACCCGCGCCTCCAGTGGGGACTGCGACCCGAGCGCAGCGACTTAGACCGCTCAGCCATCCTGACAGCTCTTTCCTTCCAATGTTCAATGGGGGACTTTGACACCTGGTAGCCCGCCATTCATTTCAATTGGGCATTTCGACCATTCATTCCTATGGGGGAATCTCTGGGATTCGAACCCGCGCCTCCAGTGGGGACTGCGACCCAAGCGCAGCGACTTAGACCGCTCGGCCATCCTGACAGCTCTTTCCTTCCCAGGTTCATTGGGGGACTTTGACACCTGGTAGCCCGCCATTCATTTCAATTGGGCATTTCGACCATTCATTCCTATGGGGGAATCTCTGGGATTCGAACCCTCGCCTCCAGTGGGGACTGCGACCCGAACGCAGCGACTTAGACCGCTCAGCCATCCTGACAGCTCTTTCCTTCCAATGTTCAATGGGGGACTTTGACACCTGGTAGCCCGCCATTCATTTCAATTGGGCATTTCGACCATTCATTCCTATGGGGGAATCTCTGGGATTCGAACCCGCGCCTCCAGTGGGGACTGCGACCCAAGCGCAGCGACTTAGACCGCTCGGCCATCCTGACAGCTCTTTCCTTCCCAGGTTCATTGGGGGACTTTGACACCTGGTAGCCCGCCATTCATTTCAATTGGGCATTTCGACCATTCATTCCTATGGGGGAATCTCTGGGATTCGAACCCGCGCCTCCAGTGGGGACTGCGACCCGAGCGCAGCGACTTAGACCGCTCAGCCATCCTGACAGCTCTTTCCTTCCCAGGTTCAATGGTGGACTTTGACACCTGGTAGCCCGCCATTCATTTCAATTGGGCTTTTCGACCATTCAATCCTATGGGGGAATCTCTGGGATTCGAACCCGCGCCTCCAGTGGGGACTGCGACCCAAGCGCAGCGACTTAGACCGCTCGGCCATCCTGACAGCTCTTTCCTTCCCAGGTTCATTGGGGGACTTTGACACCTGGTAGCCCGCCATTCATTTCAATTGGGCATTTCGACCATTCATTCCTATGGGGGAATCTCTGGGATTCGAACCCGCGCCTCCAGTGGGGACTGCGACCCGAGCGCAGCGACTTAGACCGCTCAGCCATCCTGACAGCTCTTTCCTTCCAATGTTCAATGGGGGACTTTGACACCTGGTAGCCCGCCATTCATTTCAATTGGGCATTTCGACCATTCATTCCTATGGGGGAATCTCTGGGATTCGAACCCGCGCCTCCAGTGGGGACTGCGACCCAAGCGCAGCGACTTAGACCGCTCGGCCATCCTGACAGCTCTTTCCTTCCCAGGTTCATTGGGGGACTTTGACACCTGGTAGCCCGCCATTCATTTCAATGGGGCATTTCGACCGTTCATTCCTATGGGGGAATCTCTGGGATTCGAACCCGCGCCTCCAGTGGGGACTGCGACCCGAACGCAGGACTTTGACACCTGGTAGCCCGCCATTCATTTCAATGGGGCATTTTGACCGTTCATTCCTATGGGGGAATCTCTGGGATTCGAACCCTCGCCTCCAGTGGGGACTGCGACCCGAACGCAGCGACTTAGACCGCTCAGCCATCCTGACAGCTCTTTCCTTCCAATGTTCAATGGGGGACTTTGACACCTGGTAGCCCGCCATTCATTTCAATTGGGCATTTCGACCATTCATTCCTATGGGGGAATCTCTGGGATTCGAACCCGCGCCTCCAGTGGGGACTGCGACCCGAGCGCAGCGACTTAGACCGCTCAGCCATCCTGACAGCTCTTTCCTTCCAATGTTCAATGGGGGACTTTGACACCTGGTAGCCCGCCATTCATTTCAATTGGGCATTTCGACCATTCATTCCTATGGGGGAATCTCTGGGATTCGAACCCGCGCCTCCAGTGGGGACTGCGACCCAAGCGCAGCGACTTAGACCGCTCGGCCATCCTGACAGCTCTTTCCTTCCCAGGTTCATTGGGGGACTTTGACACCTGGTAGCCCGCCATTCATTTTTATTGGGCATTTCGACCATTCATTCCTATGGGGGAATCTCTGGGATTCGAACCCGCGCCTCCAGTGGGGACTGCGACCCGAGCGCAGCGACTTAGACCGCTCGGCCATCCTGACAGCTCTTTCCTTCCCAGGTTCATTGGGGGACTTTGACACCTGGTAGCCCGCCATTCATTTCAATGGGGCATTTCGACCATTCATTCCTATGGGGGAATCTCTGGGATTCGAACCCTCGCCTCCAGTGGGGACTGCGACCCGAACGCAGCGACTTAGACCGCTCAGCCATCCTGACAGCTCTTTCCTTCCCAGGTTCATTGGGGGACTTTGACACCTGGTAGCCCGCCATTCATTTCAATTGGACATTTCGACCATTCATTCCTATGGGGGAATCTCTGGGATTCGAACCCGCGCCTCCAGTGGGGACTGCGACCCGAGCGCAGCGACTTAGACCACTCGGCCATCCTGACAGCTCTTTCCTTCCCAGGTTCATTGGGGGACTTTGACACCTGGTAGCCCGCCATTCATTTCAATGGGGCATTTTGACCGTTCATTCCTATGGGGGAATCTCTGGGATTCGAACCCTCGCCTCCAGTGGGGACTGCGACCCGAACGCAGCGACTTAGACCGCTCAGCCATCCTGACAGCTCTTTCCTTCCAATGTTCAATGGGGGACTTTGACACCTGGTAGCCCGCCATTCATTTCAATTGGGCATTTCGACCATTCATTCCTATGGGGGAATCTCTGGGATTCGAACCCGCGCCTCCAGTGGGGACTGCGACCCGAGCGCAGCGACTTAGACCGCTCAGCCATCCTGACAGCTCTTTCCTTCCAATGTTCAATGGGGGACTTTGACACCTGGTAGCCCGCCATTCATTTCAATTGGGCATTTCGACCATTCATTCCTATGGGGGAATCTCTGGGATTCGAACCCGCGCCTCCAGTGGGGACTGCGACCCAAGCGCAGCGACTTAGACCGCTCGGCCATCCTGACAGCTCTTTCCTTCCCAGGTTCATTGGGGGACTTTGACACCTGGTAGCCCGCCATTCATTTCAATGGGGCATTTCGACCATTCATTCCTATGGGGGAATCTCTGGGATTCGAACCCTCGCCTCCAGTGGGGACTGCGACCCGAACGCAGCGACTTAGACCGCTCAGCCATCCTGACAGCTCTTTCCTTCCCAGGTTCATTGGGGGACTTTGACACCTGGTAGCCCGCCATTCATTTCAATTGGACATTTCGACCATTCATTCCTATGGGGGAATCTCTGGGATTCGAACACGCGCCTCCAGTGGGGACTGCGACCCGAGCGCAGCGACTTAGACCACTCGGCCATCCTGACAGCTCTTTCCTTCCCAGGTTCATTGGGGGACTTTGACACCTGGTAGCCCGCCATTCATTTCAATGGGGCATTTTGACCGTTCATTCCTATGGGGGAATCTCTGGGATTCGAACCCTCGCCTCCAGTGGGGACTGCGACCCGAACGCAGCGACTTAGACCGCTCAGCCATCCTGACAGCTCTTTCCTTCCAATGTTCAATGGGGGACTTTGACACCTGGTAGCCCGCCATTCATTTCAATTGGGCATTTCGACCATTCATTCCTATGGGGGAATCTCTGGGATTCGAACCCGCGCCTCCAGTGGGGACTGCGACCCAAGCGCAGCGACTTAGACCGCTCGGCCATCCTGACAGCTCTTTCCTTCCCAGGTTCATTGGGGGACTTTGACACCTGGTAGCCCGCCATTCATTTCAATTGGGCATTTCGACCATTCATTCCTATGGGGGAATCTCTGGGATTCGAACCCGCGCCTCCAGTGGGGACTGCGACCCGAGCGCAGCGACTTAGACCGCTCAGCCATCCTGACAGCTCTTTCCTTCCCAGGTTCAATGGTGGACTTTGACACCTGGTAGCCCGCCATTCATTTCAATTGGGCTTTTCGACCATTCAATCCTATGGGGGAATCTCTGGGATTCGAACCCGCGCCTCCAGTGGGGACTGCGACCCGAACGCAGCGACTTAGACCGCTCAGCCATCCTGACAGCTCTTTCCTTCCAATGTTCAATGGGGGACTTTGACACCTGGTAGCCCGCCATTCATTTCAATTGGGCATTTCGACCATTCATTCCTATGGGGGAATCTCTGGGATTCGAACCCTCGCCTCCAGTGGGGACTGCGACCCGAACGCAGCGACTTAGACCGCTCAGCCATCCTGACAGCTCTTTCCTTCCAATGTTCAATGGGGGACTTTGACACCTGGTAGCCCGCCATTCATTTCAATTGGGCATTTCGACCATTCATTCCTATGGGGGAATCTCTGGGATTCGAACCCGCGCCTCCAGTGGGGACTGCGACCCGAGCGCAGCGACTTAGACCGCTCAGCCATCCTGACAGCTCTTTCCTTCCCAGGTTCATTGGGGGACTTTGACACCTGGTAGCCCGCCATTCATTTCAATGGGGCATTTCGACCATTCATTCCTATGGGGGAATCTCTGGGATTCGAACCCTCGCCTCCAGTGGGGACTGCGACCCGAACGCAGCGACTTAGACCGCTCAGCCATCCTGACAGCTCTTTCCTTCCCAGGTTCATTGGGGGACTTTGACACCTGGTAGCCCGCCATTCATTTCAATTGGACATTTCGACCATTCATTCCTATGGGGGAATCTCTGGGATTCGAACCCGCGCCTCCAGTGGGGACTGCGACCCGAGCGCAGCGACTTAGACCACTCGGCCATCCTGACAGCTCTTTCCTTCCCAGGTTCATTGGGGGACTTTGACACCTGGTAGCCCGCCATTCATTTCAATTGGGCATTTCGACCATTCATTCCTATGGGGGAATCTCTGGGATTCGAACCCGCGCCTCCAGTGGGGACTGCGACCCGAGCGCAGCGACTTAGACCACTCGGCCATCCTGACAGCTCTTTCCTTCCCAGGTTCATTGGGGGACTTTGACACCTGGTAGCCCGCCATTCATTTCAATTGGGCATTTCGACCATTCATTCCTATGGGGGAATCTCTGGGATTCGAACCCGCGCCTCCAGTGGGGACTGCGACCCAAGCGCAGCGACTTAGACCGCTCAGCCATCCTGACAGCTCTTTCCTTCCAATGTTCAATGGGGGACTTTGACACCTGGTAGCCCGCCATTCATTTCAATTGGGCATTTCGACCATTCATTCCTATGGGGGAATCTCTGGGATTCGAACCCGCGCCTCCAGTGGGGACTGCGACCCGAGCGCAGCGACTTAGACCGCTCAGCCATCCTGACAGCTCTTTCCTTCCAATGTTCAATGGGGGACTTTGACACCTGGTAGCCCGCCATTCATTTCAATTGGGCATTTCGACCATTCATTCCTATGGGGGAATCTCTGGGATTCGAACCCGCGCCTCCAGTGGGGACTGCGACCCAAGCGCAGCGACTTAGACCGCTCGGCCATCCTGACAGCTCTTTCCTTCCCAGGTTCATTGGGGGACTTTGACACCTGGTAGCCCGCCATTCATTTCAATGGGGCATTTCGACCATTCATTCCTATGGGGGAATCTCTGGGATTCGAACCCTCGCCTCCAGTGGGGACTGCGACCCGAACGCAGCGACTTAGACCGCTCAGCCATCCTGACAGCTCTTTCCTTCCCAGGTTCATTGGGGGACTTTGACACCTGGTAGCCCGCCATTCATTTCAATTGGACATTTCGACCATTCATTCCTATGGGGGAATCTCTGGGATTCGAACACGCGCCTCCAGTGGGGACTGCGACCCGAGCGCAGCGACTTAGACCACTCGGCCATCCTGACAGCTCTTTCCTTCCCAGGTTCATTGGGGGACTTTGACACCTGGTAGCCCGCCATTCATTTCAATGGGGCATTTTGACCGTTCATTCCTATGGGGGAATCTCTGGGATTCGAACCCTCGCCTCCAGTGGGGACTGCGACCCGAACGCAGCGACTTAGACCGCTCAGCCATCCTGACAGCTCTTTCCTTCCAATGTTCAATGGGGGACTTTGACACCTGGTAGCCCGCCATTCATTTCAATTGGGCATTTCGACCATTCATTCCTATGGGGGAATCTCTGGGATTCGAACCCGCGCCTCCAGTGGGGACTGCGACCCAAGCGCAGCGACTTAGACCGCTCGGCCATCCTGACAGCTCTTTCCTTCCCAGGTTCATTGGGGGACTTTGACACCTGGTAGCCCGCCATTCATTTCAATTGGGCATTTCGACCATTCATTCCTATGGGGGAATCTCTGGGATTCGAACCCGCGCCTCCAGTGGGGACTGCGACCCGAGCGCAGCGACTTAGACCGCTCAGCCATCCTGACAGCTCTTTCCTTCCCAGGTTCAATGGTGGACTTTGACACCTGGTAGCCCGCCATTCATTTCAATTGGGCTTTTCGACCATTCAATCCTATGGGGGAATCTCTGGGATTCGAACCCGCGCCTCCAGTGGGGACTGCGACCCGAACGCAGCGACTTAGACCGCTCAGCCATCCTGACAGCTCTTTCCTTCCAATGTTCAATGGGGGACTTTGACACCTGGTAGCCCGCCATTCATTTCAATTGGGCATTTCGACCATTCATTCCTATGGGGGAATCTCTGGGATTCGAACCCTCGCCTCCAGTGGGGACTGCGACCCGAACGCAGCGACTTAGACCGCTCAGCCATCCTGACAGCTCTTTCCTTCCAATGTTCAATGGGGGACTTTGACACCTGGTAGCCCGCCATTCATTTCAATTGGGCATTTCGACCATTCATTCCTATGGGGGAATCTCTGGGATTCGAACCCGCGCCTCCAGTGGGGACTGCGACCCGAGCGCAGCGACTTAGACCGCTCAGCCATCCTGACAGCTCTTTCCTTCCCAGGTTCATTGGGGGACTTTGACACCTGGTAGCCCGCCATTCATTTCAATGGGGCATTTCGACCATTCATTCCTATGGGGGAATCTCTGGGATTCGAACCCTCGCCTCCAGTGGGGACTGCGACCCGAACGCAGCGACTTAGACCGCTCAGCCATCCTGACAGCTCTTTCCTTCCCAGGTTCATTGGGGGACTTTGACACCTGGTAGCCCGCCATTCATTTCAATTGGACATTTCGACCATTCATTCCTATGGGGGAATCTCTGGGATTCGAACCCGCGCCTCCAGTGGGGACTGCGACCCGAGCGCAGCGACTTAGACCACTCGGCCATCCTGACAGCTCTTTCCTTCCCAGGTTCATTGGGGGACTTTGACACCTGGTAGCCCGCCATTCATTTCAATTGGGCATTTCGACCATTCATTCCTATGGGGGAATCTCTGGGATTCGAACCCGCGCCTCCAGTGGGGACTGCGACCCGAGCGCAGCGACTTAGACCACTCGGCCATCCTGACAGCTCTTTCCTTCCCAGGTTCATTGGGGGACTTTGACACCTGGTAGCCCGCCATTCATTTCAATTGGGCATTTCGACCATTCATTCCTATGGGGGAATCTCTGGGATTCGAACCCGCGCCTCCAGTGGGGACTGCGACCCAAGCGCAGCGACTTAGACCGCTCGGCCATCCTGACAGCTCTTTCCTTCCCAGGTTCATTGGGGGACTTTGACACCTGGTAGCCCGCCATTCATTTCAATTGGGCATTTCGACCATTCATTCCTATGGGGGAATCTCTGGGATTCGAACCCGCGCCTCCAGTGGGGACTGCGACCCGAGCGCAGCGACTTAGACCGCTCAGCCATCCTGACAGCTCTTTCCTTCCAATGTTCAATGGGGGACTTTGACACCTGGTAGCCCGCCATTCATTTCAATTGGGCATTTCGACCATTCATTCCTATGGGGGAATCTCTGGGATTCGAACCCGCGCCTCCAGTGGGGACTGCGACCCAAGCGCAGCGACTTAGACCGCTCGGCCATCCTGACAGCTCTTTCCTTCCCAGGTTCATTGGGGGACTTTGACACCTGGTAGCCCGCCATTCATTTCAATGGGGCATTTCGACCGTTCATTCCTATGGGGGAATCTCTGGGATTCGAACCCGCGCCTCCAGTGGGGACTGCGACCCGAACGCAGGACTTTGACACCTGGTAGCCCGCCATTCATTTCAATGGGGCATTTTGACCGTTCATTCCTATGGGGGAATCTCTGGGATTCGAACCCTCGCCTCCAGTGGGGACTGCGACCCGAACGCAGCGACTTAGACCGCTCAGCCATCCTGACAGCTCTTTCCTTCCAATGTTCAATGGGGGACTTTGACACCTGGTAGCCCGCCATTCATTTCAATTGGGCATTTCGACCATTCATTCCTATGGGGGAATCTCTGGGATTCGAACCCGCGCCTCCAGTGGGGACTGCGACCCGAGCGCAGCGACTTAGACCGCTCAGCCATCCTGACAGCTCTTTCCTTCCAATGTTCAATGGGGGACTTTGACACCTGGTAGCCCGCCATTCATTTCAATTGGGCATTTCGACCATTCATTCCTATGGGGGAATCTCTGGGATTCGAACCCGCGCCTCCAGTGGGGACTGCGACCCAAGCGCAGCGACTTAGACCGCTCGGCCATCCTGACAGCTCTTTCCTTCCCAGGTTCATTGGGGGACTTTGACACCTGGTAGCCCGCCATTCATTTTTATTGGGCATTTCGACCATTCATTCCTATGGGGGAATCTCTGGGATTCGAACCCGCGCCTCCAGTGGGGACTGCGACCCGAGCGCAGCGACTTAGACCGCTCGGCCATCCTGACAGCTCTTTCCTTCCCAGGTTCATTGGGGGACTTTGACACCTGGTAGCCCGCCATTCATTTCAATGGGGCATTTCGACCATTCATTCCTATGGGGGAATCTCTGGGATTCGAACCCTCGCCTCCAGTGGGGACTGCGACCCGAACGCAGCGACTTAGACCGCTCAGCCATCCTGACAGCTCTTTCCTTCCCAGGTTCATTGGGGGACTTTGACACCTGGTAGCCCGCCATTCATTTCAATTGGACATTTCGACCATTCATTCCTATGGGGGAATCTCTGGGATTCGAACCCGCGCCTCCAGTGGGGACTGCGACCCGAGCGCAGCGACTTAGACCACTCGGCCATCCTGACAGCTCTTTCCTTCCCAGGTTCATTGGGGGACTTTGACACCTGGTAGCCCGCCATTCATTTCAATGGGGCATTTTGACCGTTCATTCCTATGGGGGAATCTCTGGGATTCGAACCCTCGCCTCCAGTGGGGACTGCGACCCGAACGCAGCGACTTAGACCGCTCAGCCATCCTGACAGCTCTTTCCTTCCAATGTTCAATGGGGGACTTTGACACCTGGTAGCCCGCCATTCATTTCAATTGGGCATTTCGACCATTCATTCCTATGGGGGAATCTCTGGGATTCGAACCCGCGCCTCCAGTGGGGACTGCGACCCAAGCGCAGCGACTTAGACCGCTCGGCCATCCTGACAGCTCTTTCCTTCCCAGGTTCATTGGGGGACTTTGACACCTGGTAGCCCGCCATTCATTTCAATGGGGCATTTCGACCATTCATTCCTATGGGGGAATCTCTGGGATTCGAACCCTCGCCTCCAGTGGGGACTGCGACCCGAACGCAGCGACTTAGACCGCTCAGCCATCCTGACAGCTCTTTCCTTCCCAGGTTCATTGGGGGACTTTGACACCTGGTAGCCCGCCATTCATTTCAATTGGACATTTCGACCATTCATTCCTATGGGGGAATCTCTGGGATTCGAACACGCGCCTCCAGTGGGGACTGCGACCCGAGCGCAGCGACTTAGACCACTCGGCCATCCTGACAGCTCTTTCCTTCCCAGGTTCATTGGGGGACTTTGACACCTGGTAGCCCGCCATTCATTTCAATGGGGCATTTTGACCGTTCATTCCTATGGGGGAATCTCTGGGATTCGAACCCTCGCCTCCAGTGGGGACTGCGACCCGAACGCAGCGACTTAGACCGCTCAGCCATCCTGACAGCTCTTTCCTTCCAATGTTCAATGGGGGACTTTGACACCTGGTAGCCCGCCATTCATTTCAATTGGGCATTTCGACCATTCATTCCTATGGGGGAATCTCTGGGATTCGAACCCGCGCCTCCAGTGGGGACTGCGACCCAAGCGCAGCGACTTAGACCGCTCGGCCATCCTGACAGCTCTTTCCTTCCCAGGTTCATTGGGGGACTTTGACACCTGGTAGCCCGCCATTCATTTCAATTGGGCATTTCGACCATTCATTCCTATGGGGGAATCTCTGGGATTCGAACCCGCGCCTCCAGTGGGGACTGCGACCCGAGCGCAGCGACTTAGACCGCTCAGCCATCCTGACAGCTCTTTCCTTCCCAGGTTCAATGGTGGACTTTGACACCTGGTAGCCCGCCATTCATTTCAATTGGGCTTTTCGACCATTCAATCCTATGGGGGAATCTCTGGGATTCGAACCCGCGCCTCCAGTGGGGACTGCGACCCGAACGCAGCGACTTAGACCGCTCAGCCATCCTGACAGCTCTTTCCTTCCAATGTTCAATGGGGGACTTTGACACCTGGTAGCCCGCCATTCATTTCAATTGGGCATTTCGACCATTCATTCCTATGGGGGAATCTCTGGGATTCGAACCCTCGCCTCCAGTGGGGACTGCGACCCGAACGCAGCGACTTAGACCGCTCAGCCATCCTGACAGCTCTTTCCTTCCAATGTTCAATGGGGGACTTTGACACCTGGTAGCCCGCCATTCATTTCAATTGGGCATTTCGACCATTCATTCCTATGGGGGAATCTCTGGGATTCGAACCCGCGCCTCCAGTGGGGACTGCGACCCGAGCGCAGCGACTTAGACCGCTCAGCCATCCTGACAGCTCTTTCCTTCCCAGGTTCATTGGGGGACTTTGACACCTGGTAGCCCGCCATTCATTTCAATGGGGCATTTCGACCATTCATTCCTATGGGGGAATCTCTGGGATTCGAACCCTCGCCTCCAGTGGGGACTGCGACCCGAACGCAGCGACTTAGACCGCTCAGCCATCCTGACAGCTCTTTCCTTCCCAGGTTCATTGGGGGACTTTGACACCTGGTAGCCCGCCATTCATTTCAATTGGACATTTCGACCATTCATTCCTATGGGGGAATCTCTGGGATTCGAACCCGCGCCTCCAGTGGGGACTGCGACCCGAGCGCAGCGACTTAGACCACTCGGCCATCCTGACAGCTCTTTCCTTCCCAGGTTCATTGGGGGACTTTGACACCTGGTAGCCCGCCATTCATTTCAATTGGGCATTTCGACCATTCATTCCTATGGGGGAATCTCTGGGATTCGAACCCGCGCCTCCAGTGGGGACTGCGACCCAAGCGCAGCGACTTAGACCGCTCGGCCATCCTGACAGCTCTTTCCTTCCCAGGTTCATTGGGGGACTTTGACACCTGGTAGCCCGCCATTCATTTCAATTGGGCATTTCGACCATTCATTCCTATGGGGGAATCTCTGGGATTCGAACCCGCGCCTCCAGTGGGGACTGCGACCCGAGCGCAGCGACTTAGACCGCTCAGCCATCCTGACAGCTCTTTCCTTCCAATGTTCAATGGGGGACTTTGACACCTGGTAGCCCGCCATTCATTTCAATTGGGCATTTCGACCATTCATTCCTATGGGGGAATCTCTGGGATTCGAACCCGCGCCTCCAGTGGGGACTGCGACCCAAGCGCAGCGACTTAGACCGCTCGGCCATCCTGACAGCTCTTTCCTTCCCAGGTTCATTGGGGGACTTTGACACCTGGTAGCCCGCCATTCATTTCAATGGGGCATTTCGACCGTTCATTCCTATGGGGGAATCTCTGGGATTCGAACCCGCGCCTCCAGTGGGGACTGCGACCCGAACGCAGGACTTTGACACCTGGTAGCCCGCCATTCATTTCAATGGGGCATTTTGACCGTTCATTCCTATGGGGGAATCTCTGGGATTCGAACCCTCGCCTCCAGTGGGGACTGCGACCCGAACGCAGCGACTTAGACCGCTCAGCCATCCTGACAGCTCTTTCCTTCCAATGTTCAATGGGGGACTTTGACACCTGGTAGCCCGCCATTCATTTCAATTGGGCATTTCGACCATTCATTCCTATGGGGGAATCTCTGGGATTCGAACCCGCGCCTCCAGTGGGGACTGCGACCCGAGCGCAGCGACTTAGACCGCTCAGCCATCCTGACAGCTCTTTCCTTCCAATGTTCAATGGGGGACTTTGACACCTGGTAGCCCGCCATTCATTTCAATTGGGCATTTCGACCATTCATTCCTATGGGGGAATCTCTGGGATTCGAACCCGCGCCTCCAGTGGGGACTGCGACCCAAGCGCAGCGACTTAGACCGCTCGGCCATCCTGACAGCTCTTTCCTTCCCAGGTTCATTGGGGGACTTTGACACCTGGTAGCCCGCCATTCATTTTTATTGGGCATTTCGACCATTCATTCCTATGGGGGAATCTCTGGGATTCGAACCCGCGCCTCCAGTGGGGACTGCGACCCGAGCGCAGCGACTTAGACCGCTCGGCCATCCTGACAGCTCTTTCCTTCCCAGGTTCATTGGGGGACTTTGACACCTGGTAGCCCGCCATTCATTTCAATGGGGCATTTCGACCATTCATTCCTATGGGGGAATCTCTGGGATTCGAACCCTCGCCTCCAGTGGGGACTGCGACCCGAACGCAGCGACTTAGACCGCTCAGCCATCCTGACAGCTCTTTCCTTCCCAGGTTCATTGGGGGACTTTGACACCTGGTAGCCCGCCATTCATTTCAATTGGACATTTCGACCATTCATTCCTATGGGGGAATCTCTGGGATTCGAACCCGCGCCTCCAGTGGGGACTGCGACCCGAGCGCAGCGACTTAGACCACTCGGCCATCCTGACAGCTCTTTCCTTCCCAGGTTCATTGGGGGACTTTGACACCTGGTAGCCCGCCATTCATTTCAATGGGGCATTTTGACCGTTCATTCCTATGGGGGAATCTCTGGGATTCGAACCCTCGCCTCCAGTGGGGACTGCGACCCGAACGCAGCGACTTAGACCGCTCAGCCATCCTGACAGCTCTTTCCTTCCAATGTTCAATGGGGGACTTTGACACCTGGTAGCCCGCCATTCATTTCAATTGGGCATTTCGACCATTCATTCCTATGGGGGAATCTCTGGGATTCGAACCCGCGCCTCCAGTGGGGACTGCGACCCAAGCGCAGCGACTTAGACCGCTCGGCCATCCTGACAGCTCTTTCCTTCCCAGGTTCATTGGGGGACTTTGACACCTGGTAGCCCGCCATTCATTTCAATGGGGCATTTCGACCATTCATTCCTATGGGGGAATCTCTGGGATTCGAACCCTCGCCTCCAGTGGGGACTGCGACCCGAACGCAGCGACTTAGACCGCTCAGCCATCCTGACAGCTCTTTCCTTCCCAGGTTCATTGGGGGACTTTGACACCTGGTAGCCCGCCATTCATTTCAATTGGACATTTCGACCATTCATTCCTATGGGGGAATCTCTGGGATTCGAACACGCGCCTCCAGTGGGGACTGCGACCCGAGCGCAGCGACTTAGACCACTCGGCCATCCTGACAGCTCTTTCCTTCCCAGGTTCATTGGGGGACTTTGACACCTGGTAGCCCGCCATTCATTTCAATGGGGCATTTTGACCGTTCATTCCTATGGGGGAATCTCTGGGATTCGAACCCTCGCCTCCAGTGGGGACTGCGACCCGAACGCAGCGACTTAGACCGCTCAGCCATCCTGACAGCTCTTTCCTTCCAATGTTCAATGGGGGACTTTGACACCTGGTAGCCCGCCATTCATTTCAATTGGGCATTTCGACCATTCATTCCTATGGGGGAATCTCTGGGATTCGAACCCGCGCCTCCAGTGGGGACTGCGACCCAAGCGCAGCGACTTAGACCGCTCGGCCATCCTGACAGCTCTTTCCTTCCCAGGTTCATTGGGGGACTTTGACACCTGGTAGCCCGCCATTCATTTCAATTGGGCATTTCGACCATTCATTCCTATGGGGGAATCTCTGGGATTCGAACCCGCGCCTCCAGTGGGGACTGCGACCCGAGCGCAGCGACTTAGACCGCTCAGCCATCCTGACAGCTCTTTCCTTCCCAGGTTCAATGGTGGACTTTGACACCTGGTAGCCCGCCATTCATTTCAATTGGGCTTTTCGACCATTCAATCCTATGGGGGAATCTCTGGGATTCGAACCCGCGCCTCCAGTGGGGACTGCGACCCGAACGCAGCGACTTAGACCGCTCAGCCATCCTGACAGCTCTTTCCTTCCAATGTTCAATGGGGGACTTTGACACCTGGTAGCCCGCCATTCATTTCAATTGGGCATTTCGACCATTCATTCCTATGGGGGAATCTCTGGGATTCGAACCCTCGCCTCCAGTGGGGACTGCGACCCGAACGCAGCGACTTAGACCGCTCAGCCATCCTGACAGCTCTTTCCTTCCAATGTTCAATGGGGGACTTTGACACCTGGTAGCCCGCCATTCATTTCAATTGGGCATTTCGACCATTCATTCCTATGGGGGAATCTCTGGGATTCGAACCCGCGCCTCCAGTGGGGACTGCGACCCGAGCGCAGCGACTTAGACCGCTCAGCCATCCTGACAGCTCTTTCCTTCCCAGGTTCATTGGGGGACTTTGACACCTGGTAGCCCGCCATTCATTTCAATGGGGCATTTCGACCATTCATTCCTATGGGGGAATCTCTGGGATTCGAACCCTCGCCTCCAGTGGGGACTGCGACCCGAACGCAGCGACTTAGACCGCTCAGCCATCCTGACAGCTCTTTCCTTCCCAGGTTCATTGGGGGACTTTGACACCTGGTAGCCCGCCATTCATTTCAATTGGACATTTCGACCATTCATTCCTATGGGGGAATCTCTGGGATTCGAACCCGCGCCTCCAGTGGGGACTGCGACCCGAGCGCAGCGACTTAGACCACTCGGCCATCCTGACAGCTCTTTCCTTCCCAGGTTCATTGGGGGACTTTGACACCTGGTAGCCCGCCATTCATTTCAATTGGGCATTTCGACCATTCATTCCTATGGGGGAATCTCTGGGATTCGAACCCGCGCCTCCAGTGGGGACTGCGACCCGAGCGCAGCGACTTAGACCACTCGGCCATCCTGACAGCTCTTTCCTTCCCAGGTTCATTGGGGGACTTTGACACCTGGTAGCCCGCCATTCATTTCAATTGGGCATTTCGACCATTCATTCCTATGGGGGAATCTCTGGGATTCGAACCGGCGCCTCCAGTGGGGACTGCGACCCAAGCGCAGCGACTTAGACCGCTCGGCCATCCTGACAGCTCTTTCCTTCCCAGGTTCATTGGGGGACTTTGACACCTGGTAGCCCGCCATTCATTTCAATGGGGCATTTCGACCATTCATTCCTATGGGGGAATCTCTGGGATTCGAACCCTCGCCTCCAGTGGGGACTGCGACCCGAACGCAGCGACTTAGACCGCTCAGCCATCCTGACAGCTCTTTCCTTCCAATGTTCAATGGGGGACTTTGACACCTGGTAGCCCGCCATTCATTTCAATTGGGCATTTCGACCATTCATTCCTATGGGGGAATCTCTGGGATTCGAACCCGCGCCTCCAGTGGGGACTGCGACCCAAGCGCAGCGACTTAGACCGCTCGGCCATCCTGACAGCTCTTTCCTTCCCAGGTTCATTGGGGGACTTTGACACCTGGTAGCCCGCCATTCATTTCAATGGGGCATTTCGACCGTTCATTCCTATGGGGGAATCTCTGGGATTCGAACCCTCGCCTCCAGTGGGGACTGCGACCCGAACGCAGCGACTTAGACCGCTCAGCCATCCTGACAGCTCTTTCCTTCCAATGTTCAATGGGGGACTTTGACACCTGGTAGCCCGCCATTCATTTCAATTGGGCATTTCGACCATTCATTCCTATGGGGGAATCTCTGGGATTCGAACCCGCGCCTCCAGTGGGGACTGCGACCCAAGCGCAGCGACTTAGACCGCTCGGCCATCCTGACAGCTCTTTCCTTCCCAGGTTCATTGGGGGACTTTGACACCTGGTAGCCCGCCATTCATTTCAATTGGGCATTTCGACCATTCATTCCTATGGGGGAATCTCTGGGATTCGAACCCGCGCCTCCAGTGGGGACTGCGACCCGAGCGCAGCGACTTAGACCGCTCAGCCATCCTGACAGCTCTTTCCTTCCCAGGTTCAATGGTGGACTTTGACACCTGGTAGCCCGCCATTCATTTCAATTGGGCTTTTCGACCATTCAATCCTATGGGGGAATCTCTGGGATTCGAACCCGCGCCTCCAGTGGGGACTGCGACCCGAACGCAGCGACTTAGACCGCTCAGCCATCCTGACAGCTCTTTCCTTCCAATGTTCAATGGGGGACTTTGACACCTGGTAGCCCGCCATTCATTTCAATTGGGCATTTCGACCATTCATTCCTATGGGGGAATCTCTGGGATTCGAACCCTCGCCTCCAGTGGGGACTGCGACCCGAACGCAGCGACTTAGACCGCTCAGCCATCCTGACAGCTCTTTCCTTCCAATGTTCAATGGGGGACTTTGACACCTGGTAGCCCGCCATTCATTTCAATTGGGCATTTCGACCATTCATTCCTATGGGGGAATCTCTGGGATTCGAACCCGCGCCTCCAGTGGGGACTGCGACCCGAGCGCAGCGACTTAGACCGCTCAGCCATCCTGACAGCTCTTTCCTTCCCAGGTTCATTGGGGGACTTTGACACCTGGTAGCCCGCCATTCATTTCAATGGGGCATTTCGACCATTCATTCCTATGGGGGAATCTCTGGGATTCGAACCCTCGCCTCCAGTGGGGACTGCGACCCGAACGCAGCGACTTAGACCGCTCAGCCATCCTGACAGCTCTTTCCTTCCCAGGTTCATTGGGGGACTTTGACACCTGGTAGCCCGCCATTCATTTCAATTGGACATTTCGACCATTCATTCCTATGGGGGAATCTCTGGGATTCGAACCCGCGCCTCCAGTGGGGACTGCGACCCGAGCGCAGCGACTTAGACCACTCGGCCATCCTGACAGCTCTTTCCTTCCCAGGTTCATTGGGGGACTTTGACACCTGGTAGCCCGCCATTCATTTCAATTGGGCATTTCGACCATTCATTCCTATGGGGGAATCTCTGGGATTCGAACCCGCGCCTCCAGTGGGGACTGCGACCCGAGCGCAGCGACTTAGACCACTCGGCCATCCTGACAGCTCTTTCCTTCCCAGGTTCATTGGGGGACTTTGACACCTGGTAGCCCGCCATTCATTTCAATTGGGCATTTCGACCATTCATTCCTATGGGGGAATCTCTGGGATTCGAACCCGCGCCTCCAGTGGGGACTGCGACCCAAGCGCAGCGACTTAGACCGCTCGGCCATCCTGACAGCTCTTTCCTTCCCAGGTTCATTGGGGGACTTTGACACCTGGTAGCCCGCCATTCATTTCAATGGGGCATTTCGACCATTCATTCCTATGGGGGAATCTCTGGGATTCGAACCCTCGCCTCCAGTGGGGACTGCGACCCGAACGCAGCGACTTAGACCGCTCAGCCATCCTGACAGCTCTTTCCTTCCAATGTTCAATGGGGGACTTTGACACCTGGTAGCCCGCCATTCATTTCAATTGGGCATTTCGACCATTCATTCCTATGGGGGAATCTCTGGGATTCGAACCCGCGCCTCCAGTGGGGACTGCGACCCAAGCGCAGCGACTTAGACCGCTCGGCCATCCTGACAGCTCTTTCCTTCCCAGGTTCATTGGGGGACTTTGACACCTGGTAGCCCGCCATTCATTTCAATTGGGCATTTCGACCATTCATTCCTATGGGGGAATCTCTGGGATTCGAACCCGCGCCTCCAGTGGGGACTGCGACCCGAGCGCAGCGACTTAGACCGCTCAGCCATCCTGACAGCTCTTTCCTTCCCAGGTTCAATGGTGGACTTTGACACCTGGTAGCCCGCCATTCATTTCAATTGGGCTTTTCGACCATTCAATCCTATGGGGGAATCTCTGGGATTCGAACCCGCGCCTCCAGTGGGGACTGCGACCCGAGCGCAGCGACTTAGACCACTCGGCCATCCTGACAGCTCTTTCCTTCCCAGGTTCATTGGGGGACTTTGACACCTGGTAGCCCGCCATTCATTTCAATGGGGCATTTCGACCATTCATTCCTATGGGGGAATCTCTGGGATTCGAACCCTTGCCTCCAGTGGGGACTGCGACCCGAACGCAGCGACTTAGACCGCTCAGCCATCCTGACAGCTCTTTCCTTCCCAGGTTCATTGGGGGACTTTGACACCTGGTAGCCCGCCATTCATTTCAATTGGACATTTCGACCATTCATTCCTATGGGGGAATCTCTGGGATTCGAACCCGCGCCTCCAGTGGGGACTGCGACCCGAGCGCAGCGACTTAGACCACTCGGCCATCCTGACAGCTCTTTCCTTCCCAGGTTCATTGGGGGACTTTGACACCTGGTAGCCCGCCATTCATTTCAATTGGGCATTTCGACCATTCATTCCTATGGGGGAATCTCTGGGATTCGAACCCTCGCCTCCAGTGGGGACTGCGACCCGAACGCAGCGACTTAGACCGCTCAGCCATCCTGACAGCTCTTTCCTTCCAATGTTCAATGGGGGACTTTGACACCTGGTAGCCCGCCATTCATTTCAATTGGGCATTTCGACCATTCATTCCTATGGGGGAATCTCTGGGATTCGAACCCGCGCCTCCAGTGGGGACTGCGACCCGAGCGCAGCGACTTAGACCGCTCAGCCATCCTGACAGCTCTTTCCTTCCAATGTTCAATGGGGGACTTTGACACCTGGTAGCCCGCCATTCATTTCAATTGGGCATTTCGACCATTCATTCCTATGGGGGAATCTCTGGGATTCGAACCCGCGCCTCCAGTGGGGACTGCGACCCAAGCGCAGCGACTTAGACCGCTCGGCCATCCTGACAGCTCTTTCCTTCCCAGGTTCATTGGGGGACTTTGACACCTGGTAGCCCGCCATTCATTTCAATGGGGCATTTCGACCATTCATTCCTATGGGGGAATCTCTGGGATTCGAACCCGCGCCTCCAGTGGGGACTGCGACCCGAGCGCAGCGACTTAGACCGCTCAGCCATCCTGACAGCTCTTTCCTTCCAATGTTCAATGGGGGACTTTGACACCTGGTAGCCCGCCATTCATTTCAATTGGGCATTTCGACCATTCATTCCTATGGGGGAATCTCTGGGATTCGAACCCGCGCCTCCAGTGGGGACTGCGACCCAAGCGCAGCGACTTAGACCGCTCGGCCATCCTGACAGCTCTTTCCTTCCCAGGTTCATTGGGGGACTTTGACACCTGGTAGCCCGCCATTCATTTTTATTGGGCATTTCGACCATTCATTCCTATGGGGGAATCTCTGGGATTCGAACCCGCGCCTCCAGTGGGGACTGCGACCCGAGCGCAGCGACTTAGACCGCTCGGCCATCCTGACAGCTCTTTCCTTCCCAGGTTCATTGGGGGACTTTGACACCTGGTAGCCCGCCATTCATTTCAATGGGGCATTTCGACCATTCATTCCTATGGGGGAATCTCTGGGATTCGAACCCTCGCCTCCAGTGGGGACTGCGACCCGAACGCAGCGACTTAGACCGCTCAGCCATCCTGACAGCTCTTTCCTTCCCAGGTTCATTGGGGGACTTTGACACCTGGTAGCCCGCCATTCATTTCAATTGGACATTTCGACCATTCATTCCTATGGGGGAATCTCTGGGATTCGAACCCGCGCCTCCAGTGGGGACTGCGACCCGAGCGCAGCGACTTAGACCACTCGGCCATCCTGACAGCTCTTTCCTTCCCAGGTTCATTGGGGGACTTTGACACCTGGTAGCCCGCCATTCATTTCAATGGGGCATTTTGACCGTTCATTCCTATGGGGGAATCTCTGGGATTCGAACCCTCGCCTCCAGTGGGGACTGCGACCCGAACGCAGCGACTTAGACCGCTCAGCCATCCTGACAGCTCTTTCCTTCCAATGTTCAATGGGGGACTTTGACACCTGGTAGCCCGCCATTCATTTCAATTGGGCATTTCGACCATTCATTCCTATGGGGGAATCTCTGGGATTCGAACCCGCGCCTCCAGTGGGGACTGCGACCCGAGCGCAGCGACTTAGACCGCTCAGCCATCCTGACAGCTCTTTCCTTCCAATGTTCAATGGGGGACTTTGACACCTGGTAGCCCGCCATTCATTTCAATTGGGCATTTCGACCATTCATTCCTATGGGGGAATCTCTGGGATTCGAACCCGCGCCTCCAGTGGGGACTGCGACCCGAGCGCAGCGACTTAGACCACTCGGCCATCCTGACAGCTCTTTCCTTCCCAGGTTCATTGGGGGACTTTGACACCTGGTAGCCCGCCATTCATTTCAATGGGGCATTTCGACCATTCATTCCTATGGGGGAATCTCTGGGATTCGAACCCTCGCCTCCAGTGGGGACTGCGACCCGAACGCAGCGACTTAGACCGCTCAGCCATCCTGACAGCTCTTTCCTTCCCAGGTTCATTGGGGGACTTTGACACCTGGTAGCCCGCCATTCATTTCAATTGGACATTTCGACCATTCATTCCTATGGGGGAATCTCTGGGATTCGAACCCGCGCCTCCAGTGGGGACTGCGACCCGAGCGCAGCGACTTAGACCACTCGGCCATCCTGACAGCTCTTTCCTTCCCAGGTTCATTGGGGGACTTTGACACCTGGTAGCCCGCCATTCATTTCAATGGGGCATTTTGACCGTTCATTCCTATGGGGGAATCTCTGGGATTCGAACCCTCGCCTCCAGTGGGGACTGCGACCCGAACGCAGCGACTTAGACCGCTCAGCCATCCTGACAGCTCTTTCCTTCCAATGTTCAATGGGGGACTTTGACACCTGGTAGCCCGCCATTCATTTCAATTGGGCATTTCGACCATTCATTCCTATGGGGGAATCTCTGGGATTCGAACCCGCGCCTCCAGTGGGGACTGCGACCCAAGCGCAGCGACTTAGACCGCTCGGCCATCCTGACAGCTCTTTCCTTCCCAGGTTCATTGGGGGACTTTGACACCTGGTAGCCCGCCATTCATTTCAATTGGGCATTTCGACCATTCATTCCTATGGGGGAATCTCTGGGATTCGAACCCGCGCCTCCAGTGGGGACTGCGACCCGAGCGCAGCGACTTAGACCGCTCAGCCATCCTGACAGCTCTTTCCTTCCCAGGTTCAATGGTGGACTTTGACACCTGGTAGCCCGCCATTCATTTCAATTGGGCTTTTCGACCATTCAATCCTATGGGGGAATCTCTGGGATTCGAACCCGCGCCTCCAGTGGGGACTGCGACCCGAACGCAGCGACTTAGACCGCTCAGCCATCCTGACAGCTCTTTCCTTCCAATGTTCAATGGGGGACTTTGACACCTGGTAGCCCGCCATTCATTTCAATTGGGCATTTCGACCATTCATTCCTATGGGGGAATCTCTGGGATTCGAACCCTCGCCTCCAGTGGGGACTGCGACCCGAACGCAGCGACTTAGACCGCTCAGCCATCCTGACAGCTCTTTCCTTCCAATGTTCAATGGGGGACTTTGACACCTGGTAGCCCGCCATTCATTTCAATTGGGCATTTCGACCATTCATTCCTATGGGGGAATCTCTGGGATTCGAACCCGCGCCTCCAGTGGGGACTGCGACCCGAGCGCAGCGACTTAGACCGCTCAGCCATCCTGACAGCTCTTTCCTTCCCAGGTTCATTGGGGGACTTTGACACCTGGTAGCCCGCCATTCATTTCAATGGGGCATTTCGACCATTCATTCCTATGGGGGAATCTCTGGGATTCGAACCCTCGCCTCCAGTGGGGACTGCGACCCGAACGCAGCGACTTAGACCGCTCAGCCATCCTGACAGCTCTTTCCTTCCCAGGTTCATTGGGGGACTTTGACACCTGGTAGCCCGCCATTCATTTCAATTGGACATTTCGACCATTCATTCCTATGGGGGAATGTCTGGGATTCGAACCCGCGCCTCCAGTGGGGACTGCGACCCGAGCGCAGCGACTTAGACCACTCGGCCATCCTGACAGCTCTTTCCTTCCCAGGTTCATTGGGGGACTTTGACACCTGGTAGCCCGCCATTCATTTCAATTGGGCATTTCGACCATTCATTCCTATGGGGGAATCTCTGGGATTCGAACCCGCGCCTCCAGTGGGGACTGCGACCCGAGCGCAGCGACTTAGACCACTCGGCCATCCTGACAGCTCTTTCCTTCCCAGGTTCATTGGGGGACTTTGACACCTGGTAGCCCGCCATTCATTTCAATTGGGCATTTCGACCATTCATTCCTATGGGGGAATCTCTGGGATTCGAACCCGCGCCTCCAGTGGGGACTGCGACCCAAGCGCAGCGACTTAGACCGCTCGGCCATCCTGACAGCTCTTTCCTTCCCAGGTTCATTGGGGGACTTTGACACCTGGTAGCCCGCCATTCATTTCAATGGGGCATTTCGACCATTCATTCCTATGGGGGAATCTCTGGGATTCGAACCCTCGCCTCCAGTGGGGACTGCGACCCGAACGCAGCGACTTAGACCGCTCAGCCATCCTGACAGCTCTTTCCTTCCCAGGTTCATTGGGGGACTTTGACACCTGGTAGCCCGCCATTCATTTCAATGGGGCATTTCGACCATTCATTCCTATGGGGGAATCTCTGGGATTCGAACCCTTGCCTCCAGTGGGGACTGCGACCCGAACGCAGCGACTTAGACCGCTCAGCCATCCTGACAGCTCTTTCCTTCCCAGGTTCATTGGGGGACTTTGACACCTGGTAGCCCGCCATTCATTTCAATTGGACATTTCGACCATTCATTCCTATGGGGGAATCTCTGGGATTCGAACCCGCGCCTCCAGTGGGGACTGCGACCCGAGCGCAGCGACTTAGACCACTCGGCTATCCTGACAGCTCTTTCCTTCCCAGGTTCATTGGGGGACTTTGACACCTGGTAGCCCGCCATTCATTTCAATGGGGCATTTCGACCGTTCATTCCTATGGGGGAATCTCTGGGATTCGAACCCTCGCCTCCAGTGGGGACTGCGACCCGAACGCAGCGACTTAGACCGCTCAGCCATCCTGACAGCTCTTTCCTTCCAATGTTCAATGGGGGACTTTGACACCTGGTAGCCCGCCATTCATTTCAATGGGGCATTTCGACCGTTCATTCCTATGGGGGAATCTCTGGGATTCGAACCCGCGCCTTCAGTGGGGACTGCGACCCGAGCGCAGCGACTTAGACCACTCGGCCATCCTGACAGCTCTTTCCTTCCCAGGTTCATTGGGGGACTTTGACACCTGGTAGCCCGCCATTCATTTTTATTGGGCATTTCGACCATTCATTCCTATGGGGGAATCTCTGGGATTCGAACCCGCGCCTCCAGTGGGGACTGCGACCCGAGCGCAGCGACTTAGACCACTCGGCCATCCTGACAGCTCTTTCCTTCCCAGGTTCATTGGGGGACTTTGACACCTGGTAGCCCGCCATTCATTTCAATGGGGCATTTCGACCATTCATTCCTATGGGGGAATCTCTGGGATTCGAACCCTCGCCTCCAGTGGGGACTGCGACCCGAACGCAGCGACTTAGACCGCTCAGCCATCCTGACAGCTCTTTCCTTCCCAGGTTCAATGGTGGACTTTGACACCTGGTAGCCCGCCATTCATTTCAATTGGGCTTTTCGACCATTCAATCCTATGGGGGAATCTCTGGGATTCGAACCCGCGCCTCCAGTGGGGACTGCGACCCGAGCGCAGCGACTTAGACCACTCGGCTATCCTGACAGCTCTTTCCTTCCAATGTTCAATGGGGGACTTTGACACCTGGTAGCCCGCCATTCATTTCAATTGGGCATTTCGACCATTCATTCCTATGGGGGAATCTCTGGGATTCGAACCCGCGCCTCCAGTGGGGACTGCGACCCGAGCGCAGCGACTTAGACCACTCGGCCATCCTGACAGCTCTTTCCTTCCCAGGTTCATTGGGGGACTTTGACACCTGGTAGCCCGCCATTCATTTCAATTGGGCATTTCGACCATTCATTCCTATGGGGGAATCTCTGGGATTCGAACCCGCGCCTCCAGTGGGGACTGCGACCCGAGCGCAGCGACTTAGACCACTCGGCCATCCTGACAGCTCTTTCCTTCCCAGGTTCATTGGGGGACTTTGACACCTGGTAGCCCGCCATTCATTTCAATGGGGCATTTCGACCATTCATTCCTATGGGGGAATCTCTGGGATTCGAACCCTCGCCCCCAGTGGGGACTGCGACCCGAACGCAGCGACTTAGACCGCTCAGCCATCCTGACAGCTCTTTCCTTCCAATGTTCAATGGGGGACTTTGACACCTGGTAGCCCGCCATTCATTTCAATTGGGCATTTCGACCATTCATTCCTATGGGGGAATCTCTGGGATTCGAACCCGCGCCTCCAGTGGGGACTGCGACCCAAGCGCAGCGACTTAGACCGCTCGGCCATCCTGACAGCTCTTTCCTTCCCAGGTTCATTGGGGGACTTTGACACCTGGTAGCCCGCCATTCATTTCAATTGGGCATTTCGACCATTCATTCCTATGGGGGAATCTCTGGGATTCGAACCCGCGCCTCCAGTGGGGACTGCGACCCGAGCGCAGCGACTTAGACCGCTCAGCCATCCTGACAGCTCTTTCCTTCCCAGGTTCAATGGTGGACTTTGACACCTGGTAGCCCGCCATTCATTTCAATTGGGCTTTTCGACCATTCAATCCTATGGGGGAATCTCTGGGATTCGAACCCGCGCCTCCAGTGGGGACTGCGACCCGAGCGCAGCGACTTAGACCACTCGGCCATCCTGACAGCTCTTTCCTTCCCAGGTTCATTGGGGGACTTTGACACCTGGTAGCCCGCCATTCATTTCAATGGGGCATTTCGACCATTCATTCCTATGGGGGAATCTCTGGGATTCGAACCCTTGCCTCCAGTGGGGACTGCGACCCGAACGCAGCGACTTAGACCGCTCAGCCATCCTGACAGCTCTTTCCTTCCCAGGTTCATTGGGGGACTTTGACACCTGGTAGCCCGCCATTCATTTCAATTGGACATTTCGACCATTCATTCCTATGGGGGAATCTCTGGGATTCGAACCCGCGCCTCCAGTGGGGACTGCGACCCGAGCGCAGCGACTTAGACCACTCGGCTATCCTGACAGCTCTTTCCTTCCCAGGTTCATTGGGGGACTTTGACACCTGGTAGCCCGCCATTCATTTCAATGGGGCATTTCGACCGTTCATTCCTATGGGGGAATCTCTGGGATTCGAACCCTCGCCTCCAGTGGGGACTGCGACCCGAACGCAGCGACTTAGACCGCTCAGCCATCCTGACAGCTCTTTCCTTCCAATGTTCAATGGGGGACTTTGACACCTGGTAGCCCGCCATTCATTTCAATTGGGCATTTCGACCATTCATTCCTATGGGGGAATCTCTGGGATTCGAACCCGCGCCTCCAGTGGGGACTGCGACCCGAGCGCAGCGACTTAGACCACTCGGCCATCCTGACAGCTCTTTCCTTCCCAGGTTCATTGGGGGACTTTGACACCTGGTAGCCCGCCATTCATTTTTATTGGGCATTTCGACCATTCATTCCTATGGGGGAATCTCTGGGATTCGAACCCGCGCCTCCAGTGGGGACTGCGACCCGAGCGCAGCGACTTAGACCACTCGGCCATCCTGACAGCTCTTTCCTTCCCAGGTTCATTGGGGGACTTTGACACCTGGTAGCCCGCCATTCATTTCAATTGGACATTTCGACCATTCATTCCTATGGGGAAATCTCTGGGATTCGAACCCGCGCCTCCAGTGGGGACTGCGACCCGAGCGCAGCGACTTAGACCACTCGGCCATCCTGACAGCTCTTTCCTTCCCAGGTTCATTGGGGGACTTTGACACCTGGTAGCCCGCCATTCATTTTTATTGGGCATTTCGACCATTCATTCCTATGGGGGAATCTCTGGGATTCGAACCCGCGCCTCCAGTGGGGACTGCGACCCGAGCGCAGCGACTTAGACCACTCGGCCATCCTGACAGCTCTTTCCTTCCCAGGTTCATTGGGGGACTTTGACACCTGGTAGCCCGCCATTCATTTCAATGGGGCATTTCGACCATTCATTCCTATGGGGGAATCTCTGGGATTCGAACCCTCGCCTCCAGTGGGGACTGCGACCCGAACGCAGCGACTTAGACCGCTCAGCCATCCTGACAGCTCTTTCCTTCCCAGGTTCATTGGGGGACTTTGACACCTGGTAGCCCGCCATTCATTTCAATTGGACATTTCGACCATTCATTCCTATGGGGGAATCTCTGGGATTCGAACCCGCGCCTCCAGTGGGGACTGCGACCCGAGCGCAGCGACTTAGACCACTCGGCCATCCTGACAGCTCTTTCCTTCCAATGTTCAATGGGGGACTTTGACACCTGGTAGCCCGCCATTCATTTCAATTGGGCATTTCGACCATTCATTCCTATGGGGGAATCTCTGGGATTCGAACCCGCGCCTCCAGTGGGGACTGCGACCCGAGCGCAGCGACTTAGACCGCTCAGCCATCCTGACAGCTCTTTCCTTCCCAGGTTCATTGGGGGACTTTGACACCTGGTAGCCCGCCATTCATTTCAATTGGGCATTTCGACCATTCATTCCTATGGGGGAATCTCTGGGATTCGAACCCGCGCCTCCAGTGGGGACTGCGACCCGAGCGCAGCGACTTAGACCGCTCAGCCATCCTGACAGCTCTTTCCTTCCCAGGTTCATTGGGGGACTTTGACACCTGGTAGCCCGCCATTCATTTCAATTGGGCATTTCGACCATTCATTCCTATGGGGGAATCTCTGGGATTCGAACCCGCACCTCCAGTGGGGACTGCGACCCGAGCGCAGCGACTTAGACCGCTCAGCCATCCTGACAGCTCTTTCCTTCCCAGGTTCAATGGGGGACTTTGACACCTGGTAGCCCGCCATTCATTTCAATGGGGCATTTCGACCATTCATTCCTATGGGGGAATCTCTGGGATTCGAACCCTCGCCTCCAGTGGGGACTGCGACCCGAACGCAGCGACTTAGACCGCTCAGCCATCCTGACAGCTCTTTCCTTCCCAGGTTCAATGGTGGACTTTGACACCTGGTAGCCCGCCATTCATTTCAATTGGGCTTTTCGACCATTCAATCCTATGGGGGAATCTCTGGGATTCGAACCCGCGCCTCCAGTGGGGACTGCGACCCGAGCGCAGCGACTTAGACCACTCGGCCATCCTGACAGCTCTTTCCTTCCCAGGTTCATTGGGGGACTTTGACACCTGGTAGCCCGCCATTCATTTCAATGGGGCATTTCGACCATTCATTCCTATGGGGGAATCTCTGGGATTCGAACCCTTGCCTCCAGTGGGGACTGCGACCCGAACGCAGCGACTTAGACCGCTCAGCCATCCTGACAGCTCTTTCCTTCCCAGGTTCATTGGGGGACTTTGACACCTGGTAGCCCGCCATTCATTTCAATTGGACATTTCGACCATTCATTCCTATGGGGGAATCTCTGGGATTCGAACCCGCGCCTCCAGTGGGGACTGCGACCCGAGCGCAGCGACTTAGACCACTCGGCTATCCTGACAGCTCTTTCCTTCCCAGGTTCATTGGGGGACTTTGACACCTGGTAGCCCGCCATTCATTTCAATGGGGCATTTCGACCGTTCATTCCTATGGGGGAATCTCTGGGATTCGAACCCTCGCCTCCAGTGGGGACTGCGACCCGAACGCAGCGACTTAGACCGCTCAGCCATCCTGACAGCTCTTTCCTTCCAATGTTCAATGGGGGACTTTGACACCTGGTAGCCCGCCATTCATTTCAATTGGGCATTTCGACCATTCATTCCTATGGGGGAATCTCTGGGATTCGAACCCGCGCCTCCAGTGGGGACTGCGACCCGAGCGCAGCGACTTAGACCACTCGGCCATCCTGACAGCTCTTTCCTTCCCAGGTTCATTGGGGGACTTTGACACCTGGTAGCCCGCCATTCATTTCAATTGGGCATTTCGACCATTCATTCCTATGGGGGAATCTCTGGGATTCGAACCCGCGCCTCCAGTGGGGACTGCGACCCGAGCGCAGCGACTTAGACCACTCGGCCATCCTGACAGCTCTTTCCTTCCCAGGTTCATTGGGGGACTTTGACACCTGGTAGCCCGCCATTCATTTCAATGGGGCATTTCGACCATTCATTCCTATGGGGGAATCTCTGGGATTCGAACCCTCGCCCCCAGTGGGGACTGCGACCCGAACGCAGCGACTTAGACCGCTCAGCCATCCTGACAGCTCTTTCCTTCCAATGTTCAATGGGGGACTTTGACACCTGGTAGCCCGCCATTCATTTCAATTGGGCATTTCGACCATTCATTCCTATGGGGGAATCTCTGGGATTCGAACCCGCGCCTCCAGTGGGGACTGCGACCCGAGCGCAGCGACTTAGACCGCTCGGCCATCCTGACAGCTCTTTCCTTCCCAGGTTCATTGGGGGACTTTGACACCTGGTAGCCCGCCATTCATTTCAATTGGGCATTTCGACCATTCATTCCTATGGGGGAATCTCTGGGATTCGAACCCGCGCCTCCAGTGGGGACTGCGACCCGAGCGCAGCGACTTAGACCGCTCAGCCATCCTGACAGCTCTTTCCTTCCCAGGTTCAATGGTGGACTTTGACACCTGGTAGCCCGCCATTCATTTCAATTGGGCTTTTCGACCATTCAATCCTATGGGGGAATCTCTGGGATTCGAACCCGCGCCTCCAGTGGGGACTGCGACCCGAGCGCAGCGACTTAGACCACTCGGCCATCCTGACAGCTCTTTCCTTCCCAGGTTCATTGGGGGACTTTGACACCTGGTAGCCCGCCATTCATTTCAATGGGGCATTTCGACCATTCATTCCTATGGGGGAATCTCTGGGATTCGAACCCTTGCCTCCAGTGGGGACTGCGACCCGAACGCAGCGACTTAGACCGCTCAGCCATCCTGACAGCTCTTTCCTTCCCAGGTTCATTGGGGGACTTTGACACCTGGTAGCCCGCCATTCATTTCAATTGGACATTTCGACCATTCATTCCTATGGGGGAATCTCTGGGATTCGAACCCGCGCCTCCAGTGGGGACTGCGACCCGAGCGCAGCGACTTAGACCACTCGGCTATCCTGACAGCTCTTTCCTTCCCAGGTTCATTGGGGGACTTTGACACCTGGTAGCCCGCCATTCATTTCAATGGGGCATTTCGACCGTTCATTCCTATGGGGGAATCTCTGGGATTCGAACCCTCGCCTCCAGTGGGGACTGCGACCCGAACGCAGCGACTTAGACCGCTCAGCCATCCTGACAGCTCTTTCCTTCCAATGTTCAATGGGGGACTTTGACACCTGGTAGCCCGCCATTCATTTCAATTGGGCATTTCGACCATTCATTCCTATGGGGGAATCTCTGGGATTCGAACCCGCGCCTCCAGTGGGGACTGCGACCCGAGCGCTGCGACTTAGACCACTCGGCCATCCTGACAGCTCTTTCCTTCCCAGGTTCATTGGGGGACTTTGACACCTGGTAGCCCGCCATTCATTTTTATTGGGCATTTCGACCATTCATTCCTATGGGGGAATCTCTGGGATTCGAACCCGCGCCTCCAGTGGGGACTGCGACCCGAGCGCAGCGACTTAGACCACTCGGCCATCCTGACAGCTCTTTCCTTCCCAGGTTCATTGGGGGACTTTGACACCTGGTAGCCCGCCATTCATTTCAATGGGGCATTTCGACCATTCATTCCTATGGGGGAATCTCTGGGATTCGAACCCTCGCCTCCAGTGGGGACTGCGACCCGAACGCAGCGACTTAGACCGCTCAGCCATCCTGACAGCTCTTTCCTTCCCAGGTTCATTGGGGGACTTTGACACCTGGTAGCCCGCCATTCATTTTTATTGGGCATTTCGACCATTCATTCCTATGGGGGAATCTCTGGGATTCGAACCCTCGCCTCTAGTGGGGACTGCGACCCGAACGCAGCGACTTAGACCGCTCAGCCATCCTGACAGCTCTTTCCTTCCAATGTTCAATGGGGGACTTTGACACCTGGTAGCCCGCCATTCATTTCAATTGGGCATTTCGACCATTCATTCCTATGGGGGAATCTCTGGGATTCGAACCCGCGCCTCCAGTGGGGACTGCGACCCGAGCGCAGCGACTTAGACCGCTCAGCCATCCTGACAGCTCTTTCCTTCCCAGGTTCATTGGGGGACTTTGACACCTGGTAGCCCGCCATTCATTTCAATTGGGCATTTCGACCATTCATTCCTATGGGGGAATCTCTGGGATTCGAACCCGCGCCTCCAGTGGGGACTGCGACCCGAGCGCAGCGACTTAGACCGCTCAGCCATCCTGACAGCTCTTTCCTTCCCAGGTTCATTGGGGGACTTTGACACCTGGTAGCCCGCCATTCATTTCAATTGGGCATTTCGACCATTCATTCCTATGGGGGAATCTCTGGGATTCGAACCCGCACCTCCAGTGGGGACTGCGACCCGAGCGCAGCGACTTAGACCGCTCAGCCATCCTGACAGCTCTTTCCTTCCCAGGTTCAATGGGGGACTTTGACACCTGGTAGCCCGCCATTCATTTCAATGGGGCATTTCGACCATTCATTCCTATGGGGGAATCTCTGGGATTCGAACCCTCGCCTCCAGTGGGGACTGCGACCCGAACGCAGCGACTTAGACCGCTCAGCCATCCTGACAGCTCTTTCCTTCCCAGGTTCAATGGTGGACTTTGACACCTGGTAGCCCGCCATTCATTTCAATTGGGCTTTTCGACCATTCAATCCTATGGGGGAATCTCTGGGATTCGAACCCGCGCCTCCAGTGGGGACTGCGACCCGAGCGCAGCGACTTAGACCACTCGGCCATCCTGACAGCTCTTTCCTTCCCAGGTTCATTGGGGGACTTTGACACCTGGTAGCCCGCCATTCATTTCAATGGGGCATTTCGACCATTCATTCCTATGGGGGAATCTCTGGGATTCGAACCCTTGCCTCCAGTGGGGACTGCGACCCGAACGCAGCGACTTAGACCGCTCAGCCATCCTGACAGCTCTTTCCTTCCCAGGTTCATTGGGGGACTTTGACACCTGGTAGCCCGCCATTCATTTCAATTGGACATTTCGACCATTCATTCCTATGGGGGAATCTCTGGGATTCGAACCCGCGCCTCCAGTGGGGACTGCGACCCGAGCGCAGCGACTTAGACCACTCGGCTATCCTGACAGCTCTTTCCTTCCCAGGTTCATTGGGGGACTTTGACACCTGGTAGCCCGCCATTCATTTCAATGGGGCATTTCGACCGTTCATTCCTATGGGGGAATCTCTGGGATTCGAACCCTCGCCTCCAGTGGGGACTGCGACCCGAACGCAGCGACTTAGACCGCTCAGCCATCCTGACAGCTCTTTCCTTCCAATGTTCAATGGGGGACTTTGACACCTGGTAGCCCGCCATTCATTTCAATTGGGCATTTCGACCATTCATTCCTATGGGGGAATCTCTGGGATTCGAACCCGCGCCTCCAGTGGGGACTGCGACCCGAGCGCAGCGACTTAGACCACTCGGCCATCCTGACAGCTCTTTCCTTCCCAGGTTCATTGGGGGACTTTGACACCTGGTAGCCCGCCATTCATTTCAATTGGGCATTTCGACCATTCATTCCTATGGGGGAATCTCTGGGATTCGAACCCGCGCCTCCAGTGGGGACTGCGACCCGAGCGCAGCGACTTAGACCACTCGGCCATCCTGACAGCTCTTTCCTTCCCAGGTTCATTGGGGGACTTTGACACCTGGTAGCCCGCCATTCATTTCAATTGGGCATTTCGACCATTCATTCCTATGGGGGAATCTCTGGGATTCGAACCCGCGCCTCCAGTGGGGACTGCGACCCGAGCGCAGCGACTTAGACCACTCGGCCATCCTGACAGCTCTTTCCTTCCCAGGTTCATTGGGGGACTTTGACACCTGGTAGCCCGCCATTCATTTCAATGGGGCATTTCGACCATTCATTCCTATGGGGGAATCTCTGGGATTCGAACCCTCGCCTCCAGTGGGGACTGCGACCCGAACGCAGCGACTTAGACCGCTCAGCCATCCTGACAGCTCTTTCCTTCCCAGGTTCATTGGGGGACTTTGACACCTGGTAGCCCGCCATTCATTTTTATTGGGCATTTCGACCATTCATTCCTATGGGGGAATCTCTGGGATTCGAACCCTCGCCTCTAGTGGGGACTGCGACCCGAACGCAGCGACTTAGACCGCTCAGCCATCCTGACAGCTCTTTCCTTCCAATGTTCAATGGGGGACTTTGACACCTGGTAGCCCGCCATTCATTTCAATTGGGCATTTCGACCATTCATTCCTATGGGGGAATCTCTGGGATTCGAACCCGCGCCTCCAGTGGGGACTGCGACCCGAGCGCAGCGACTTAGACCGCTCAGCCATCCTGACAGCTCTTTCCTTCCCAGGTTCATTGGGGGACTTTGACACCTGGTAGCCCGCCATTCATTTCAATTGGGCATTTCGACCATTCATTCCTATGGGGGAATCTCTGGGATTCGAACCCGCGCCTCCAGTGGGGACTGCGACCCGAGCGCAGCGACTTAGACCGCTCAGCCATCCTGACAGCTCTTTCCTTCCCAGGTTCATTGGGGGACTTTGACACCTGGTAGCCCGCCATTCATTTCAATTGGGCATTTCGACCATTCATTCCTATGGGGGAATCTCTGGGATTCGAACCCGCACCTCCAGTGGGGACTGCGACCCGAGCGCAGCGACTTAGACCGCTCAGCCATCCTGACAGCTCTTTCCTTCCCAGGTTCAATGGGGGACTTTGACACCTGGTAGCCCGCCATTCATTTCAATGGGGCATTTCGACCATTCATTCCTATGGGGGAATCTCTGGGATTCGAACCCTCGCCTCCAGTGGGGACTGCGACCCGAACGCAGCGACTTAGACCGCTCAGCCATCCTGACAGCTCTTTCCTTCCCAGGTTCAATGGTGGACTTTGACACCTGGTAGCCCGCCATTCATTTCAATTGGGCTTTTCGACCATTCAATCCTATGGGGGAATCTCTGGGATTCGAACCCGCGCCTCCAGTGGGGACTGCGACCCGAGCGCAGCGACTTAGACCACTCGGCCATCCTGACAGCTCTTTCCTTCCCAGGTTCATTGGGGGACTTTGACACCTGGTAGCCCGCCATTCATTTCAATGGGGCATTTCGACCATTCATTCCTATGGGGGAATCTCTGGGATTCGAACCCTTGCCTCCAGTGGGGACTGCGACCCGAACGCAGCGACTTAGACCGCTCAGCCATCCTGACAGCTCTTTCCTTCCCAGGTTCATTGGGGGACTTTGACACCTGGTAGCCCGCCATTCATTTCAATTGGACATTTCGACCATTCATTCCTATGGGGGAATCTCTGGGATTCGAACCCGCGCCTCCAGTGGGGACTGCGACCCGAGCGCAGCGACTTAGACCACTCGGCTATCCTGACAGCTCTTTCCTTCCCAGGTTCATTGGGGGACTTTGACACCTGGTAGCCCGCCATTCATTTCAATGGGGCATTTCGACCGTTCATTCCTATGGGGGAATCTCTGGGATTCGAACCCTCGCCTCCAGTGGGGACTGCGACCCGAACGCAGCGACTTAGACCGCTCAGCCATCCTGACAGCTCTTTCCTTCCAATGTTCAATGGGGGACTTTGACACCTGGTAGCCCGCCATTCATTTCAATTGGGCATTTCGACCATTCATTCCTATGGGGGAATCTCTGGGATTCGAACCCGCGCCTCCAGTGGGGACTGCGACCCGAGCGCAGCGACTTAGACCACTCGGCCATCCTGACAGCTCTTTCCTTCCCAGGTTCATTGGGGGACTTTGACACCTGGTAGCCCGCCATTCATTTCAATTGGGCATTTCGACCATTCATTCCTATGGGGGAATCTCTGGGATTCGAACCCGCGCCTCCAGTGGGGACTGCGACCCGAGCGCAGCGACTTAGACCACTCGGCCATCCTGACAGCTCTTTCCTTCCCAGGTTCATTGGGGGACTTTGACACCTGGTAGCCCGCCATTCATTTCAATGGGGCATTTCGACCATTCATTCCTATGGGGGAATCTCTGGGATTCGAACCCTCGCCCCCAGTGGGGACTGCGACCCGAACGCAGCGACTTAGACCGCTCAGCCATCCTGACAGCTCTTTCCTTCCAATGTTCAATGGGGGACTTTGACACCTGGTAGCCCGCCATTCATTTCAATTGGGCATTTCGACCATTCATTCCTATGGGGGAATCTCTGGGATTCGAACCCGCGCCTCCAGTGGGGACTGCGACCCAAGCGCAGCGACTTAGACCGCTCGGCCATCCTGACAGCTCTTTCCTTCCCAGGTTCATTGGGGGACTTTGACACCTGGTAGCCCGCCATTCATTTCAATTGGGCATTTCGACCATTCATTCCTATGGGGGAATCTCTGGGATTCGAACCCGCGCCTCCAGTGGGGACTGCGACCCGAGCGCAGCGACTTAGACCGCTCAGCCATCCTGACAGCTCTTTCCTTCCCAGGTTCAATGGTGGACTTTGACACCTGGTAGCCCGCCATTCATTTCAATTGGGCTTTTCGACCATTCAATCCTATGGGGGAATCTCTGGGATTCGAACCCGCGCCTCCAGTGGGGACTGCGACCCGAGCGCAGCGACTTAGACCACTCGGCCATCCTGACAGCTCTTTCCTTCCCAGGTTCATTGGGGGACTTTGACACCTGGTAGCCCGCCATTCATTTCAATGGGGCATTTCGACCATTCATTCCTATGGGGGAATCTCTGGGATTCGAACCCTTGCCTCCAGTGGGGACTGCGACCCGAACGCAGCGACTTAGACCGCTCAGCCATCCTGACAGCTCTTTCCTTCCCAGGTTCATTGGGGGACTTTGACACCTGGTAGCCCGCCATTCATTTCAATTGGACATTTCGACCATTCATTCCTATGGGGGAATCTCTGGGATTCGAACCCGCGCCTCCAGTGGGGACTGCGACCCGAGCGCAGCGACTTAGACCACTCGGCTATCCTGACAGCTCTTTCCTTCCCAGGTTCATTGGGGGACTTTGACACCTGGTAGCCCGCCATTCATTTCAATGGGGCATTTCGACCGTTCATTCCTATGGGGGAATCTCTGGGATTCGAACCCTCGCCTCCAGTGGGGACTGCGACCCGAACGCAGCGACTTAGACCGCTCAGCCATCCTGACAGCTCTTTCCTTCCAATGTTCAATGGGGGACTTTGACACCTGGTAGCCCGCCATTCATTTCAATTGGGCATTTCGACCATTCATTCCTATGGGGGAATCTCTGGGATTCGAACCCGCGCCTCCAGTGGGGACTGCGACCCGAGCGCAGCGACTTAGACCACTCGGCCATCCTGACAGCTCTTTCCTTCCCAGGTTCATTGGGGGACTTTGACACCTGGTAGCCCGCCATTCATTTTTATTGGGCATTTCGACCATTCATTCCTATGGGGGAATCTCTGGGATTCGAACCCGCGCCTCCAGTGGGGACTGCGACCCGAGCGCAGCGACTTAGACCACTCGGCCATCCTGACAGCTCTTTCCTTCCCAGGTTCATTGGGGGACTTTGACACCTGGTAGCCCGCCATTCATTTCAATGGGGCATTTCGACCATTCATTCCTATGGGGGAATCTCTGGGATTCGAACCCTCGCCTCCAGTGGGGACTGCGACCCGAACGCAGCGACTTAGACCGCTCAGCCATCCTGACAGCTCTTTCCTTCCCAGGTTCATTGGGGGACTTTGACACCTGGTAGCCCGCCATTCATTTCAATTGGACATTTCGACCATTCATTCCTATGGGGGAATCTCTGGGATTCGAACCCGCGCCTCCAGTGGGGACTGCGACCCGAGCGCAGCGACTTAGACCACTCGGCCATCCTGACAGCTCTTTCCTTCCCAGGTTCATTGGGGGACTTTGACACCTGGTAGCCCGCCATTCATTTCAATGGGGCATTTTGACCGTTCATTCCTATGATGGAATCTCTGGGATTCGAACCCTCGCCTCCAGTGGGGACTGCGACCCGAACGCAGCGACTTAGACCGCTCGGCCATCCTGACAGCTCTTTCCTTCCCAGGTTCATTGGGGGACTTTGACACCTGGTAGCCCGCCATTCATTTTTATTGGGCATTTCGACCATTCATTCCTATGGGGGAATCTCTGGGATTCGAACCCTCGCCTCTAGTGGGGACTGCGACCCGAACGCAGCGACTTAGACCGCTCAGCCATCCTGACAGCTCTTTCCTTCCAATGTTCAATGGGGGACTTTGACACCTGGTAGCCCGCCATTCATTTCAATTGGGCATTTCGACCATTCATTCCTATGGGGGAATCTCTGGGATTCGAACCCGCGCCTCCAGTGGGGACTGCGACCCGAGCGCAGCGACTTAGACCGCTCAGCCATCCTGACAGCTCTTTCCTTCCCAGGTTCATTGGGGGACTTTGACACCTGGTAGCCCGCCATTCATTTCAATTGGGCATTTCGACCATTCATTCCTATGGGGGAATCTCTGGGATTCGAACCCGCGCCTCCAGTGGGGACTGCGACCCGAGCGCAGCGACTTAGACCGCTCAGCCATCCTGACAGCTCTTTCCTTCCCAGGTTCATTGGGGGACTTTGACACCTGGTAGCCCGCCATTCATTTCAATTGGGCATTTCGACCATTCATTCCTATGGGGGAATCTCTGGGATTCGAACCCGCACCTCCAGTGGGGACTGCGACCCGAGCGCAGCGACTTAGACCGCTCAGCCATCCTGACAGCTCTTTCCTTCCCAGGTTCAATGGGGGACTTTGACACCTGGTAGCCCGCCATTCATTTCAATTGGGCTTTTCGACCATTCAATCCTATGGGGGAATCTCTGGGATTCGAACCCGCGCCTCCAGTGGGGACTGCGACCCGAGCGCAGCGACTTAGACCACTCGGCCATCCTGACAGCTCTTTCCTTCCCAGGTTCATTGGGGGACTTTGACACCTGGTAGCCCGCCATTCATTTCAATGGGGCATTTCGACCATTCATTCCTATGGGGGAATCTCTGGGATTCGAACCCTCGCCTCCAGTGGGGACTGCGACCCGAACGCAGCGACTTAGACCGCTCAGCCATCCTGACAGCTCTTTCCTTCCCAGGTTCATTGGGGGACTTTGACACCTGGTAGCCCGCCATTCATTTCAATTGGACATTTCGACCATTCATTCCTATGGGGGAATCTCTGGGATTCGAACCCGCGCCTCCAGTGGGGACTGCGACCCGAGCGCAGCGACTTAGACCACTCGGCCATCCTGACAGCTCTTTCCTTCCCAGGTTCATTGGGGGACTTTGACACCTGGTAGCCCTCATTCATTTCAATGGGGCATTTTGACCGTTCATTCCTATGGGGGAATCTCTGGGATTCGAACCCTCGCCTCCAGTGGGGACTGCGACCAAAACGCAGCGACTTAGACCGCTCAGCCATCCTGACAGCTCTTTCCTTCCAATGTTCAATGGGGGACTTTGACACCTGGTAGCCCGCCATTCATTTCAATTGGGCATTTCGACCATTCATTCCTATGGGGGAATCTCTGGGATTCGAACCCGCGCCTCCAGTGGGGACTGCGACCCGAGCGCAGCGACTTAGACCGCTCAGCCATCCTGACAGCTCTTTCCTTCCAATGTTCAATGGGGGACTTTGACACCTGGTAGCCCGCCATTCATTTCAATTGGGCATTTCGACCATTCATTCCTATGGGGGAATCTCTGGGATTCGAACCCGCGCCTCCAGTGGGGACTGCGACCCAAGCGCAGCGACTTAGACCGCTCGGCCATCCTGACAGCTCTTTCCTTCCCAGGTTCATTGGGGGACTTTGACACCTGGTAGCCCGCCATTCATTTCAATTGGACATTTCGACCATTCATTCCTATGGGGGAATCTCTGGGATTCGAACCCGCGCCTCCAGTGGGGACTGCGACCCGAGCGCAGCGACTTAGACCACTCGGCCATCCTGACAGCTCTTTCCTTCCCAGGTTCATTGGGGGACTTTGACACCTGGTAGCCCGCCATTCATTTCAATTGGGCATTTCGACCATTCATTCCTATGGGGGAATCTCTGGGATTCGAACCCGCGCCTCCAGTGGGGACTGCGACCCGAGCGCAGCGACTTAGACCACTCGGCCATCCTGACAGCTCTTTCCTTCCCAGGTTCATTGGGGGACTTTGACACCTGGTAGCCCGCCATTCATTTCAATGGGGCATTTCGACCATTCATTCCTATGGGGGAATCTCTGGGATTCGAACCCTCGCCTCCAGTGGGGACTGCGACCCGAACGCAGCGACTTAGACCGCTCAGCCATCCTGACAGCTCTTTCCTTCCAATGTTCAATGGGGGACTTTGACACCTGGTAGCCCGCCATTCATTTCAATTGGGCATTTCGACCATTCATTCCTATGGGGGAATCTCTGGGATTCGAACCCGCGCCTCCAGTGGGGACTGCGACCCAAGCGCAGCGACTTAGACCGCTCGGCCATCCTGACAGCTCTTTCCTTCCCAGGTTCATTGGGGGACTTTGACACCTGGTAGCCCGCCATTCATTTCAATTGGGCATTTCGACCATTCATTCCTATGGGGGAATCTCTGGGATTCGAACCCGCGCCTCCAGTGGGGACTGCGACCCGAGCGCAGCGACTTAGACCGCTCAGCCATCCTGACAGCTCTTTCCTTCCCAGGTTCAATGGTGGACTTTGACACCTGGTAGCCCGCCATTCATTTCAATTGGGCTTTTCGACCATTCAATCCTATGGGGGAATCTCTGGGATTCGAACCCGCGCCTCCAGTGGGGACTGCGACCCGAGCGCAGCGACTTAGACCACTCGGCCATCCTGACAGCTCTTTCCTTCCCAGGTTCATTGGGGGACTTTGACACCTGGTAGCCCGCCATTCATTTCAATGGGGCATTTCGACCATTCATTCCTATGGGGGAATCTCTGGGATTCGAACCCTTGCCTCCAGTGGGGACTGCGACCCGAACGCAGCGACTTAGACCGCTCAGCCATCCTGACAGCTCTTTCCTTCCCAGGTTCATTGGGGGACTTTGACACCTGGTAGCCCGCCATTCATTTCAATTGGACATTTCGACCATTCATTCCTATGGGGGAATCTCTGGGATTCGAACCCGCGCCTCCAGTGGGGACTGCGACCCGAGCGCAGCGACTTAGACCACTCGGCTATCCTGACAGCTCTTTCCTTCCCAGGTTCATTGGGGGACTTTGACACCTGGTAGCCCGCCATTCATTTCAATGGGGCATTTCGACCGTTCATTCCTATGGGGGAATCTCTGGGATTCGAACCCTCGCCTCCAGTGGGGACTGCGACCCGAACGCAGCGACTTAGACCGCTCAGCCATCCTGACAGCTCTTTCCTTCCAATGTTCAATGGGGGACTTTGACACCTGGTAGCCCGCCATTCATTTCAATTGGGCATTTCGACCATTCATTCCTATGGGGGAATCTCTGGGATTCGAACCCGCGCCTTCAGTGGGGACTGCGACCCGAGCGCAGCGACTTAGACCACTCGGCCATCCTGACAGCTCTTTCCTTCCCAGGTTCATTGGGGGACTTTGACACCTGGTAGCCCGCCATTCATTTTTATTGGGCATTTCGACCATTCATTCCTATGGGGGAATCTCTGGGATTCGAACCCGCGCCTCCAGTGGGGACTGCGACCCGAGCGCAGCGACTTAGACCACTCGGCCATCCTGACAGCTCTTTCCTTCCCAGGTTCATTGGGGGACTTTGACACCTGGTAGCCCGCCATTCATTTCAATGGGGCATTTCGACCATTCATTCCTATGGGGGAATCTCTGGGATTCGAACCCGCGCCTCCAGTGGGGACTGCGACCCGAGCGCAGCGACTTAGACCACTCGGCCATCCTGACAGCTCTTTCCTTCCCAGGTTCATTGGGGGACTTTGACACCTGGTAGCCCTCATTCATTTCAATGGGGCATTTTGACCGTTCATTCCTATGGGGGAATCTCTGGGATTCGAACCCTCGCCTCCAGTGGGGACTGCGACCAAAACGCAGCGACTTAGACCGCTCAGCCATCCTGACAGCTCTTTCCTTCCAATGTTCAATGGGGGACTTTGACACCTGGTAGCCCGCCATTCATTTCAATTGGGCATTTCGACCATTCATTCCTATGGGGGAATCTCTGGGATTCGAACCCGCGCCTCCAGTGGGGACTGCGACCCGAGCGCAGCGACTTAGACCGCTCAGCCATCCTGACAGCTCTTTCCTTCCAATGTTCAATGGGGGACTTTGACACCTGGTAGCCCGCCATTCATTTCAATTGGGCATTTCGACCATTCATTCCTATGGGGGAATCTCTGGGATTCGAACCCGCGCCTCCAGTGGGGACTGCGACCCAAGCGCAGCGACTTAGACCGCTCGGCCATCCTGACAGCTCTTTCCTTCCCAGGTTCATTGGGGGACTTTGACACCTGGTAGCCCGCCATTCATTTCAATTGGACATTTCGACCATTCATTCCTATGGGGGAATCTCTGGGATTCGAACCCGCGCCTCCAGTGGGGACTGCGACCCGAGCGCAGCGACTTAGACCACTCGGCCATCCTGACAGCTCTTTCCTTCCCAGGTTCATTGGGGGACTTTGACACCTGGTAGCCCGCCATTCATTTCAATTGGGCTTTTCGACCATTCAATCCTATGGGGGAATCTCTGGGATTCGAACCCGCGCCTCCAGTGGGGACTGCGACCCGAGCGCAGCGACTTAGACCACTCGGCCATCCTGACAGCTCTTTCCTTCCCAGGTTCATTGGGGGACTTTGACACCTGGTAGCCCGCCATTCATTTCAATGGGGCATTTCGACCATTCATTCCTATGGGGGAATCTCTGGGATTCGAACCCTTGCCTCCAGTGGGGACTGCGACCCGAACGCAGCGACTTAGACCGCTCAGCCATCCTGACAGCTCTTTCCTTCCCAGGTTCATTGGGGGACTTTGACACCTGGTAGCCCGCCATTCATTTCAATTGGACATTTCGACCATTCATTCCTATGGGGGAATCTCTGGGATTCGAACCCGCGCCTCCAGTGGGGACTGCGACCCGAGCGCAGCGACTTAGACCACTCGGCTATCCTGACAGCTCTTTCCTTCCCAGGTTCATTGGGGGACTTTGACACCTGGTAGCCCGCCATTCATTTCAATGGGGCATTTCGACCGTTCATTCCTATGGGGGAATCTCTGGGATTCGAACCCTCGCCTCCAGTGGGGACTGCGACCCGAACGCAGCGACTTAGACCGCTCAGCCATCCTGACAGCTCTTTCCTTCCAATGTTCAATGGGGGACTTTGACACCTGGTAGCCCGCCATTCATTTCAATTGGGCATTTCGACCATTCATTCCTATGGGGGAATCTCTGGGATTCGAACCCGCGCCTTCAGTGGGGACTGCGACCCGAGCGCAGCGACTTAGACCACTCGGCCATCCTGACAGCTCTTTCCTTCCCAGGTTCATTGGGGGACTTTGACACCTGGTAGCCCGCCATTCATTTTTATTGGGCATTTCGACCATTCATTCCTATGGGGGAATCTCTGGGATTCGAACCCGCGCCTCCAGTGGGGACTGCGACCCGAGCGCAGCGACTTAGACCACTCGGCCATCCTGACAGCTCTTTCCTTCCCAGGTTCATTGGGGGACTTTGACACCTGGTAGCCCGCCATTCATTTCAATGGGGCATTTCGACCATTCATTCCTATGGGGGAATCTCTGGGATTCGAACCCTCGCCTCCAGTGGGGACTGCGACCCGAACGCAGCGACTTAGACCGCTCAGCCATCCTGACAGCTCTTTCCTTCCCAGGTTCATTGGGGGACTTTGACACCTGGTAGCCCGCCATTCATTTCAATTGGACATTTCGACCATTCATTCCTATGGGGGAATCTCTGGGATTCGAACCCGCGCCTCCAGTGGGGACTGCGACCCGAGCGCAGCGACTTAGACCACTCGGCCATCCTGACAGCTCTTTCCTTCCCAGGTTCATTGGGGGACTTTGACACCTGGTAGCCCGCCATTCATTTCAATGGGGCATTTTGACCGTTCATTCCTATGGGGGAATCTCTGGGATTCGAACCCTCGCCTCCAGTGGGGACTGCGACCAAAACGCAGCGACTTAGACCGCTCAGCCATCCTGACAGCTCTTTCCTTCCAATGTTCAATGGGGGACTTTGACACCTGGTAGCCCGCCATTCATTTCAATTGGGCATTTCGACCATTCATTCCTATGGGGGAATCTCTGGGATTCGAACCCGCGCCTCCAGTGGGGACTGCGACCCGAGCGCAGCGACTTAGACCGCTCAGCCATCCTGACAGCTCTTTCCTTCCAATGTTCAATGGGGGACTTTGACACCTGGTAGCCCGCCATTCATTTCAATTGGGCATTTCGACCATTCATTCCTATGGGGGAATCTCTGGGATTCGAACCCGCGCCTCCAGTGGGGACTGCGACCCAAGCGCAGCGACTTAGACCGCTCGGCCATCCTGACAGCTCTTTCCTTCCCAGGTTCATTGGGGGACTTTGACACCTGGTAGCCCGCCATTCATTTCAATTGGACATTTCGACCATTCATTCCTATGGGGGAATCTCTGGGATTCGAACCCGCGCCTCCAGTGGGGACTGCGACCCGAGCGCAGCGACTTAGACCACTCGGCCATCCTGACAGCTCTTTCCTTCCCAGGTTCATTGGGGGACTTTGACACCTGGTAGCCCGCCATTCATTTCAATTGGGCATTTCGACCATTCATTCCTATGGGGGAATCTCTGGGATTCGAACCCGCGCCTCCAGTGGGGACTGCGACCCGAGCGCAGCGACTTAGACCACTCGGCCATCCTGACAGCTCTTTCCTTCCCAGGTTTATTGGGGGACTTTGACACCTGGTAGCCCGCCATTCATTTCAATGGGGCATTTCGACCATTCATTCCTATGGGGGAATCTCTGGGATTCGAACCCTCGCCTCCAGTGGGGACTGCGACCCGAACGCAGCGACTTAGACCGCTCAGCCATCCTGACAGCTCTTTCCTTCCAATGTTCAATGGGGGACTTTGACACCTGGTAGCCCGCCATTCATTTCAATTGGGCATTTCGACCATTCATTCCTATGGGGGAATCTCTGGGATTCGAACCCGCACCTCCAGTGGGGACTGCGACCCGAGCGCAGCGACTTAGACCGCTCAGCCATCCTGACAGCTCTTTCCTTCCCAGGTTCAATGGGGGACTTTGACACCTGGTAGCCCGCCATTCATTTCAATTGGGCTTTTCGACCATTCAATCCTATGGGGGAATCTCTGGGATTCGAACCCGCGCCTCCAGTGGGGACTGCGACCCGAGCGCAGCGACTTAGACCGCTCGGCCATCCTGACAGCTCTTTCCTTCCCAGGTTCATTGGGGGACTTTGACACCTGGTAGCCCACCATTCATTTCAATTGGACATTTCGACCATTCATTCCTATGGGGAAATCTCTGGGATTCGAACCCGCGCCTCCAGTGGGGACTGCGACCCGAGCGCAGCGACTTAGACCACTCGGCCATCCTGACAGCTCTTTCCTTCCCAGGTTCATTGGGGGACTTTGACACCTGGTAGCCCGCCATTCATTTCAATGGGGCATTTTGACCGTTCATTCCTATGGGGGAATCTCTGGGATTCGAACCCTCGCCTCCAGTGGGGACTGCGACCAAAACGCAGCGACTTAGACCGCTCAGCCATCCTGACAGCTCTTTCCTTCCAATGTTCAATGGGGGACTTTGACACCTGGTAGCCCGCCATTCATTTCAATTGGGCATTTCGACCATTCATTCCTATGGGGGAATCTCTGGGATTCGAACCCGCGCCTCCAGTGGGGACTGCGACCCGAGCGCAGCGACTTAGACCGCTCAGCCATCCTGACAGCTCTTTCCTTCCAATGTTCAATGGGGGACTTTGACACCTGGTAGCCCGCCATTCATTTCAATTGGGCATTTTGACCATTCATTCCTATGGGGGAATCTCTGGGATTCGAACCCGCGCCTCCAGTGGGGACTGCGACCCAAGCGCAGCGACTTAGACCGCTCGGCCATCCTGACAGCTCTTTCCTTCCCAGGTTCATTGGGGGACTTTGACACCTGGTAGCCCGCCATTCATTTCAATTGGACATTTCGACCATTCATTCCTATGGGGGAATCTCTGGGATTCGAACCCGCGCCTCCAGTGGGGACTGCGACCCGAGCGCAGCGACTTAGACCACTCGGCCATCCTGACAGCTCTTTCCTTCCCAGGTTCATTGGGGGACTTTGACACCTGGTAGCCCGCCATTCATTTCAATTGGGCATTTCGACCATTCATTCCTATGGGGGAATCTCTGGGATTCGAACCCGCGCCTCCAGTGGGGACTGCGACCCGAGCGCAGCGACTTAGACCACTCGGCCATCCTGACAGCTCTTTCCTTCCCAGGTTCATTGGGGGACTTTGACACCTGGTAGCCCGCCATTCATTTCAATGGGGCATTTCGACCATTCATTCCTATGGGGGAATCTCTGGGATTCGAACCCTCGCCTCCAGTGGGGACTGCGACCCGAACGCAGCGACTTAGACCGCTCAGCCATCCTGACAGCTCTTTCCTTCCAATGTTCAATGGGGGACTTTGACACCTGGTAGCCCGCCATTCATTTCAATTGGGCATTTCGACCATTCATTCCTATGGGGGAATCTCTGGGATTCGAACCCGCGCCTCCAGTGGGGACTGCGACCCGAGCGCAGCGACTTAGACCACTCGGCCATCCTGACAGCTCTTTCCTTCCCAGGTTCATTGGGGGACTTTGACACCTGGTAGCCCGCCATTCATTTTTATTGGGCATTTCGACCATTCATTCCTATGGGGGAATCTCTGGGATTCGAACCCGCGCCTCCAGTGGGGACTGCGACCCGAGCGCAGCGACTTAGACCACTCGGCCATCCTGACAGCTCTTTCCTTCCCAGGTTCATTGGGGGACTTTGACACCTGGTAGCCCGCCATTCATTTCAATGGGGCATTTCGACCATTCATTCCTATGGGGGAATCTCTGGGATTCGAACCCTCGCCTCCAGTGGGGACTGCGACCCGAACGCAGCGACTTAGACCGCTCAGCCATCCTGACAGCTCTTTCCTTCCCAGGTTCATTGGGGGACTTTGACACCTGGTAGCCCGCCATTCATTTCAATTGGACATTTCGACCATTCATTCCTATGGGGGAATCTCTGGGATTCGAACCCGCGCCTCCAGTGGGGACTGCGACCCGAGCGCAGCGACTTAGACCACTCGGCCATCCTGACAGCTCTTTCCTTCCCAGGTTCATTGGGGGACTTTGACACCAGGTAGCCCGCCATTCATTTCAATGGGGCATTTTGACCGTTCATTCCTATGGGGGAATCTCTGGGATTCGAACCCTCGCCTCCAGTGGGGACTGCGACCCGAACGCAGCGACTTAGACCGCTCAGCCATCCTGACAGCTCTTTCCTTCCAATGTTCAATGGGGGACTTTGACACCTGGTAGCCCGCCATTCATTTCAATTGGGCATTTCGACCATTCATTCCTATGGGGGAATCTCTGGGATTCGAACCCGCGCCTTCAGTGGGGACTGCGACCCGAGCGCAGCGACTTAGACCACTCGGCCATCCTGACAGCTCTTTCCTTCCCAGGTTCATTGGGGGACTTTGACACCTGGTAGCCCGCCATTCATTTTTATTGGGCATTTCGACCATTCATTCCTATGGGGGAATCTATGGGATTCAAACCCGCGCCTCCAGTGGGGACTGCGACCCGAGCGCAGCGACTTAGACCACTCGGCCATCCTGACAGCTCTTTCCTTCCCAGGTTCATTGGGGGACTTTGACACCTGGTAGCCCGCCATTCATTTCAATGGGGCATTTCGACCATTCATTCCTATGGGGGAATCTCTGGGATTCGAACCCTCGCCTCCAGTGGGGACTGCGACCCGAACGCAGCGACTTAGACCGCTCAGCCATCCTGACAGCTCTTTCCTTCCCAGGTTCTTTGGGGGACTTTGACACCTGGTAGCCCGCCATTCATTTCAATTGGACATTTCGACCATTCATTCCTATGGGGGAATCTCTGGGATTCGAACCCGCGCCTCCAGTGGGGACTGCGACCCGAGCGCAGCGACTTAGACCACTCGGCCATCCTGACAGCTCTTTCCTTCCCAGGTTCATTGGGGGACTTTGACACCTGGTAGCCCGCCATTCATTTCAATGGGGCATTTTGACCGTTCATTCCTATGGGGGAATCTCTGGGATTCGAACCCTCGCCTCCAGTGGGGACTGCGACCAAAACGCAGCGACTTAGACCGCTCAGCCATCCTGACAGCTCTTTCCTTCCAATGTTCAATGGGGGACTTTGACACCTGGTAGCCCGCCATTCATTTCAATTGGGCATTTCGACCATTCATTCCTATGGGGGAATCTCTGGGATTCGAACCCGCGCCTCCAGTGGGGACTGCGACCCGAGCGCAGCGACTTAGACCGCTCAGCCATCCTGACAGCTCTTTCCTTCCAATGTTCAATGGGGGACTTTGACACCTGGTAGCCCGCCATTCATTTCAATTGGGCATTTCGACCATTCATTCCTATGGGGGAATCTCTGGGATTCGAACCCGCGCCTCCAGTGGGGACTGCGACCCAAGCGCAGCGACTTAGACCGCTCGGCCATCCTGACAGCTCTTTCCTTCCCAGGTTCATTGGGGGACTTTGACACCTGGTAGCCCGCCATTCATTTCAATTGGACATTTCGACCATTCATTCCTATGGGGGAATCTCTGGGATTCGAACCCGCGCCTCCAGTGGGGACTGCGACCCGAGCGCAGCGACTTAGACCACTCGGCCATCCTGACAGCTCTTTCCTTCCCAGGTTCATTGGGGGACTTTGACACCTGGTAGCCCGCCATTCATTTCAATTGGGCATTTCGACCATTCATTCCTATGGGGGAATCTCTGGGATTCGAACCCGCGCCTCCAGTGGGGACTGCGACCCGAGCGCAGCGACTTAGACCACTCGGCCATCCTGACAGCTCTTTCCTTCCCAGGTTCATTGGGGGACTTTGACACCTGGTAGCCCGCCATTCATTTCAATGGGGCATTTCGACCATTCATTCCTATGGGGGAATCTCTGGGATTCGAACCCTCGCCTCCAGTGGGGACTGCGACCCGAACGCAGCGACTTAGACCGCTCAGCCATCCTGACAGCTCTTTCCTTCCAATGTTCAATGGGGGACTTTGACACCTGGTAGCCCGCCATTCATTTCAATTGGGCATTTCGACCATTCATTCCTATGGGGGAATCTCTGGGATTCGAACCCGCACCTCCAGTGGGGACTGCGACCCGAGCGCAGCGACTTAGACCGCTCAGCCATCCTGACAGCTCTTTCCTTCCCAGGTTCAATGGGGGACTTTGACACCTGGTAGCCCGCCATTCATTTCAATTGGGCTTTTCGACCATTCAATCCTATGGGGGAATCTCTGGGATTCGAACCCGCGCCTCCAGTGGGGACTGCGACCCGAGCGCAGCGAATTAGACCGCTCGGCCATCCTGACAGCTCTTTCCTTCCCAGGTTCATTGGGGGACTTTGACACCTGGTAGCCCACCATTCATTTCAATTGGACATTTCGACCATTCATTCCTATGGGGAAATCTCTGGGATTCGAACCCGCGCCTCCAGTGGGGACTGCGACCCGAGCGCAGCGACTTAGACCACTCGGCCATCCTGACAGCTCTTTCCTTCCCAGGTTCATTGGGGGACTTTGACACCTGGTAGCCCGCCATTCATTTCAATGGGGCATTTTGACCGTTCATTCCTATGGGGGAATCTCTGGGATTCGAACCCTCGCCTCCAGTGGGGACTGCGACCAAAACGCAGCGACTTAGACCGCTCAGCCATCCTGACAGCTCTTTCCTTCCAATGTTCAATGGGGGACTTTGACACCTGGTAGCCCGCCATTCATTTCAATTGGGCATTTCGACCATTCATTCCTATGGGGGAATCTCTGGGATTCGAACCCGCGCCTCCAGTGGGGACTGCGACCCGAGCGCAGCGACTTAGACCGCTCAGCCATCCTGACAGCTCTTTCCTTCCAATGTTCAATGGGGGACTTTGACACCTGGTAGCCCGCCATTCATTTCAATTGGGCATTTCGACCATTCATTCCTATGGGGGAATCTCTGGGATTCGAACCCGCGCCTCCAGTGGGGACTGCGACCCAAGCGCAGCGACTTAGACCGCTCGGCCATCCTGACAGCTCTTTCCTTCCCAGGTTCATTGGGGGACTTTGACACCTGGTAGCCCGCCATTCATTTCAATTGGACATTTCGACCATTCATTCCTATGGGGGAATCTCTGGGATTCGAACCCGCGCCTCCAGTGGGGACTGCGACCCGAGCGCAGCGACTTAGACCACTCGGCCATCCTGACAGCTCTTTCCTTCCCAGGTTCATTGGGGGACTTTGACACCTGGTAGCCCGCCATTCATTTCAATTGGGCATTTCGACCATTCATTCCTATGGGGGAATCTCTGGGATTCGAACCCGCGCCTCCAGTGGGGACTGCGACCCGAGCGCAGCGACTTAGACCACTCGGCCATCCTGACAGCTCTTTCCTTCCCAGGTTCATTGGGGGACTTTGACACCTGGTAGCCCGCCATTCATTTCAATGGGGCATTTCGACCATTCATTCCTATGGGGGAATCTCTGGGATTCGAACCCTCGCCTCCAGTGGGGACTGCGACCCGAACGCAGCGACTTAGACCGCTCAGCCATCCTGACAGCTCTTTCCTTCCAATGTTCAATGGGGGACTTTGACACCTGGTAGCCCGCCATTCATTTCAATTGGGCATTTCGACCATTCATTCCTATGGGGGAATCTCTGGGATTCGAACCCGCGCCTCCAGTGGGGACTGCGACCCGAGCGCAGCGACTTAGACCACTCGGCCATCCTGACAGCTCTTTCCTTCCCAGGTTCATTGGGGGACTTTGACACCTGGTAGCCCGCCATTCATTTTTATTGGGCATTTCGACCATTCATTCCTATGGGGGAATCTCTGGGATTCGAACCCGCGCCTCCAGTGGGGACTGCGACCCGAGCGCAGCGACTTAGACCACTCGGCCATCCTGACAGCTCTTTCCTTCCCAGGTTCATTGGGGGACTTTGACACCTGGTAGCCCGCCATTCATTTTTATTGGGCATTTCGACCATTCATTCCTATGGGGGAATCTCTGGGATTCGAACCCGCGCCTCCAGTGGGGACTGCGACCCGAGCGCAGCGACTTAGACCACTCGGCCATCCTGACAGCTCTTTCCTTCCCAGGTTCATTGGGGGACTTTGACACCTGGTAGCCCACCATTCATTTCAATGGGGCATTTCGACCATTCATTCCTATGGGGGAATCTCTGGGATTCGAACCCTCGCCTCCAGTGGGGACTGCGACCCGAACGCAGCGACTTAGACCGCTCAGCCATCCTGACAGCTCTTTCCTTCCCAGGTTCATTGGGGGACTTTGACACCTGGTAGCCCGCCATTCATTTCAATTGGACATTTCGACCATTCATTCCTATGGGGGAATCTCTGGGATTCGAACCCGCGCCTCCAGTGGGGACTGCGACCCGAGCGCAGCGACTTAGACCACTCGGCCATCCTGACAGCTCTTTCCTTCCCAGGTTCATTGGGGGACTTTGACACCAGGTAGCCCGCCATTCATTTCAATGGGGCATTTTGACCGTTCATTCCTATGGGGGAATCTCTGGGATTCGAACCCTCGCCTCCAGTGGGGACTGCGACCCGAACGCAGCGACTTAGACCGCTCAGCCATCCTGACAGCTCTTTCCTTCTAATGTTCAATGGGGGACTTTGACACCTGGTAGCCCGCCATTCATTTCAATTGGGCATTTCGACCATTCATTCCTATGGGGGAATCTCTGGGATTCGAACCCGCGCCTCCAGTGGGGACTGCGACCCGAGCGCAGCGACTTAGACCACTCGGCCATCCTGACAGCTCTTTCCTTCCCAGGTTCATTGGGGGACTTTGACACCTGGTAGCCCGCCATTCATTTTTATTGGGCATTTCGACCATTCATTCCTATGGGGGAATCTCTGGGATTCGAACCCGCGCCTCCAGTGGGGACTGCGACCCGAGCGCAGCGACTTAGACCACTCGGCCATCCTGACAGCTCTTTCCTTCCCAGGTTCATTGGGGGACTTTGACACCTGGTAGCCCGCCATTCATTTCAATGGGGCATTTTGACCGTTCATTCCTATGGGGGAATCTCTGGGATTCGAACCCTCGCCTCCAGTGGGGACTGCGACCCGAACGCAGCGACTTAGACCGCTCAGCCATCCTGACAGCTCTTTCCTTCCAATGTTCAATGGGGGACTTTGACACCTGGTAGCCCGCCATTCATTTCAATGGGGCATTTCGACCATTCATTCCTATGGGGGAATCTCTGGGATTCGAACCCTCGCCTCCAGTGGGGACTGCGACCCGAACGCAGCGACTTAGACCGCTCAGCCATCCTGACAGCTCTTTCCTTCCCAGGTTCATTGGGGGACTTTGACACCTGGTAGCCCGCCATTCATTTCAATTGGACATTTCGACCATTCATTCCTATGGGGGAATCTCTGGGATTCGAACCCGCGCCTCCAGTGGGGACTGCGACCCGAGCGCAGCGACTTAGACCACTCGGCCATCCTGACAGCTCTTTCCTTCCCAGGTTCATTGGGGGACTTTGACACCTGGTAGCCCGCCATTCATTTCAATGGGGCATTTTGACCGTTCATTCCTATGGGGGAATCTCTGGGATTCGAACCCTCGCCTCCAGTGGGGACTGCGACCCGAACGCAGCGACTTAGACCGCTCGGCCATCCTGACAGCTCTTTCCTTCCCAGGTTCATTGGGGGACTTTGACACCTGGTAGCCCGCCATTCATTTTTATTGGGCATTTCGACCATTCATTCCTATGGGGGAATCTCTGGGATTCGAACCCTCGCCTCCAGTGGGGACTGCGACCCGAGCGCAGCGACTTAGACCACTCGGCCATCCTGACAGCTCTTTCCTTCCCAGGTTCATTGGGGGACTTTGACACCTGGTAGCCCGCCATTCATTTCAATTGGGCATTTCGACCATTCATTCCTATGGGGGAATCTCTGGGATTCGAACCCGCGCCTCCAGTGGGGACTGCGACCCGAGCGCAGCGACTTAGACCACTCGGCCATCCTGACAGCTCTTTCCTTCCCAGGTTCATTGGGGGACTTTGACACCTGGTAGCCCGCCATTCATTTCAATGGGGCATTTCGACCATTCATTCCTATGGGGGAATCTCTGGGATTCGAACCCTCGCCTCCAGTGGGGACTGCGACCCGAACGCAGCGACTTAGACCGCTCAGCCATCCTGACAGCTCTTTCCTTCCAATGTTCAATGGGGGACTTTGACACCTGGTAGCCCGCCATTCATTTCAATTGGGCATTTCGACCATTCATTCCTATGGGGGAATCTCTGGGATTCGAACCCGCGCCTCCAGTGGGGACTGCGACCCAAGCGCAGCGACTTAGACCGCTCGGCCATCCTGACAGCTCTTTCCTTCCCAGGTTCATTGGGGGACTTTGACACCTGGTAGCCCGCCATTCATTTCAATTGGGCATTTCGACCATTCATTCCTATGGGGGAATCTCTGGGATTCGAACCCGCGCCTCCAGTGGGGACTGCGACCCGAGCGCAGCGACTTAGACCGCTCAGCCATCCTGACAGCTCTTTCCTTCCCAGGTTCAATGGTGGACTTTGACACCTGGTAGCCCGCCATTCATTTCAATTGGGCTTTTCGACCATTCAATCCTATGGGGGAATCTCTGGGATTCGAACCCGCGCCTCCAGTGGGGACTGCGACCCGAGCGCAGCGACTTAGACCACTCGGCCATCCTGACAGCTCTTTCCTTCCCAGGTTCATTGGGGGACTTTGACACCTGGTAGCCCGCCATTCATTTCAATTGGACATTTCGACCATTCATTCCTATGGGGGAATCTCTGGGATTCGAACCCGCGCCTCCAGTGGGGACTGCGACCCGAGCGCAGCGACTTAGACCACTCGGCTATCCTGACAGCTCTTTCCTTCCCAGGTTCATTGGGGGACTTTGACACCTGGTAGCCCGCCATTCATTTCAATGGGGCATTTCGACCGTTCATTCCTATGGGGGAATCTCTGGGATTCGAACCCTCGCCTCCAGTGGGGACTGCGACCCGAACGCAGCGACTTAGACCGCTCAGCCATCCTGACAGCTCTTTCCTTCCAATGTTCAATGGGGGACTTTGACACCTGGTAGCCCGCCATTCATTTCAATTGGGCATTTCGACCGTTCATTCCTATGGGGGAATCTCTGGGATTCGAACCCTCGCCTCCAGTGGGGACTGCGACCCGAACGCAGCGACTTAGACCGCTCAGCCATCCTGACAGCTCTTTCCTTCCAATGTTCAATGGGGGACTTTGACACCTGGTAGCCCGCCATTCATTTCAATTGGGCATTTCGACCATTCATTCCTATGGGGGAATCTCTGGGATTCGAACCCGCGCCTCCAGTGGGGACTGCGACCCGAGCGCAGCGACTTAGACCACTCGGCCATCCTGACAGCTCTTTCCTTCCCAGGTTCATTGGGGGACTTTGACACCTGGTAGCCCGCCATTCATTTTTATTGGGCATTTCGACCATTCATTCCTATGGGGGAATCTCTGGGATTCGAACCCGCGCCTCCAGTGGGGACTGCGACCCGAGCGCAGCGACTTAGACCACTCGGCCATCCTGACAGCTCTTTCCTTCCCAGGTTCATTGGGGGACTTTGACACCTGGTAGCCCGCCATTCATTTCAATGGGGCATTTCGACCATTCATTCCTATGGGGGAATCTCTGGGATTCGAACCCTCGCCTCCAGTGGGGACTGCGACCCGAACGCAGCGACTTAGACCGCTCAGCCATCCTGACAGCTCTTTCCTTCCCAGGTTCATTGGGGGACTTTGACACCTGGTAGCCCGCCATTCATTTCAATTGGACATTTCGACCATTCATTCCTATGGGGGAATCTCTGGGATTCGAACCCGCGCCTCCAGTGGGGACTGCGACCCGAGCGCAGCGACTTAGACCACTCGGCCATCCTGACAGCTCTTTCCTTCCAATGTTCAATGGGGGACTTTGACACCTGGTAGCCCGCCATTCATTTCAATTGGGCATTTCGACCATTCATTCCTATGGGGGAATCTCTGGGATTCGAACCCGCGCCTCCAGTGGGGACTGCGACCCAAGCGCAGCGACTTAGACCGCTCGGCCATCCTGACAGCTCTTTCCTTCCCAGGTTCATTGGGGGACTTTGACACCTGGTAGCCCGCCATTCATTTCAATTGGGCATTTCGACCATTCATTCCTATGGGGGAATCTCTGGGATTCGAACCCGCGCCTCCAGTGGGGACTGCGACCCGAGCGCAGCGACTTAGACCGCTCAGCCATCCTGACAGCTCTTTCCTTCCCAGGTTCAATGGTGGACTTTGACACCTGGTAGCCCGCCATTCATTTCAATTGGGCTTTTCGACCATTCAATCCTATGGGGGAATCTCTGGGATTCGAACCCGCGCCTCCAGTGGGGACTGCGACCCGAGCGCAGCGACTTAGACCACTCGGCCATCCTGACAGCTCTTTCCTTCCCAGGTTCATTGGGGGACTTTGACACCTGGTAGCCCGCCATTCATTTCAATTGGACATTTCGACCATTCATTCCTATGGGGGAATCTCTGGGATTCGAACCCGCGCCTCCAGTGGGGACTGCGACCCGAGCGCAGCGACTTAGACCACTCGGCTATCCTGACAGCTCTTTCCTTCCCAGGTTCATTGGGGGACTTTGACACCTGGTAGCCCGCCATTCATTTCAATGGGGCATTTCGACCGTTCATTCCTATGGGGGAATCTCTGGGATTCGAACCCTCGCCTCCAGTGGGGACTGCGACCCGAACGCAGCGACTTAGACCGCTCAGCCATCCTGACAGCTCTTTCCTTCCAATGTTCAATGGGGGACTTTGACACCTGGTAGCCCGCCATTCATTTCAATTGGGCATTTCGACCGTTCATTCCTATGGGGGAATCTCTGGGATTCGAACCCTCGCCTCCAGTGGGGACTGCGACCCGAACGCAGCGACTTAGACCGCTCAGCCATCCTGACAGCTCTTTCCTTCCAATGTTCAATGGGGGACTTTGACACCTGGTAGCCCGCCATTCATTTCAATTGGGCATTTCGACCATTCATTCCTATGGGGGAATCTCTGGGATTCGAACCCGCGCCTCCAGTGGGGACTGCGACCCGAGCGCAGCGACTTAGACCACTCGGCCATCCTGACAGCTCTTTCCTTCCCAGGTTCATTGGGGGACTTTGACACCTGGTAGCCCGCCATTCATTTTTATTGGGCATTTCGACCATTCATTCCTATGGGGGAATCTCTGGGATTCGAACCCGCGCCTCCAGTGGGGACTGCGACCCGAGCGCAGCGACTTAGACCACTCGGCCATCCTGACAGCTCTTTCCTTCCCAGGTTCATTGGGGGACTTTGACACCTGGTAGCCCGCCATTCATTTCAATGGGGCATTTCGACCATTCATTCCTATGGGGGAATCTCTGGGATTCGAACCCTCGCCTCCAGTGGGGACTGCGACCCGAACGCAGCGACTTAGACCGCTCAGCCATCCTGACAGCTCTTTCCTTCCCAGGTTCATTGGGGGACTTTGACACCTGGTAGCCCGCCATTCATTTCAATTGGACATTTCGACCATTCATTCCTATGGGGGAATCTCTGGGATTCGAACCCGCGCCTCCAGTGGGGACTGCGACCCGAGCGCAGCGACTTAGACCACTCGGCCATCCTGACAGCTCTTTCCTTCCCAGGTTCATTGGGGGACTTTGACACCAGGTAGCCCGCCATTCATTTCAATGGGGCATTTTGACCGTTCATTCCTATGGGGGAATCTCTGGGATTCGAACCCTCGCCTCCAGTGGGGACTGCGACCCGAACGCAGCGACTTAGACCGCTCAGCCATCCTGACAGCTCTTTCCTTCCAATGTTCAATGGGGGACTTTGACACCTGGTAGCCCGCCATTCATTTCAATGGGGCATTTCGACCATTCATTCCTATGGGGGAATCTCTGGGATTCGAACCCTCGCCTCCAGTGGGGACTGCGACCCGAACGCAGCGACTTAGACCGCTCAGCCATCCTGACAGCTCTTTCCTTCCCAGGTTCATTGGGGGACTTTGACACCTGGTAGCCCGCCATTCATTTCAATTGGACATTTCGACCATTCATTCCTATGGGGGAATCTCTGGGATTCGAACCCGCGCCTCCAGTGGGGACTGCGACCCGAGCGCAGCGACTTAGACCACTCGGCCATCCTGACAGCTCTTTCCTTCCCAGGTTCATTGGGGGACTTTGACACCTGGTAGCCCGCCATTCATTTCAATGGGGCATTTTGACCGTTCATTCCTATGGGGGAATCTCTGGGATTCGAACCCTCGCCTCCAGTGGGGACTGCGACCCGAACGCAGCGACTTAGACCGCTCGGCCATCCTGACAGCTCTTTCCTTCCCAGGTTCATTGGGGGACTTTGACACCTGGTAGCCCGCCATTCATTTTTATTGGGCATTTCGACCATTCATTCCTATGGGGGAATCTCTGGGATTCGAACCCTCGCCTCCAGTGGGGACTGCGACCCGAACGCAGCGACTTAGACCGCTCAGCCATCCTGACAGCTCTTTCCTTCCAATGTTCAATGGGGGACTTTGACACCTGGTAGCCCGCCATTCATTTCAATTGGGCATTTCGACCATTCATTCCTATGGGGGAATCTCTGGGATTCGAACCCGCGCCTCCAGTGGGGACTGCGACCCGAGCGCAGCGACTTAGACCGCTCAGCCATCCTGACAGCTCTTTCCTTCCCAGGTTCATTGGGGGACTTTGACACCTGGTAGCCCGCCATTCATTTCAATTGGGCATTTCGACCATTCATTCCTATGGGGGAATCTCTGGGATTCGAACCCGCGCCTCCAGTGGGGACTGCGACCCGAGCGCAGCGACTTAGACCGCTCAGCCATCCTGACAGCTCTTTCCTTCCCAGGTTCATTGGGGGACTTTGACACCTGGTAGCCCGCCATTCATTTCAATTGGGCATTTCGACCATTCATTCCTATGGGGGAATCTCTGGGATTCGAACCCGCACCTCCAGTGGGGACTGCGACCCGAGCGCAGCGACTTAGACCGCTCAGCCATCCTGACAGCTCTTTCCTTCCCAGGTTCAATGGGGGACTTTGACACCTGGTAGCCCGCCATTCATTTCAATTGGGCTTTTCGACCATTCAATCCTATGGGGGAATCTCTGGGATTCGAACCCGCGCCTCCAGTGGGGACTGCGACCCGAGCGCAGCGACTTAGACCGCTCGGCCATCCTGACAGCTCTTTCCTTCCCAGGTTCATTGGGGGACTTTGACACCTGGTAGCCCACCATTCATTTCAATTGGACATTTCGACCATTCATTCCTATGGGGAAATCTCTGGGATTCGAACCCGCGCCTCCAGTGGGGACTGCGACCCGAGCGCAGCGACTTAGACCACTCGGCCATCCTGACAGCTCTTTCCTTCCCAGGTTCATTGGGGGACTTTGACACCTGGTAGCCCGCCATTCATTTTTATTGGGCATTTCGACCATTCATTCCTATGGGGGAATCTCTGGGATTCGAACCCGCGCCTCCAGTGGGGACTGCGACCCGAGCGCAGCGACTTAGACCACTCGGCCATCCTGACAGCTCTTTCCTTCCCAGGTTCATTGGGGGACTTTGACACCTGGTAGCCCGCCATTCATTTCAATGGGGCATTTCGACCATTCATTCCTATGGGGGAATCTCTGGGATTCGAACCCTCGCCTCCAGTGGGGACTGCGACCCGAACGCAGCGACTTAGACCGCTCAGCCATCCTGACAGCTCTTTCCTTCCCAGGTTCATTGGGGGACTTTGACACCTGGTAGCCCGCCATTCATTTCAATTGGACATTTCGACCATTCATTCCTATGGGGGAATCTCTGGGATTCGAACCCGCGCCTCCAGTGGGGACTGCGACCCGAGCGCAGCGACTTAGACCACTCGGCCATCCTGACAGCTCTTTCCTTCCCAGGTTCATTGGGGGACTTTGACACCTGGTAGCCCGCCATTCATTTCAATGGGGCATTTTGACCGTTCATTCCTATGGGGGAATCTCTGGGATTCGAACCCTCGCCTCCAGTGGGGACTGCGACCAAAACGCAGCGACTTAGACCGCTCAGCCATCCTGACAGCTCTTTCCTTCCAATGTTCAATGGGGGACTTTGACACCTGGTAGCCCGCCATTCATTTCAATTGGGCATTTCGACCATTCATTCCTATGGGGGAATCTCTGGGATTCGAACCCGCGCCTCCAGTGGGGACTGCGACCCGAGCGCAGCGACTTAGACCGCTCAGCCATCCTGACAGCTCTTTCCTTCCAATGTTCAATGGGGGACTTTGACACCTGGTAGCCCGCCATTCATTTCAATTGGGCATTTCGACCATTCATTCCTATGGGGGAATCTCTGGGATTCGAACCCGCGCCTCCAGTGGGGACTGCGACCCAAGCGCAGCGACTTAGACCGCTCGGCCATCCTGACAGCTCTTTCCTTCCCAGGTTCATTGGGGGACTTTGACACCTGGTAGCCCGCCATTCATTTCAATTGGACATTTCGACCATTCATTCCTATGGGGGAATCTCTGGGATTCGAACCCGCGCCTCCAGTGGGGACTGCGACCCGAGCGCAGCGACTTAGACCACTCGGCCATCCTGACAGCTCTTTCCTTCCCAGGTTCATTGGGGGACTTTGACACCTGGTAGCCCGCCATTCATTTCAATTGGGCATTTCGACCATTCATTCCTATGGGGGAATCTCTGGGATTCGAACCCGCGCCTCCAGTGGGGACTGCGACCCGAGCGCAGCGACTTAGACCACTCGGCCATCCTGACAGCTCTTTCCTTCCCAGGTTCATTGGGGGACTTTGACACCTGGTAGCCCGCCATTCATTTCAATAGGGCATTTCGACCATTCATTCCTATGGGGGAATCTCTGGGATTCGAACCCTCGCCTCCAGTGGGGACTGCGACCCGAACGCAGCGACTTAGACCGCTCAGCCATCCTGACAGCTCTTTCCTTCCAATGTTCAATGGGGGACTTTAACACCTGGTAGCCCGCCATTCATTTCAATTGGGCATTTCGACCATTCATTCCTATGGGGGAATCTCTGGGATTCGAACCCGCGCCTCCAGTGGGGACTGCGACCCAAGCGCAGCGACTTAGACCGCTCGGCCATCCTGACAGCTCTTTCCTTCCCAGGTTCATTGGGGGACTTTGACACCTGGTAGCCCGCCATTCATTTCAATTGGGCATTTCGACCATTCATTCCTATGGGGGAATCTCTGGGATTCGAACCCGCGCCTCCAGTGGGGACTGCGACCCGAGCGCAGCGACTTAGACCGCTCAGCCATCCTGACAGCTCTTTCCTTCCCAGGTTCAATGGTGGACTTTGACACCTGGTAGCCCGCCATTCATTTCAATTGGGCTTTTCGACCATTCAATCCTATGGGGGAATCTCTGGGATTCGAACCCGCGCCTCCAGTGGGGACTGCGACCCGAGCGCAGCGACTTAGACCACTCGGCCATCCTGACAGCTCTTTCCTTCCCAGGTTCATTGGGGGACTTTGACACCTGGTAGCCCGCCATTCATTTCAATTGGACATTTCGACCATTCATTCCTATGGGGGAATCTCTGGGATTCGAACCCGCGCCTCCAGTGGGGACTGCGACCCGAGCGCAGCGACTTAGACCACTCGGCTATCCTGACAGCTCTTTCCTTCCCAGGTTCATTGGGGGACTTTGACACCTGGTAGCCCGCCATTCATTTCAATGGGGCATTTCGACCGTTCATTCCTATGGGGGAATCTCTGGGATTCGAACCCTCGCCTCCAGTGGGGACTGCGACCCGAACGCAGCGACTTAGACCGCTCAGCCATCCTGACAGCTCTTTCCTTCCAATGTTCAATGGGGGACTTTGACACCTGGTAGCCCGCCATTCATTTCAATTGGGCATTTCGACCGTTCATTCCTATGGGGGAATCTCTGGGATTCGAACCCTCGCCTCCAGTGGGGACTGCGACCCGAACGCAGCGACTTAGACCGCTCAGCCATCCTGACAGCTCTTTCCTTCCAATGTTCAATGGGGGACTTTGACACCTGGTAGCCCGCCATTCATTTCAATTGGGCATTTCGACCATTCATTCCTATGTGGGAATCTCTGGGATTCGAACCCGCGCCTCCAGTGGGGACTGCGACCCGAGCGCAGCGACTTAGACCACTCGGCCATCCTGACAGCTCTTTCCTTCCCAGGTTCATTGGGGGACTTTGACACCTGGTAGCCCGCCATTCATTTTTATTGGGCATTTCGACCATTCATTCCTATGGGGGAATCTCTGGGATTCGAACCCGCGCCTCCAGTGGGGACTGCGACCCGAGCGCAGCGACTTAGACCACTCGGCCATCCTGACAGCTCTTTCCTTCCCAGGTTCATTGGGGGACTTTGACACCTGGTAGCCCGCCATTCATTTCAATGGGGCATTTCGACCATTCATTCCTATGGGGGAATCTCTGGGATTCGAACCCTCGCCTCCAGTGGGGACTGCGACCCGAACGCAGCGACTTAGACCGCTCAGCCATCCTGACAGCTCTTTCCTTCCCAGGTTCATTGGGGGACTTTGACACCTGGTAGCCCGCCATTCATTTCAATTGGACATTTCGACCATTCATTCCTATGGGGGAATCTCTGGGATTCGAACCCGCGCCTCCAGTGGGGACTGCGACCCGAGCGCAGCGACTTAGACCACTCGGCCATCCTGACAGCTCTTTCCTTCCCAGGTTCATTGGGGGACTTTGACACCAGGTAGCCCGCCATTCATTTCAATGGGGCATTTTGACCGTTCATTCCTATGGGGGAATCTCTGGGATTCGAACCCTCGCCTCCAGTGGGGACTGCGACCCGAACGCAGCGACTTAGACCGCTCAGCCATCCTGACAGCTCTTTCCTTCCAATGTTCAATGGGGGACTTTGACACCTGGTAGCCCGCCATTCATTTCAATTGGGCATTTCGACCATTCATTCCTATGGGGGAATCTCTGGGATTCGAACCCGCGCCTCCAGTGGGGACTGCGACCCGAGCGCAGCGACTTAGACCGCTCAGCCATCCTGACAGCTCTTTCCTTCCAATGTTCAATGGGGGACTTTGACACCTGGTAGCCCGCCATTCATTTCAATTGGGCATTTCGACCATTCATTCCTATGGGGGAATCTCTGGGATTCGAACCCGCGCCTCCAGTGGGGACTGCGACCCAAGCGCAGCGACTTAGACCGCTCGGCCATCCTGACAGCTCTTTCCTTCCCAGGTTCATTGGGGGACTTTGACACCTGGTAGCCCGCCATTCATTTCAATGGGGCATTTCGACCATTCATTCCTATGGGGGAATCTCTGGGATTCGAACCCTCGCCTCCAGTGGGGACTGCGACCCGAACGCAGCGACTTAGACCGCTCAGCCATCCTGACAGCTCTTTCCTTCCAATGTTCAATGGGGGACTTTGACACCTGGTAGCCCGCCATTCATTTCAATTGGGCATTTCGACCATTCATTCCTATGGGGGAATCTCTGGGATTCGAACCCGCGCCTCCAGTGGGGACTGCGACCCAAGCGCAGCGACTTAGACCGCTCGGCCATCCTGACAGCTCTTTCCTTCCCAGGTTCATTGGGGGACTTTGACACCTGGTAGCCCGCCATTCATTTCAATTGGGCATTTCGACCATTCATTCCTATGGGGGAATCTCTGGGATTCGAACCCGCGCCTCCAGTGGGGACTGCGACCCGAGCGCAGCGACTTAGACCGCTCAGCCATCCTGACAGCTCTTTCCTTCCCAGGTTCAATGGTGGACTTTGACACCTGGTAGCCCGCCATTCATTTCAATTGGGCTTTTCGACCATTCAATCCTATGGGGGAATCTCTGGGATTCGAACCCGCGCCTCCAGTGGGGACTGCGACCCGAGCGCAGCGACTTAGACCGCTCGGCCATCCTGACAGCTCTTTCCTTCCCAGGTTCATTGGGGGACTTTGACACCTGGTAGCCCGCCATTCATTTCAATGGGGCATTTCGACCATTCATTCCTATGGGGGAATCTCTGGGATTCGAACCCTTGCCTCCAGTGGGGACTGCGACCCGAACGCAGCGACTTAGACCGCTCAGCCATCCTGACAGCTCTTTCCTTCCCAGGTTCATTGGGGGACTTTGACACCTGGTAGCCCGCCATTCATTTCAATTGGACATTTCGACCATTCATTCCTATGGGGGAATCTCTGGGATTCGAACCCGCGCCTCCAGTGGGGACTGCGACCCGAGCGCAGCGACTTAGACCACTCGGCTATCCTGACAGCTCTTTCCTTCCCAGGTTCATTGGGGGACTTTGACACCTGGTAGCCCGCCATTCATTTCAATGGGGCATTTCGACCGTTCATTCCTATGGGGGAATCTCTGGGATTCGAACCCTCGCCTCCAGTGGGGACTGCGACCCGAACGCAGCGACTTAGACCGCTCAGCCATCCTGACAGCTCTTTCCTTCCAATGTTCAATGGGGGACTTTGACACCTGGTAGCCCGCCATTCATTTCAATTGGGCATTTCGACCATTCATTCCTATGGGGGAATCTCTGGGATTCGAACCCGCGCCTCCAGTGGGGACTGCGACCCGAGCGCAGCGACTTAGACCACTCGGCCATCCTGACAGCTCTTTCCTTCCCAGGTTCATTGGGGGACTTTGACACCTGGTAGCCCGCCATTCATTTCAATTGGGCATTTCGACCATTCATTCCTATGGGGGAATCTCTGGGATTCGAACCCGCGCCTCCAGTGGGGACTGCGACCCGAGCGCAGCGACTTAGACCACTCGGCCATCCTGACAGCTCTTTCCTTCCCAGGTTCATTGGGGGACTTTGACACCTGGTAGCCCGCCATTCATTTCAATGGGGCATTTCGACCATTCATTCCTATGGGGGAATCTCTGGGATTCGAACCCTCGCCTCCAGTGGGGACTGCGACCCGAACGCAGCGACTTAGACCGCTCAGCCATCCTGACAGCTCTTTCCTTCCAATGTTCAATGGGGGACTTTGACACCTGGTAGCCCGCCATTCATTTCAATTGGGCATTTCGACCATTCATTCCTATGGGGGAATCTCTGGGATTCGAACCCGCGCCTCCAGTGGGGACTGCGACCCAAGCGCAGCGACTTAGACCGCTCGGCCATCCTGACAGGTCTTTCCTTCCCAGGTTCATTGGGGGACTTTGACACCTGGTAGCCCGCCATTCATTTCAATTGGGCATTTCGACCATTCATTCCTATGGGGGAATCTCTGGGATTCGAACCCGCGCCTCCAGTGGGGACTGCGACCCGAGCGCAGCGACTTAGACCGCTCAGCCATCCTGACAGCTCTTTCCTTCCCAGGTTCAATGGTGGACTTTGACACCTGGTAGCCCGCCATTCATTTCAATTGGGCTTTTCGACCATTCAATCCTATGGGGGAATCTCTGGGATTCGAACCCGCGCCTCCAGTGGGGACTGCGACCCGAGCGCAGCGACTTAGACCACTCGGCCATCCTGACAGCTCTTTCCTTCCCAGGTTCATTGGGGGACTTTGACACCTGGTAGCCCGCCATTCATTTCAATGGGGCATTTCGACCATTCATTCCTATGGGGGAATCTCTGGGATTCGAACCCTTGCCTCCAGTGGGGACTGCGACCCGAACGCAGCGACTTAGACCGCTCAGCCATCCTGACAGCTCTTTCCTTCCCAGGTTCATTGGGGGACTTTGACACCTGGTAGCCCGCCATTCATTTCAATTGGACATTTCGACCATTCATTCCTATGGGGGAATCTCTGGGATTCGAACCCGCGCCTCCAGTGGGGACTGCGACCCGAGCGCAGCGACTTAGACCACTCGGCTATCCTGACAGCTCTTTCCTTCCCAGGTTCATTGGGGGACTTTGACACCTGGTAGCCCGCCATTCATTTCAATGGGGCATTTCGACCGTTCATTCCTATGGGGGAATCTCTGGGATTCGAACCCTCGCCTCCAGTGGGGACTGCGACCCGAACGCAGCGACTTAGACCGCTCAGCCATCCTGACAGCTCTTTCCTTCCAATGTTCAATGGGGGACTTTGACACCTGGTAGCCCGCCATTCATTTCAATTGGGCATTTCGACCATTCATTCCTATGGGGGAATCTCTGGGATTCGAACCCGCGCCTCCAGTGGGGACTGCGACCCGAGCGCAGCGACTTAGACCACTCGGCCATCCTGACAGCTCTTTCCTTCCCAGGTTCATTGGGGGACTTTGACACCTGGTAGCCCGCCATTCATTTTTATTGGGCATTTCGACCATTCATTCCTATGGGGGAATCTCTGGGATTCGAACCCGCGCCTCCAGTGGGGACTGCGACCCGAGCGCAGCGACTTAGACCACTCGGCCATCCTGACAGCTCTTTCCTTCCCAGGTTCATTGGGGGACTTTGACACCTGGTAGCCCGCCATTCATTTCAATGGGGCATTTCGACCATTCATTCCTATGGGGGAATCTCTGGGATTCGAACCCTCGCCTCCAGTGGGGACTGCGACCCGAACGCAGCGACTTAGACCGCTCAGCCATCCTGACAGCTCTTTCCTTCCCAGGTTCATTGGGGGACTTTGACACCTGGTAGCCCGCCATTCATTTCAATTGGACATTTCGACCATTCATTCCTATGGGGGAATCTCTGGGATTCGAACCCGCGCCTCCAGTGGGGACTGCGACCCGAGCGCAGCGACTTAGACCACTCGGCCATCCTGACAGCTCTTTCCTTCCCAGGTTCATTGGGGGACTTTGACACCTGGTAGCCCGCCATTCATTTCAATGGGGCATTTTGACCGTTCATTCCTATGGGGGAATCTCTGGGATTCGAACCCTCGCCTCCAGTGGGGACTGCGACCCGAACGCAGCGACTTAGACCGCTCGGCCATCCTGACAGCTCTTTCCTTCCCAGGTTCATTGGGGGACTTTGACACCTGGTAGCCCGCCATTCATTTTTATTGGGCATTTCGACCATTCATTCCTATGGGGGAATCTCTGGGATTCGAACCCTCGCCTCCAGTGGGGACTGCGACCCGAACGCAGCGACTTAGACCGCTCAGCCATCCTGACAGCTCTTTCCTTCCAATGTTCAATGGGGGACTTTGACACCTGGTAGCCCGCCATTCATTTCAATTGGGCATTTCGACCATTCATTCCTATGGGGGAATCTCTGGGATTCGAACCCGCGCCTCCAGTGGGGACTGCGACCCGAGCGCAGCGACTTAGACCGCTCAGCCATCCTGACAGCTCTTTCCTTCCCAGGTTCATTGGGGGACTTTGACACCTGGTAGCCCGCCATTCATTTCAATTGGGCATTTCGACCATTCATTCCTATGGGGGAATCTCTGGGATTCGAACCCGCGCCTCCAGTGGGGACTGCGACCCGAGCGCAGCGACTTAGACCGCTCAGCCATCCTGACAGCTCTTTCCTTCCCAGGTTCATTGGGGGACTTTGACACCTGGTAGCCCGCCATTCATTTCAATTGGGCATTTCGACCATTTATTCCTATGGGGGAATCTCTGGGATTCGAACCCGCACCTCCAGTGGGGACTGCGACCCGAGCGCAGCGACTTAGACCGCTCAGCCATCCTGACAGCTCTTTCCTTCCCAGGTTCAATGGGGGACTTTGACACCTGGTAGCCCGCCATTCATTTCAATTGGGCTTTTCGACCATTCAATCCTATGGGGGAATCTCTGGGATTCGAACCCGCGCCTCCAGTGGGGACTGCGACCCGAGCGCAGCGACTTAGACCGCTCGGCCATCCTGACAGCTCTTTCCTTCCCAGGTTCATTGGGGGACTTTGACACCTGGTAGCCCACCATTCATTTCAATTGGACATTTCGACCATTCATTCCTATGGGGAAATCTCTGGGATTCGAACCCGCGCCTCCAGTGGGGACTGCGACCCGAGCGCAGCGACTTAGACCACTCGGCCATCCTGACAGCTCTTTCCTTCCCAGGTTCATTGGGGGACTTTGACACCTGGTAGCCCGCCATTCATTTTTATTGGGCATTTCGACCATTCATTCCTATGGGGGAATCTCTGGGATTCGAACCCGCGCCTCCAGTGGGGACTGCGACCCGAGCGCAGCGACTTAGACCACTCGGCCATCCTGACAGCTCTTTCCTTCCCAGGTTCATTGGGGGACTTTGACACCTGGTAGCCCGCCATTCATTTCAATGGGGCATTTCGACCATTCATTCCTATGGGGGAATCTCTGGGATTCGAACCCTCGCCTCCAGTGGGGACTGCGACCCGAACGCAGCGACTTAGACCGCTCAGCCATCCTGACAGCTCTTTCCTTCCCAGGTTCATTGGGGGACTTTGACACCTGGTAGCCCGCCATTCATTTCAATTGGACATTTCGACCATTCATTCCTATGGGGGAATCTCTGGGATTCGAACCCGCGCCTCCAGTGGGGACTGCGACCCGAGCGCAGCGACTTAGACCACTCGGCCATCCTGACAGCTCTTTCCTTCCCAGGTTCATTGGGGGACTTTGACACCTGGTAGCCCGCCATTCATTTCAATGGGGCATTTTGACCGTTCATTCCTATGGGGGAATCTCTGGGATTCGAACCCTCGCCTCCAGTGGGGACTGCGACCAAAACGCAGCGACTTAGACCGCTCAGCCATCCTGACAGCTCTTTCCTTCCAATGTTCAATGGGGGACTTTGACACCTGGTAGCCCGCCATTCATTTCAATTGGGCATTTCGACCATTCATTCCTATGGGGGAATCTCTGGGATTCGAACCCGCGCCTCCAGTGGGGACTGCGACCCGAGCGCAGCGACTTAGACCGCTCAGCCATCCTGACAGCTCTTTCCTTCCAATGTTCAATGGGGGACTTTGACACCTGGTAGCCCGCCATTCATTTCAATTGGGCATTTCGACCATTCATTCCTATGGGGGAATCTCTGGGATTCGAACCCGCGCCTCCAGTGGGGACTGCGACCCAAGCGCAGCGACTTAGACCGCTCGGCCATCCTGACAGCTCTTTCCTTCCCAGGTTCATTGGGGGACTTTGACACCTGGTAGCCCGCCATTCATTTCAATTGGGCATTTCGACCATTCATTCCTATGGGGGAATCTCTGGGATTCGAACCCGCGCCTCCAGTGGGGACTGCGACCCGAGCGCAGCGACTTAGACCGCTCAGCCATCCTGACAGCTCTTTCCTTCCCAGGTTCAATGGTGGACTTTGACACCTGGTAGCCCGCCATTCATTTCAATTGGACATTTCGACCATTCATTCCTATGGGGGAATCTCTGGGATTCGAACCCGCGCCTCCAGTGGGGACTGCGACCCGAGCGCAGCGACTTAGACCACTCGGCCATCCTGACAGCTCTTTCCTTCCCAGGTTCATTAAGGGACTTTGACACCTGGTAGCCCGCCATTCATTTCAATTGGGCATTTCGACCATTCATTCCTATGGGGGAATCTCTGGGATTCGAACCCGCGCCTCCAGTGGGGACTGCGACCCGAGCGCAGCGACTTAGACCACTCGGCCATCCTGACAGCTCTTTCCTTCCCAGGTTCATTGGGGGACTTTGACACCTGGTAGCCCGCCATTCATTTCAATGGGGCATTTCGACCATTCATTCCTATGGGGGAATCTCTGGGATTCGAACCCTCGCCTCCAGTGGGGACTGCGACCCGAACGCAGCGACTTAGACCGCTCAGCCATCCTGACAGCTCTATCCTTCCAATGTTCAATGGGGGACTTTGACACCTGGTAGCCCGCCATTCATTTCAATTGGGCATTTCGACCATTCATTCCTATGGGGGAATCTCTGGGATTCGAACCCGCGCCTCCAGTGGGGACTGCGACCCAAGCGCAGCGACTTAGACCGCTCGGCCATCCTGACAGCTCTTTCCTTCCCAGGTTCATTGGGGGACTTTGACACCTGGTAGCCCGCCATTCATTTCAATTGGGCATTTCGACCATTCATTCCTATGGGGGAATCTCTGGGATTCGAACCCGCGCCTCCAGTGGGGACTGCGACCCGAGCGCAGCGACTTAGACCGCTCAGCCATCCTGACAGCTCTTTCCTTCCCAGGTTCAATGGTGGACTTTGACACCTGGTAGCCCGCCATTCATTTCAATTGGGCTTTTCGACCATTCAATCCTATGGGGGAATCTCTGGGATTCGAACCCGCGCCTCCAGTGGGGACTGCGACCCGAGCGCAGCGACTTAGACCACTCGGCCATCCTGACAGCTCTTTCCTTCCCAGGTTCATTGGGGGACTTTGACACCTGGTAGCCCGCCATTCATTTCAATGGGGCATTTCGACCATTCATTCCTATGGGGGAATCTCTGGGATTCGAACCCTTGCCTCCAGTGGGGACTGCGACCCGAACGCAGCGACTTAGACCGCTCAGCCATCCTGACAGCTCTTTCCTTCCCAGGTTCATTGGGGGACTTTGACACCTGGTAGCCCGCCATTCATTTCAATTGGACATTTCGACCATTCATTCCTATGGGGGAATCTCTGGGATTCGAACCCGCGCCTCCAGTGGGGACTGCGACCCGAGCGCAGCGACTTAGACCACTCGGCTATCCTGACAGCTCTTTCCTTCCCAGGTTCATTGGGGGACTTTGACACCTGGTAGCCCGCCATTCATTTCAATGGGGCATTTCGACCGTTCATTCCTATGGGGGAATCTCTGGGATTCGAACCCTCGCCTCCAGTGGGGACTGCGACCCGAACGCAGCGACTTAGACCGCTCAGCCATCCTGACAGCTCTTTCCTTCCAATGTTCAATGGGGGACTTTGACACCTGGTAGCCCGCCATTCATTTCAATTGGGCATTTCGACCATTCATTCCTATGGGGGAATCTCTGGGATTCGAACCCGCGCCTCCAGTGGGGACTGCGACCCGAGCGCAGCGACTTAGACCACTCGGCCATCCTGACAGCTCTTTCCTTCCCAGGTTCATTGGGGGACTTTGACACCTGGTAGCCCGCCATTCATTTCAATTGGGCATTTCGACCATTCATTCCTATGGGGGAATCTCTGGGATTCGAACCCGCGCCTCCAGTGGGGACTGCGACCCGAGCGCAGCGACTTAGACCACTCGGCCATCCTGACAGCTCTTTCCTTCCCAGGTTCATTGGGGGACTTTGACACCTGGTAGCCCGCCATTCATTTCAATGGGGCATTTCGACCATTCATTCCTATGGGGGAATCTCTGGGATTCGAACCCTCGCCTCCAGTGGGGACTGCGACCCGAACGCAGCGACTTAGACCGCTCAGCCATCCTGACAGCTCTTTCCTTCCAATGTTCAATGGGGGACTTTGACACCTGGTAGCCCGCCATTCATTTCAATTGGGCATTTCGACCATTCATTCCTATGGGGGAATCTCTGGGATTCGAACCCGCGCCTCCAGTGGGGACTGCGACCCAAGCGCAGCGACTTAGACCGCTCGGCCATCCTGACAGGTCTTTCCTTCCCAGGTTCATTGGGGGACTTTGACACCTGGTAGCCCGCCATTCATTTCAATTGGGCATTTCGACCATTCATTCCTATGGGGGAATCTCTGGGATTCGAACCCGCGCCTCCAGTGGGGACTGCGACCCGAGCGCAGCGACTTAGACCGCTCAGCCATCCTGACAGCTCTTTCCTTCCCAGGTTCAATGGTGGACTTTGACACCTGGTAGCCCGCCATTCATTTCAATTGGGCTTTTCGACCATTCAATCCTATGGGGGAATCTCTGGGATTCGAACCCGCGCCTCCAGTGGGGACTGCGACCCGAGCGCAGCGACTTAGACCACTCGGCCATCCTGACAGCTCTTTCCTTCCCAGGTTCATTGGGGGACTTTGACACCTGGTAGCCCGCCATTCATTTCAATGGGGCATTTCGACCATTCATTCCTATGGGGGAATCTCTGGGATTCGAACCCTTGCCTCCAGTGGGGACTGCGACCCGAACGCAGCGACTTAGACCGCTCAGCCATCCTGACAGCTCTTTCCTTCCCAGGTTCATTGGGGGACTTTGACACCTGGTAGCCCGCCATTCATTTCAATTGGACATTTCGACCATTCATTCCTATGGGGGAATCTCTGGGATTCGAACCCGCGCCTCCAGTGGGGACTGCGACCCGAGCGCAGCGACTTAGACCACTCGGCTATCCTGACAGCTCTTTCCTTCCCAGGTTCATTGGGGGACTTTGACACCTGGTAGCCCGCCATTCATTTCAATGGGGCATTTCGACCGTTCATTCCTATGGGGGAATCTCTGGGATTCGAACCCTCGCCTCCAGTGGGGACTGCGACCCGAACGCAGCGACTTAGACCGCTCAGCCATCCTGACAGCTCTTTCCTTCCAATGTTCAATGGGGGACTTTGACACCTGGTAGCCCGCCATTCATTTCAATTGGGCATTTCGACCATTCATTCCTATGGGGGAATCTCTGGGATTCGAACCCGCGCCTCCAGTGGGGACTGCGACCCGAGCGCAGCGACTTAGACCACTCGGCCATCCTGACAGCTCTTTCCTTCCCAGGTTCATTGGGGGACTTTGACACCTGGTAGCCCGCCATTCATTTTTATTGGGCATTTCGACCATTCATTCCTATGGGGGAATCTCTGGGATTCGAACCCGCGCCTCCAGTGGGGACTGCGACCCGAGCGCAGCGACTTAGACCACTCGGCCATCCTGACAGCTCTTTCCTTCCCAGGTTCATTGGGGGACTTTGACACCTGGTAGCCCGCCATTCATTTCAATGGGGCATTTCGACCATTCATTCCTATGGGGGAATCTCTGGGATTCGAACCCTCGCCTCCAGTGGGGACTGCGACCCGAACGCAGCGACTTAGACCGCTCAGCCATCCTGACAGCTCTTTCCTTCCCAGGTTCATTGGGGGACTTTGACACCTGGTAGCCCGCCATTCATTTCAATTGGACATTTCGACCATTCATTCCTATGGGGGAATCTCTGGGATTCGAACCCGCGCCTCCAGTGGGGACTGCGACCCGAGCGCAGCGACTTAGACCACTCGGCCATCCTGACAGCTCTTTCCTTCCCAGGTTCATTGGGGGACTTTGACACCTGGTAGCCCGCCATTCATTTCAATGGGGCATTTTGACCGTTCATTCCTATGGGGGAATCTCTGGGATTCGAACCCTCGCCTCCAGTGGGGACTGCGACCCGAACGCAGCGACTTAGACCGCTCGGCCATCCTGACAGCTCTTTCCTTCCCAGGTTCATTGGGGGACTTTGACACCTGGTAGCCCGCCATTCATTTTTATTGGGCATTTCGACCATTCATTCCTATGGGGGAATCTCTGGGATTCGAACCCTCGCCTCCAGTGGGGACTGCGACCCGAACGCAGCGACTTAGACCGCTCAGCCATCCTGACAGCTCTTTCCTTCCAATGTTCAATGGGGGACTTTGACACCTGGTAGCCCGCCATTCATTTCAATTGGGCATTTCGACCATTCATTCCTATGGGGGAATCTCTGGGATTCGAACCCGCGCCTCCAGTGGGGACTGCGACCCGAGCGCAGCGACTTAGACCGCTCAGCCATCCTGACAGCTCTTTCCTTCCCAGGTTCATTGGGGGACTTTGACACCTGGTAGCCCGCCATTCATTTCAATTGGGCATTTCGACCATTCATTCCTATGGGGGAATCTCTGGGATTCGAACCCGCGCCTCCAGTGGGGACTGCGACCCGAGCGCAGCGACTTAGACCACTCGGCCATCCTGACAGCTCTTTCCTTCCCAGGTTCATTGGGGGACTTTGACACCTGGTAGCCCGCCATTCATTTCAATGGGGCATTTCGACCATTTATTCCTATGGGGGAATCTCTGGGATTCGAACCCGCACCTCCAGTGGGGACTGCGACCCGAGCGCAGCGACTTAGACCGCTCAGCCATCCTGACAGCTCTATCCTTCCAATGTTCAATGGGGGACTTTGACACCTGGTAGCCCGCCATTCATTTCAATTGGGCATTTCGACCATTCATTCCTATGGGGGAATCTCTGGGATTCGAACCCGCGCCTCCAGTGGGGACTGCGACCCAAGCGCAGCGACTTAGACCGCTCGGCCATCCTGACAGCTCTTTCCTTCCCAGGTTCATTGGGGGACTTTGACACCTGGTAGCCCGCCATTCATTTCAATTGGGCATTTCGACCATTCATTCCTATGGGGGAATCTCTGGGATTCGAACCCGCGCCTCCAGTGGGGACTGCGACCCGAGCGCAGCGACTTAGACCGCTCAGCCATCCTGACAGCTCTTTCCTTCCCAGGTTCAATGGTGGACTTTGACACCTGGTAGCCCGCCATTCATTTCAATTGGGCTTTTCGACCATTCAATCCTATGGGGGAATCTCTGGGATTCGAACCCGCGCCTCCAGTGGGGACTGCGACCCGAGCGCAGCGACTTAGACCACTCGGCCATCCTGACAGCTCTTTCCTTCCCAGGTTCATTGGGGGACTTTGACACCTGGTAGCCCGCCATTCATTTCAATTGGGCATTTCGACCATTCATTCCTATGGGGGAATCTCTGGGATTCGAACCCGCGCCTCCAGTGGGGACTGCGACCCGAGCGCAGCGACTTAGACCGCTCAGCCATCCTGACAGCTCTTTCCTTCCCAGGTTCAATGGTGGACTTTGACACCTGGTAGCCCGCCATTCATTTCAATTGGGCTTTTCGACCATTCAATCCTATGGGGGAATCTCTGGGATTCGAACCCGCGCCTCCAGTGGGGACTGCGACCCGAGCGCAGCGACTTAGACCACTCGGCCATCCTGACAGCTCTTTCCTTCCCAGGTTCATTGGGGGACTTTGACACCTGGTAGCCCGCCATTCATTTCAATGGGGCATTTCGACCATTCATTCCTATGGGGGAATCTCTGGGATTCGAACCCTTGCCTCCAGTGGGGACTGCGACCCGAACGCAGCGACTTAGACCGCTCAGCCATCCTGACAGCTCTTTCCTTCCCAGGTTCATTGGGGGACTTTGACACCTGGTAGCCCGCCATTCATTTCAATTGGACATTTCGACCATTCATTCCTATGGGGGAATCTCTGGGATTCGAACCCGCGCCTCCAGTGGGGACTGCGACCCGAGCGCAGCGACTTAGACCACTCGGCTATCCTGACAGCTCTTTCCTTCCCAGGTTCATTGGGGGACTTTGACACCTGGTAGCCCGCCATTCATTTCAATGGGGCATTTCGACCGTTCATTCCTATGGGGGAATCTCTGGGATTCGAACCCTCGCCTCCAGTGGGGACTGCGACCCGAACGCAGCGACTTAGACCGCTCAGCCATCCTGACAGCTCTTTCCTTCCAATGTTCAATGGGGGACTTTGACACCTGGTAGCCCGCCATTCATTTCAATTGGGCTTTTCGACCATTCAATCCTATGGGGGAATCTCTGGGATTCGAACCCGCGCCTCCAGTGGGGACTGCGACCCGAGCGCAGCGACTTAGACCGCTCGGCCATCCTGACAGCTCTTTCCTTCCCAGGTTCATTGGGGGACTTTGACACCTGGTAGCCCACCATTCATTTCAATTGGACATTTCGACCATTCATTCCTATGGGGAAATCTCTGGGATTCGAACCCGCGCCTCCAGTGGGGACTGCGACCCGAGCGCAGCGACTTAGACCACTCGGCCATCCTGACAGCTCTTTCCTTCCCAGGTTCATTGGGGGACTTTGACACCTGGTAGCCCGCCATTCATTTTTATTGGGCATTTCGACCATTCATTCCTATGGGGGAATCTCTGGGATTCGAACCCGCGCCTCCAGTGGGGACTGCGACCCGAGCGCAGCGACTTAGACCACTCGGCCATCCTGACAGCTCTTTCCTTCCCAGGTTCATTGGGGGACTTTGACACCTGGTAGCCCGCCATTCATTTCAATGGGGCATTTCGACCATTCATTCCTATGGGGGAATCTCTGGGATTCGAACCCTCGCCTCCAGTGGGGACTGCGACCCGAACGCAGCGACTTAGACCGCTCAGCCATCCTGACAGCTCTTTCCTTCCCAGGTTCATTGGGGGACTTTGACACCTGGTAGCCCGCCATTCATTTCAATTGGACATTTCGACCATTCATTCCTATGGGGGAATCTCTGGGATTCGAACCCGCGCCTCCAGTGGGGACTGCGACCCGAGCGCAGCGACTTAGACCACTCGGCCATCCTGACAGCTCTTTCCTTCCCAGGTTCATTGGGGGACTTTGACACCTGGTAGCCCGCCATTCATTTCAATGGGGCATTTTGACCGTTCATTCCTATGGGGGAATCTCTGGGATTCGAACCCTCGCCTCCAGTGGGGACTGCGACCAAAACGCAGCGACTTAGACCGCTCAGCCATCCTGACAGCTCTTTCCTTCCAATGTTCAATGGGGGACTTTGACACCTGGTAGCCCGCCATTCATTTCAATTGGGCATTTCGACCATTCATTCCTATGGGGGAATCTCTGGGATTCGAACCCGCGCCTCCAGTGGGGACTGCGACCCGAGCGCAGCGACTTAGACCGCTCAGCCATCCTGACAGCTCTTTCCTTCCAATGTTCAATGGGGGACTTTGACACCTGGTAGCCCGCCATTCATTTCAATTGGGCATTTCGACCATTCATTCCTATGGGGGAATCTCTGGGATTCGAACCCGCGCCTCCAGTGGGGACTGCGACCCAAGCGCAGCGACTTAGACCGCTCGGCCATCCTGACAGCTCTTTCCTTCCCAGGTTCATTGGGGGACTTTGACACCTGGTAGCCCGCCATTCATTTCAATTGGGCATTTCGACCATTCATTCCTATGGGGGAATCTCTGGGATTCGAACCCGCGCCTCCAGTGGGGACTGCGACCCGAGCGCAGCGACTTAGACCGCTCAGCCATCCTGACAGCTCTTTCCTTCCCAGGTTCAATGGTGGACTTTGACACCTGGTAGCCCGCCATTCATTTCAATTGGACATTTCGACCATTCATTCCTATGGGGGAATCTCTGGGATTCGAACCCGCGCCTCCAGTGGGGACTGCGACCCGAGCGCAGCGACTTAGACCACTCGGCCATCCTGACAGCTCTTTCCTTCCCAGGTTCATTGGGGGACTTTGACACCTGGTAGCCCGCCATTCATTTCAATTGGGCATTTCGACCATTCATTCCTATGGGGGAATCTCTGGGATTCGAACCCGCGCCTCCAGTGGGGACTGCGACCCGAGCGCAGCGACTTAGACCACTCGGCCATCCTGACAGCTCTTTCCTTCCCAGGTTCATTGGGGGACTTTGACACCTGGTAGCCCGCCATTCATTTCAATGGGGCATTTCGACCATTCATTCCTATGGGGGAATCTCTGGGATTCGAACCCTCGCCTCCAGTGGGGACTGCGACCCGAACGCAGCGACTTAGACCGCTCAGCCATCCTGACAGCTCTATCCTTCCAATGTTCAATGGGGGACTTTGACACCTGGTAGCCCGCCATTCATTTCAATTGGGCATTTCGACCATTCATTCCTATGGGGGAATCTCTGGGATTCGAACCCGCGCCTCCAGTGGGGACTGCGACCCAAGCGCAGCGACTTAGACCGCTCGGCCATCCTGACAGCTCTTTCCTTCCCAGGTTCATTGGGGGACTTTGACACCTGGTAGCCCGCCATTCATTTCAATTGGGCATTTCGACCATTCATTCCTATGGGGGAATCTCTGGGATTCGAACCCGCGCCTCCAGTGGGGACTGCGACCCGAGCGCAGCGACTTAGACCGCTCAGCCATCCTGACAGCTCTTTCCTTCCCAGGTTCAATGGTGGACTTTGACACCTGGTAGCCCGCCATTCATTTCAATTGGGCTTTTCGACCATTCAATCCTATGGGGGAATCTCTGGGATTCGAACCCGCGCCTCCAGTGGGGACTGCGACCCGAGCGCAGCGACTTAGACCACTCGGCCATCCTGACAGCTCTTTCCTTCCCAGGTTCATTGGGGGACTTTGACACCTGGTAGCCCGCCATTCATTTCAATGGGGCATTTCGACCATTCATTCCTATGGGGGAATCTCTGGGATTCGAACCCTTGCCTCCAGTGGGGACTGCGACCCGAACGCAGCGACTTAGACCGCTCAGCCATCCTGACAGCTCTTTCCTTCCCAGGTTCATTGGGGGACTTTGACACCTGGTAGCCCGCCATTCATTTCAATTGGACATTTCGACCATTCATTCCTATGGGGGAATCTCTGGGATTCGAACCCGCGCCTCCAGTGGGGACTGCGACCCGAGCGCAGCGACTTAGACCACTCGGCTATCCTGACAGCTCTTTCCTTCCCAGGTTCATTGGGGGACTTTGACACCTGGTAGCCCGCCATTCATTTCAATGGGGCATTTCGACCGTTCATTCCTATGGGGGAATCTCTGGGATTCGAACCCTCGCCTCCAGTGGGGACTGCGACCCGAACGCAGCGACTTAGACCGCTCAGCCATCCTGACAGCTCTTTCCTTCCAATGTTCAATGGGGGACTTTGACACCTGGTAGCCCGCCATTCATTTCAATTGGGCATTTCGACCATTCATTCCTATGGGGGAATCTCTGGGATTCGAACCCGCGCCTCCAGTGGGGACTGCGACCCGAGCGCAGCGACTTAGACCGCTCAGCCATCCTGACAGCTCTTTCCTTCCAATGTTCAATGGGGGACTTTGACACCTGGTAGCCCGCCATTCATTTCAATTGGGCATTTCGACCATTCATTCCTATGGGGGAATCTCTGGGATTCGAACCCGCGCCTCCAGTGGGGACTGCGACCCGAGCGCAGCGACTTAGACCACTCGGCCATCCTGACAGCTCTTTCCTTCCCAGGTTCATTGGGGGACTTTGACACCTGGTAGCCCGCCATTCATTTCAATGGGGCATTTCGACCATTCATTCCTATGGGGGAATCTCTGGGATTCGAACCCTCGCCTCCAGTGGGGACTGCGACCCGAACGCAGCGACTTAGACCGCTCGGCCATCCTGACAGCTCTTTCCTTCCCAGGTTCATTGGGGGACTTTGACACCTGGTAGCCCGCCATTCATTTCAATTGGGCATTTCGACCATTCATTCCTATGGGGGAATCTCTGGGATTCGAACCCGCGCCTCCAGTGGGGACTGCGACCCGAGCGCAGCGACTTAGACCGCTCAGCCATCCTGACAGCTCTTTCCTTCCCAGGTTCAATGGTGGACTTTGACACCTGGTAGCCCGCCATTCATTTCAATTGGGCTTTTCGACCATTCAATCCTATGGGGGAATCTCTGGGATTCGAACCCGCGCCTCCAGTGGGGACTGCGACCCGAGCGCAGCGACTTAGACCGCTCGGCCATCCTGACAGCTCTTTCCTTCCCAGGTTCATTGGGGGACTTTGACACCTGGTAGCCCGCCATTCATTTCAATGGGGCATTTCGACCATTCATTCCTATGGGGGAATCTCTGGGATTCGAACCCTTGCCTCCAGTGGGGACTGCGACCCGAACGCAGCGACTTAGACCGCTCAGCCTTCCCAGGTTCATTGGGGGACTTTGACACCTGGTAGCCCGCCATTCATTTCAATTGGACATTTCGACCATTCATTCCTATGGGGGAATCTCTGGGATTCGAACCCGCGCCTCCAGTGGGGACTGCGACCCGAGCGCAGCGACTTAGACCACTCGGCTATCCTGACAGCTCTTTCCTTCCCAGGTTCATTGGGGGACTTTGACACCTGGTAGCCCGCCATTCATTTCAATGGGGCATTTCGACCGTTCATTCCTATGGGGGAATCTCTGGGATTCGAACCCTCGCCTCCAGTGGGGACTGCGACCCGAACGCAGCGACTTAGACCGCTCAGCCATCCTGACAGCTCTTTCCTTCCAATGTTCAATGGGGGACTTTGACACCTGGTAGCCCGCCATTCATTTCAATTGGGCATTTCGACCATTCATTCCTATGGGGGAATCTCTGGGATTCGAACCCGCGCCTCCAGTGGGGACTGCGACCCGAGCGCAGCGACTTAGACCACTCGGCCATCCTGACAGCTCTTTCCTTCCCAGGTTCATTGGGGGACTTTGACACCTGGTAGCCCGCCATTCATTTCAATTGGGCATTTCGACCATTCATTCCTATGGGGGAATCTCTGGGATTCGAACCCGCGCCTCCAGTGGGGACTGCGACCCGAGCGCAGCGACTTAGACCACTCGGCCATCCTGACAGCTCTTTCCTTCCCAGGTTCATTGGGGGACTTTGACACCTGGTAGCCCGCCATTCATTTCAATGGGGCATTTCGACCATTCATTCCTATGGGGGAATCTCTGGGATTCGAACCCTCGCCTCCAGTGGGGACTGCGACCCGAACGCAGCGACTTAGACCGCTCAGCCATCCTGACAGCTCTTTCCTTCCAATGTTCAATGGGGGACTTTGACACCTGGTAGCCCGCCATTCATTTCAATTGGGCATTTCGACCATTCATTCCTATGGGGGAATCTCTGGGATTCGAACCCGCGCCTCCAGTGGGGACTGCGACCCAAGCGCAGCGACTTAGACCGCTCGGCCATCCTGACAGGTCTTTCCTTCCCAGGTTCATTGGGGGACTTTGACACCTGGTAGCCCGCCATTCATTTCAATTGGGCATTTCGACCATTCATTCCTATGGGGGAATCTCTGGGATTCGAACCCGCGCCTCCAGTGGGGACTGCGACCCGAGCGCAGCGACTTAGACCGCTCAGCCATCCTGACAGCTCTTTCCTTCCCAGGTTCAATGGTGGACTTTGACACCTGGTAGCCCGCCATTCATTTCAATTGGGCTTTTCGACCATTCAATCCTATGGGGGAATCTCTGGGATTCGAACCCGCGCCTCCAGTGGGGACTGCGACCCGAACGCAGCGACTTAGACCGCTCAGCCATCCTGACAGCTCTTTCCTTCCCAGGTTCATTGGGGGACTTTGACACCTGGTAGCCCGCCATTCATTTCAATTGGACATTTCGACCATTCATTCCTATGGGGGAATCTCTGGGATTCGAACCCGCGCCTCCAGTGGGGACTGCGACCCGAGCGCAGCGACTTAGACCACTCGGCTATCCTGACAGCTCTTTCCTTCCCAGGTTCATTGGGGGACTTTGACACCTGGTAGCCCGCCATTCATTTCAATGGGGCATTTCGACCGTTCATTCCTATGGGGGAATCTCTGGGATTCGAACCCTCGCCTCCAGTGGGGACTGCGACCCGAACGCAGCGACTTAGACCGCTCAGCCATCCTGACAGCTCTTTCCTTCCAATGTTCAATGGGGGACTTTGACACCTGGTAGCCCGCCATTCATTTCAATTGGGCATTTCGACCATTCATTCCTATGGGGGAATCTCTGGGATTCGAACCCGCGCCTCCAGTGGGGACTGCGACCCGAGCGCAGCGACTTAGACCACTCGGCCATCCTGACAGCTCTTTCCTTCCCAGGTTCATTGGGGGACTTTGACACCTGGTAGCCCGCCATTCATTTTTATTGGGCATTTCGACCATTCATTCCTATGGGGGAATCTCTGGGATTCGAACCCGCGCCTCCAGTGGGGACTGCGACCCGAACGCAGCGACTTAGACCGCTCAGCCATCCTGACAGCTCTTTCCTTCCAATGTTCAATGGGGGACTTTGACACCTGGTAGCCCGCCATTCATTTCAATGGGGCATTTCGACCATTCATTCCTATGGGGGAATCTCTGGGATTCGAACCCGCGCCTCCAGTGGGGACTGCGACCCGAGCGCAGCGACTTAGACCACTCGGCCATCCTGACAGCTCTTTCCTTCCCAGGTTCATTGGGGGACTTTGACACCTGGTAGCCCGCCATTCATTTTTATTGGGCATTTCGACCATTCATTCCTATGGGGGAATCTCTGGGATTCGAACCCGCGCCTCCAGTGGGGACTGCGACCCGAGCGCAGCGACTTAGACCGCTCAGCCATCCTGACAGCTCTTTCCTTCCAAGGTTCAATGGGGGACTTTGACACCTGGTAGCCCGCCATTCATTTCAATTGGGCATTTCGACCATTCATTCCTATGGGGGAATCTCTGGGATTCGAACCCGCGCCTCCAGTGGGGACTGCGACCCGAGCGCAGCGACTTAGACCGCTCGGCCATCCTGACAGCTCTTTCCTTCCCAGGTTCATTGGGGGACTTTGACACCTGGTAGCCCGCCATTCATTTCAATGGGGCATTTCGACCATTCATTCCTATGGGGGAATCTCTGGGATTCGAACCCTCGCCTCCAGTGGGGACTGCGACCCGAACGCAGCGACTTAGACCGCTCAGCCATCCTGACAGCTCTTTCCTTCCAATGTTCAATGGGGGACTTTGACACCTGGTAGCCCGCCATTCATTTCAATTGGGCATTTCGACCATTCATTCCTATGGGGGAATCTCTGGGATTCGAACCCGCGCCTCCAGTGGGGACTGCGACCCGAGCGCAGCGACTTAGACCGCTCAGCCATCCTGACAGCTCTTTCCTTCCCAGGTTCAATGGGGGACTTTGACACCTGGTAGCCCGCCATTTATTTCAATTGGGCATTTCGACCTTTCATTCCTATGGGGGAATCTCTGGGATTCGAACCCGCGCCTCCAGTGGGGACTGCGACCCGAGCGCAGCGACTTAGACCGCTCGGCCATCCTGACAGCTCTTTCCTTCCCAAGTTCAATGGTGGACTTTGACACCTGGTATCCCGCCATTCATTTCAATTGGGCATTTCGACCATTCATTCCTATGGGGGAATCTCTGGGATTCGAACCCGCGCCTCCAGTGGGGACTGCGACCCGAGCGCAGCGACTTAGACCGCTCAGCCATCCTGACAGCTCTTTCCTTCCCAGGTTCATTGGGGGACTTTGACACCTGGTAGCCCGCCATTCATTTCAATTGGGCATTTCGACCATTCATTCCTATGGGGGAATCTCTGGGATTCGAACCCGCGCCTCCAGTGGGGACTGCGACCCGAGCGCAGCGACTTAGACCGCTCAGCCATCCTGACAGCTCTTTCCTTCCCAGGTTCAATGGGGGACTTTGACACCTGGTAGCCCGCCATTTATTTCAATTGGGCATTTCGACCTTTCATTCCTATGGGGGAATCTCTGGGATTCGAACCCTCGCCTCCAGTGGGGACTGCGACCCGAACGCAGCGACTTAGACCGCTCAGCCATCCTGACAGCTCTTTCCTTCCCAGGTTCAATGGTGGACTTTGACACCTGGTAGCCCGCCATTCATTTCAATTGGGCTTTTCGACCATTCAATCCTATGGGGGAATCTCTGGGATTCGAACCCGCGCCTCCAGTGGGGACTGCGACCCGAGCGCAGCGACTTAGACCACTCGGCCATCCTGACAGCTCTTTCCTTCCCAGGTTCATTGGGGGACTTTGACACCTGGTAGCCCGCCATTCATTTCAATGGGGCATTTCGACCATTCATTCCTATGGGGGAATCTCTGGGATTCGAACCCTTGCCTCCAGTGGGGACTGCGACCCGAACGCAGCGACTTAGACCGCTCAGCCATCCTGACAGCTCTTTCCTTCCCAGGTTCATTGGGGGACTTTGACACCTGGTAGCCCGCCATTCATTTCAATTGGACATTTCGACCATTCATTCCTATGGGGGAATCTCTGGGATTCGAACCCGCGCCTCCAGTGGGGACTGCGACCCGAGCGCAGCGACTTAGACCACTCGGCTATCCTGACAGCTCTTTCCTTCCCAGGTTCATTGGGGGACTTTGACACCTGGTAGCCCGCCATTCATTTCAATGGGGCATTTCGACCGTTCATTCCTATGGGGGAATCTCTGGGATTCGAACCCTCGCCTCCAGTGGGGACTGCGACCCGAACGCAGCGACTTAGACCGCTCAGCCATCCTGACAGCTCTTTCCTTCCAATGTTCAATGGGGGACTTTGACACCTGGTAGCCCGCCATTCATTTCAATTGGGCATTTCGACCATTCATTCCTATGGGGGAATCTCTGGGATTCGAACCCGCGCCTCCAGTGGGGACTGCGACCCGAGCGCAGCGACTTAGACCACTCGGCCATCCTGACAGCTCTTTCCTTCCCAGGTTCATTGGGGGACTTTGACACCTGGTAGCCCGCCATTCATTTTTATTGGGCATTTCGACCATTCATTCCTATGGGGGAATCTCTGGGATTCGAACCCGCGCCTCCAGTGGGGACTGCGACCCGAGCGCAGCGACTTAGACCGCTCAGCCATCCTGACAGCTCTTTCCTTCCAAGGTTCAATGGGGGACTTTGACACCTGGTAGCCCGCCATTCATTTCAATTGGGCATTTCGACCATTCATTCCTATGGGGGAATCTCTGGGATTCGAACCCGCGCCTCCAGTGGGGACTGCGACCCGAGCGCAGCGACTTAGACCGCTCGGCCATCCTGACAGCTCTTTCCTTCCCAGGTTCATTGGGGGACTTTGACACCTGGTAGCCCGCCATTCATTTCAATGGGGCATTTCGACCATTCATTCCTATGGGGGAATCTCTGGGATTCGAACCCTCGCCTCCAGTGGGGACTGCGACCCGAACGCAGCGACTTAGACCGCTCAGCCATCCTGACAGCTCTTTCCTTCCAATGTTCAATGGGGGACTTTGACACCTGGTAGCCCGCCATTCATTTCAATTGGGCATTTCGACCATTCATTCCTATGGGGGAATCTCTGGGATTCGAACCCGCGCCTCCAGTGGGGACTGCGACCCGAGCGCAGCGACTTAGACCGCTCAGCCATCCTGACAGCTCTTTCCTTCCCAGGTTCAATGGGGGACTTTGACACCTGGTAGCCCGCCATTTATTTCAATTGGGCATTTCGACCTTTCATTCCTATGGGGGAATCTCTGGGATTCGAACCCGCGCCTCCAGTGGGGACTGCGACCCGAGCGCAGCGACTTAGACCGCTCGGCCATCCTGACAGCTCTTTCCTTCCCAAGTTCAATGGTGGACTTTGACACCTGGTATCCCGCCATTCATTTCAATTGGGCATTTCGACCATTCATTCCTATGGGGGAATCTCTGGGATTCGAACCCGCGCCTCCAGTGGGGACTGCGACCCGAGCGCAGCGACTTAGACCGCTCAGCCATCCTGACAGCTCTTTCCTTCCCAGGTTCATTGGGGGACTTTGACACCTGGTAGCCCGCCATTCATTTCAATTGGGCATTTCGACCATTCATTCCTATGGGGGAATCTCTGGGATTCGAACCCGCGCCTCCAGTGGGGACTGCGACCCGAGCGCAGCGACTTAGACCGCTCAGCCATCCTGACAGCTCTTTCCTTCCCAGGTTCAATGGGGGACTTTGACACCTGGTAGCCCGCCATTTATTTCAATTGGGCATTTCGACCTTTCATTCCTATGGGGGAATCTCTGGGATTCGAACCCTCGCCTCCAGTGGGGACTGCGACCCGAACGCAGCGACTTAGACCGCTCAGCCATCCTGACAGCTCTTTCCTTCCAATGTTCAATGGGGGACTTTGACACCTGGTAGCCCGCCATTCATTTCAATTGGGCATTTCGACCATTCATTCCTATGGGGGAATCTCTGGGATTCGAACCCGTGCCTCCAGTGGGGACTGCGACCCGAGCGCAGCGACTTAGACCGCTCAGCCATCCTGACAGCTCTTTCCTTCCCAGGTTCATTGGGGGACTTTGACACCTGGTAGCCCGCCATTCATTTCAATTGGGCATTTCGACCATTCATTCCTATGGGGGAATCTCTGGGATTCGAACCCGCGCCTCCAGTGGGGACTGCGACCCGAGCGCAGCGACTTAGACCGCTCAGCCATCCTGACAGCTCTTTCCTTCCCAGGTTCATTGGGGGACTTTGACACCTGGTAGCCCGCCATTCATTTCAATTGGGCATTTCGACCATTCATTCCTATGGGGGAATCTCTGGGATTCGAACCCGCGCCTCCAGTGGGGACTGCGACCCGAGCGCAGCGACTTAGACCGCTCAGCCATCCTGACAGCTCTTTCCTTCCCAGGTTCATTGGGGGACTTTGACACCTGGTAGCCCGCCATTCATTTCAATGGGGCATTTCGACCATTCATTCCTATGGGGGAATCTCTGGGATTCGAACCCTCGCCTCCAGTGGGGACTGCGACCCGAACGCAGCGACTTAGACCGCTCAGCCATCCTGACAGCTCTTTCCTTCCAATGTTCAATGGGGGACTTTGACACCTGGTAGCCCGCCATTCATTTCAATTGGGCATTTCGACCATTCATTCCTATGGGGGAATCTCTGGGATTCGAACCCGTGCCTCCAGTGGGGACTGCGACCCGAGCGCAGCGACTTAGACCGCTCAGCCATCCTGACAGCTCTTTCCTTCCCAGGTTCATTGGGGGACTTTGACACCTGGTAGCCCGCCATTCATTTCAATTGGGCATTTCGACCATTCATTCCTATGGGGGAATCTCTGGGATTCGAACCCGCGCCTCCAGTGGGGACTGCGACCCGAGCGCAGTGACTTAGACCGCTCAGCCATCCTGACAGCTCTTTCCTTCCAAGGTTCAATGGGGGACTTTGACACCTGGTAGCCCGCCATTCATTTCAATTGGGCATTTCGACCATTCATTCCTATGGGGGAATCTCTGGGATTCGAACCCGCGCCTCCAGTGGGGACTGCGACCCGAGCGCAGCGACTTAGACCGCTCGGCCATCCTGACAGCTCTTTCCTTCCCAGGTTCATTGGGGGACTTTGACACCTGGTAGCCCGCCATTCATTTCAATGGGGCATTTCGACCATTCATTCCTATGGGGGAATCTCTGGGATTCGAACCCTCGCCTCCAGTGGGGACTGCGACCCGAACGCAGCGACTTAGACCGCTCAGCCATCCTGACAGCTCTTTCCTTCCAATGTTCAATGGGGGACTTTGACACCTGGTAGCCCGCCATTCATTTCAATTGGGCATTTCGACCATTCATTCCTATGGGGGAATCTCTGGGATTCGAACCCGCGCCTCCAGTGGGGACTGCGACCCGAGCGCAGCGACTTAGACCGCTCAGCCATCCTGACAGCTCTTTCCTTCCCAGGTTCAATGGGGGACTTTGACACCTGGTAGCCCGCCATTTATTTCAATTGGGCATTTCGACCTTTCATTCCTATGGGGGAATCTCTGGGATTCGAACCCTCGCCTCCAGTGGGGACTGCGACCCGAACGCAGCGACTTAGACCGCTCAGCCATCCTGACAGCTCTTTCCTTCCAATGTTCAATGGGGGACTTTGACACCTGGTAGCCCGCCATTCATTTCAATTGGGCATTTCGACCATTCATTCCTATGGGGGAATCTCTGGGATTCGAACCCGTGCCTCCAGTGGGGACTGCGACCCGAGCGCAGCGACTTAGACCGCTCAGCCATCCTGACAGCTCTTTCCTTCCCAGGTTCATTGGGGGACTTTGACACCTGGTAGCCCGCCATTCATTTCAATTGGGCATTTCGACCATTCATTCCTATGGGGGAATCTCTGGGATTCGAACCCGCGCCTCCAGTGGGGACTGCGACCCGAGCGCAGCGACTTAGACCGCTCAGCCATCCTGACAGCTCTTTCCTTCCAAGGTTCAATGGGGGACTTTGACACCTGGTAGCCCGCCATTCATTTCAATTGGGCATTTCGACCATTCATTCCTATGGGGGAATCGCTGGGATTCGAACCCGCGCCTCCAGTGGGGACTGCGACCCGAGCGCAGCGACTTAGACCGCTCGGCCATCCTGACAGCTCTTTCCTTCCCAGGTTCATTGGGGGACTTTGACACCTGGTAGCCCGCCATTCATTTCAATGGGGCATTTCGACCATTCATTCCTATGGGGGAATCTCTGGGATTCGAACCCTCGCCTCCAGTGGGGACTGCGACCCGAACGCAGCGACTTAGACCGCTCAGCCATCCTGACAGCTCTTTCCTTCCAATGTTCAATGGGGGACTTTGACACCTGGTAGCCCGCCATTCATTTCAATTGGGCATTTCGACCATTCATTCCTATGGGGGAATCTCTGGGATTCGAACCCGTGCCTCCAGTGGGGACTGCGACCCGAGCGCAGCGACTTAGACCGCTCAGCCATCCTGACAGCTCTTTCCTTCCCAGGTTCATTGGGGGACTTTGACACCTGGTAGCCCGCCATTCATTTCAATTGGGCATTTCGACCATTCATTCCTATGAGGGAATCTCTGGGATTCGAACCCGCGCCTCCAGTGGGGACTGCGACCCGAGCGCAGCGACTTAGACCGCTCAGCCATCCTGACAGCTCTTTCCTTCCAAGGTTCAATGGGGGACTTTGACACCTGGTAGCCCGCCATTCATTTCAATTGGGCATTTCGACCATTCATTCCTATGGGGGAATCTCTGGGATTCGAACCCGCGCCTCCAGTGGGGACTGCGACCCGAGCGCAGCGACTTAGACCGCTCGGCCATCCTGACAGCTCTTTCCTTCCCAGGTTCATTGGGGGACTTTGACACCTGGTAGCCCGCCATTCATTTCAATGGGGCATTTCGACCATTCATTCCTATGGGGGAATCTCTGGGATTCGAACCCTCGCCTCCAGTGGGGACTGCGACCCGAACGCAGCGACTTAGACCGCTCAGCCATCCTGACAGCTCTTTCCTTCCAATGTTCAATGGGGGACTTTGACACCTGGTAGCCCGCCATTCATTTCAATTGGGCATTTCGACCATTCATTCCTATGGGGGAATCTCTGGGATTCGAACCCGCGCCTCCAGTGGGGACTGCGACCCGAGCGCAGCGACTTAGACCGCTCAGCCATCCTGACAGCTCTTTCCTTCCCAGGTTCAATGGGGGACTTTGACACCTGGTAGCCCGCCATTTATTTCAATTGGGCATTTCGACCTTTCATTCCTATGGGGGAATCTCTGGGATTCGAACCCGCGCCTCCAGTGGGGACTGCGACCCGAGCGCAGCGACTTAGACCGCTCGGCCATCCTGACAGCTCTTTCCTTCCCAAGTTCAATGGTGGACTTTGACACCTGGTATCCCGCCATTCATTTCAATTGGGCATTTCGACCATTCATTCCTATGGGGGAATCTCTGGGATTCGAACCCGCGCCTCCAGTGGGGACTGCGACCCGAGCGCAGCGACTTAGACCGCTCAGCCATCCTGACAGCTCTTTCCTTCCCAGGTTCATTGGGGGACTTTGACACCTGGTAGCCCGCCATTCATTTCAATTGGGCATTTCGACCATTCATTCCTATGGGGGAATGTCTGGGATTCGAACCCGCGCCTCCAGTGGGGACTGCGACCCGAGCGCAGCGACTTAGACCGCTCGGCCATCCTGACAGCTCTTTCCTTCCCAGGTTCATTGGGGGACTTTGACACCTGGTAGCCCGCCATTCATTTCAATGGGGCATTTCGACCATTCATTCCTATGGGGGAATCTCTGGGATTCGAACCCTCGCCTCCAGTGGGGACTGCGACCCGAACGCAGCGACTTAGACCGCTCAGCCATCCTGACAGCTCTTTCATTCCAATGTTCAATGGGGGACTTTGACACCTGGTAGCCCGCCATTCATTTCAATTGGGCATTTCGACCATTCATTCCTATGGGGGAATCTCTGGGATTCGAACCCGCGCCTCCAGTGGGGACTGCGACCCGAGCGCAGCGACTTAGACCGCTCAGCCATCCTGACAGCTCTTTCCTTCCCAGGTTCAATGGGGGACTTTGACACCTGGTAGCCCGCCATTTATTTCAATTGGGCATTTCGACCTTTCATTCCTATGGGGGAATCTCTGGGATTCGAACCCTCGCCTCCAGTGGGGACTGCGACCCGAACGCAGCGACTTAGACCGCTCAGCCATCCTGACAGCTCTTTCCTTCCAATGTTCAATGGGGGACTTTGACACCTGGTAGCCCGCCATTCATTTCAATTGGGCATTTCGACCATTCATTCCTATGGGGGAATCTCTGGGATTCGAACCCGTGCCTCCAGTGGGGACTGCGACCCGAGCGCAGCGACTTAGACCGCTCAGCCATCCTGACAGCTCTTTCCTTCCCAGGTTCATTGGGGGACTTTGACACCTGGTAGCCCGCCATTCATTTCAATTGGGCATTTCGACCATTCATTCCTATGGGGGAATCTCTGGGATTCGAACCCGCGCCTCCAGTGGGGACTGCGACCCGAGCGCAGCGACTTAGACCGCTCAGCCATCCTGACAGCTCTTTCCTTCCAAGGTTCAATGGGGGACTTTGACACCTGGTAGCCCGCCATTCATTTCAATTGGGCATTTCGACCATTCATTCCTATGGGGGAATCGCTGGGATTCGAACCCGCGCCTCCAGTGGGGACTGCGACCCGAGCGCAGCGACTTAGACCGCTCGGCCATCCTGACAGCTCTTTCCTTCCCAGGTTCATTGGGTGACTTTGACACCTGGTAGCCCGCCATTCATTTCAATGGGGCATTTCGACCATTCATTCCTATGGGGGAATCTCTGGGATTCGAACCCTCGCCTCCAGTGGGGACTGCGACCCGAACGCAGCGACTTAGACCGCTCAGCCATCCTGACAGCTCTTTCCTTCCAATGTTCAATGGGGGACTTTGACACCTGGTAGCCCGCCATTCATTTCAATTGGGCATTTCGACCATTCATTCCTATGGGGGAATCTCTGGGATTCGAACCCGCGCCTCCAGTGGGGACTGCGACCCGAGCGCAGCGACTTAGACCGCTCAGCCATCCTGACAGCTCTTTCCTTCCCAGGTTCATTGGGGGACTTTGACACCTGGTAGCCCGCCATTCATTTCAATTGGGCATTTCGACCATTCATTCCTATGGGGGAATCTCTGGGATTCGAACCCGCGCCTCCAGTGGGGACTGCGACCCGAGCGCAGCGACTTAGACCGCTCGGCCATCCTGACAGCTCTTTCCTTCCCAGGTTCATTGGGGGACTTTGACACCTGGTAGCCCGCCATTCATTTCAATGGGGCATTTCGACCATTCATTCCTATGGGGGAATCTCTGGGATTCGAACCCGTGCCTCCAGTGGGGACTGCGACCCGAGCGCAGCGACTTAGACCGCTCAGCCATCCTGACAGCTCTTTCCTTCCCAGGTTCATTGGGGGACTTTGACACCTGGTAGCCCGCCATTCATTTCAATTGGGCATTTCGACCATTCATTCCTATGGGGGAATCTCTGGGATTCGAACCCGCGCCTCCAGTGGGGACTGCGACCCGAGCGCAGCGACTTAGACCGCTCAGCCATCCTGACAGCTCTTTCCTTCCCAGGTTCATTGGGGGACTTTGACACCTGGTAGCCCGCCATTCATTTCAATTGGGCATTTCGACCATTCATTCCTATGGGGGAATCTCTAGGATTCGAACCCGCGCCTCCAGTGGGGACTGCGACCCGAGCGCAGCGACTTAGACCGCTCAGCCATCCTGACAGCTCTTTCCTTCCAAGGTTCAATGGGGGACTTTGACACCTGGTAGCCCGCCATTCATTTCAATTGGGCATTTCGACCTTTCATTCCTATGGGGGAATCGCTGGGATTCGAACCCGCGCCTCCAGTGGGGACTGCGACCCGAGCGCAGCGACTTAGACCGCTCGGCCATCCTGACAGCTCTTTCCTTCCCAGGTTCATTGGGGGACTTTGACACCTGGTAGCCCGCCATTCATTTCAATGGGGCATTTCGACCATTCATTCCTATGGGGGAATCTCTGGGATTCGAACCCTCGCCTCCAGTGGGGACTGCGACCCGAACGCAGCGACTTAGACCGCTCAGCCATCCTGACAGCTCTTTCCTTCCAATGTTCAATGGGGGACTTTGACACCTGGTAGCCCGCCATTCATTTCAATTGGGCATTTCGACCATTCATTCCTATGGGGGAATCTCTGGGATTCGAACCCGTGCCTCCAGTGGGGACTGCGACCCGAGCGCAGCGACTTAGACCGCTCAGCCATCCTGACAGCTCTTTCCTTCCCAGGTTCATTGGGGGACTTTGACACCTGGTAGCCCGCCATTCATTTCAATTGGGCATTTCGACCATTCATTCCTATGGGGGAATCTCTGGGATTCGAACCCTCGCCTCCAGTGGGGACTGCGACCCGAACGCAGCGACTTAGACCGCTCAGCCATCCTGACAGCTCTTTCCTTCCAATGTTCAATGGGGGACTTTGACACCTGGTAGCCCGCCATTCATTTCAATTGGGCATTTCGACCATTCATTCCTATGGGGGAATCTCTGGGATTCGAACCCGTGCCTCCAGTGGGGACTGCGACCCGAGCGCAGCGACTTAGACCGCTCAGCCATCCTGACAGCTCTTTCCTTCCCAGGTTCATTGGGGGACTTTGACACCTGGTAGCCCGCCATTCATTTCAATTGGGCATTTCGACCATTCATTCCTATGGGGGAATCTCTGGGATTCGAACCCGCGCCTCCAGTGGGGACTGCGACCCGAGCGCAGCGACTTAGACCGCTCAGCCATCCTGACAGCTCTTTCCTTCCAAGGTTCAATGGGGGACTTTGACACCTGGTAGCCCGCCATTCATTTCAATTGGGCATTTCGACCATTCATTCCTATGGGGGAATCGCTGGGATTCGAACCCGCGCCTCCAGTGGGGACTGCGACCCGAGCGCAGCGACTTAGACCGCTCGGCCATCCTGACAGCTCTTTCCTTCCCAGGTTCATTGGGGGACTTTGACACCTGGTAGCCCGCCATTCATTTCAATGGGGCATTTCGACCATTCATTCCTATGGGGGAATCTCTGGGATTCGAACCCTCGCCTCCAGTGGGGACTGCGACCCGAACGCAGCGACTTAGACCGCTCAGCCATCCTGACAGCTCTTTCCTTCCAATGTTCAATGGGGGACTTTGACACCTGGTAGCCCGCCATTCATTTCAATTGGGCATTTCGACCATTCATTCCTATGGGGGAATCTCTGGGATTCGAACCCGTGCCTCCAGTGGGGACTGCGACCCGAGCGCAGCGACTTAGACCGCTCAGCCATCCTGACAGCTCTTTCCTTCCCAGGTTCATTGGGGGACTTTGACACCTGGTAGCCCGCCATTCATTTCAATTGGGCATTTCGACCATTCATTCCTATGAGGGAATCTCTGGGATTCGAACCCGCGCCTCCAGTGGGGACTGCGACCCGAGCGCAGCGACTTAGACCGCTCAGCCATCCTGACAGCTCTTTCCTTCCAAGGTTCAATGGGGGACTTTGACACCTGGTAGCCCGCCATTCATTTCAATTGGGCATTTCGACCATTCATTCCTATGGGGGAATCTCTGGGATTCGAACCCGCGCCTCCAGTGGGGACTGCGACCCGAGCGCAGCGACTTAGACCGCTCGGCCATCCTGACAGCTCTTTCCTTCCCAGGTTCATTGGGGGACTTTGACACCTGGTAGCCCGCCATTCATTTCAATGGGGCATTTCGACCATTCATTCCTATGGGGGAATCTCTGGGATTCGAACCCTCGCCTCCAGTGGGGACTGCGACCCGAACGCAGCGACTTAGACCGCTCAGCCATCCTGACAGCTCTTTCCTTCCAATGTTCAATGGGGGACTTTGACACCTGGTAGCCCGCCATTCATTTCAATTGGGCATTTCGACCATTCATTCCTATGGGGGAATCTCTGGGATTCGAACCCGCGCCTCCAGTGGGGACTGCGACCCGAGCGCAGCGACTTAGACCGCTCAGCCATCCTGACAGCTCTTTCCTTCCCAGGTTCAATGGGGGACTTTGACACCTGGTAGCCCGCCATTTATTTCAATTGGGCATTTCGACCTTTCATTCCTATGGGGGAATCTCTGGGATTCGAACCCGCGCCTCCAGTGGGGACTGCGACCCGAGCGCAGCGACTTAGACCGCTCGGCCATCCTGACAGCTCTTTCCTTCCCAAGTTCAATGGTGGACTTTGACACCTGGTATCCCGCCATTCATTTCAATTGGGCATTTCGACCATTCATTCCTATGGGGGAATCTCTGGGATTCGAACCCGCGCCTCCAGTGGGGACTGCGACCCGAGCGCAGCGACTTAGACCGCTCAGCCATCCTGACAGCTCTTTCCTTCCCAGGTTCATTGGGGGACTTTGACACCTGGTAGCCCGCCATTCATTTCAATTGGGCATTTCGACCATTCATTCCTATGGGGGAATGTCTGGGATTCGAACCCGCGCCTCCAGTGGGGACTGCGACCCGAGCGCAGCGACTTAGACCGCTCGGCCATCCTGACAGCTCTTTCCTTCCCAGGTTCATTGGGGGACTTTGACACCTGGTAGCCCGCCATTCATTTCAATGGGGCATTTCGACCATTCATTCCTATGGGGGAATCTCTGGGATTCGAACCCTCGCCTCCAGTGGGGACTGCGACCCGAACGCAGCGACTTAGACCGCTCAGCCATCCTGACAGCTCTTTCATTCCAATGTTCAATGGGGGACTTTGACACCTGGTAGCCCGCCATTCATTTCAATTGGGCATTTCGACCATTCATTCCTATGGGGGAATCTCTGGGATTCGAACCCGCGCCTCCAGTGGGGACTGCGACCCGAGCGCAGCGACTTAGACCGCTCAGCCATCCTGACAGCTCTTTCCTTCCCAGGTTCAATGGGGGACTTTGACACCTGGTAGCCCGCCATTTATTTCAATTGGGCATTTCGACCTTTCATTCCTATGGGGGAATCTCTGGGATTCGAACCCTCGCCTCCAGTGGGGACTGCGACCCGAACGCAGCGACTTAGACCGCTCAGCCATCCTGACAGCTCTTTCCTTCCAATGTTCAATGGGGGACTTTGACACCTGGTAGCCCGCCATTCATTTCAATTGGGCATTTCGACCATTCATTCCTATGGGGGAATCTCTGGGATTCGAACCCGTGCCTCCAGTGGGGACTGCGACCCGAGCGCAGCGACTTAGACCGCTCAGCCATCCTGACAGCTCTTTCCTTCCCAGGTTCATTGGGGGACTTTGACACCTGGTAGCCCGCCATTCATTTCAATTGGGCATTTCGACCATTCATTCCTATGGGGGAATCTCTGGGATTCGAACCCGCGCCTCCAGTGGGGACTGCGACCCGAGCGCAGCGACTTAGACCGCTCAGCCATCCTGACAGCTCTTTCCTTCCAATGTTCAATGGGGGACTTTGACACCTGGTAGCCCGCCATTCATTTCAATTGGGCATTTCGACCATTCATTCCTATGGGGGAATCTCTGGGATTCGAACCCGCGCCTCCAGTGGGGACTGCGACCCGAGCGCAGCGACTTAGACCGCTCAGCCATCCTGACAGCTCTTTCCTTCCCAGGTTCAATGGGGGACTTTGACACCTGGTAGCCCGCCATTTATTTCAATTGGGCATTTCGACCTTTCATTCCTATGGGGGAATCTCTGGGATTCGAACCCGCGCCTCCAGTGGGGACTGCGACCCGAGCGCAGCGACTTAGACCGCTCGGCCATCCTGACAGCTCTTTCCTTCCCAAGTTCAATGGTGGACTTTGACACCTGGTATCCCGCCATTCATTTCAATTGGGCATTTCGACCATTCATTCCTATGGGGGAATCTCTGGGATTCGAACCCGCGCCTCCAGTGGGGACTTTGACACCTGGTAGCCCGCCATTTATTTCAATTGGGCATTTCGACCTTTCATTCCTATGGGGGAATCTCTGGGATTCGAACCCTCGCCTCCAGTGGGGACTGCGACCCGAACGCAGCGACTTAGACCGCTCAGCCATCCTGACAGCTCTTTCCTTCCAATGTTCAATGGGGGACTTTGACACCTGGTAGCCCGCCATTCATTTCAATTGGGCATTTCGACCATTCATTCCTATGGGGGAATCTCTGGGATTCGAACCCGTGCCTCCAGTGGGGACTGCGACCCGAGCGCAGCGACTTAGACCGCTCAGCCATCCTGACAGCTCTTTCCTTCCCAGGTTCATTGGGGGACTTTGACACCTGGTAGCCCGCCATTCATTTCAATTGGGCATTTCGACCATTCATTCCTATGGGGGAATCTCTGGGATTCGAACCCGCGCCTCCAGTGGGGACTGCGACCCGAGCGCAGCGACTTAGACCGCTCAGCCATCCTGACAGCTCTTTCCTTCCAAGGTTCAATGGGGGACTTTGACACCTGGTAGCCCGCCATTCATTTCAATTGGGCATTTCGACCATTCATTCCTATGGGGGAATCTCTGGGATTCGAACCCGCGCCTCCAGTGGGGACTGCGACCCGAGCGCAGCGACTTAGACCGCTCGGCCATCCTGACAGCTCTTTCCTTCCCAGGTTCATTGGGGGACTTTGACACCTGGTAGCCCGCCATTCATTTCAATGGGGCATTTCGACCATTCATTCCTATGAGGGAATCTCTGGGATTCGAACCCGCGCCTCCAGTGGGGACTGCGACCCGAGCGCAGCGACTTAGACCGCTCAGCCATCCTGACAGCTCTTTCCTTCCAAGGTTCAATGGGGGACTTTGACACCTGGTAGCCCGCCATTCATTTCAATTGGGCATTTCGACCATTCATTCCTATGGGGGAATCTCTGGGATTCGAACCCGTGCCTCCAGTGGGGACTGCGACCCGAGCGCAGCGACTTAGACCGCTCAGCCATCCTGACAGCTCTTTCCTTCCCAGGTTCATTGGGGGACTTTGACACCTGGTAGCCCGCCATTCATTTCAATTGGGCATTTCGACCATTCATTCCTATGGGGGAATCTCTGGGATTCGAACCCGCGCCTCCAGTGGGGACTGCGACCCGAGCGCAGCGACTTAGACCGCTCAGCCATCCTGACAGCTCTTTCCTTCCAAGGTTCAATGGGGGACTTTGACACCTGGTAGCCCGCCATTCATTTCAATTGGGCATTTCGACCATTCATTCCTATGGGGGAATCGCTGGGATTCGAACCCGCGCCTCCAGTGGGGACTGCGACCCGAGCGCAGCGACTTAGACCGCTCGGCCATCCTGACAGCTCTTTCCTTCCCAGGTTCATTGGGTGACTTTGACACCTGGTAGCCCGCCATTCATTTCAATGGGGCATTTCGACCATTCATTCCTATGGGGGAATCTCTGGGATTCGAACCCTCGCCTCCAGTGGGGACTGCGACCCGAACGCAGCGACTTAGACCGCTCAGCCATCCTGACAGCTCTTTCCTTCCAATGTTCAATGGGGGACTTTGACACCTGGTAGCCCGCCATTCATTTCAATTGGGCATTTCGACCATTCATTCCTATGGGGGAATCTCTGGGATTCGAACCCGCGCCTCCAGTGGGGACTGCGACCCGAGCGCAGCGACTTAGACCGCTCGGCCATCCTGACAGCTCTTTCCTTCCCAGGTTCATTGGGGGACTTTGACACCTGGTAGCCCGCCATTCATTTCAATGGGGCATTTCGACCATTCATTCCTATGGGGGAATCTCTGGGATTCGAACCCTCGCCTCCAGTGGGGACTGCGACCCGAACGCAGCGACTTAGACCGCTCAGCCATCCTGACAGCTCTTTCCTTCCAATGTTCAATGGGGGACTTTGACACCTGGTAGCCCGCCATTCATTTCAATTGGGCATTTCGACCATTCATTCCTATGGGGGAATCTCTGGGATTCGAACCCGTGCCTCCAGTGGGGACTGCGACCCGAGCGCAGCGACTTAGACCGCTCAGCCATCCTGACAGCTCTTTCCTTCCCAGGTTCATTGGGGGACTTTGACACCTGGTAGCCCGCCATTCATTTCAATTGGGCATTTCGACCATTCATTCCTATGGGGGAATCGCTGGGATTCGAACCCGCGCCTCCAGTGGGGACTGCGACCCGAGCGCAGCGACTTAGACCGCTCAGCCATCCTGACAGCTCTTTCCTTCCCAGGTTCATTGGGGGACTTTGACACCTGGTAGCCCGCCATTCATTTCAATTGGGCATTTCGACCATTCATTCCTATGGGGGAATCTCTGGGATTCGAACCCGTGCCTCCAGTGGGGACTGCGACCCGAGCGCAGCGACTTAGACCGCTCAGCCATCCTGACAGCTCTTTCCTTCCCAGGTTCATTGGGGGACTTTGACACCTGGTAGCCCGCCATTCATTTCAATTGGGCATTTCGACCATTCATTCCTATGGGGGAATCGCTGGGATTCGAACCCGCGCCTCCAGTGGGGACTGCGACCCGAGCGCAGCGACTTAGACCGCTCGGCCATCCTGACAGCTCTTTCCTTCCCAGGTTCATTGGGTGACTTTGACACCTGGTAGCCCGCCATTCATTTCAATGGGGCATTTCGACCATTCATTCCTATGGGGGAATCTCTGGGATTCGAACCCTCGCCTCCAGTGGGGACTGCGACCCGAACGCAGCGACTTAGACCGCTCAGCCATCCTGACAGCTCTTTCCTTCCAATGTTCAATGGGGGACTTTGACACCTGGTAGCCCGCCATTCATTTCAATTGGGCATTTCGACCATTCATTCCTATGGGGGAATCTCTGGGATTCGAACCCGCGCCTCCAGTGGGGACTGCGACCCGAGCGCAGCGACTTAGACCGCTCGGCCATCCTGACAGCTCTTTCCTTCCCAGGTTCATTGGGGGACTTTGACACCTGGTAGCCCGCCATTCATTTCAATGGGGCATTTCGACCATTCATTCCTATGAGGGAATCTCTGGGATTCGAACCCGCGCCTCCAGTGGGGACTGCGACCCGAGCGCAGCGACTTAGACCGCTCAGCCATCCTGACAGCTCTTTCCTTCCAAGGTTCAATGGGGGACTTTGACACCTGGTAGCCCGCCATTCATTTCAATTGGGCATTTCGACCATTCATTCCTATGGGGGAATCTCTGGGATTCGAACCCGTGCCTCCAGTGGGGACTGCGACCCGAGCGCAGCGACTTAGACCGCTCAGCCATCCTGACAGCTCTTTCCTTCCCAGGTTCATTGGGGGACTTTGACACCTGGTAGCCCGCCATTCATTTCAATTGGGCATTTCGACCATTCATTCCTATGGGGGAATCTCTGGGATTCGAACCCGCGCCTCCAGTGGGGACTGCGACCCGAGCGCAGCGACTTAGACCGCTCAGCCATCCTGACAGCTCTTTCCTTCCAAGGTTCAATGGGGGACTTTGACACCTGGTAGCCCGCCATTCATTTCAATTGGGCATTTCGACCATTCATTCCTATGGGGGAATCGCTGGGATTCGAACCCGCGCCTCCAGTGGGGACTGCGACCCGAGCGCAGCGACTTAGACCGCTCGGCCATCCTGACAGCTCTTTCCTTCCCAGGTTCATTGGGTGACTTTGACACCTGGTAGCCCGCCATTCATTTCAATGGGGCATTTCGACCATTCATTCCTATGGGGGAATCTCTGGGATTCGAACCCTCGCCTCCAGTGGGGACTGCGACCCGAACGCAGCGACTTAGACCGCTCAGCCATCCTGACAGCTCTTTCCTTCCAATGTTCAATGGGGGACTTTGACACCTGGTAGCCCGCCATTCATTTCAATTGGGCATTTCGACCATTCATTCCTATGGGGGAATCTCTGGGATTCGAACCCGCGCCTCCAGTGGGGACTGCGACCCGAGCGCAGCGACTTAGACCGCTCGGCCATCCTGACAGCTCTTTCCTTCCCAGGTTCATTGGGGGACTTTGACACCTGGTAGCCCGCCATTCATTTCAATGGGGCATTTCGACCATTCATTCCTATGGGGGAATCTCTGGGATTCGAACCCTCGCCTCCAGTGGGGACTGCGACCCGAACGCAGCGACTTAGACCGCTCAGCCATCCTGACAGCTCTTTCCTTCCAATGTTCAATGGGGGACTTTGACACCTGGTAGCCCGCCATTCATTTCAATTGGGCATTTCGACCATTCATTCCTATGGGGGAATCTCTGGGATTCGAACCCGTGCCTCCAGTGGGGACTGCGACCCGAGCGCAGCGACTTAGACCGCTCAGCCATCCTGACAGCTCTTTCCTTCCCAGGTTCATTGGGGGACTTTGACACCTGGTAGCCCGCCATTCATTTCAATTGGGCATTTCGACCATTCATTCCTATGGGGGAATCTCTGGGATTCGAACCCGCGCCTCCAGTGGGGACTGCGACCCGAGCGCAGCGACTTAGACCGCTCAGCCATCCTGACAGCTCTTTCCTTCCCAGGTTCATTGGGGGACTTTGACACCTGGTAGCCCGCCATTCATTTCAATTGGGCATTTCGACCATTCATTCCTATGGGGGAATCTCTGGGATTCGAACCCGTGCCTCCAGTGGGGACTGCGACCCGAGCGCAGCGACTTAGACCGCTCGGCCATCCTGACAGCTCTTTCCTTCCCAGGTTCATTGGGGGACTTTGACACCTGGTAGCCCGCCATTCATTTCAATGGGGCATTTCGACCATTCATTCCTATGGGGGAATCTCTGGGATTCGAACCCTCGCCTCCAGTGGGGACTGCGACCCGAACGCAGCGACTTAGACCGCTCAGCCATCCTGACAGCTCTTTCCTTCCAATGTTCAATGGGGGACTTTGACACCTGGTAGCCCGCCATTCATTTCAATTGGGCATTTCGACCATTCATTCCTATGGGGGAATCGCTGGGATTCGAACCCGCGTCTCCAGTGGGGACTGCGACCCGAGCGCAGCGACTTAGACCGCTCGGCCATCCTGACAGCTCTTTCCTTCCCAGGTTCATTGGGGGACTTTGACACCTGGTAGCCCGCCATTCATTTCAATGGGGCATTTCGACCATTCATTCCTATGGGGGAATCTCTGGGATTCGAACCCTCGCCTCCAGTGGGGACTGCGACCCGAACGCAGCGACTTAGACCGCTCAGCCATCCTGACAGCTCTTTCCTTCCAATGTTCAATGGGGGACTTTGACACCTGGTAGCCCGCCATTCATTTCAATTGGGCATTTCGACCATTCATTCCTATGGGGGAATCTCTGGGATTCGAACCCGTGCCTCCAGTGGGGACTGCGACCCGAGCGCAGCGACTTAGACCGCTCAGCCATCCTGACAGCTCTTTCCTTCCCAGGTTCATTGGGGGACTTTGACACCTGGTAGCCCGCCATTCATTTCAATTGGGCATTTCGACCATTCATTCCTATGGGGGAATCTCTGGGATTCGAACCCGCGCCTCCAGTGGGGACTGCGACCCGAGCGCAGCGACTTAGACCGCTCAGCCATCCTGACAGCTCTTTCCTTCCCAGGTTCATTGGGGGACTTTGACACCTGGTAGCCCGCCATTCATTTCAATTGGGCATTTCGACCATTCATTCCTATGGGGGAATCTCTGGGATTCGAACCCGCGCCTCCAGTGGGGACTGCGACCCGAGCGCAGCGACTTAGACCGCTCAGCCATCCTGACAGCTCTTTCCTTCCAAGGTTCAATGGGGGACTTTGACACCTGGTAGCCCGCCATTCATTTCAATTGGGCATTTCGACCATTCATTCCTATGGGGGAATCGCTGGGATTCGAACCCGCGCCTCCAGTGGGGACTGCGACCCGAGCGCAGCGACTTAGACCGCTCGGCCATCCTGACAGCTCTTTCCTTCCCAGGTTCATTGGGGGACTTTGACACCTGGTAGCCCGCCATTCATTTCAATGGGGCATTTCGACCATTCATTCCTATGGGGGAATCTCTGGGATTCGAACCCTCGCCTCCAGTGGGGACTGCGACCCGAACGCAGCGACTTAGACCGCTCAGCCATCCTGACAGCTCTTTCCTTCCAATGTTCAATGGGGGACTTTGACACCTGGTAGCCCGCCATTCATTTCAATTGGGCATTTCGACCATTCATTCCTATGGGGGAATCTCTGGGATTCGAACCCGTGCCTCCAGTGGGGACTGCGACCCGAGCGCAGCGACTTAGACCGCTCAGCCATCCTGACAGCTCTTTCCTTCCCAGGTTCATTGGGGGACTTTGACACCTGGTAGCCCGCCATTCATTTCAATTGGGCATTTCGACCATTCATTCCTATGGGGGAATCTCTGGGATTCGAACCCGCGCCTCCAGTGGGGACTGCGACCCGAGCGCAGCGACTTAGACCGCTCAGCCATCCTGACAGCTCTTTCCTTCCAAGGTTCAATGGGGGACTTTGACACCTGGTAGCCCGCCATTCATTTCAATTGGGCATTTCGACCATTCATTCCTATGGGGGAATCTCTGGGATTCGAACCCGCGCCTCCAGTGGGGACTGCGACCCGAGCGCAGCGACTTAGACCGCTCGGCCATCCTGACAGCTCTTTCCTTCCCAGGTTCATTGGGGGACTTTGACACCTGGTAGCCCGCCATTCATTTCAATGGGGCATTTCGACCATTCATTCCTATGGGGGAATCTCTGGGATTCGAACCCTCGCCTCCAGTGGGGACTGCGACCCGAACGCAGCGACTTAGACCGCTCAGCCATCCTGACAGCTCTTTCCTTCCAATGTTCAATGGGGGACTTTGACACCTGGTAGCCCGCCATTCATTTCAATTGGGCATTTCGACCATTCATTCCTATGGGGGAATCTCTGGGATTCGAACCCGCGCCTCCAGTGGGGACTGCGACCCGAGCGCAGCGACTTAGACCGCTCGGCCATCCTGACAGCTCTTTCCTTCCCAGGTTCATTGGGGGACTTTGACACCTGGTAGCCCGCCATTCATTTCAATGGGGCATTTCGACCATTCATTCCTATGGGGGAATCTCTGGGATTCGAACCCTCGCCTCCAGTGGGGACTGCGACCCGAACGCAGCGACTTAGACCGCTCAGCCATCCTGACAGCTCTTTCCTTCCAATGTTCAATGGGGGACTTTGACACCTGGTAGCCCGCCATTCATTTCAATTGGGCATTTCGACCATTCATTCCTATGGGGGAATCTCTGGGATTCGAACCCGCGCCTCCAGTGGGGACTGCGACCCGAGCGCAGCGACTTAGACCGCTCAGCCATCCTGACAGCTCTTTCCTTCCCAGGTTCAATGGGGGACTTTGACACCTGGTAGCCCGCCATTTATTTCAATTGGGCATTTCGACCTTTCATTCCTATGGGGGAATCTCTGGGATTCGAACCCTCGCCTCCAGTGGGGACTGCGACCCGAACGCAGCGACTTAGACCGCTCAGCCATCCTGACAGCTCTTTCCTTCCAATGTTCAATGGGGGACTTTGACACCTGGTAGCCCGCCATTCATTTCAATTGGGCATTTCGACCATTCATTCCTATGGGGGAATCTCTGGGATTCGAACCCGTGCCTCCAGTGGGGACTGCGACCCGAGCGCAGCGACTTAGACCGCTCAGCCATCCTGACAGCTCTTTCCTTCCCAGGTTCATTGGGGGACTTTGACACCTGGTAGCCCGCCATTCATTTCAATTGGGCATTTCGACCATTCATTCCTATGGGGGAATCTCTGGGATTCGAACCCGCGCCTCCAGTGGGGACTGCGACCCGAGCGCAGCGACTTAGACCGCTCAGCCATCCTGACAGCTCTTTCCTTCCAAGGTTCAATGGGGGACTTTGACACCTGGTAGCCCGCCATTCATTTCAATTGGGCATTTCGACCATTCATTCCTATGGGGGAATCGCTGGGATTCGAACCCGCGCCTCCAGTGGGGACTGCGACCCGAGCGCAGCGACTTAGACCGCTCGGCCATCCTGACAGCTCTTTCCTTCCCAGGTTCATTGGGGGACTTTGACACCTGGTAGCCCGCCATTCATTT